>NC_138965.1:173470833-174127777 GCF_055761805.1 Camellia sinensis | reverse complement strand
GTTGCATGTTGTGCTCGTTCTGAAGTTGCGGAGTCTCGGCTGCGAGTCTTGCCTCCGAACTTCGGAGCTCTTTTGTGCTTTGCCTCAGTTTGCGAACCAGGTCCTGTTTTCTCTTCCCGAAGGGAGGGAGAGGTCATGTAGATCATCTCTCAGTGGCCGTAGGCTACGTTTCGTGGTCGTAGGCCATTTTTCTCATTTGGAGCCCGGTTTTCGGTTTTCAGAGCCGTCGGCCGTGTGCCTCGGTTCGGGACCGCTTAACTACCTCCGTTTGCTCCATTTTTTGGCACACACCTTATTTCCTCCCTTTAGGGGAACACTGTGGCCCTGGAGACCACCTTCGTGCTCATACGCCACTTCTGGTGCCTAACAGCTTGTTTTCGGGGCCCTGAACCACGCGTTTTGGCCCCCGAACCTTCGTTTTGCATCCGTTTTGGTCCATTTTTGGTAGAGACCTTATTTTCATTGTTAGGGAGGTGGTAGGATGGTGGCCGGCCACCTCTTCCCCTAAAAAGCCAGTTTTCTTATTTTCTCTTTCCAAAAGCCGATTTTTCTGACAAAAAGCTGGTTTTTCTCACTTTTGAGCCACATTTTCTGGCTTTTCATACCACCATTGTGTTGTGCTCATCTGGGAGGCCCCCAATATGGATAGGCTGGCCAGAAATTCATCTTGACCCTTTTGAACCTTGCTTAAAAGCTAGCTTTTCTCTCTCCTGGGTCACTTTTTCTGGTTTTTCTCCACACAGCTGTATTCTACGTATCTGGGAGGCCACCCTTCTGGGTAGGCCGACCAGCAATTTTTGTTGACCCTTTTGACCCCTGGTCGACCAGGGGGGGTGGCCGGCTAGCCACTTGAACTGGCCGGCCTGCTTCTTGCTTTTTGCTTTTCCTGAGTGTAATCCAGCTGTGCCAGCTGGAAGCCAATTAGTGCATCCTCCATACACGTATATGGAGGATACTTGGGCCCTTTTTGGATATTTTGGAGCCTCTCCTCTATAAAGGAGAGGCTTGGCTTCATATCAACTGTTTGAACAAAATTCCCTAAGGCATATCACCTCTCTTCTTCATTGTCACTACTCAAAGCTCCAAAACCCTAACTTTCTTGGTCCATTTGCACTACAACCCTTAGCACCACACCCCCATCATCCATTCCAGCACCTTGGAAGTCATTTCCAAAGGTTGAAAGCTCACCAAATTGTTGTAACAAGCCCGCGGGGGGCCTCGCTACAGCTCGGACTCGACTTGTAGTCACGGTTCTAAATCTGAACCAAAGAGTCCAAATCCGGCAAATCGTTTTGAGAAAAACAGATTTTTGAAAGAAGTGCCAAACATGGACTGCTTTGCCAGATACAGAGTCGCCACCTAAATATTTTATTTTTGGGAAATTTAGGAAACCCTGACTCGGTGCCAAAGGCCACGTGTCCGTCATCACCAAAGTTGCCTCGGCTCGGGAACTTGGGTACGATTGGGGAAGGTCACTTCGTGAGCACCCCCGCTCGCCCGGTCAAAGACCGGCCTCTACTAACCATGATATCTATTTTTGAAAACTTTGTGTGTTCTTATTCCGGTTATTAGCCTAGGTTACTATGTGATGCGCACAGCATACAAGTATAGACTGGATCGCCTGAATTGGAACAAAACATTTCATGTTTGCTTTTGAAAATGGTTTGCTACCCGCAGGTAGGCTTGAAACATTTGATGATTTATTCCAATTCAGATAACCCAACCTTCACCCACAGGCATTCAGGCAGTTATATCACATAAGCAAATAGCCTCATGGTAAGCATGCTATTCATGGCAGTCACTCGCACGCATGCAAGGATGCTAAAGCATAAAACTTACCGAGTACTCCAAGCCAAAATAGAAACTACATTAGAAATCATGCATGATCCTAAGTATACAAAAATGCCTAATGCAACATATGCAAAATGCAACTATAGCAGGCTCGGCTATTCTAAGATGGCATATGAAATGCTACAACTATCATGTATTCAATTTGGAATTGAAAGTACAATGCAGTTAGTATGATGCGCCGAGCCCGGTGCATGCAAAACAGATGAATGATGCAAACATGCTGTCATACTGTATGCTAATTTAAACGTGCCCTAATCTAACCATCATAAGCAGGTAAATAAAAGGGAGAAAGACGTGGGGTTGGAAGACATACAACACACACACGCACACTTATTACAGTTATGCCCTCGCGCAGAGGGTCCGAATAAATAATACAGTCCCAAATGAAAGAATAGTACAGTCCAAATATTACAGTCCGAAAAATATACAAATTCCTAATTAATTAATAAATTAACGAAGAAAACTGTAAAATTGGCATGCAAGCCAGGGGACTGCCTTGCTTCTGATGGATGATGCATATTTAGGCTGCCTTGCGCGGAAATCCACCGGGATGCCCCAATTAGCCTCTGTTTAGCAGTTATTCTTGGAAAGCGTGCCAAGCTCCGAAAAGTTACTGATTCTTCATTTTGCTGCAACAGAGAGCAGGAAAGGGGCATAGCAATGTATTTTCACAAATATATGCATGCCTCGATCCTCGTGCCACCAATCACGCATACCGATGCATGATGGCCGAGGAGTCGAATTGCACAACTCAATATAGAATGAATGCACATGAAAACACAACAAAACCTAACTCCATCATGGATGATCCGGAGTGTCGGTGACTGGGGAATTGAGACACATTCCGTCACTCGGAGTACGAAATGCACCTCGATTCCCGTGCCCGGGCTAACTCCTATCCCGAACACGATGCAATATGCATGACATGTATGAATGCAACTAAGATACAGCCTAGCATGCACAATGCTATGAAAATGAGGACAGAATGCGATCTAAGATACAACCTAGTATGCACTATGCTGTAAAAATGAGATGCCTCAAAATGCGTGCACACGGGCACGCAAACCGAGGCAATGGCATACGCAATGCAAATGACATGGAAATATGATATGGGCTTGCACTAACATGAGAGAGCCTCAGCCACACTCACATAAGAGGCCGATGGATGAAAATGAAGTGCCTCGAAATGCGTGCACACGGGCACGCAAACCGAGGCAATGGTATATGCAATGCAAATGACATGAAAATGGCATATAGGATGCAACATGGACTTATACTAACATGAGAGAGCCTCAGCCACACTCACATAAGAGGCCGATGGGTGAAAATGAAGTGCCTCGAAATGCGTGCACACGGGCACGCAAACCGAGGCAATGGCATACGCAATGCAAATGACATGAAAACATGATATGGGCTTATACCAACACGAGAGAGCCTCAGCCACACTCACATAGGATGCCGATGGGTGAAAATGAAGTGCCTCGAAATGCGTGCACACGGGCACGCAAACCAAGGCAATGGCATACGCAATGCAAATGACATGGGAATGACATGCAAATATGTTAATGGATTTTCAGCAATGAAATGTGGGGGAAAACAGCCCCGAAATGAGGCGAAAACACACCCGATGCATGGAATCTCTCCCGAAATATAAATTTTGGCATCCGAAATGGCCTATAGCTATACCAAACATGCACAATATGGACATGCAATGAAAATACAGAAGCAAGGCAATCCCAAGATAAGCATTTTTCCAGTTCAAAACATGGCCAAACAGCAAGCAAAGATAGGGCAACAATGGCATGCAAAAATGGCCCTAAACATGGGATTAAGAAGCAACTCATAGCTGTTGTCCTCAAACAGGTTAGGGCCCTTCAACAAAGTTGAAGAGGGGCCCAAAATATGATGTTTTCCAGAACTGTAAAAACCCCAAAAACAAACACAGGTATGGCTGCATTCCCATGCAAGAAAAAGGGCCAAAAGGTGGCCAAAGAGGCAAGTGGTATATGCAATGCCCAAACTGAAAAATTCCCTTCTACAACATTGAAGAGGGACCAAAAATAAGCATATTTACAGAACTGTAAAAACTCCAAAACAGTATACAAACATGCTAGAAATGCAATGCAAAACAAGGCTCAAAAGAGGCTATAACATGAGGTATGCGAAATATTCCACAAACATCCAAATACCCTTAATGAAACATGTTAATAAGGTCAAAATAAGACTATTTCTAGGCCTGTAAAAAGACCAAAAACAAAAGCATGATAGGCTAACAAAACATGCAAGAATGGGGACCAAAAGAGAGATATAACATGAAGTGGCATATGGAGGTCTCAAACCATGAAAGGCCATAAATGAAACATGAAGAATGGACCAAAATGAGACTATTTTCAGTACTGTAAAATGGCCAAAAACCGAAGCACAATAGGCTGCCAAAGCATGCAAAAATGGGACCAAAAAGGGAGTATAAAGGCAAGTACAACATGGAAGTCCAAAACAGTGTTGATCCCTTCTTTAATGTTGAAGAGGGGCTCAAAATAAGCCTATTATCAGTTTACAACATGCTCCAAAACAAATCACACACAAGCTAAAAATATCATGCAAGAAAATGACATTTTAGAGGGATAATGAAGCAAGTGCAAGATGGAGGGCTCAAACAGGGTTGAGCCCTTAATGAGACATGAAAATGAGCTCAAAATAATGCCACTTTCAGTTATGGCCGGAGCTCAAAGCAAAAAGCATAGATGGCTAAGAAATGTTGCAAAGAAAAGCTCAAAAAAAGGGAAATGGCAACTCACCCCTGGAGACAAGTCTTTTGTTGCTTCTTGGACCAAGTTGCAGAACCTTTAGCCTTTGAGAAGCCCTCCTTGTTTCTGGAAATGAAGTGGTGATGGTGGTGCTTGGTGGTGATGAAGGAATGAAGTGTGGAACTTGAATGTTTTAGGGTAGAAATGAGAGAAGGAGAGGGGAAGCAATGCAAGACTTGGAAGCAATTTTTTCTAACCTCTAATACAAGTGCTGGCCTTTGGTTATATGGACCAAAAAAGAGGGGCAAAAGGTGGGGGAAAAGGAGGCCAACTTTCCCCCACAAAATATCCCCCGGATATAGATATTTTCTGGGGGATAAAGCCATACAGCTGTAAAGTGAGCAGTGTGAGGATCATGGCCGGCCAAGTATTTTTGTTGCAGGTGGCCGGCCGGCCACATCCCCTAGCCGGCCGGCTAGGGGTCAAAAGGGTCAAGCTGGTTTAGTGGCCGGCCACCACATGATGGTGTCCTCCCATGTGTCCTCAACACAACCCTGTGGTTAAAAGTCCAAGAAAGTGGCTCAAGGGTGTTCAACATTAGCTCGGAAAGAGGGGTTCAAAAGGGTCAGGTGGAATTACTGGCCGGCCACCAACTTTTAGGATCCTCCCAAGTGTGTACATCACAAGTATGTGGTTCAAAGTTCAAGAAAGTGGGCCCAAGGTGTTCAACATTAGCCCGGAAGGAGGGGTTCAAAAGGGTCAGGTGGAATTACTGGCCGGCCACCAACTTTTAGGATCCTCCCAAGTGTGTACATCACAAATATGTGGTTGAAAGTTCAAGAATGTGGCCCCAAGGTGTTCAACATTAGCCCGGAAGTGTGAAAAACGGGCGTCGGAGGGTGTCGGAGGATATATAACTGGTTGTTGCAACAATTACTGGCCTCCCATCCTTTAGTGACCTTCCCGGTGATAAAACAGAGGTACCTGCCAAAAATGAACGAAAACCGTTGCAAAACGAATGTTCAGGGGCCAAAACGCGCAGTTCGAGGTCCCGAAAATGGGCTGTTAAGCACCGAAAGTGGCATTCGGCCACGAAGTGGGTTTCTCAGACCCCAGTGTCCCTCAAAAGGGAGTAGAAAGGAAGTATGCCAAAAATTGGAGCGATAAGAGATGGTTAAGCGGTCCCGAACTGAGGCACACGGCCTGACGGCTCCGAAAACCGGGAACCGGACTCCGAAACGGGTAAAATGGCCTACGGCCACCAAATGTAGCCCACGGCCACTGAGAGATGGTCTGTGGGACCTCTCCCTCCCCTCAGGAAAAGAAACAAAGAAAACCGAGCCTGGTTCGCAAACCGAGGCAAAGCACAAAAGAGGGTTCGGAAGTTCGGAGGCAGGGCTTACGGCCGCAACTCTGAAACTTTTGAACGAGCACATTATGTAACATCACCAAGCGCTCAATCAGTGACGTCTGAGTCTTAAGGTCGGTCAAAAATGGGGTGTCTACAGTTGCCCCTCTTTGACAGAACTCGGAAGTCACAAGTGACGGGAGTGAATGTCAAAGCCCAGAGACAACCCCTTTTTGACAAGGCCGAAGACTTAGACAAACGTACAAAGTAAACAGAGATGTGCCCGCAGGCAGGGGGAGGCAAAATGCAAAGCGATATGCACAGAGCCAGAGGTAACCCAATGGTCATGCAAATGCAGCAAGCTGTAATGAAGCAAGTATTCGCAAATAGATGCAACAGTTTTAAGCAAGAATGCAAGGCAACAACTACATTTCATGCAGTTAAGAATGCGGAGGATTATTCAATCCCCGCCATGTCTCACTCGGAGAAGATACGATACCTGCGCGATTCGTCCGGTCACACCAGCCTCAATTGAACCGTACATACAATATCGTGCCTGCAAAAGAGAGAAATTGCAACAAGTACAATATGCTACCAACATATATTTAATGTGATTCCGAAGTTTGACACACGCAGTGCCGGTGAGTGGATGCATCGCAATGCAAGAGTGGAACATGCGTGACAACGCATGCTCAAGCACAGAAGTATGGTTAACACCAAGGAATGTGCATAATAATGCAAGTATGCGCATGAGAATGCAAGTTATGTGCATGATAGTGCAAAGCGAGCCTAAATCAGGGTGCTCGTTTGTCATGAAATAACGAGTACGGAAATGCGTGTTTCGGCGAAGGCGGCTCAATCACAGCCTCCGATCCACTTCCTGGAAAGGCTACAACTCATTCAAAAGGATACACTTTGATTTTGATGAATGATGATGAGACTCATGTCAGATCCTGAAGCTGAAGTTCCGGCGGAACAATTTCGCGACCGGAAGTGTACTTTTCTTAAACTTTTTCAGGTCCCGGGAACTCCGATCTTCCTCAAAATTTGCAGGGAGCTAGGTGAGCCTGTGAGGGGCATGGCCGGCCAGTTTTATGGGAAGGGGGAGGTGGCCGGCTGGTTTTCCAAAAAGTAAATGGCTGGCCGGCCGGTTTTCCAAAAAGGAAATGGCTGGCCGGCTAGAAAAGGTGGCCGGCCGGCCACATGCCCAAATCCGAGGGCATTTTGGTCCTTTCACCTCCTTTCTTCATGCTCCTTCATCCCAAGACTTGGAGCCTATATAATGCAGCCGAGATCCTCTCTTCTCTTGCCTCCTACACCACTTTCTTCTCCAGATCTGAGTTCCATACGCGTTTTCCAACGCCCCACGCAAGTTGTTTCCGCAAAAATATTCAGTTTCAAGCACTTTGAAGCGATTAAATTTCGGTTTCGGAGCTTCTTTTCTCATTTTCGCCACTTGAGGTAAGTTTGCCTCAATATTTGGAAGATTTTCTCGGGAATTGACTTTTGTTGACTTTTTCATTTCTCGAGAGTTGACTTTTGTTGACTTTTTCCAATTTTGGCTCATTTTCGCTCATTTTTGCTCCTTTTGCAGATTCTTTGAAAATGGCGGGTAATTCTCCCCACGGCGGAGGCTTTCCAGGTGCCGGAGACGATTTTGATCCCATGACTCTACCCCCGAGGGTCCGCCCTTTTATTCCCGGGAGGTACAATCCGCCAGCACATGTCCTTCCTCGTGCCGTCTTCCGTCATTTAACTGATTTTGATAAGCAAGCACCCGGGGATCTACTTCTCCGAGAGACAGAGCATCACCTCTCCCATGAGGCCCGAGAGGTATTTACTTCATTTTCTGTATTTTTCGTACATTTCAGCACCTTTGCCATGCTTGAACACGCAGTTTAGCTTTGACATAGTACTTTGCTTGCATCCTGAACACGTAGTTTAAACATTCGAATTTCTGAACACTTGGCTCACTAATTAATTGCGAACGCGCAGTACACATTAGTTAAGAGGTGAACACATGGCTCAAACACTGATTTGTCGAACACATAGCCCGAATTCGAAAGTGAACACACAGCCCACATTTTAAATTTTCTGAACACACAGCCCAGACTAGAATAGTGAACACGCAGCCCACACTAGTTGGAAGTTTGAACACGCAGCCCAAACTTTAAATTTCTTGGACACGCAGCCCAGATTAGAATAGTGAACACGCAGCCCACACTAGTTCAAATTTGAACACGCAGCCCAAACTTAAATTTTCTGAACACGCAGCCCAGTTGAATAGTGAACACGCAGCCCACACTGATTGAAAGTTGAACACGCAGCCCAAACTTCAAATTTTTCTGAACACGCATCCCAGATTAGAATAGTGAACACGCAGCCCAAACTTCAAATTTTTCTGAACACGCAGCCCAGATTAGAATAGTGAGCACGCAGCCCACACTGATTGAAAGTTGAACACGCTGCCCAAACTTCAAATTTTTCTGAACACGCAGCCCAGATTAGAATAGTGAACACGCAGCCCACACTGACTGAAAGTTGAACACGCAGCCCAAACTTAAATTTTCTGAACACGCAGCCCAGATTAGAATAGTGAACACGCAGCCCACACTAGTTGAAATTTGAACACGCAGCCCGAACTTAAATTTTCTGAACACACAGCCCAGATTGAATAGTGAACACGCAGCCCACACTAGTTGAAAGTTGAACACGCAGCCCAAACTTAAATTTTCTGAACACGCAGCCCAGATTAGAATAGTGAACACGCAGCCCACACTGATTGAAAGTTGAACACGCAGCCCAAACTTAAATTTTCTGAACACGCTGCCCAGATTAGAATAGTGAACACGCAGCCTACACTAGTTGAAATTTGAACACGCAGCCCGAACTTAAATTTTCTGAACACGCAGCCCAGATTGAATAGTGAACACGCAGCCCACACTAGTTGAAAGTTGAACACGCAGCCCAAACTTAAATTTTCTGAACACGCAGCCCAGATTGAATAGTGAACACGCAGCCCACACTAGTTGAAATTTGAACACGCAACCCAAACTTAAATTTTCTGAACACGCAGCCCAGATTAGATAGTGAACACGCAGCCCACACTAGTTGAAATTTGAACACGCAGCCCAAACTTAAATTTTCTGAACACGCAGCCCAGATTAGATAGTGAACACGCAGCCCACACTAGTTGAAAGTTGAACACGCAGCCCAAACTTAAATTTTCTGAACACGCAGCCCAGATTAGAATAGTGAACACGCAGCCCACACTGATTGAAAGTTGAACACGCAGCCCAAACTTAAATTTTCTGAACACGCAGCCCAGATTAGAATAGTGAACACGCAGCCCACACTAGTTGAAATTTGAACACGCAGCCCGAACTTAAATTTTCCTGAACACGCAGCCCAGATTAGAATAGTGAACACGCAACCCACACTGATTGAAAGTTGAACACGCAGCCCAAACTTAAATTTTCTGAACACGTAGCCCAGATTAGAATTTGCATGTAGCTTATTTCACTTCATCGGTACACAACCCATTTCATTTCATCGGCACGCAGCCTATTTCACTTCATTGGCACGCAGCCTAAACTTTCCATTATTAACACATGTATTCATTCTGAATGCAGGTTGGTTCTCGTAGTGTACGGGGGTATGGTTCCACCGCCGCACGGGACTGGTACGTTGAGCTCCCGGAGGGTGTCCGAGATTTAGTAGACTTGGCAGGGTTCGGGGCCTTCTGCGTTGGGTTGTCACGTTGTTCTGCCAGGAGGACTCTGATGGCAGCATTGGTAGAGGGATGGTGGGACACCACCAACTCCTTTCATTTCTCTGCTTCCGGGGACATGACTATGACCCCTCTAGACTTCGCTGTGTTGACCGGCCTGGACATAGGAGGTTGGCCCATCCCCTATGACGAGGACATGGGCGAGTGGGAGACCGCTTGGACATATCTGTTGGGGGCTCGCCCGGCTGTTGACAGGGTTTCTGGGAGATTCCGATATACTTGGTTCTCTTCCCACTTCCGACGGGCGGAGATGGTGCCCGAGACTCCTGAGGAGACGGAGCAGTACGCCCGTGGTTTCCTTATGTTCCTCTTCGGGACTACCCTATTCGCCGATAGATGGAACACGGTCGGGCTATACCTGTTGAGCGCTCTAGTTGACCTATCACAGGTCAGTCGATATGACTGGGGTGGCGCCGGCCTGGCTACCCTTTACTTTTATATGAGCGCCACCTCCCGCGGGCGGGGAGACTTACTTGGCGGTTACTGGCGAGCCTAGGAGGTACTTTTCTGTCCCCTTGATTTACATTTCTGCTCTTCATTACTTGTACATTGCACACACACAGCGCACTCTACGGTCTGTATTCTGTTCTCAGCACTTTGTACTTACATTCTGCACTGTTTTTCTCAGCTATGGGTCTATGTATACTTCCCAGCATTAGCCCCAGAGTTGGAGGTGGCAGGGCCTCCCATGACCCCATATTCATTGGTATTCGAGGGCCCGCACCGGCCGAGACCCCGAGAGACTCTTATTTATTTGCGACAGTATTTTGACACTGTGCGCCCATCGGAGGTACTTCAGAACTTTCAGTTCTTTTCATTTTCATCTTTGATTTGCTCTGTGTATTCCCGATTTCTAATTGGCTTATGTATTTGTTATCTGCAGATCACATGGCAGCCATGGGCACCCTTGGGCGATGGTCTCCGATTTCAGTATCCCGGAGGATCGGGTACGTCCCAGTACAGGTTCCTGCTCGAAGGACCTGTTGGTAGAGCCTGGTTTCTGGGGGAACGCTTTCTGCGTCAGGTATGGGGGTATCTTTCTCAGGATCCTCCCTCAGCACCCCCAGTCAGTATGCGGATTGCTGACAGGCTCTCTTTTTCGGAGGTAGTCGGCGCTATGCTGGGTAGCGATGCTTTATTATATCTCGAGGAGGGGGATTACGGCACTTACCGCCATACATATTTGATGCCTCCATTGACGGGAGCTCGTACCCCGATGACGAGGCCTGGTGGTATGTCATCCTCGGGCCAGGCCCGGGCTCGGGCTGCAGACGCCCCTTCTACTAGTAGGGCTGGTACATCTAGAGGTAGGGGTAGATCGGTTCCTCCGACTCCTCCGACTTATCCTCATCCTGGATGGCCGGATATGCCAACTGAGTTGATGGCGTGGCAGTATGGGGCTATCTCTCTGACTCCGATCCCGCTAGAGCCTCCGATGCCCAGTGATCGATACGCCATTGATCCTGACTCACCGCTGGTATGCTCCACTGTTTTTCATTTATCATTCAGACGTTTAGACACTCTTTCATTCTCTGATGATTATGAGCTCATATTTGCAGCCATCGCGAGGGTACATGGAGGAGGTGGTTGGACTGGTTGCCACACTCGAGGGCATGGTCCTGCGGAGGGAGGCACAGTTGTCTATCGCGGGCATTCAGGTACCCTTCAGTTTTCTGGCATTTATCATACTTCTGATGACATGCTGATTTCTACTGCGTCAATAGACTACTTGTGTAGAGCACATCTGACACACACCCCACTTGTACACTGTATTTACATGCACCCACCTCACGTAGTCTTTGCTTGTATCTGCATCTGATGTATATATTTGGACTGTTGTATTTGAATTGAACTCTTTGTTTTCAGATACCTTCATGGTCCGGTCAGCTGCAGGCCAGGCCACCTGGGCCTCCTTGGGGAGCTGGGCCATCTGGGCCATTTCACGGAGTTGGGTCATCCGAGCCTTTCCAGGGGGCTGGGCCATCCCGGCCTTTTCCGAGGAGCCGGGCCATCTAGGCCTTTTCGAGGAGCTCGAGGAGGGCCTGTCCGCAGACGCAGGGCTCACATTGTAGAGGCGGAGCCTGATGAGGAGGAGGAGGATGTTGAGGAGGAGGAGGAGGCTACCGACCGTCAGTCAGAGACATCTGCTGAGGAGGGGGGCTCCGGTCTTGGTTCGGGGAACAGAGGCGAGGCTGAGGGGGATCCTGAGGATGACAGCTCCGACTCAGATGATGATGATGGTGCAGAGGTTGTCCTGCAAAAGAGGATGAGGAGTGCTTCTCATTCCCGCTCCCGAGGACATTGATGCTGCTGTTTCCTGCTTTATTTTTCTTTTTGCTAGTAGTTTGTAGCACTTTGCACATTGTTAGGTAGTTTTATTTTTCGTAAAACTTGTACCTTTGTTCGTTGTAAAACATGATGGAATGAAACAGCTTTTGAAAAGGTGTTTGTATTTTTTTTTTAGCATCGTATCGCATCATTTTATTTTGCACAAAAATGAAATAGAATGGTAATGTGCATTGTGTAATCACCAAGTCAGGTAGTGAACCGACGCAACAAACTAAGCAACTCAACTTACTAAGATATAACAGAACCTTAGGAAGCTTACAACTCAATAAACAAAATGCAATAACGTTGACAACGCAAATAAACAAGACTTAAACAAAGATTGCTTAAACAGAGCGCAATGACTCAAAAACACGAAACACGTCCGCTCGACAAACAACTCGATAAGCAAAACAACAACTCGATAATCAAAACAACAATTCGATAAACAAAACTCGGCAACCACAGAGTGTACTTCGGACGATCTGGGCACCGGAACGCATCCGAAACAGAGGGAAATGAAGGCCTTTGACTCTCCCGTTGCATGGAGATGCTTGAAACTTTCCCTCGAAGGGTAAAACAGGGCCAAGGGGATACACTGCAGCATTGCCGGCCACCTTTGGGAGCCGGCCGGCAAATTTTGTGGAGAGAGGGAGCCGGCCGGCCAGTTTTGTAAAAAGTAAATGGCCGGCCAGCTAGAAAAGGTGGCTGGCCGGCCACTTATTCCTGCAGCCACCTGGTTTTTGACACGTGTCCCTGTGAATAGTGTTTTTCCCTCTATAAAAGCCTCAACTTCGGGAACATTCATTTCATCTTAGTTTTACACAAAGATGGAGGCGTTTCTCGCGGAAAATCTCACATCTTGGATCTCTTCTCTAGATGGCTCGGAAAAGCTGAACTTCCGGGGTTTCGGTTTAAATGCGCTATTCACGCTGAGCCGTACTCCGCTACAGCTCCCTTTTCTCCATGCCGCGGCAAGGTTCTGGAACCCAGTGACGCACGTTTTTAGCTTTGGCGGCCAAGAGATGTGTCCCACTTTCGAAGATTTTCATGTTTTGATGGAGTCTGAATGCTCTGAAGTGATCTTGCCCCAGCTCCGTTTTGGCCATGCTCAGGCTTTAGGGCGGATGTGTGGGCTCACAGTGCATGACGCTCGATCTCTGATCTGCAGTGGGGAACTGGACATCCTCGGCTTGATCCATCGTTTTTCCGACGCCGGTGACCGCAGCAACCATTATTGGCAGGGTTTCCGGCAGCACGCCCTCTGCTTGTGTTTGTTGTCTCACTTTCTGCTTTCCTCGGGCTTCGGCGGAGCTAGCATTCGCCTGATTGAAGTTGCCCAAGGCTTGAGAGAAGGAAAGAGCTGTATTGCCATGACCTTGGCCGAGACACTGATGGGCTTAGATTCTGTCTATCGCCGGGAGGCGACTAGGTTTGCTGGGAGTCCACTGTTGTTGCAGGTAATGTTTCCCACCCAACCTTACAGATATATTTTGCTCACATCACTCGACCCTCAGGCTCGGTTTTTCTCACAAAACCCTTGTCTTACTTTTCCCTCATCGTACATCTCTCTGTTCTTTATTCTCTCATTTTCCATCCCTCCCCCAGGTATGGTTAATGGACAAGTTGCAGGTTGTGGACTCTTGCCCGGCCTATTCAGCTCGAGGCTACTTCTTTCGGCAGCGCCTAGTCAATGCTCTTGACGAAAGGTGGTGGTTCGATTGGATGTGCATTTGTCCGCAGACGGCATTGCTTGGCGTTGTCCTTGGCTCAACCTCCCGGCAATGAGCTATAGTATGTCCCGGCTGATTGGGATCCAATTGATTGGTCTAACCCACTGCGTATTCTATTTTCCGTTCCGGTTCCTGCGTCAGTTCGGTCATGATCAGACCTGCCCACCGGAGGGGATTGAGTACCCAGCCGCTTTCCCGATCCGGGGTGCACAGCTTGCCTGATATGCCACAGCATGGAGGACTAGAGAGCTCCTGGCCCCTGCTTCCACTTTCAGTTGCACTTTGTCCGATGAGTGCTTGGATTGGCTCAATGAGGAGGCACAGGTTGGGCCTAGCTTGGCATCAAATGCTTCGTCCAGCTCTGGGAGGGGACGCAGAGATACTTGATTCAACTATGCCCCAAATTTATTGCTTATTTAGCATTTTCAAATTTTCTTTATGAATGTACTAAAAAGCAACCTCGATTATAATGCAAGAGCAGGAGAACTCTGTTTTGAAATCAATGAAATTGAAGGTTATGGTACTGAAAATTTTCCGCTTTGGTCCAAAAATGGTCTTAGCCGTAAAAAGATTAATTTGAACAAAGTCAACTTTTATTAAAACTTTTCAAAACTATTTTCGATGTGGATCAGAATTGGACACGCCGAAGATCTGTCACTGAGATGCACAACCCCAGATCCCTGCAACTGGAAAGTTGCCCCTAGTCTGAAGAACAATGCGGCACTTCATGGCAACGGAAAGTTGCCCCTAGTCTGAGTAACTTTGCACCGTCGCGGCAAGGGAAAGTTGCCCCTAGTCTGAACAGCACTGTACCGGAGATCGCGATAAATGCTGATGGATAAAGATGACTGAGATGACCAAAATGGACAGAGTTGATCGGGGAAAAGTTTATGGCTGAACTTCAAGGTGAAGTTGCCTACGTATCCCAAAGATGGGAATCAAGCCTTACGTAGTTCAGGCCGAGGTTCACTCGAGTATTTTCACTCTCCTTTTGTGCTCTAACTTTTGCCAAGGCCGCCCTTTGCGGGTTTTCAACCTTGCGAGCTCAGTTTTTATATTTTCTAATTTTTTGTGCTCTGACTTTTGCCTAGGTCGCCCTTTCGGGTTTTCGGCCTAGCGAGCCTCTCAAGGGTAATATTTCTTCAACTTGTCCATATTGATCGGTTGTGAGAACTCTAAGCCATCTAGATCCATCAGAACCACAGCTCCACCTAACCAGATAGCTTTGATGATGTAAGGACCAGTCCAATTGGGTTTGAACTTACCCCTTGGGTCGTGGATGGGAGCTCGGTTGTCTTTGAGCACCAAATCTCCTCCTTTCAGATTCCTGGACTTAACCTTCTTGTTGAAAGCCCGGGCAATTCTGCGTTGATAGCCTTGAATGTGGTACAGTGCTTTCAGTCTTCTTTCATCAAAGAGCATGAGTTCTTCGAACCTGCTTTGCTGCCAATCTGCTTCGGCTATTTGGCATTCAGCCAATACTCGTAATGACGGAACCTCAATCTCGATGGGTAGAACAGCCTCCATTCCATAGACCAATGAATATGGAGTTGCTCCAGTAGAAGTTCTAATTGAAGTCCTGTAGCCCCACAGAGCAAATGGCAGCTTGTCTGGCCAATCCCGATAGGTTCCCACCATCTTCTGCAGTGTATGCTTGATATTCTTGTTGGCGGCCTCAACCGCTCCGTTGGTTTGCGGTCGGTATGTAGATGACTTATGGAAAGCCACATTGTATTTTTCCAACAAGTCTATCACTTCTTTCTTGAAGTGGGAACCATTATCTGAAATTATCTCGTTTGGCACCCCGTAGCGACAGATGATGTTGTTTCTGATGAACTTTGCGACGTGCGACGCCTTCAACACCGCGTATGATTGGGCCTCGACCCACTTTGTGAAATAATCTATTGCTACTAGGATAAACTCATGCCCGTTTGACCCTTTCGGGGTAACAGCTCCGATCACATCAATTCCCCAAACTGAAAAAGGCCATGGTGAAGTCATGTTGTACAGCTTTGACGGCAGGATGTTCATGCGGTTTGCATGAATTTGACACTTGTGGCATTGTCGAACAAAACTAATACAATCATCCTCCATGGTTGACCAGTAGTAGCCCTGTCCGAGGATCTTTCTGGCCAGCGTTACTCCATTCATGTGTGTACCGCACTCCCCCCCATGGATGGCCTCCATCAGGCGTTTCGACTCTTCGGCTTCTACACAGAGCTTGTGCATTCCCAGATGACCCCTTTTGTACAGCTTACTTCCGCAGATAATGAACTGAGCAGCCATTCTTCTGATGGCCCTCTTATCCTTGGCATTTGCCCCTAGTGGATATGTCTCCTTTTCCAAGAAGTTCCAGATGTCGTGATACCAGGGGTTGCCGTCTTGAACCTCATCTATGGCGGAAATCAACTCGTATGCTGGCGCAAACTTTTGATCAATAATGACTGGACGCATCCGGACTCCGGACGGGATGTCTATCATAGAAGATAGAGTTGCTAGTGAATCTGCGAACCTGTTGTTCTCCCTTACGAGGTGGGTGAAATTTAGCTTATCAAACCGAGGAATTAACAAATCCAAGGTTTGGTGGTAAATTATCATCATTTCCTCCTTGACTTTCCAATCTCCTTTTGCTTGAGATACAACTAGGTTTGAGTCCCCAATGATGTCCAACCGTCTTGCCCCTAGTTCTAGGGCTGCTTCCAGGCCAGCAATACATGCCTCATACTCTGCTTCATTGTTGGAGACTTTGAACTGGAGCTTGAATGCTAAAGGGATACGGGAATCGTCAGGCGCTATCAGCAGCACCCCTATCCCATACCCGTACTGGTTTGACGCTCCGTCAAAGTACATCGTCCAAGTTTCATCTTCGACATGCAGAATGGCTTCATCTGGGAATAGATACTCAACCGCTTCATCCCCCTCAACCGGGTGGTCGGCAAGGAACTCCGTTACCGCTCTCTCTTTTACTGACTTGCGCGTTACATACTTCAAATCAAATTTGGAGAGCAACAGCAGCCAACGAGCTAGCCTACCCGTAAGTGCTGGTTTCTCGAAAAGATATTTGATGGGATCCAAACGCGAAACCAACATTACAGAGTGACCTAACAGGTAGTGCCGCAGCTTCCTGGTAGCCCATACCAAGGCCAAACAAGCCTTCTCCAGCGGCGTATAGCGGGTCTCGTAATCCAGCATCTTTTTGCTCAGATAGTAGATGGCCCTTTCCACTTTGTCTTCTGATTCCTGCGCGAGCATGCAGCCCATGGTAGTCTCAGTTACCGAAAGGTACAATATCAACGGTCTCCCTGGCTCTGGTGGTGACAACACGGGCGGGTTCTGTAGATATTCTTTGATCTGCTCAAAAGCTGCTTGACATCGGCCGTCCCATTGGAATTTCTTTCCTTTCTTCAGGAGACCAAAAAGTGGTTCACAAGTCAAGGTTAATTTAGAAATAAACCGTCTTATGAATTGCACTTTACCCAGAAAGCCTCGCACCTCATTTTCAGTCCTTGGTGGTGGCATTTCTAAGATGGCCTTGATTTTGGAAGGGTCGACCTCTATGCCCCTTTGTGTAATCAGAAACCCTAGCATTTTCCCTGCTGTAACACCAAACGTGCACTTCTGGGGATTCAATCGCAGCCGAAACTCTCTGATCCTTTGAAAGAATTTTTGTAAGGCGGTGTAGTGGCCCTCTCTTTCTTTGGACTTGACAATCATGTCGTCCACATACACCTCGACCTCTTTATGGACCATATCGTGCAATATTGTAGTTGCTGCCCGTTGATACGTAGCTCCAGCATTTTTCAACCCGAATTGCATCACTCTATAACAATATGTACCCCACGGGGTAGTGAATGCAGTCTTCTCCCGGTCTTCGGGTGCCATTACTATCTGATTATAGCCGGAGAAACCATCCATAAACGAAAGCAAAGCGTGTCCTGCCGTGAAATCCACCAATTCATCAATGTGTGGCAAGGGAAAGTCGTCCTTCGGACTGGCCCTGTTCAAATCTCTGAAGTCTACACAGACCCGAATTCTGCCGTCCTTCTTTGGCACCGGAACAATGTTGGCCAACCAAGTTGGGTATTCAGATACCAGCAGGAACCCTGCGTCAATTTGCTTGGTGACCTCTTCCTTAATCTTGAGGGCCCAGTCCGGGCGGATTCTTCTGAGTTTCTGTTTGACAGGGCGGGCCTCGGGATCAAGAGGGATCCGGTGCTGTACAATCTCAGGATCGATTCCAGGCATGTCTTCGTAGGACCACGCGAAAACATCTTTGAAATCTTTTAATAAAGCGACTAAGCGCTCGCGCTCCTCCGAAGACAACGTGGACCCGATCTGGACCAGCCGCGGGTCCTTCTCAGTACCAACATTCACAGTAGTGATTTCATCCATTAAGGGTTTAACAAATCTTTCCTGCTCTTGATCAATTAATCGTTGCAAAACTGGAGGAATTTCTTCCTCATTGTTTTCATCAAAATTTTGAAAATCCTGATTTAAGCAATAAATCAAAGGCACAGAAAAATACTCAGAAACCACATCCACATCATTCTCATTAAATATTTCCAAGCCGTCAGATTCCTCTGTTACAACAGACTCAAAAGAAAATGAAAATGACGACCTAGACAGGACTGTGGCATCCGGGTTATCACCCCAGGAATACCGGACTCAGACTCAGTCGAGCTGGAATCTGATTCCGACACACAAGATTCGGTGGAATCAGATTCCGGCTCACTACCTGACCCGGAGCTGCTAGATAAAAAGCCTTCTTCATATTGCCAGATGAGAGAAGGTGCGATAGATGCATCCAAGATCGGCGCTGGAAAGCCCGCAGCTATTTCATCTCCAATCATAGAAACCGAAGAGTTATCCCCCAAGCACTCTTGGTCGATCGGAGGATCTAAAAGTAGACTCGCCAGTGCTACCCCCATTTCAAGCTCTGTGCTCTTAGGATCCACTGCTCTGCACTGCTCAACCTCAGTTGGTGGGTCTGTCTGCGCTTCGGCAACGTCATCCCCAGGTAATTGTAAATCGAAGAAGATTTCGAAACCAGGCACGCGCTTCTTCTCCGCGTTCAGCCATGGTTCTGGGAAGCCGCAGAATGGAAAGTCTTCCCCCTCCCGGACGAAGCGTCCGTTTAGGGTACCCCAGATAGGCCTATGCATTAACTCAAATGGCTTCCCAGCCTTCTTTGCTCTGGCCCTTCCGGCCATTTCTTTCCCTTTCCTCACCCAATCCTCTTTGGTGGGCAGATAACCCAGTCCAAAGGTGTGAGGGTTGTGTGGCACTTCGGCCGATATCGCAACGCCCTTCCGGCCGCTTCTTCCTAATCCCATCCCGGGGATATGTTGTAGCTTGTTCATGAGGTAGATAGATTGAGCACTGACGTACATACCCTCATTCACAGCCATGACATTCTGAACCACTTGAGCCTCGGCCAAAGTGAACCCCGATAAAAACACATCCTCCGTGCCGTGCTCGATCTCCAAGACAGGTGTGGACACTTCCGGCGGTGGATGGATTGATGAATTCCCAAAAACGATCGCTACCCCTTTCCCGTGAGGGTACTTTAGCATATGATGTAGAGTGGAAGAGACTGCTTTGACCTGGTGCAACCACGGTCGCCCCAAAAGTAGGTTAAAGGTTGCGGGAACGTCCAAGATATGAAATTCAATGCTGTGTTGTCTTGGACCAACCTTGGTTTGAATTTTAACAGTCTCCATCACTTCTCTGCTGGTATTGTCGTATGCTCTGATCACTTGGGTAGTTGGGACGAAGTCCACGGGCTTCAACCCGATTGCATATGCCGTTCTGGTCGGGCAGACATTAATCGCAGACCCGGTATCCACAAGTACCACCGGTATCCACTTATCTCTACACTCCACAGAAATATAGAGAGGTTTGTTATGATTTGTGCCCTCAGGCGGTAGCTCCTTGTCCGAAAAGGTTAATGCCGGGGAACCTCCTCCTGGAAAAACCAACCCAACCAGCTGTTCAGGCGTGGTGTCTATGGAGAGTTTGGACTTGTCCATAGCAGATAGGACAGCTTCCCTATGTACTCGTGATGCCATTAGCAGTCCCCAGATGGAGATGTCTGCTTGTATCTTTTTTAACTGTTTCTGCACAGCTTCGTCTTCAATCTGCTTCTCCTTCTGTTTCTCCGCTTCTCTATCCTTCCCGGATGCCTCGGGTTGGTCCAGGTGTGGGGTTTGAAGTACCGCCCACTTCTCGTCATATGGTCAACCTCATCGAGGTACCAAGTGTCATCCGGTTGATTATTTCCCCAGTCTTCATCCGTGTGGGCAAGACATAAGTCATTGTCTTCCCACCACATTCCGTCGGCAGCCAACAGACACCTGTCTGGCTCCGGTTTAGTTGCACTCGCAGTATTCCCTGTCCACATGCTCGCAGCATTCTCCATCTTCGTGCACACAGCACTTTCAGTCCCCTCAGGGCCTTTAGCTTTCCTAATTCTCTCAGCCTCCTCAAACTTTTCTCGTTCCAGCTGCATCAGTACAGCTGTTTGTTCAACAATTCCCGTATCCATAATGCCCATGTCCCGAGCGGAATTCTTAGCACCGGCGCTCTCCGGCGATACAACTTGACTTCCGGCCATTCCGGCCACAGCTGATACCTCTGCCCCTGCCAGGCTCTGTTCTGGTTGGGCTTCCCCCACTTCATCTGGTTGATCCTCGAGCCATCCAGTGGCCTCGGCCGATCCCTCATAGTCGAACCAGTTGATTGCCAAATCCCCCGGTTCCTGGTCATCGAAAAATTGCAGGTTAGCAAAGTCCTCCTCTACGACTGTCAGATCATCTGCCCCTAGCCCAGATCCATCCCCTCGGATCATGCATAGCTCTCCTGTCTCTGGCAATTCTATACCTAGCCCAATTCGGCTCGTTGATAGGATGTACTCGCTTGGATCATAGGCTACCCCAGCAAAATTCTGTCCAGTCCCAGATTCAACAATCTCATTCTCTCCCAAAATCTGCCCTGCCCTATCTTCGACGGTCACCACCGTCGGTTCTGGTTGGGTTTTGGAGATGTCCACCATGCACAAGAAGTCAGTGCAATCGGGGAGGAACACCTCCGGCTTGGGTAGGTGGGATGGGGTGATATAGATACTGGGATCGTAAGATGCAACCCCAGTTTGGATAAAATTGATTCTGTTGGGAGGGGGAGCTTGGTTATGTGGTGGGAGAGGGTTGGTTGTGACGTTGGGTTTATCAGGAGGCGCGATCACCTGTTTGTCAATAAGATCCTGGATCTCATGACGCAATTTGTAACATCGGTCGGTGTCGTGACCGTGTTGTTGGTGATACGCGCAATACTTTGCTGGGTCATGAGAGGGAGGGAGTGGATTTGGTAGTGGCTTTGGCTCCAGGGGTTTCAAATACTTTTTCCTGATCAATACCCCTAGAGCTTTGGATAGGGGCATATATAATGGGGTGAAGGTTCTTTGGCCTCGCGGTTGGAATCTGTTGGTTTGTGTGTTGCTTCCAGACGCGCCGGAGAAGGGTGTGGCAGCCATGGGCCTTGGAGGGGGAGGGGGAGTGGTGGTGACCATACTGACTTCCGAGGCTCTTGTATTTGCAGCGCCACTCGGGCCCGCATTGTTGTTACGGTTGAAAGTCCTCCTCGGTTGCTCCCTATCATGGTCAAACAGACCTTGTTTCATTGCGTCTTCGATTTGCACCCCCATCTCGTGTAAATCTGCGAAAGTAGGAAAGGGGACTACAATCATTCTCTGCATCAATTTTGGGTGGAGATTGCGCACAATCATCCGGATTTGATCTTTGTCAGTGGGCCTTAAAGTCATCATTGACGCCTTCGCCCTCCATCGGATTACAAAGTCCGAGAAAGTTTCCTTGGGCTCTTGCCTTGTCGTTTCGAGATCACGGGTTGTGATCTCGATCTGAGTGTTGTACGAATATTGCGCGACAAAGGCCTCAGCCATTTCATCCCAATTCCTTTTCACTTCATCTTGTAATTTTGCGTACCAGTGGGCGGCCACACCCGACAGGGTTCGGCCGAATAGTGAAAGCTTCTGTGGTCGTGTTAGGCCCATTGGCCGCAAAATGTCTGCGAACAGTCGGAGATGGACCATGGGGTCGCCGGACCCGTCAAAGCGGTCAATTTGTGGCATTTTGAACATATCGGGGAGTGTCACGGCCTCCTCGGTATATCCGTCTTCGATATCCGGCATAGCCTTGACCCCTTGGGATTTCTTGAAGAGCTTCTCAAGTTTGCTCAATTTCAGAGCTGTGTGATCAACCTCGAACTTGAAGGGAGAGTCGGGGTGATTGGGTGCATGGACCTTGGACAGTTGTGGTGGAAGCGGGGGTGGAGCTGGCCCCGTTGGAAGATTCGTGTCCTCTTGTAAGTTTTGGACATTCGGCAGGGTATTCTGGGCATTTGGTGGAGCGTTCTAAACAGTAGGTGCCTGCTCAGGTAATGGAGCCCCTGCCGGAGGAGGGACTTGATGTGAAGCAGATGCAGCATTCTGCTGTTGCAATCGGGGAATTAGCTCAGCCTGCTGGGTCATAATCTCGGCCTGCTGCTTGGCGAGTTCATCTCAGCGAACGGCATCCTGCTGCATGGCCCGCATGGTTTCTTGCATTTGGCGCACCATCTCCTCAACTCCTGTTGGCGTTGCCATACTGTTTTGATCTATCTGAACTACTGGCAGATCTGTCTCAATGGGGATCTCAATCCGACTGTCCACTGATGGGGGAAACCACTGTTCTGGTGATCTCTGTTCAGATACACTGCGCTTTTTCTGCTTTCTTCTGGTAACAGGGGGTAGAGAATGGAACACTGGCTGTCCGTCGATTAGATCCTCAGATCGATTGAGTCGACGACCTCGTGTCCAAAGTGCTTGGGGAATGCCTGCTGGGTTGGAAGCAATTGTGCTAGAACTGACCTAGCAAAAGATAAATAAAGCGAAAAGGAAATAAATAAACAGATAAACGGACAGCATAACAGCTTAAAATAAAATGCATGACACACAGCCGGGCATAACAACACATAGTCAATAAGCTGAATACACACTGTCCTCAAACACTGATTATTATCCCTGTATCACTGTCCCCTAAAACAGATTCTGATATCCGCAGATAACTAATTCTCAAATACTGGCTGATGCCCGCAGGCCTGATACCCATAATACTGAACTGATGCCCGTAGGCCTGATGCCCAAACTCATATACTGAACTGATGCCCGCAGGTCTGATGCTGATAATACTGAACTGATGCCCGTAGGCCTGATGCCCAAACTCATATACTGATACATGCATTCCTGTAGAGACGCACTCTAAAGCACACAACAGATAAGTGAGAGCCAAAACACCCCTATGTTGGGGTAGGGTTTCCCTGTCCTATTTTGTCAGGAGCTAGGGTTTCACTACGCACAGAGCGGTTTCAAACAACCTATAAACGGGTAAGCAACCTGTCCTAGTTTGGAATGGTCACTATGGATCCGAATATGCACTAGGTCAAATGGTCAAAGAGGGTGCCCCGGTAAAACCGGGGTTTGTGTTCCCATACTGGCAGAGCCCACAACCGGTCAGCCTTATGGTCATGCCTTGACAAGACAAGCCTCCGGCAAACCGTTCAGGAATAGCAGATGGCAAACACGGTGTCCTAGGCGCACCAATGCAAATGCAATGCAAAGAAAGACACAAGTGTAGTCAAAAACAGATATCATGAGTTTGAGTCAAGTTTTCTAAATCCCCAGCAGAGTCGCCAGAAACTGTAACAAGCCCGCGGGGGGCCTCGCTACAGCTCGGACTCGACTTGTAGTCACGGTTCTAAATCTGAACCAAAGAGTCCAAATCCGGCAAATCGTTTTGAGAAAAACAGATTTTTGAAAGAAGTGCCAAACATGGACTGCTTTGCCAGATACAGAGTTGCCACCTAAATATTTTATTTTTGGAAAATTTAGGAAACCCTGACTCGGTGCCAAAGGCCACGTGTCCGTCATCACCAAAGTTGCCTCGGCTCGGGAACTTGGGTACGATTGGGGAAGGTCACTTCGTGAGCACCCCCGCTCGCCCGGTCAAAGACCGGCCTCTACTAACCATGATATCTATTTTTGGAAACTTTGTGTGTTCTTATTCCGGTTATTAGCCTAGGTTACTATGTGATGCGCACAGCATACAAGTATAGACTGGATCGCCTGAATTGGAACAAAACATTTCATGTTTGCTTTTGAAAATGGTTTGCTACCCGCAGGTAGGCTTGAAACATTTGATGATTTATTCCAATTCAGATAACCCAACCTTCACCCACAGGCATTCAGGCAGTTATATCACATAAGCAAATAGCCTCATGGTAAGCATGCTATTCATGGCAGTCACTCGCACGCATGCAAGGATGCTAAAGCATAAAACTTACCGAGTACTCCAAGCCAAAATAGAAACTACATTAGAAATCATGCATGATCCTAAGTATACAAAAATGCCTAATGCAACATATGCAAAATGCAACTATAGCAAGCTCGGCTATTCTAAGATGGCATATGAAATGATACAACTATCATGTATTCAATTTGGAATTGAAAGTACAATGCAGTTAGTATGATACGCCGAGCCCGGTGCATGCAAAACAGATGAATGATGCAAACATGCTGTCATACTGTATGCTAATTTAAACGTGCCCTAATCTAACCATCATAAGCAGGTAAATAAAAGGGAGAAAGACGTGGGGTTGGAAGACATACAACACACAAACGCACACTTATTACAATTATGCCCTCGCGCAGAGGGTCCGAATAAATAATACAGTCCCAAATGAAAGAATAGTACAGTCCAAATATTACAGTCCGAAAAATATACAAATTCCTAATTAATTAACAAATTAACTAAGAAAACTGTAAAATTGGCATGCAAGCCAGGGGACTGCCTTGCTTCTGATGGATGATGCATATTTAGGCTGCCTTGCGCGGAAATCCATCGGGATGCCCCAATTAGCCTCTGTTTAGCAGTTATTCTTGGAAAGCGTGCCAAGCTCCGAAAAGTTACTGATTCTTCATTTTGCTGCAACAGAGAGCAGGAAAGGGGCATAGCAATGTATTTTCACAAATATATGCATGCTTCGATCCTCGTGCCACTAATCACGCATACCGATGCAAGATGGCCGAGGAGTCGAATTGCACAACTCAATATAGAATGAATGCACATGAAAACACAACAAAACCTAACTCCATCATGGATGATCCGGAGTGTCGGTGACTGGGGAATTGAGACACATTCCGTCACTCGGAGTACGAAATGCACCTCGATTCCCGTGCCCGGGCTAACTCCTATCCCGAACACGATGCAATATGCATGACATGTATGAATGCAACTAAGATACAGCCTAGCATGCATAATGCTATGAAAATGAGATGCCTCGAAATGCGTGCACACGGGCACGCAAACCGAGAAAATGACAGAATGCGATCTAAGATACAACCTAGTATGCACTATGCTGTAAAAATGAGATGCCTCGAAATGCGTGCACACGGGCACGCAAACCGAGGCAATGGCATACGCAATGCAAATGACATGGAAATATGATATGGGCTTGCACTAACATGAGAGAGCCTCAGCCACACTCAAATAAGAGGCCGATGGATGAAAATGAAGTGCCTCGAAATGCGTGCACACGGGCACGCAAACCGAGGCAATGGTATATGCAATGCAAATGACATGAAAATGGCATATAGGATGCAACATGGACTTATACTAACATGAGAGAGCCTCAGCCACACTCACATAAGAGGCCAATGGGTGAAAATGAAGTGCCTCGAAATGCGTGCACACAGGCACGCAAACCGAGGCAATGGCATACGCAATGCAAATGACATGAAAACATGATATGGGCTTATACCAACACGAGAGAGCCTCAGCCACACTCACATAGGATGCCGATGGGTGAAAATGAAGTGCCTCGAAATGCGTGCACACGGGCACGCAAACCAAGGCAATGGCATATGCAATGCAAATGACATGGGAATGGCATGCAAATATGTTAATGGATTTTCAGCAATGAAATGTGGGGGAAAACAGCCCCGAAATGAGGCGAAAACACACCCGATGCATGGAATCTCTCCCGAAATATGAATTTTGGCATCCGAAATGGCCTATAGCTATACCAAACATGCACAATATGGACATGCAATGAAAATACAGAAGCAAGGCAATCCCAAGATAAGCATTTTTCCAGTTCAAAACATGGCCAAACAGAAAGCAAAGATAGGGCAACAATGGCATGCAAAAATGGCCCTAAACATGGGATTAAGAAGCAACTCATAGCTGCTGTCCTCAAACAGGTTAGGGCCCTTCAACAAAGTTGAAGAGGGGCCCAAAATATGATGTTTTCCAGAACTGTAAAAACCCCAAAAACAAACACAGGTATGGCTGCATTCCCATGCAAGAAAAAAGGCCAAAAGGTGGCCAAAGAGGCAAGTGGTATATGCAATGCCCAAACTGAAAAATTCCCTTCTACAACATTGAAGAGGGACCAAAAATAAGCATATTTACAGAACTGTAAAAACTCCAAAACAGTATACAAACATGCTAGAAATGCAATGCAAAACAAGGCTCAAAAGAGGCTATAACATGAGGTATGCGAAATATTCCACAAACAGCCAAATACCCTTAATGAAACATGTTAAGAAGGTCAAAAGAGGACTATTTATAGGCCTGTAAAAAGACCAAAAACAAAAGCATGATAGGCTAACAAAACATGCAAGAATGGGGACCAAAAGAGAGATATAACATGAAGTGGCATATGGATGTCTCAAACCATGAAAGGCCCTAAATGAAACATGAAGAATGGACCAAAATGATACTATTTTCAGTACTGTAAAATGGCCAAAAACCAAAGCACAATAGGCTGCCAAAGCATGCAAAAATGGGACCAAAAAGGGAGTATAAAGGCAAGTACAACATGGAAGTCCCAAACAGTGTTGAGCCCTTCTTCAATGTTGAAGAGGGGCTCAAAATAAGCCTATTATCAGTTTACAACATGCTCCAAAACAAATCACACACAAGCTAAAAATATCATGCAAGAAAATGACATTTTAAAGGGATAATGAAGCAAGTGCAAGATGGAGGGCTCAAACATTGTTGAGCCCTTAATGAGACATGAAAATGAGCTCAAAAGAAGGCCACTTTCAGTTATGGCCGGAGCTCAAAGAAAAAAGCATAGATGGCTAAGAAATGTTTCAAAGAAAAGCTCAAAAAAAGGGAAATGGCAACTCACCCTTGGAGACAAGTCTTTTGTTGCTTCTTGGACCAAGTTGCAGCACCTTTAGCCTTTGAGAAGCCCTCCTTGTTTCTGGAAATGAAGTGGTGATGGTGGTGCTTGGTGGTGATGAAGAAATGAAGTGTGGAACTTGAATGTTTTAGGGTAGAAATGAGAGAAGGAGAGGGGAAGCAATGCAAGACTTGGAAGCAATTTTTTCTAACCTCTAATACAAGTGCTGGCCTTTGGTTATATGGACCAAAAAAGAGGGGCAAAAGGTGGGGGAAAAGGAGGCCAACTTTCCCCCACAAAATATCCCCCGGATATAGATATTTTCTGGGGGATAAAGCCATACAGCTGTAAAGTGAACAGTGTGAGGATCATGGCTGGCCAAGTATTTTTGTTGCAGGTGGCCGGCCGGCCACATCCCCTAGTCGGCCGGCTAGGGGTCAAAAGGGTCAAGCTGGTTTAGTGGCCGGCCACCACATGATGGTGTCCTCCCATGTGTCCTCAACACAACCCTGTGGTTAAAAGTCCAAGAAAGTGGCTCAAGGGTGTTCAACATTAGCTCGGAAAGAGGGGTTCAAAAGGGTCAGGTGGAATTACTGGCCGGCCACCAACTTTTAGGATCCTCCCAAGTGTGTACATCACAAGTATGTGGTTCAAAGTTCAAGAAAGTGGGCCCAAAGTGTTCAACATTAGCCCGGAAGGAGGGGTTCAAAAGGGTCAGGTGGAATTACTGGCCGGCCACCAACTTTTAGGATCCTCCCAAGTGTGTACATCACAAATATGTGGTTGAAAGTTCAAGAATATGGCCCCAAGGTGTTCAACATTAGCCCGGAAGTGTGAAAAACGGGCGTCGGAGGATATATAACTGGTTGCTGCAACAATTACTGGCCTCCCATCCTTTAGTGACCTTCCCGGTGATAAAACAGAGGTACTTGCCAAAAATGAACGAAAACCGTTGCAAAACGAATGTTCAGGGGCCAAAACGCGCAGTTCGAGGTCCCGAAAATGGGCTGTTAAGCACCGAAAGTGGCATTCGGCCACGAAGTGGGTTTCTCAGACCCCAGTGTCCCTCAAAAGGGAGTAGAAAGGAAGTATGCCAAAAATTGGAGCGATAAGAGATGGTTCCCGAACTGAGGCACACGGCTTGACGGCTCCGAAAACCGGGAACCGGACTCCGAAACGGGTAAAATGGCCTACGGCCACCAAATGTAGCCCACGGCCACTGAGAGATGGTCTACGGGACCTCTCCCTCCCCTCAGGAAAAGAAACAAAGAAAACCGAGCCTGGTTCGCAAACCGAGGCAAAGCACAAAAGAGGGTTCGGAAGTTCGGAGGCAGGGCTCACGGCCGCAACTCTGAAACTTCTGAACGAGCACATTATGTAACATCACCAAGCGCTCAATCAGTGACGTCTGAGTCTTAAGGTCGGTCAAAAATGGGGTGTCTACACTTGGTCCAAAAGCTGCTGGAGGTCGGCTCTTCAAGGGTAAGTGTCCATTTCCCTTAAACTTGCATTTTTTTGCATGATTGGTTAGCCTTATTTGCAAGCATTTATGGGCTTCGACCCAAACTGTAAAGTGTCTTATTTTGATCCTCTCTTCAACTTTGTTTAAGGGTACTTTACTGTTTGAAGTCATTTACTTCCTCTTATCGTCTATCTCTCTTTTAGGGCTATTTTTGCATCCTATTTTAGCCTTACTTGTGAGCATTTTCGAGATTTGATATAAACTGGAAAAAGTCTTTTTTTGACATCCTCTTCAATTTTTGTTAAGGTCCCATTTCTGTTTGGGGTCATCTTCCCCCTATGCATGCTTCGTCCCTTCATGATTAAGGCTATGCATTAGAGCACTTGCGTTGGCCATGGTTTGGCCTCTTAGCCACTGAAATCCAGTAGATTTTCAATGGCTTAGATGCATTTTTGAGGACCAAAATTAGAGGGGGGTGACCCCCTCTCTCCTTGTCTTGTTTGGTGGTCTTTTGGGCCTTCCAAAGGGACCCTATTTTTCATGCATCGAGGTCTTGTTTCAGGCCTCATTCTGTGAGTTTTGAGGTCTGCCTTGGCTCTGTCCAAGTCCCTTTTGGCCATATTTTATACCTACAATGCATGTGTAGAGCAATTCCATTCAAGGCCTTTTGAGGGGGCCTTTCTTTGCATGTTTCTTAGACTGATTCCAGGGCCTATTTTGTGAGTTTTAGGCCTGTCATAACTCATTTCAAGAGTTGGTTAGGTCATGCTAAGTGTCTGTCTTATATGTGCTTAACAACCCCTTGAATGGCCTTCCAAAGAAGCCCCTCATTCTTGCATGCATTGGCTGCATTTCAGTGATTATTTGGGCATATTTTGGCATGTTTTATTCACTGTTTTTGGCTTGTTTGATGAGTTCTCATTTGCTTCACATACATGCCATGTAAACCATACGTGCTAGCCAATGTTGCATGCTATTTTAGGCCATCATGTTAGCATCTTTTGGCCATTCTCTAAACTAGAAATATGCATGTTTTGGGACTGCCTTGGCTCCATCTTTAGACTTCATGATCAAATAATGCTTGCTTTGTATACTTGTGGTTCAATGCATTGGACTAGTTTTGAGTTTCGGGGTTTATCCCATGCATCGGGTGCCATATTTCCATGTTTCGGGACCATTTAGCATTATGTTTCAGTGCTGAAAATTACATGTTTGAATGCCATGCTTCATCCTTGCCATGTTTCGGTAGAGTGGCATTTAATGCCTTAGGTTCGGTCCTTGATTTGCGTGCATGTCTGCACGCATTTCGGTCATCTCATTTTCATCTTATGGCCACTGATGTGAGTGCGGCTGAGGTCTACTCATGTTGGTGTAAGTCCATCGTGCATTGTGTATGCCATTTCAATCCATAGCATTGCGTATGCTAGGTTGCATCTTAGAGCATTGTGTATGTTATGTTACATCACGCGCATCGTGTACGTCATTTTAGTACAGAGAATTGCGTATGCTAGGTTGCATGTTAGTCGCATTGTGCATGCCATTCCATTTGCATGGTGCTTGGAATAGGGTTTAGTCCAAGCACAGGAAGCGAGGGGCGTTTCGTACTCCAAGTGACGAAACGTGCCTCGATTCCCGGTCCCCGACGTTCTTGATTATCTATGATAGAATTGTTGGCTTCATATGTTCATACCCAGATTCATGTCATATTAAAACGTGCAATTCGGTCTCTCGGCCATCATGCATCGAGATGCGTGATTGGTGGCTCGAGAACCGAGGGCCACACTCCCTAGAGCTTGTGCAAGGACGGGGAGGAGTGGTCGCGCACACATATGTTGAAAATACATTGCTTTCTCTCTTTCTTGCCTTTATTGCAGAAAAACCAGAGTCCAGGGGCAGAAAGTGGTCGGCCGACCAGGTTTTCTGGTAGGCCAACCACCTTTTTTGGTTTTCACCATGAGGGGTGGTCGGCAGGTGTTTCCCAAGCCAAGAGCTGGTCGGCAGCCTTCCCCAGGTGGAGTTTCAGCCTCTTGGAGCTTTGTGTAAGTTTCTGAAATCAGCTGCAAACAATGGAAGGACAAGGCATCGCGATGGAATTTACCGACAAAGCGCATCGAGCATGCATGCATTCATTGTCATCCAAAACAGAGCCAGGGCAGTCCATTTGCATGCCAGTTTATAGCTTATTTATCTAATTTGATTAGTTAGTTAGTGGATGTGTAATAATTAGCTGTAATTCGCTATTCATTTCGGACTGTATTATTTATTCGGACCCTCCGAGCGAGGGCACAATTGTAATAAGTGTGCGTGCGTGTGATGTATATCTTCCAACCTCACGTCTTTCTCCCTTTTATTTACCTGCTTATGATGGTTAGATTAAGGCATGTTTCAATTAGCATACAGTATGATAGCATGTTTGCATCATTCATCTGTATTGCATGCACCGGGCTCGGCGCATCATACTAACTGCAATTGTATTTCAAATTCCAAATTGAATATGTGCTAGCTGTAGCATCATCATATGCCATGTTTAGAATAGCCGAGCCTATCTTAGTTGCATTTTGCATGTGTTGCATTAGGCATTTCAGCATAGTTAGGATCATGCATGGATTTCTAACATAACTTTTGTTTTGGCTTGGAGTACTCAGTAAGTTTTATGCTTTAGCATCCTTGCATGCGTGTGAGTAACTGCCATGATAGCATGCTTACCATGAGGCTATTTGCTTATATGATATACCTGCCTGAATGCCTGTGGGTGAAGGTTGGGTTATTTGGATTGGAACAATTCATCAATTGTAAGTTTTAAGCCCACTAGATAGTGGCAAATCACCTTGTTTTCTAAGCCCACCTGAGGGTGGCAAATCCACATTTTAGCCTACTTGCGAGTAGCAAACTGCTTTAAAAAACAAACATGAGATGTTTCGTTCCGATTCAGGCGATCCAGTCTATACTTGTATGCTGTGCGCATCACATAGTAAATCTAGGCTAATAACCGGAATAAGAACGCATAATGTTTTCAAAACTATATATCATAGTTAGTAGAGGCCGATCTTTGATCGGGCGAGCGGGGGTGCTCACGAAGTGACCTTCCCCAATCGTACCCAAGTTCCTGAGCCGAGGCAACTTTGGTGATGACGGACACGTGGCCTTAGGCAACGAGTCAGGGTTTCCTAAATTTCCCAAAAATAAAATATTTAGGTGGCGACTCTGTATCTGGCAAAGCAGTCCATGTTTGGCACTTCTTTCAAAAAAATCTGTTTTAAAAAACGATTTGCCGAATTTGGACTCTTTGATGATTCATCGGTCTTGCATCGCACTCTGCGAGATTAGATACAGGACCATGACATTGAGTCTTGAACTGTAGTGACCCCAAATGAACAACACGGGATTTCCCTCCCGGGACGTTCGGGGACGTCTACAGTTTCTGGTGACTCTGCTGGGGAAGTTTAGAGAACTTGACTCGAACTCATCATATCTTATTTTGATTACACTTATGTGTTTCTTTGCATTGCATTTGCATTGGTGCGCCTAGGACACTGTGTTTGCCATCTACTATTCTTGAACGGTTTGCCGGAGGCTTGCTTTGTCAAAGCATGCCGTAAGGCTGACCGGTTGCGGGCTCTGCCAGTATGGGAGCAGAAACCCCGGTTTTTACCAGGGCACCCTTTTGACCATTCGACCTAGTGCATATTCGGAATCCATAGTGACCATTCTAAACTAAGACAGGTTGCTTACCCGTTTATAGGTTGTTTGAAACCGCTGCGTGCATAATGAAACCCTAGTTCCTAACAAAATAGGACAGGAAAACCTTACCCCAAAATAGGGATGTTTTGGCTCTTACTTGTTTGTTATGTGCTTTTAGAGTGCGTCTCTATACGAATGCATGTATCAGTTTGTAAGTTTGGGCATCAGGCCTGCGGGCACTAGTTCAGTATTTCTGGGTATTAGGGCCAGCGGGCACCAGTTCAGTATTTTCGGAATCAGTTATCTGCGGGTATCAGATTCAGCTTCGGAGACAGTGATTTGGGAATAGTGATTTGGGAATAATGATCAGTCTTTGAGAACAGTGTACCAATTGCGTGTTAATTATACCCGACTATGTGTTGTGTTTATTTACGCCGTTATGTTGTCCGTTTGTCTGCTCGTTTATTTCCTTGCTATTGCTTTATTTATCTTTTTGCTAGGTAGTTTAGCACAATTGCATCAGACCAAGCAGATATTCCCCAAGCACTCTGGACAAGAGGTCGCCGACTCAATCGATCTGAGGATCTGGTCGACGGACAACCAGTGTTTCACTCTCTACCCCCGGTTATCAGACGGAGGTCGAAAAGACGCAGTGTATCTAAGTAGAGGTTGCCAGAGCAGCGGATTACCCCATCAGTGGACAGTTGGATTGAGATCCCAATTGTTGCTATAGAGATAGACCTGCCAGTAGTTCAGACAGATCAGGGCAGTATGGCGAGACCGACAGGAGTTGAGGAAATGATGCGTCAGATGCAGGACACCATGAGAGCCATGCAGCAGGATACTGTTCGCCGAGATGAATTTGCCAAACAACAGGCCGAGATCATGGCCCATTAGGCAGAATTAATTACCAGGTTACAACAACAAGCCGGAGCATCTGCTTCACACCCAGTTCCTCCCCCACCAGGAATCCCGGCACCTGAGGAGGCACCAAATGTCCAGGCAGATACGGACATACCAACGGGGCCAACTCCGCCCCCAATTCTACCCCAGCTATCTAAGGCACCTATGCTTGTCAATCAACCGGACTCTCCCTTCGAGTTTGAGGTAGACCATACAGCACTGAAATTGAGCAAGCTTGAGAAGTTGTTCAAGAAATCCCAAGGGGTAAAGGCTATCCCGGATATCGAGGACGGATATACCGACGTGGCTGTGACGCTGTCGGATAGGTTTAAAATGCCGTAAATTGATCGTTTTGATGGATCTGGGGACCCCATGGTGCATCTCCGGCTATTTTCAGATATACTACGGCCAATGGGCCTCACCAGACCACAAAAGCTTTCACTATTTGGCCGGACCCTGTCGGGTGTGGCCGCTATCTAGTATGTGAAGTTAGAGGATGATGTCAAGCGGAGTTGGGATGAAATAGCCGAGGCCTTTGTCGCGCAATACTCGTACAATACCCAAATCGAGATTACAACCTGAGATCTCGAAACAACAAGGCAGGAGCCTAAGGAGAGCTTCTCGGATTTCGTAACTCGGTGGAGGGCGAAGGCTTCGATGATGACCCTGAGGCCTACCGACAAAGACCAATTCAGGATGATTGTGCGCAATCTCCAGCCAAAACTGATGCAAAAAATGATTGTGCTCCCCTTTCCCACTTTTTCAGATCTACATGAAATAGGGGTACAAATCGAAGATGCAATGAAACAGGGTCTGATTGACCAAGATAAAGAGCAACCCTGAAGAACTTTCAACCGCAACAACACAGGCACTAGCAATGCCACAAATGCCAGAGCTTCAGAAGTAAGCGTGGTCACCACCATTCCCCCTCCTCTTCCAAGACCCATGGCAGCTACACCTTTCTCCGGCGCGTCCGGAAGCAACACACAAAACACTCGATTCCAACCTAGAGGCCAAAGAACCTTCACCCCACTGTACATGCCCCTGTCCAAGGCTCTAGGGGTATTAATCAAGAAAGGGCACTTAAAGCCCCTTGAGCCGAGGCCATTGCCAAATCCACTCCCTCCTTTTCATAACCCAGCAAAATACTGTGCATATCACCAACAACACGGTCATGACACTGACCAATGTTATAGATTGCGTCATGAGATTCAAGACCTCATTGACAAGCAGGTGATTGTACCTCCAGAAAAACCCAACGTCACAACAAACCCTCTCCCACCACACAACCAAGCTCCACCTCCCAAAAGAATCAACTTCATCCAGACTGGGGTCGTGTCTTACGATCCCAGCATATATATCACTCCTTCCCACCTACCTAAGCCGGAGGTGCTCCTTCCTGACTGCACTGACTCTTTGTGCATGTTGGACATCTCCAAAACCCAACCCAAGCCAATGGTGGTGACTGGCAGAGATAGAACAGGGGGGGTTTCAGAGGAAGATGGAATTGTTCAATCAGGGTTTGAGCAGTCTAGGAGTGTTGCTGGGGAAGCCTACGATCCAAGTGATTACATTCTGCCAGCAGGCCAGTTTGAGCCTAATATTGAATTGCCAGAGAGGGCAGAGCTGTGTGTGATCCGAGGAGATGGATTTGAGTAGGGGACAGATGGTTTGACGATTGTGGAAGAGGACATGGCCAACCTCCAATTTTTCAACGACCAAGATCTAGGAGGCGCGGCAGTCAACTGGTTTGATTATGAGGAATCAGTAGAGGCTACTGGGTGGCTTGATGACGTGCCAGACGTTGTTGACGAAGCTCAGTTAGAACAGGGCCCAGCAGGGGCAAGCATATCAGTGGTGGCCGGAAGGGTCGGAAATCAGAATGAATCGCCGGAGAGCGCCGGTGCTAAGAATTCCGCTCGAGACTTGGGCATTATGAATGCGGGAATTGTTGAACAACCAGCTGTACTGACACAGCTGGAACAAGAAAGGTTTGAGGATGCCGAGAGAATTAGGAAAGCTAAGGGCCCTGAGGGGACTGAGAGTGTTGTGTGCACGAAGATGGAGAACGCAGCGAGCATGTGGACGGAGAGTACTGCGGGTGCAATTGAACCGGAGCCAGACAGGTGTCTGTTGGCTGCCGACGGAATGTGGTGAGAGGACGATGATTTATGTCTTGCCCACACGGATGAGGATTTGGGGAGTAATCAGCCAGATAATACCTGGTATATCGGTGAGGTCGATCATATGACGAGAAGCGGACGGTATTTCAAGCCCCCGCACCTAGACCAGCCAGAGGCATCTGGGAAAGATAAGGAAGCTGAGAGACAGAAAGAGAAGCAAGTCGAAGAAGAGGCTGTACTGAAGCAGTTAAAGAAGATACAAGCACACATCTCCATCTGGGGACTGCTTATGGCATCGCGAGTGCATCGACAAGCTATCTTATCGGCCATGGACAAGGTCAAGCTCTCTATAGACACCACGCCCGAACAGCTGGTAGGCTTAGTTTTTCCAGGAGGAGCTACCCCGATGTTGACCTTTTCTAATAAAGAACTGCCACCTGAGGGCGCGAACCATAACAAGCCACTCTACATCTCCGTGGAGTGTAGAAATAAATGGATACCCGTGGCGCTTGTCGACACAGGGTCCGCCATCAATGTATGTCCAGTAAGGACTGCCTATGCAATTGGCTTGAAGACCGTGGACTTTGTGCCAACAGCCCAGGTGATTCGGGCATACGACAACACAAGCAAAGAATTCATGGGGACAACGAAAATTCAGACCAAGGTTGGGCTGGGATAGCATGAAATTGACTTTCACATCCTAGAGGTTCCCGCCACTTTCAATCTGCTCTTGGGGTGGTCGTGGCTGCATCAAGTGAAGGCAGTTTCTTCTACCTTGCATCAAATGGTGAAATACCCCCATGGAAAGGGGGTAGCCATTGTTTTTGGGAATTCATCGATCCATCCACCGCCGGAAGTATCTATGCCAGTTTTGGAAATTGAGCACGGTATAGAGGATGTGTTCTTATCCGGTTTTACCCTAGCTGAGGCCTGGGTCTTGCAGAATATCTTAGCTGTTAATGAGGGGGTGTATGTCAGTGCTCAATCGGTATACCTTATAAACAAGCTTCAACATATTCCCGGGATGGGATTGGGAAAGAGCGGCCGGAAGGGCGTTGTAGCATCGGCCGAGGTGCCACATAACCCACATACCTTTAGTTTGGGTTATTTGCCCACCAAAGAGGATTGGTTAAGGAAGGGTAAGGAGATGGTTGGGAGAGCCAGAGCGAAGAAGGCGGGGAAGCCTTTTGACTTAATGCACCGGCCCATTCAGGGTACCTTAAACGGACGCTTCGTTCGGGAGGGGGAGGACTTCCCATTCTGTGGCTTCCCAGAACCGTGGCTGAATGCGGAGAGGAAGCGCGTGCCGGGGTTTGAGATCTTCTTTGACCTGCAGTTACCCGGGGATGACGTTGTCGAAGAGCAGACAGACCCATTAGCTGGGGCTGAGCAGTGTAAGAAAGTAGAGTCTGAGGACGTCGAAAGTGAAATGGGGGTAGCGCTGGCGTGTCTACTGTCAGATCCTCCGATCGAACAGAAGTGCTTGGGGGATAACTTATCGGTATGCATGATCGGGAACGGAACGGCTACGGGCCTACCAGCAAACATTTTGGATGCATCTATCGCACCCTCTCTCATTTGGCAGTATGAAGAGGGATTTTTGTCCAGCAGCAATGGGTCAGGTAGTGAACCAGAATCTGATTCTACCAAATCTTGTGAGTCAGAATCAGGTTCCAGCCCGACTGAGTCTGAGTCTGGTAATCCTGGGGATGATAACCCGGATGCCACAGTCTTGTCCAGGTCGTCTTTTTTTTTTCTCTTTTGAGTCTATTGTAACCGAAGAATCAGACAATTTTGATGTGCTTAATGAGAATCAAGTAACTGTGGTTTCTGAGTACTTTTCTGTGCCCTTGATTTATTGCATTAACTTAGACTTTCAAAATTTTGATGAAAACGACGAGGAAGAAATTCCTCTGGTTTTGCAACGCTTAATTGAATAAGAGCAGGAAAGATTTGTTAAACCCTTAATGGATGAAATCACTACCGTGAATTTCGGTACTGAGGAGGACCCGTGGCTGGTCCAGATCGGGTCCACGTTGTCTCCGGAGGAACGCGAGCGCTTAGTCACTTTATTAAAAGATTTCAAAGATGTTTTCGCATGGTCCTACGAAGACATGCCTGGAATCGATCCCGAGATTGTACAGCACTGGATCCCTTTTGACCCCGAGGCCCGACCCGTTAAGCAAAAACTCAGAAGGATCCGCCCGGACTGGGCTCTCAAGATTAAGGAAGAAGTCACCAAGCAAATTGACGCAGGTTTCCTGCAGGTATCCGAATACCCGACCTGGTTGGCTAACATCGTTCCAGTGCCGAAGAAGGATGGTAGGATCCGAGTATGTGTGGATTTTAGGGATTTGAACAGAGCTAGTCCGAAGGACGACTTTCCCTTGCCGCACATTGATGAGTTAGTGGACTTCACAGCAGGGCATGCTTTGCTTTCGTTTATGGATGGCTTCTCAGGCTACAACCAGATAGTGATGGCACCTGAAGACCAAGAAAAGACTGCCTTCACCACCCCATGGGGGACATGCTGTTATAGAGTGATGCCATTTGGGCTGAACAACGCTGGAGCTACATATCAACGGGCCGCGACCACAATATTACATGACATGATCCATAAAGAAGTTGAGGTGTATGTAGACGACATGATTGTCAAGTCCAAAGAAAGGGAGGGCTACTACACCGCCTTGCAAAAATTCTTTCAAAGGATCAGAGAATTCCGGTTGTGGTTGAATCCTCAGAAGTGTACGTTCAGTGTCACAGCAGGGAAAATGCTGCGGTTTCTCATTACACATAGAGATATCGAAGTCGACCCTTCCAAAATTAAGGCCATCCTAGAAATGCCACCACCAAGGATTGAAAAGGAGGTGCGAGGCTTTCTGGGTAAAGTGCAATTCATAAGACGGTTTATCTCAAAATTAACCTTGACTTGTGAACCGCTTTTTGGTCTCCTGAAGAAAGGAAAGAAATTCCAGTGGGACAGCCGATGCCAAGCTGCTTTTGAAAAGATCAAGGAATATTTACAGAACCCACCTGTGTTGTCACAATCAGAGTCGGGAAGACCGTTGATATTGTACCTTTCAGTGACTGAGACCACAATGGGCTGCATGCTCGCGCAAGAATCAGAGGACAAAGTGGAAAGGGCCATCTATTATCTGAGCAAGAAGATGCAAGAGTATGAGACTCGCTACACACCATTGGAGAAGGCTTGCTTAGCCTTGGTATGGGCTACCAGGAAGCTGCGGCACTACCGGTTAGCTCACTCTATAATGTTGGTTTCGAGATTAGATCCCATCAAATATCTCTTCGAGAAACCGGCACTTACAGGTAGGCTAGCTCGTTGGTTGTTGTTGCTTTCCAAATTCGATCTAAAATATGTGACGCGCAAGTCGGTCAAGGGAAGAGCAGTAGCAGAATTCTTAGCCGATCATCCAATGGAAGGGGGTGAAGCAGCTAAGTATTTATTCCCAGATGAGGCCATTTTGGATATCGACGACGAGTTTTGGACGATGTATTTCGATGGAGCGTCCAACCAGTATGGGTATGGAATAGGAGTGTTGCTGATAGCACCCGACAATTCCCATATCCCTCTAGCCTTCAAGCTCCGGTTCAAAGTCTCGAACAACGAAGCGGAGTATGAGGTAAGCATTGCCGGTCTAGAAGCAGCCCTGGAACTAGGGGCAAAACGGTTGGACGTCATCGGTGACTCGAACCTTGTTGTATCTCAAGCGAAAGGAGATTGGAAAGTCAAAGAAGAAAAGATGATGATGTATCATCAGGCCCTGGATTTGTTAATTCCTCGGTTTGAGAAGCCAAACTTTGCTCATCTAGTAAGAGAGAACAACAGGTTCGCAGATTCACTAGCAACTCTATCTTCTATGATGAACATCTCGTTTGGAGTCCGGATGCGTCCAGTCATTATTGACCAGAAGTTTGCGCCAGCTTGCGAGTCAATTGCTACTACAGACGAGGTTCAAGATGAGAACCCATGGTATTACGACATTTGGAACTTTTTGGAGAAAGAGACGTATCCACCAAGGGCAAATGCCAAAGATAAAAAGGCAACCAGAAGAATGGTTGTTCAATTCATCATCTGCAGGGGTAAATTGTATAAGAGAGGTCATCTGGGAATGCATAAGCTATGCGTTGAAGCCGAAGAATCAAAACGCCTGATGGAGGCCATCCATGGAGGAGAATGTGGAGCGCATATGAACGGGGTAATGCTGGCACGGAAGATCCTCAGATAGGGTTACTACTGTTCCACCATGGAGGAGGATTGCATCGGCTTTGTTCGGTAATGCCACAAATGTCAGATCCATGCAAACTGCATGAACATCCCACCGTTAAAGTTGTACAATATGACTTCGCCATGGCCATTTTCAGTTTGGGGAATCGATGTGATCGGGGCTGTCACTCCGAAGGGGTCTAACGGGCATGAGTTCATCCTGGTCGCGATAGATTATTTCACGAAGTGGGTTGAGGCCTAGTCTTATGCGGTGTTGAAGGCGTCGCATGTTGCAAAATTCATTAGAAATAACATCATCTGTCATTATGGGGTCCCAAACGAGGTCATTTCAGATAATAGTTCCCACTTCAAGAAGGAAGTGATTGACTTGTTGGAGAAATACAACGTGGCTTTTCATAAGTCATCCACATACCGGCCGCAAACTAATGGAGTGGTCGAGGCCGCCAACAAGAATATCAAACACATATTACAAAAGATGGTGGAAACCTACCGGGATTGGCCAGACAAGCTGCCGTTTGCTCTGTGGGGGTACCGGACTTCAATTAGAACTTCTACTGGGGCGACTCCGTATTCATTAGTTTATGGGATAGAGACCATTCTACCTATTGAAATTGAGGTTCCGTCTTTGCGAGTGCTGGCTGAGTGTCAGATAGCTGAAGCAGATTGGCAACAGAACAGATTCGAAGAACTCATGCTTTTTGACGAGCGCAGATTGAAAGCACTGTACCATGTTCAAGGCTATCAGCGCAGAATTGCCCAGGCTTTCAACAAGAAAGTTAAGTCCATGAATCTAAAAGAAGGATATTTGGTGCTCAAGGACAACCGAGCTCCCATCCAAGACCCAAGGGGCAATTCAGACCCAATTGGACTGGTCCCTACATCATCAAAGCTATTTGGTCAGGTGGAGCTATGGTTCTAATGGACCTAGATGGCTTAGAGTTCTCGCAACCAATCAACATGGACAAGTTGAAGAAATATTACCCCTAAGAGGCTCGCTAGGCCAAAAACCTGCAAAGGGCGACCTAGGCAAAAGTTAGAGCATTGAAAAAATTGAAAAATATAAAAACTGAGCTCGCAAGGTTGAAAACCCTCAAAGGGTGGCCTTGGCAAAAGTTAGAGCATAAAAGGAGAGTGAAAATACTCGAGTGAACCTAAGCCTGAACTACGTAAGGCTTGATTCCCATCTTTGGGATATGTAGGCAACTTCATCCTGAAGTTCAGCCATAAACTTTTCCCCGATCAACTTTATCCATTTGATCATCTCGGCCATCTTTGTCTATTCAGCATTCAAGAGTTCGGTTATGATCTCCGGTGCAGTGCTCTTCAGACTAGGGGCAACTTTCCGTTGCTGTGCAGTGCCGCGATACTCTTCAGACTAGGGGCAACTTTCCAGTTGCAGGGATCTGGGGTTGTGCATCTCAGTGATAGATCTCAGGCATGTCCAGTTCTGATTCCATATCGAAAATGGTTTTGAAAAAGTTTTAATAAAAGTTGACTTTGTTCAAAATTAATATTTTTACAACTGAGACCATTTTTGGACCGACGCGAAAAATGTTCAGTACCCACAACCTTCAATTTCATTGATTTCAATACAGAGTTCTCCTGCTCTTGCATACAAATTGAAGTTGCTTTTTATTACGTTCATAAAGAAAACTTGAAAGTACTAATAAAGTAATAAATCCGGGGCATAGCTAAGTCAGGTGTTCCTGCGCCCCCTCCCAGAGCTGGTCGAAGCCTCTGATGCCAAAGTAGGCCCTTCCTGTGCCTCTTCATTGAGCCAATCCAAGCACTCATCAGACAAGGTGCAACTGAAAGTGGGAGCAGGGGCCAGGAGCTCTCTAGTCCTCCATGCTGTGGCATACCGGGCAAGCTGTGCGCCTTGAACCGAGAATGCGGCAGGATACTCTATTCCCTCTGGTGGACAAGTCTGATCATGGCCGAACTGGCGCCGGAACCGGAACAGAAAGTAGAACACATGATAAGTCAGACCAATCAACTGGATCCCGGTCTGCCGGGACATGCTATAGCTCATTGTCAGAAGATTGAGCCAAGGACAGCGCCAAGCAATGCGATCCGCAGACAAATTGCCCATCCAGTCAAACCACCACCCCTCATCAAGGGCATCGACTAGTCGTTGTCGGAAGAAGTAGCTGCGAGCTGAGTAGGCTGGGCAAGAGTCCACAACCTGCAATTTATCCATCAACCATACCTGCGGAGGGATTGGAAAATGAGAGAATAAAGAATAGAGAGATGTACGATGAGAGAAAAGTAAGAAAAGGGTTTTGTGAGAAAAATCGAGCCTGAGGGCCGAGTGATGTGAGCAATATAGATGTGAGAAAGGGTGCGAAACATTACCTGCAGCAGTAGTGGACTCCCAGCAAATCTGGTCATCTCTCGGCGATAAAAAGCATCCAAGCCCATCAGCGTCTCGGCCAATGTCATGGCAATGCAGCTCTTTCCTTCTTTCAAGCCTTGAGCAACTTCAATCAGATGGATGCTAGATCCGCTAAAGCCCGGGGCAAGCAAAAAGTGAAATAGCATGCACAAGCAAAGGGCGTGTTGCCGAAAACCTTGCCAATGATGGTCGCCGCGGTTACCGGCATCAGAAAAGCGATGAATCAAGCCAAGGATATCCAGCTCCCCGTTGCAGATCAGAGACCGAGCATCGTGCATGGTCAGCCCACACATCTGTCCTAAAGCTTGGGTGTGACTGAAGCGAAGCTGGGACAAAATCTCTTCATGGCGCTCAGATTCCATCAAAACTTGAAAATCTTCGAAGGTCGGACACATCTCTTGCCCGCTGAAGCTAAAGACGTGTGTTACCGGATTCCAAAACCTTGCCGCGGCATGAAGGAACGAAATGTGCAGCGAAGTACGGCTTAACGTGAATAGTGCATTCAAGCTGAAACCCCGGAAGTTCAACTTTTCCGAGCCATCTAGAGAAGCAATCCAAGCTGTGAGGTTTTGAGTGAGAAATGCTTCCATTTTGGTGCAAAACTAAGATGAAATGAGAGAACCACGAGGCTGGAGTTTTTAAAGAGGATAAGGCACTGTTCGGAGGACATGTGTCGCAAATTTGGTGGTTGCCAAGCTAGGTGGCCGGCCGGCCACCTTTTCTGGCAGACCGACCACCCCTCTCCCCTCCAATGCAAAAAGCTGGTCGGCCAGCTCCCTTAGGTGGTCGGCCATCAAGAGGAGGGTGGCTTTAGTCTTGTTCCAGCCTCTAGAAGAAAGTTCCAAGCATTTCCATGCATTGGGGGCGTTAAAGGTGCGAGTTTTCCTCTGTTTCGGATGCGTTCCGTCACCCAGATCGTCCGAAATGCATTTGTCTATCAAGTTGTTATTAAATCCTGCTTATTGAGTTGTTGTTTTTGCTTATTGAGTTGTTGTTTTGCTTATCGAGTTGTTTAGTATATCGAGTTGTTGAGTTTTGTCGAGTTGACGAGTTTTGTGTATTGAGTTGTTACTCTTAGTTTAATCAACATTGTTGTGTCTTGCTTATCGAGTTGTAAGTTTAATCAACATTGTTGTGTCTTGCTTATCGAGTTGTAAATTTGCTAAGGTTCTGTCCTTTCTTGGTAAGTTAAGTTGCTTTCTTTGTTGCGTCGGTTCACTACCTGACTTGGCAATTTTCAATGCATGATTTCCATTCAATCTCATTTTTGTGCAAAATAATGCGATGCAATGCAAGAACATAAAATACAACACTTTTTTGAAAAAAGCTGTTTCATTCCATCATGTTTCCTTTGTTACAACATTTTACGAGGGTATAAGTTTTGCAGAAAATAAAAACTGCCTAATAATGTACGATGTGCTACAACTACTAGTAAAAAGGCAAATAAAGCAGGAACATCTGTGCTCTCAAGCGTAAGAAAAAGAGGCCCTCTTCGTCCTCTTCTGCGGAACAGCCTCAGCACCATCAACGCTATCTGAGTCAGAGCTGTCATCCTCGAGATCCTCCTCGGCATCACCTCCACCCTCAGAGCTAGACTCAGAGTCATCCTCTCTGCCAACAGATGTCTCTGACTGACAATGCACGAACTCCTCCTCACTGGACTCCTCCTCAATGATATGTGCTCTGCCCTTGCCTCGTCCGCGAGACGACTCCCTTCTCCCAGCTCTTCGAGAAGGCCTAGATGACCCAACTCCTCCGGAAGGCCCAGATGGCCCGGCCTGTGGCCCGGTATATATCGGAGGCATCTAAAAAGAAAGAGTGCAATTTGAATACATCAGCCAAAATATGTGTATCAGATGTACAGATAAAAAGCTACATGGAGTGGATGTATGCAAATATAGTACATGGATGTGGAGTGTGTCAGATGTGCTCTCCGCATACAGTCGGTCAATCAATGCAGTGAAATGTTCAAATTCAGCATGTCATCAGAAATATAATAAATGCAAGAAAACTGAACAGTACCGAGACGCCCATGATGGACAGTTGCGCCTCTCTCCGCAAGACCATGCCTTCGAGCGAGGCCACTAACCCGAGTAACCCCTCAGCATACTCTGTGGTGGGCTGCAGATGCAAGTGTAAATCATCAGTGAATGAATGAATGTCCAAGTATCTGAGTGATAAAGCAAAGCTGTAAAACATACCGGTGGTGAGTCAGGGTCTCTGGTGTATGGATGATCTGGCATAAGAGGCTCTAGAGGATTTGGGTAGGAAGCCCCGTATCTCCATCCCGTCAACTCAGTCGGGATACCTGGCCATCTGGCATGATGATAAGCCGGGGGAATCGGAGGGACCAGTCCAGCCCCACCTCTGGATGTGCCAGCCCTACTGGCCGAAGGAATGTCTCTGGCTCGGGTGCGACTCGAAGACGGCATGCCAGTAGACCTCCTCGAGGGAGTACGGACACCTGTCAATGGAGACATCAAGCAGATGTGACGGTAGGTCGCGTACTCCCCGTCCTCCAAATACAACAGTGCATCAATGCCCAGCCTGGCATCAATGACACCCTGAGGAGTAAGCCTATCAGCGAGCCACATATCGTCTGGAGGTGCTGAAGGGACACTCGGCTCAAGGAAGCCCATAGTCTGACGAAGAAAGCGTTCCCCCAGGAACCAGGCCCTACCAACTGGCCCCTCGAACAAGATCCTATACTGGGAGGAGGCCCATCCTCCGGCAAACTGGAATTGGAGATCCTCACCCAAAGGCGCCCAAGGCTGCCATAAGATCTGCGGATAGCCAAAGCATAAGCCGATTAGAAATCGCAAATGTGCAAAATAAATCAAAGATCAACACATAAAGAATTGAGAGTTCTGAAATACCTCGGTCGCCCGCACAATGTCAAAATACTGCCGTAGGTAAGGGAGAGTCTCCCGGGGCCGCGACCGGTACTGGCCCTCGAAGACGAGCGAATAAGGGGTCATGAGAGGGGCCTCCACCTCAAGCTTCGGGGCTAGCGTCGGAAAGTACGCGAAGACCCATAACTGTGGAAAACAGGGCAAAAGCCATCAGAATACAGAATGCTGAGTGCAGAATCTGAATATAGAATGCTGAGGGCAGAATGTAAAATGTGCCGTGTGTGCAATGTACAGATAATGAAAAGCAGAAATGTGAATCAAGAGGACAGAAGGTACCTCCCACGCTCTCCAATAGCCGCCGACTATGTTCCCCCGTCCGCGGGAGGTCACACTCATATAGCAATAAAGGGTAGCCAAGCTGGCCCCACCCCAGTCATACTGACTAACCTGTATGAGGTCTACCAAGGCACTCAGCAAATATAGCCCAACGGTGTTCCCCCTGTCGGCGAACAGAGTGGTCCCGAAGAGGAACATCAAAAACCCGCAGGTGTACTGTGCAATCTCCTCAGGAGTCTCGGGCTCAGTCCCCCTGAACTGTGTAGAAAACCAGGTATATCGGACTCGACCCGAAGATCGGTCTACCGGTGGGCGAGCTCCCAACAGATGAATCCAGGCAGCCTCCACTCGCCTATGTCCTCGTCGTAAGGGATCGCCCAGCCTCCCACGTCAAGGCCCGTCAACACGGCGAAGTCAAATGGGGTCATGGTCATGTCCCCGGCGGCTGAGAAATGGAAGGAGTTGGTGGTGTCCCATTATCTCTCCACCAGGGCGCCCATCAATGTCCGGCTAGCTGGATAGCGAGATATCCCGGTACAAAAGGTCCCGAATCCTGCCAGATCAACCCAATCGCGGACAGCCTCCAGGAGCTCTGCGTACCAATCTCTCGCAGCAATAGAACCGTATCCCCGTGTAACGCGAGAGGATGTCTGCATTCATAACAAACACATGTATTCAGTTTCAGAATGGAATGAATAAGTTGTGTGCAAATGAAAAGACATGAGCTGTGTATAAATCAAATAGCTTTCATCAAATGTGGGTTGCGTGTTCACCATCAAATTTGGGCTATATGTTCAGATTTCAGAAGTTTAAAGTTTGGACTGCGTGTTCAACTTTCATCAAATGTGGGCTGCGTGCTCACCATCAAATTTGGGTTGTGTGTTCAGATTTCAGAAGTTTAAAGTTTTGGCTGCATGTTCAACTTTCATCAAACGTGGGCTGCGTGTTCATAATCAAATTTGGGCTGCGTGTTCAGATTTCAGAAGTTTAAAGTTTGGGCTGCGTGTTCAACTTTCATCAAATGTGGGCTGTGTGTTCAGATTTCAGAAATTTAAAGTTTGGGCTGCGTGTTCAACTTTCAATTAAATGTGGGCTGCGTGTTCACCATAAAGTTTGGGCTGCGTGTTCAACTTTCATCAAATGTGGGCTGCGTGTTCACAATCAAATTTGGGCTGCGTGTTCAGATTTCAGAAATTTAAAGTTTGGGCTGCGTGTTCAACTTTCAATCAAATTTGGGCTGCGTGTTCAGATTTCAGAAATTTAAAGTTTGGGCTGCGTGTTCAACTTTCAATTAAATGTGAGCTGCGTGTTCACCATCAAATTTGGGCTGCGTGTTCAACTTTCAACAAATGTGGGCTGCGTGTTCACTATCAAATTTGGGCTGCGTGTTCAGATTTCAGAAATTTAAAGTTTAGGCTGCGTGTTCAACTTTCAACAAATGTGGGTTGCGTGTTCACAATCAAATTTGGGCTGCGTGTTCAGATTTCAGAACTTTAAAGTTTGGGCTGCGTGTTCAACTTTCAATCAAATGTGGGCTGCGTGTTCACAATTTGGGCTGCATGTTCAACTTTCAATCGAATGTGGGCTGCGTGTTCACAATTAAATTTGGGCTGTGTCTTCAGATTTCAGTGATTCAAGTGATTGAGCTATGTGTTCAAGACAGAGTATTGTGTTATAGACTAAGCGTGCAAAACAAGTTGTGTGCTAAAATGAGCAAAAGTATGGCATGCAAATGTGTTCAGAACGAGCAATAAGCATACATAGCATGAAATGCAAGGAAAATGCAGAATTAAGGCAGGAAATGTGAAGAGGTAAAGTACATACCTCTCGTGCCTGACGGGAGAGATGGGACTCCGGCTCCCGCAATAGCAGGTCTACAGGAGCTTGAGGGTCGAAGTCAATAAAATTATAAAAAATCGCCCGAGGGAGGACATGAGTCGGAGGATCGTACCTCTCCGGGATGAAGGGGCAAACCCTCGGATGCAAAGACATGATGTCAGGCTCGCCTCTGGCACCTAGAGAACCTCCGCCGTGGGGAAATTGACCTGCCATTTCAAGAAATCTACAAAAAGGAGCAAAAATGAGCGAAATGAGCCAAAATTGGAAAAAGTCAACAAAAGTCAACTCTCGGGAAATAAAAAAATCAACAAAAGTCAACTCCCGAGAAAATCTTCCAAATATTGAGACAAACTTACCTCAAGTGGCGAAAATGAGAAAAAAAGCCCCGAAATCAAATTTTAATCGGTTCAAAGTGAAGAGAACTGAAAGTTTTCGCGAAACAACTTGGCGTGGGGCGTTGGAAAACGCGTCTAAAGCGCAGATCTAAGAAACAAAATGGTCTAGGAAGGAGGAGAAGGCAGTTTCGGAGCTGAAGTTATGAGCAAAAGGTGTTTGGCTTTGTATATTTAAAGAAATGAGAGCAAAAAGACCAAACTGCCCCAGATTTGGGCTAGGTGGTTGGCCGGCCACCTTTTCTGGTAGGCCGACCACCCCTTGCACTCCAACCTGGTTGATGGCCTTCCCTAGACTCCAAACCTGATCGGTGGTGTTCCCAAGGTGGTCTCCAAGGTCTCTGCAAATTTTGGTAGTCATCGGAGTCCCCAGCACCCGAGAAAGTACAAGAAAAGTGCACTTTTAGTCGCGAAATCCCTCCGCAGGAACTCCAACTCCAACTTTCGATGCGTGTTTCATCGTCACTCGTCAAGAGCAAGATGCATCCTTTTTGAGCATGCTGTGACCCTTCCGGGAGGTAAACCGGAGGTCGCGATTGAGTCGCACTCGTCGAAACTTGCATTTCTTTGCTCGTTGTTTCGCGTCAAACACGCATTCGAATTTGTACTTATCTTGCATTGTTATGCACGTCACTTGCATTCTCATGCATACCACCTGCATTGTTGTGCATGTTTCATTGGTATTGTCATACCTCCATGCTTAACTTGCGTTGTCACACGCATGTCTCTCGCATTGCGATGCACTTTCCCATCAACACCCTGTTTGTCTGTATTCGATGTAGTGTTGAACATGTGTTGCTAACTATGTTGTACTTGTTAAGTTTCTTCCTCTTTCAGGCACAATATTGTATGTACGGTTCATTTGAAGCTGGTGCGACCAGACGAATCGCGTAGGTATTGTATCTTCTCCGTGTGAGATGTGGCGAGAATCGAACAATTCTCCGCATTCTTAAGTTGTATGAAATGTAGTTATTGCTTTGCATTCTTGCTTAAAACTGTTGCGTGTGAGCTTCATTACAGCTTGCTACTTTGCATAAACATGAGTTATATCCGGCTTTGTACATACCATTTTGCATTTTGCCCCGGCCTGCAGGCACATCTTTGTTATCTTGTATGTTTGTCTAAGTCTTTGGCCTCGTCAAAAATGGGTCGTCTCTGGGCTTTAACATTCACTCCTGTCACGTGTGACTTCCGAGTTTTGTCAAAAAGGGGCAAATGTAGACACCCCATTTTTGACCGACCATAAGACTCAGACGTCACCAACTGGGCACTCGGTGATGTTGTATGTTGTGCTCGTTCTGAAGTTGCGGAGTCTCAGTTGCGAGCCTTGCCTCCGGACTTCGGAGCTCTTTTGTGCTTTGTCTCGGTTTGCGAACCAGGTCCTGCTTTCTCTATTTTCTCTTCCCGAAGGGAGGGAGAGGTCTCGTAGATCATCTCTCAGTGGCAGTAGGCTACGTTTCGTGGTCGTAGGCCATTTTTTTTATTTGGAGCCCGGTTTTTGGTTTTCAGAGCCGTCGGCCGTGTGCCTCGGTTCGGGACCGCTTAACTACCTCCGTTTGCTCCAGTTTTTGGCAATCACCTTATTTCCTCCCTTTAGGGGAACACTGTGGCCCTGGAGACCACCTACGTGGTCATACACCACTTTTGGTGCCTAACAGCCTGTTTTCAAGGCCCCGAACCACGTGTTTTGGCCCCCGAACCTTCGTTTTGCATCCGTTTTGGTCCATTTTTGGTAGAGACCTTATTTTCATTGTTAGGGAGGTGGTAGGATGGTGGCTGGCCACCTCTTCCCCTGAAAGCCAGTTTTCTCATTTTCTCTCTCCAAAAGCCGATTTTTCTGACAGAAAGCTAGTTTTTCTCACTTTTGAGCCACATTTTCTGGCTTTTCATACCACCATTGTGTTGTGCTTATCTGGGAAGCCCCCAATATGGATAGGCCGGCCAGAAATTCATCTTGACCCTTTTGAACCTTGCTTAAAAGCTAGCTTTTCTCTCTCTTGGGTCACTTTTTCTGGTTTTTCTCCACACAGCTGTATTCTACTCATCTAGGAGGCCACCTTTCTGGGTAGGCCGACCAGCAATTTTTGTTGACCCTTTTGACCCCTGGTTGGCCGACTAGGGGGGGTGGCCGGCCGGCCACTTGAACTGGCCGGCCTGCTTCTTGCTTTTTGCTTTTCCTGAGTGTAATCCAGCTGTGCCAGCTGGAAGCCATTTAGTGCATCCTCCATACACGTGTATGGAGGATACTTGGGCCTTTTTTGGATATTTTGGAGCCTCTCCTCTATAAAGGAGAGGCTTGGCTTCATATCAGCTGGTTGAACAAAATTCCCTAAGGCATATCACCTCCCTCCTTCATTATCACTACTTAAAGCTCCAAAACCCTAACTTTCTTGGTCCATTTGCACTACAACCCTTAGCACCACACCCCCATCATCCATTCCAGCATCTTGGAAGTCATTTGCAGAGGTTGAAAGCTCACCAACATGGTCCAAAAGCTACTGGAGGTCGGCTCTTCAAGGGTAAGTGTCCATTTCCCTTAAACTTGCATTTTTTGCATGATTGGTTAGCCTTATTTGCAAGCATTTTTGGGCTTCGACCCAAACTGTAAAGTGTCTTATTTTGATCCCCTCTTCAACTTTGTTTAAGGGCACTTTGCTGTTTGAGGTCATTTACTTCCTCTTATCCTCTATCTCTCTTTTAGAGCTATTTTTGCATCCTATTTTAGCCTTACTTGTGAGCATTTTCGGGATTTTCTATAAACTGGAACAAGTCTTGTTTTGACATCCTCTTCAAGTTTTGTTAAGGTCCCATTTCTGTTTGGGGTCATCTTCTCCCTATGCATGCTTCATCTCTTCATGATTAAGGCTATGCATTAGAGCACTTGCATTGGCCATGGTTTGGCCTCTTAGCCACTAAAATCCAGTGAATTTTTAGTGGCTTAGATGCACTTTTGAGGGCCAAAATTAGAGGGGGGTGACCTCCTCTCTCCTTGTCTTGTTTGGTGGTCTTTTGGGCCTTCCAAAGGGACCCTATTTTTCATGCATCGAGGTCTTGTTTCAGGCCTCATTCTGTGAGTTTTGAGGTCTTCCTTGGCTCTGTCCAAGTCCCTTTTAGCCATATTTTATACCTACAATGCATGTGTAGAGCAATTCCATTCAAGGCCTTTTGAGGGGGCCTTTCTTTACATGTTTCCTAGACTGATTTCAGGGCCTATTTTGTGAGTTTTAGGGCTTTCATAACTCATTTCAAGAGTTGGTTAGGTCATGCTAAGTGTCTGTCTTATATGTGCTTAACAATCCCTTGAATGGCCTTCCAACGAAGCCCCTCATTCTTGCATGCATTGGCTGCTTTTTAGTGATTATTTGGACATATTTTGGCATATTTTATTCACTGTTTTTGGCTAGTTTGATGAGTTCTCATTTTCTTCATATACATGCCATGTAAACCATACTTGCTAGCCAATGTTGCATACTATTTTAGTCCATCATGTTAGCATCTTTTGGCCATGCTCTAAACTAGAAATGTGCATGTTTTGGGACTGCCTTGGCTCTGTCTTTAGACTTCATGATCAAATAATGCTTGCTTTGTATACTTGTGGTTCAATGCATTGGACTAGTTTTGAGTTTCGGGGTTTATCCTATGCATCGGGTGCCATATTTCCATGTTTCGGGACCATTTAGCATTATGTTTCAGTGCTGAAAATTAAATGTTTGAATGCCATGCTTCATCCTTTCCATGTTTCGGTAGAGTGGCATTTAATGCCTTAGGTTCGGTCCTCGATTTGCATGCATGTCTGCACGCATTTCGGTCATCTCATTTTCATCTTATGGCCACTGATGTGAGTGCGGCTGAGGTCCACTCATGTTGGTGTAAGTCCATCGTGCATTGTGTATGCCATTTCAATCCATAGCATTGCGTATGCTAGGTTGCATCTTAGAGCATTGTGTATGTCATGTTACATCACGCGCATTGTGTATGTCATTTTAGTACAGAGCATTGCGTATGCTAGGTTGCATGTTAGTCGCATTGTGCATGCCATTCCATTTGCATGGTGCTTGGAATAGGGTTTAGTCCAAGCACGGGAAGCGAGGGGCGTTTCGTACTCCAAGCGACGAAACGTGCCTCGATTCCCGGTCCCCGACGTTCTTGATTATCTATGATAGAATTGTTGGCTTCATATGTTCATACCCGCATTCATGTCATATTAAAACGTGCAATTCGGTCTCTCGGCCACCATGCATCGAGATGCGTGATTGGTGGCTCGAGAATCGAGGGCCACACTCCCTAGAGCTTGTGCATGGACAGGGAGGAGTGGTCGGACACACATATATTGAAAATACATTGCTTTCTCTCTTTCTTGCCTTTGTTATAGAAAAACCAGAGTCCAGGGGCAGAAAGTGGTAGGCCGACCAGGTTTTCTGGTAGGCCGACCACCTTTTTTGGTTTTCACCATGAGGGGTGGTCGGCAAGTGTTTCCCAAGCCAAGAGCTGGTCGGCAGCCTTCCCCAGGTGGAGTTTCAGCCTCCTGGAGTTTTGTGTAAGTTTCTGAAATCAGCTGCAAACAATGGCGGGACAAGGCATCGCGATGGAATTTACCGACAAAGCGCATCGAGCATGCATGCATTCATTGTCATCCAAAACAGAGCTAGGGCAGTCCATTTGCATGCCAGTTTATAGCTTACTGAGCTAATTTGATTATTTAGTTAGTGGATGTGTAATAATTAGCTGTAATTCGATATTCATTTCAGACTGTATTATTTATTCGGACCCTCCGAGTGAGGGCACAATTGTAATAAGTGTGCGTGCGTGTGATGTATGTCTTCCAACCCCACGTCTTTCTCCCTTTTATTTACCTGCTTATGATGGTTAGATTAAGGCATGTTTCAATTAGCATACAGTATGATAGCATGTTTGCATCATTCATCTGTATTGCATGCACTTGGCTCGGCGCATTATACTAACTCCATTTGTATTTCAAATTTCAAATTGAATATGTGCTAGCTGTAGCATCATCATATGCCATGTTTAGAATAGCCGAGCCTATCTTAGCTGCATTTTGCATGTGTTGCATTAGGCATTTCAGCATAGTTAGGATCATGCATGGATTTCTAACATAACTTTTGTTTTGGCTTGGAGTACTCGGTAAGTTTTATGCTTTAGCATCCTTGCATGCGTGTGAGTGACTGCCATGATAGCATGCTTACCATGAGGCTATTTGCTTATATGATATACCTACCTGAATGCCTGTGGGTGAAGGTTGGGTTATTTAGATTGGAACAATTCATCAATTGTGAGTTTTAAGCCCACTAGATAGTGGCAAATCACCTTGTTTTCTAAGCCCACCTGAGGGTGGCAAATCCACATTTTAGCCAACTTGCGAGTAGCAAACTGCTTTAAAAAACAAACATGAGATATTTCGTTCCGATTCAGGCAATCCAGTCTATACTTGTATGATGTGCGCATCACATAGTAAATCTAGGCTAATAACCGGAATAAGAACGCATAATGTTTTCAAAACTAGATATCATGGGTAGTAGAGGCCGATCTTTGATCAGGCGAGCGGGGGTGCTCACGAAGTGACCTTCCCCAATTGTACCCAAGTTCCTGAGCCGAGGCAACTTTGGTGATGACGGACACGTGGCCTTAGGCAACGAGTCAGGGTTTCCTAATTTTTCCAAAAATAAAATATTTAGGTGGCGACTCTGTATCTGGCAAAACTGTCCGTGTTTGGCACTTCTTTCAAAAAAATCTGTTTTAAAAAACGATTTGCCGGATTTGGACTCTTTGATGATTCATCGGTCTTGCATTGCACTCTGCGAGATTAGATACAGGACCGTGACATTGAGTCCTGAACTGTAGTGACCCCAAATGAACAACACGGGATTTCCTTCCCGGGACGTTCGGGGACGTCTACAGACACCTTCTCTTTTTATTGGCCGCAAGGGTCGGCACCAATCTAAGGATGGCTCAACCCTTGTTATGAAATTACCCACTGCATTTTGGTATCAACACCAGCCTAGGGAAGGGTCGACACCTGCAGTGCAGTCACACTTAGTGTTCTAGATTTCTTCTTGGGTGTCGACACCTGTGTTATGAAGGGTCGACACCTACGACTTTTTCCCAGATTTTTCTCACGGTTTGCACCGACTTTTTGGGAATATTTTGACTAGATATTTTGAGTTGACTTTGGGGCTTATATCTATTTTTGACCTAGTACAATATAAAGGCCCTCACTTGACCGTTTCTCTCACTTTTTCTTCCCTTTCCTCCCTCTAAACTGTGAAACACCTTCTCTCTCTCTCTCAGAAGGCACTTTTCACTCTTAGGTTCTTAGATCTATTGTTTGAAGACCTCTACTCACCTTGTTCCTTTGAGATAAAGTGTAGAGCTTGTCGAGGGCTTCATTTTGATGGGAGCAAAGCTTGGTTTCTCCTCCATCGACTTTTGGGTTTTTCTTTTTTCTTCCCCTTCTAAACTTGAGGTAGACATATTCTACTCTCCTATATGGGTTTTAACATAGATATTGTCATCTTGTATAGATGGTGTGACTTAAGAAGGTTTTTGGAAAATTTTTGGTTAGTTCCTATGTATATAAAAGAGGGGTTTCTTATTTGAGTCGTTTATGGGCATGAGGGGTCTTGAATATGTTAAGGCTTGAGAGGAATTGATAAAATTTGGTCTTTGGTATAATATTTGATGAAGGGGGGAGATTTGTCCTAATTTTATTAAATAAGTTATTTTGTATAAATAACGAGATTGGTTCGGAAATTTCGGAATTGAAGGAACATGTGATTAAATGTTGTGGTTGGATTTATGAATTACTCACCTTTGGAAAAGTTGATAAATTATCTATTGTTAGATTTATTTATCTGTTTAGAAATATCTGCTTTGGGCTATCAGTGGAGAATAGCCATGAATGTTGTAGAAATTGCATGATGATTAGGTAAATTGAAACTAACCGATTGGTTTATGTCATTGTATATGACAAGCTGTTTAAATACATTGCATATGTATTTTGTTTAGGAGAAGAAATGGGATGTACTCTATGGTTTGGGAGGAGATATGGGATGTACTCTCAAACCTGTTTGGGAGGAGATAGAGGATGGACTCCATTGATAACTAAGTTGGCCGAAGTATCCACGGTGAAAGTCCCAAAATCTTGCTTACGTTTGTATAACGTAGATGAATTAAAGTATTGAAGTATTATTAATATGAGATGTAGTCTCATTTTGAATTGAAGCATGGAAGAGTTAATGATATGAGTTGTAGTCTTATTTTAAATTGATTATGATTGAAGTGTTGATAGTATGAGTTGTAATCTCATTTTAAACTGTTCGGGTAAACAATGAACAATATCTATGAATTGATTTGGATAATGAAACGGAAAGCAATTGAAATATGGTTGTGAATATGGATTGGTTATGGAAGAGATGTACGTTGGTTTACAGGAGTTAAACATTTATCAAATACTAATGTTTTAGTTAATTCTCATATTATGTTTAGCGTATCTCTACTGGGCTTTGGCTCACCCTATATGGGACATCATTTTCAAGTACAGGTGATATGCCGCCTCCAAGGATGTAACTTGGGAGGTTTAGAAGCTAATGGCTTATTTTTGTAGTTATATTTTGTATTACATGTAATTCAAGCCAAGGGCTTAATATGTTAAGAGTTAGAACTCTCTTTTGTTAAAACCAAGTGTTGACTTGGAAAGTTGTAAGCCCATAGGGCATTTAGTTTTGTTGTCAACATGTAATATTTTTTGTAATGGATACTCTGATAAATGAATACATGTTTATTTCTCCTATGTTTATGGATGTCATGAATGATTGGTTTATATGTATTATTTTGAGGGCGTTACAATAATGGATAATGCATATAATTTAGAAATTAATGAAAAATATTCAATTTATGTATTTTTTAAAAAAATTAATAAATAGATCTTTTGGCGACTAAACATTTAGTAGCCAAAAAATAAAAAGGGAACTTGTTGGCGACTAAATAGTTAGTAGCCAAAAAAAATGAAAGTTTTTAGCGACTAAAAAATTAGTAGCTGAAAAGGGGCACCATGATTTTAGCGACTAAAAAATTGGTAGCTAAAAAGGAGTGCCACGTTTTTAGCGACTAAATATTTTAGTCTCTAAAACATAAAAGCACATTTATTGAAAACTTTGGGCGACTAAATTTTTGGTTGCCAATTGCTGACTTTCGGCAACTAAAAAAATTAGTCGCCAATACTTTTCCTATTGACGACTAATTGTGTAGTCACCAATTAAGGACTTTCGGCGACAAAATATTTCCAATACCTTCCCCGACAATCTTCTCGCGACTAAGCCGGCGACCAAACTATTTAGTTGGGAAAACTTTTTGACAACTAAAATCTGACTTTTGGCGACTAAAAATTTAGTCGCCAAAAGTGCAATTTCTTGTAGTGCACCATTGTCGCCAGAATATTGTTGTCAGAGGGTTTTCAAGATTTTGAGGGTAGGTAGGTTTTGAAGGTGAGATTTGGAAAAGATGGATGGGTAGTGATAAAGGTGGGTGCTCTCATAAACCTTAACTCAAGATGTAGTGGGTGTGTGGGCTTAATTGTGAGATAGAATGTCCTAAAATTATTGATGTCTTTTTTAGTAATTTCATTTGAGGTTATTATTATAATAAAAAAAAACTAAAAAATAGAAGGTTTAAAATAATTGATGGGAATACTAATAACATCACTCTTTTATAAATCTAAAAAATTGGTGTGAGATTTTATTAGAGTTTCCAAAAGTCTTCTTATTGAAATGTCACTTTACTATAATATATGTATTGATGGATAGATATATAGTGTAAGATTGCATACTAAATTTTTTTACTAATCTTTTTGTTACACATAATCTTAAAAGATCTCTCCACTATAAATCTATCCATTATTTCATCAGACCTTATAGTTGAAATTAGTCTCTGTATCACTTGTCCTATTTTACTAAGAGCAATCATCCTTAGTTATCTCCAATAATTTCTCAATTCTTATTAAAAAATACTCCCCAATCATAAATTTGCTAAAACTTTCACCCAATATAACTATAAACTGTATTCTAAAATTTCTCCTAAATCTCTTCCTCGCATAAAATTTTTAAGAACTCTCTTTCTAAACGTGAATTTGTAAAAACTGTGTGAATCTAATAAATAAATAACTCAAAAAATTTCTCTTCAACCAAACCTTATAATCCAAATATGTGGTACAATTATCCTCTCTGTCTCTCCAAAATTGATTCCATAACTTGTAAAACATCTTCAAATTTCTAGAGATAATTTTAGATTGGACCCAAAGCCCTTATTCAAACAACTCCAATGGGATCAAAGTGGAGAAAATCAATATTAAATAAAAAAATGAGATTTTTATCACACATCAGTAGTTAATAATTTTTGAATAATATATTGGAAGTGTTTTTATAATTATCAATAAAGGTCAAAATTTCAGATATGATTCATGAAGAAAATCATAAAATACCAACACCAAATAAAAATATATATATATATATATATATAAGTTTTAAGAATAATTGCTAGCAACACATTTTCTATGCTATGAATAACAACCAAAAAATTCAGCTTGAGTACACGCTATATGTCCTGTCACAATATATCAAAAGGAGAGAAAATTGAACAGATAATTAATCAAATAAAATATTTAAAAAATATTAAAAATTGCTTAACAACTGCATTATTTGTTTGATTTTTCAATGACTTTTGTCACTGTTGAAAATAGTAAAACTAAATCCATACCTTCTATGAAATTCAACATCATGGGGAGAAGAACTGAATGGGCATAAAGGTTATGCCTATAGAGCCCCTAAAAATAGTATAAGTTATTACCTTTAGGTAAAAATCACCAATTCACAATACAAGTGACTATGAGTTGTATCATGGAAATTCACTAATAGAAATATAAAAAGAATTCCAATAAAATCATACAAAGAATGAACTTTTCATGAGACAGTCAATCCAATAGAGTAGAATCTTGTGACTTTAGCATCTTACCTCCTCCAACGTCTGCATTTTAGTACCACCGTGGATTGTTTGATAGATTGAAATGTATACATAAATTTCTATAATTTTAGGGTGTGTTTGGACGGACCGGATAAAAGAAGATTAGAATTTATCGGATTGTTAGTCTTGGGATACATTGTCCCCTGCCTATTTGGTTGAACTGGATTTGTATCCTAGATTTGTTTAATCATAGAATTAGATGTCAGGAAATGACTATTTGGTTGGATAGGATATGAATCCTATGTTTGTTTGGGAAATTATAGAGAAGGATAGATATTCAAATGACTATTTTACCTTTTTCAATTATTTACTAAATAATAGCAATATTAAACATATCTTCAATATTTTAATTATTTTTAACTAGATTAAATAAAAATTTATTTTATTTTATTTTTTGCACAATTAAATAAATTTAATTTTTAAAAATAAAATAAATAAAATATCAATAAAAATATATGTTATTTTTTAATTAAAATTTTAAACAAATTTATTTTAAATAATAATAATAATTAAATAATTAAATTAAATAAAACATCTATTAAAATTTAAATAATGAAATTAATAAAATATAAAAAAAATTTAAAATAAAATATCAACAAAATATCTATAAAAAATTATTTTAAAAATTAAATAGATAAAACATCAATAAAAATTAAATAAAATTATTTTATTTTTAAATTGAGACATTTAAATTTTATTGAATTTTACTAAATATAATACATAATTAAATAGTTGAGAGTCAAAATGGTAATTTCACTACCTAATCTCATATCTCCCTTATCCCTCCATTTGTGTCCCCCCCTCTCCCCGGGACAATAGTTCAATGGATTTGGGATTATTAGTCTGGTGTCAAAATTTTGAACCAAATAACGGACTACTAGTCTAGATGAACTGATAGTCCAATCTCACCCATCAATACCTCAAAACAAACACCACCTTATAGTTCTCCATAAACACAAATGCAATTAACACCTATATATAGTGGGAGGATATGATGTATGTAAGTTTAGATTAGTGGGAGAGAGAAGAGATTTTAGGAAAGAGAAATGATTCAATGGTGCTACATGTATCAATTGATATAGTTCTACTGGATAGCTCGAAAGCAAGTGGCCCGAATGGCTCGAAAATACAAAACGATGTCGTTTTGCATTTTTTTTTCTTCTTCTTTCCGTCTTCGTCTTCCTTTTCCTCTCTTTTCTGTCTTAAACATTTGTGAACATTGACAAACAGAACCTCCTTTCCAAAACCTCCTTCATCTTCTTCTTCCTCTACTTTCTTTCCCTAAAAACTACCAAACCCATCACAAAATTGAAGCAAACCCACTTTCTCTCTCTAAAAACTATGAAACCCATCACAAAATTGAAATCAAAATCAAAATCAAACCCACCCACCGATCAAACACAAAAATCAAATCCACCCACAAAAAATCAAACCCACCCACCGAGAGAGAGAGAGAGAGAGAGAGAGAGAGAGAGAGATCTTCCCAAGAGATACACACACAGATACAAGAGGGATTTTCCCCCTCCATCATCATCAGCACACACATACACAAGAGATACATACAGAGATTTTCCCCTCCCTCTTCTCTCTTCCTCTCTCTTTCTCTTTTCTCTCTTTGTTTTCAGCGATACAAGAGAGAATTTTTTTTTAAAAAAAATACCCAAAACGATATCGTTTTGGGTATTCGAGCCAATTCAGGCCAAATGTTTCTTGAGCTACCAAGGATTATTGCAATTGATATATCAATTAGTTCATCAACATATGTTATAACATTACAACTTCAAAACTATGAACCCCACCCATTATACAATCTAGAAAGACTCAAAACTTCTAAAATTATATCGCATCTTCCATTAATACATTAATTGGTATACCAATTAATATGGGTGAAAGGAAAAACCGATAAACCGATTGGACCGAACGAGTCGAATTGAACCGGTCGGTTTTGGTCTGTTTTTTTTCTTATTTCGGTCTGTTCGGTTATGTTAAAACAAAAAACCGAACTTCGGTTCGGTTTTTGGTAATTATAATTTGAAAACCATATGCACCGAACCGCACCGATATATACTCCATCTTTTTTTATTACTATTATTTATTGTCTAGTTATTTTTTATTATTATTTTCGTGCAGTCATCAATGTAATCAATTCCAATATTCAAAACCTTTTCACACTGCCCAATGTTTCACATTGCTCAAAATAAAAAAATTAAAAAACTCTCTCTCTCTATCTAATTATTACGCTGTTAAGGTTGGATGTCTTCCATCTTCCAGGTCATCTATGTCTTCCATCTTCTATCTTCCATCTTCATCTTCTTCATGTTAAGGTTGGATCTCTCTCTCTCTCTCTCTCTCTCTGAAAACCCTCTCATCTTCTTTCATCCTCCATCTTCTATCTTCATTTTCTTCCATCTTCCATCTTCTATCTTCATCTTCTTCATGTGTTCACCAATGGTCTTTCACCTACAAGAAAAGATTTTGTTGAAGATCGAAGAACCGACTTGTACCGACCGAACCGCACCGCCCCAACGTAAAACCGCTTGGTGCGGTTCTTACTAGTAATTCGGTCTGTTCGGTACAGATCAATGGAAAACCGAAGGGTGCGGTTCGGCGCAAAAATACCTCAAAACCGGACCGCACCGTACCGATTTCACCCCTACCAATTAATATGTATAGCTTTATTCGAAAAGATTAGGAGAGAGATTTTAAAAATTTATAATTCAAAAATTGTTCACATGATTATGAGGTGGTTAAGAGGATAAATTCGAGGAATTTGTAATTCAAAATTTTTTTAGCATAATATTGGGTTTTTTTTGTAAATAAATAAATAAATAAAATTGGGATGAAATATTTGATATAGATAAATATAGAATAATAGTACAACACCTGTTTACTTTTATATACATAAATTTGTGAATATTACCATATCAAGTGTTTAAAATCCAGTTTAAAATCCCGATGAAATAATTATTCTCAAAATAATAATAAAAAGTTAAAAATGTGCCAAATAAATTATCTTTTATATCTTAGAAATTTTAAGAAAACTATTTGTGAAAAATTTACATGGTAGCCTTTTTCTTATGGTAACCTGAAAAAATAGATTAAAACTATATGCACCAATTTGTATATTAATTAGTGTATTAATAGGTGATTTGACATAATTTTAAAGGTTTTAGGTCTTTATAATTTGTATAATGGGTGGGGTTCATAATTTTAAAATGACAATGTTATAGCATATATTAATACATTAATTGATATATCAATTAATATGTGTAGCACCACTAAAAAAAATATTATTGACTTAAGAAATTCTCAATTTTGACATTTTTTGTGGGAAGAATCTTCACTTGGAAAGTTGTAGATGGAAACTTTTTTAATTATAGTAGTTTAGAATTAAAATAAATAAATATATATATATATATATATATATATTTAATTAGCATTTCTCCAATCATGTTATAGTTATGTTTTCTTCTATGAAAAATATTTGTTTTCTATTTTGACTATAACTAAGCTTTTTATTTTTCTTCATCATCATCATCATCATCTGAAAGAAGACTGAATTCTTATTATTTTACTTAACTTACTATTACATTATATACAATTCACTTCAGTTGTAAGTTGTAACAAACTAACTACAAACTAACTAATATAATAACAAACTAACTAATAACAAACTAACCAATCTTGTAACAAACTAACTGCATACAATTTGATATAACTAACTAATTGTGGACTGCTGCTGCTCGTGTACTTTGTGATGAGTTGAACTCTGCTTTTGGACTGCTTGGACTGTTGCAATGTGAGTTGGACTGCTTGGACTGTTGTGATGTGAGTTGAACTCTTCATCAGCCCCCATCAAGCTGAATGGGGCAGCAGTCACCAGAAGCTTGGATTGAAGATAATGAAACCGAGAGACATGCAAAGGTTTAGTGAAGATATCAGCAATCTGCTCAGAGGAAAGAGGTTTACTGCTTTATCACGTTCGCATATTCATCAACTCAAGAACAAACTTCAATCACTTTCAAAGAAATCTCAACCTATGGAGGCCTATCTGCAACAGTTCAAGGACATTTCAGATCAAATTGCATTGGTCACTACACCTATTGATGATGAAGATCTTATTCTTCTTGTTTTGAATGGTCTTCCTGATGAGTATAACTCATTCAAAACAGCTATTCGAGCCAGATCTGGTGCTGTAACCATGGAAGAGGTGTCCTCTTTGTTGTGTTCTGAGGCAATTCATATTGAGAAGATCAATCTACACTCCTCTCCCAATGTTGCTTTTTCTGCAGTTCAAGGAACGTCTTCTGCCCCTCAAACTCTATCTTCACCATATCCTTCTACTCAAGGTTTACAACATTTTCAGTCAGGCCCAAACCGATCCAATTTTTCTACATATAGAGGAAATCATTCCAATTCTCGGGGCAGAGGTCGGTTTACAAATTTTTCTCACTATAGAGGTCATCGTGGTTCAGGTCTTGTTTGCCAAATCTGTGGCAAAAATAATCACACAGCTCTTGAATGTCGTAACCGTATGAGTCCAGCTTATACACCAGCCATGAATCCAGTTTATATACCAGCTTATCCACTTTCTTATGGTTCTGTTTCTGGTTCACCAACTCAAGGAAACAACTCTATGTCTTTTTTCTATCCTGGTGTTTCTTCTCCATCTACAGCCTCTTCTTCCTCATCTTCTCCTTCTTTGTCTACTCTTCAGTCCTTCTTTTGGCCTTCTCCAACTGTTGCTTCTATTTCTTCTTCTGATTCTTCTTCTCTTTCTACTTTACCTATCTCCTCTGCACAGTCTTCTTCTCCCTCAACTTCCTCCTCCTCTTCATATCCTTCCTTGGCTGCTCATCCTGGTATTCACTTAACCATACCTATCCTTCTTCATCCTCCTCCTTCTTCTTTTAATACTCATCCTATGATTACTAGGTCCAAGGCTACTTCTTCCCTATGTTTATCAGCTTCTCTTTCTCCCTCTCTTGCTGAACCTACCTCTTACAAAGAGGCTCTTCAATCTCCACATTGGTTGCCTCAAACCAGAACTTGAGAGGCAAAGAGGAATGATGCAAGAGAGTTATTGCTGTCTCAATAATATGACGATGTTTTCGTTCTGCCAATCCATTTTGAGATGGAGTATGAGGGCAAGAGAACTGATGAACAAGACCATTCTCAGTAAAAAAAATTTGAAATTTATGAGTAGAATATTCACCACCACCATCAGATCTGAAAATCTTAAGAAAAGTAGAGAATTGTTTTTCCACAAACACTTTGAACTCCAAAAATTTATTAAAGACCTCACTCTTGTAGTGTAAAGGAAACAACCAAGTAAAACCACTGAAATCATCAACAAAAAGAACATAATAGCTATATTGAGATTGATCTTGAGTAAAAGGGCCCCAAACATCACTATGAATGAGGGCAAGAGGTTGATTAACAACAGAAGAATATAAGGTAAAAGGTAAACGATGACTTTTAGCTACACAACAGTGAGAACAAAGTCCATTATTATCCTTATTACAAACAACAGGAACAAACTTAGCTATAGTATTGAACTTAGCAGTTGATGGATGACCTAATCTCTTATGCCACAAAGTAGAAGGGATGCTTTGAGTAACATAAGCCTGTGGAGGAGAGGCAAACTGATAAAGACCATTAGAGTGAAAACCTCGAGAAAGCACTACCTTCGAAGTTTTCTCCTGAACAACAAAGGAATTTTGATCAAAAGTGATGGTACAGTTATTATCCTGAGTGAGTTGATGAACAGAAATAAGATTGGAAGAAATTTGTGGAACATGAAGTAAGTTATTCAACTGAAAGCGAAAAGTAGGAGTAGGAAGAATACCAGCTCCACTATGGTGAATAGGAAGAGAATCTCCATTTCCTAGCACAACCTGATCAGGACCTTGATAAGGTTGATACAGCTGCATATGTTGCAAGTCATTAGTAATGTGAGTGGTAGCAGCTGAATCAAGATACCAAGGAGAAGTATCAGACGAAGCAGAAGAACTAGGACCTGCAGCAGAAAAGGCTCGAGGAGCTGTAGTAGATGGAGAAGAAACACCAGGATAGAAAGAAGACATAGAGTTGTTTCCTTGAGTTGGTGAACCAGAAACAGAACCATAAGAAGGTGGATAAGCTGGTATATAAACTGGATTCATGGCTGGTGTATAAGCTGGATTCATACGGTTACGACATTCAAGAGCTGTGTGATTATTTTTGCCACAAATTTGGCAAACAAGACCTGAACCACGACGACCTCTATAGTGAGAAAAATTTGTATAGCGACCTCTGCCCCGAGAATTGGAATGATTTCCTCTATAAGTAGAAAAATTGGATTGGTTTGGGCCTGACTGAAAATGTTGTAAACCTTGAGTAGAAGGATATGGTGAAGATAGAGTTTGAGGGGCAAAAGACGTTCCTTGAACTACAGAAAAAGCAACATTGGGAGAGGAGTGTAGATTGATCTTCTCAATATGAATTGCCTCAGAACACAACAAAGAGGACACCTCTTCCATGGTTACAGCACCAGATCTGGCTCGAATAGCTGTTTTGAATGAGTTATACTCATCAGGAAGACCATTCAAAACAAGAAGAATAAGATCTTCATCATCAATAGGTGTAGTGACCAATGCAATTTGATCTGAAATGTCCTTGAACTGTTGCAGATAGGCCTCCATAGGTTGAGATTTCTTTGAAAGTGATTGAAGTTTGTTCTTGAGTTGATGAATATGCGAACGTGATAAAGCAGTAAACCTCTTTTCTAAAGCCTGCCACACTTCACGACTATGTTGCAGATGCAATATGGAAGAAAAAACTGGTGGTGACAAGGTTGCAGTTAAACAACTCAGAAGATGTGCATCAACAATCTTCCATTTGCTGAATTCTGGATTGGCTACTGAAATGTTCTGTGCATCCAGAATTGTAGAAGAAGGACAATCAACTGATCCATCAAGATAGCCAAAGAATTCTGTAGCTCTAAACAGTTTCTGAACTTGGCTTTTCCAAATTAGATAATTGGATGAGTCAAGTTTGACAGTGACTAATGAATTGAGATTGGAAAGAAGAAGAGAAAGATTTGGCATTGAAGATGATGCCATTGTTGAATGCTCGTCAGAGCTCTAGAGGCTTTGATACCATGAAAGAAGACTGAATTCTTATTATTTTACTCAACTTACTATTACATTATATACAATTCACTTCAGTTGTAAGTTGTAACAAACTAACTACAAACTAACTAATATAATAACAAACTAACTAATAACAAACTAACCAATCTTGTAACAAACTAACTGCATACAATTTGATATAACTAACTAATTGTGGACTGCTGCTGCTCGTGTACTTTGTGATGAGTTGAACTCTGCTTTTGGACTGCTTGGACTGTTGTAATGTGAGTTGGACTGCTTGGACTATTGTGATGTGAGTTGAACTCTTCATCATCATCTTCATCTTCTTCTTCTTCTTTTATTTTTTGTTTTTATATATAAAATCATGTGTATAATATTGGTTTTTGCTAATTAAGAAAAATAAAAGCACATAATTATATTTAAAAAATAAAGAAAAAATGTTCACATGAAATATCCAAATCATGTTAGAAAATATAATAAATACGCAACAGAAAATAAATTTATATGTTTAGAGGCTTCTATTATGAATTAACTTATTTTATTTATAAAAAATATTATTAATTTTTTAGGTATTGAATTGATAAATTTACAACTATTTAACTCATATTTGTAGCTCCTCTTCCATAATGTGGGGATTATTCCCTTATTCATGTGAATTAGAAAATTTGAAGAATTACTTACCACTTAAAATATCTATATTCAATTATTTTGTAACTAATAGTAGCTAATTGTGAAGAATTACTTACCGCTTAATTTTTAAAATTAATTTATATTCAATCAAATAAAACAAGTCTAAATATTCTTAATTATAATTTTTATTATGAAAATTAATTTTAAATTTTTTATATTTTAAATACCTTAAGTTAGAAAATAATTAAATATAGGAAAATACTATGGATCTCAAATAATCTACCGAATTTTCTATCAAACCTCTCACATTGGTGTGAGACCCACACAAATCCACATGTGTGTGGATCCCACATCTTATGTGAGAGGTTTGGTAAAAAATTTGATAGATTACTTGTGATTTAATTCAAAAACTTATGCCCTAATTATTTTTGTTTTTAATTTGGTCTTTTATTATATAAACTTCCGTGTATAACACGGGTATTATACTAGTTAATATACTTTCCATTTGAAATTTATTAATTATGGAATATTTAGAGTTTTTCTATTTATTAAATAAAAGTTGGCCAATAGAATTTTTGCAATGGTTTAAAATAAAATAAAAATTAAGAAATTTAGGTTCAGGTTTTGGAGCTCGCATGATGCTCCTTGTTAGAAATCTCATTTTCTTTAATATTTAGTATAGATAACTTTTTATTAAGAAATCGACAAATCCTAATTAGGATCGTTGAGACACAAATAACAAACCACAAAAAAAAAAAATCAAGTTAATCACACAAATATAATAACACAAGGATTGATGTAGTTCAATTTAGAATAAATTGACATCATGATTACTGTAATTTCACAATAATCTAAAAATGAGTACAACTTTCTTACGCAATACAAGAATTACCCCTTATCTATATACGCATAAAAATTAAAATAATGCCAAAAGACCCGATGCCCCATAAGATGGAGAGCCCAATAACCAATACTTATCAGGCAGTAATTCTGGAATATAGGCACTGGAATATACGTGGTATTTTATAATATTATGATTAGTAAAGAAAATTAATAGTTAAATTATTATGTTAGATGATTAGAAAATATAAAAAGACATATTAAATAATAATTAATTAAAAAATATAAACACGTACTATTTCAAGAATATTTAATAATTTTCCGGTACACAACACCTTTCTCAGTGTTCACTCTTTTTTAAGGCCCCATTCCCTCTCACTCTCTCTTTACTAGTCCTCACATCACACTGACCAAAATGGGTAGAGCAACCAAGTGGCTAAAGACCCTGTTTGGGATAAAGAAAGACAGAGAACAAAAAGAGAACTCAAATTTCGGTGACCGGAATGACAAGAACCGCTGGAGTGTTGGCCACTCTGGGAAAGACTCCAGTGGTTCGGGTCAGAATTCGGAAACCATACCACCAAACATCATGGCAGCCGAAAAACTGCAGAGAAAGCATGCAATGGAGGTTGCTGCCGCCACCTCCGCCGCAGCAGATGCAGCCGTCGCTGCCGCCAAGGCGGTGGCAGATGCTGTTAGGCTCACTAGTAGCCACGGCAGAGCAACCATGTTTGGAGGTGGTGACCGTGAAAGATGGGCTGCCGTCAAGATTCAGTCTGTTTTTCGTGGATATTTGGTAAACTTTTCATGTTCTTCTAGTGCTTTGTTTTTGTGTTTTCAGAAAAAGTTTTGGGGTAAATTACAGCGAAAGTTTCATTTTAATTATCTTAATTTTTATTTGAACAAGTTGAATCTTATTGTAATATGATCCCTTGTTAGTTAAGATTTTTTAATGGAAAAAAGTACGAGAGTGGAATTCAAAAAAATTATACATAGCCTATTTGGGCAATTGGATTGAAAGCCAAAAGGTTGATTTTTTGATTTTTTTTTTTTTAATCATATCAACTTTTTATTTTTGAAAAAAGCTTCATACCCCCACTGGGGGTCGACCCCCAGTGAGGTGTCGGCCTCGGATTGGTCCAAAAACAAAAACTATTTTTTTTTTTTTTTTTTTAAGTTTCCAGCCAGTGGGGGCGCGCCACGTCACTGGGGCGCGACCCCCACTGGGGGTATGCAGCATGTTTGTTTATTTTTTTATATGTTTTTCAATAAAATTCAAAAAATTGACTTTTAACTTACTTCTCAAAATAGGCCTGTGTATATTTTTTCTTAGATTCCATTCTGGTTCCTTAATTTTTACATGGACTTTTCCTTGCAAACGGTTATCTGCATATAGGATTGCAAACGAATTAAGTGAGTTTGACTTGTTTAAAACTCATTTGAATTCGATTCGTTTACTAAATGAACACGAGCTCGAACTCAATTTTTAATAATTAAACCGAGCTTAAGTAGACCTAAACTTAAATTGATAAGACTTGTGAATATAAAGAAATGTGTTACTATTTGTTTTTAAAAATATATCAAGTCAACTTTTATTAATTTATTTTATTATTCTATTTGTGTTTGGTATTTGTTCAAATTTACATATTTAATTGATAAATATTAATACAAACATAATTTTATATTTTGCTCTTAATTTTTTTTTTATCTTAATAAACAATTTAATTTAAGTTTAATTTTGTATTTTAAACTCAAGCTCATTTATATAATTGAATTGACTCAAGCCGAACTCAAATTTTTCAAATACAGCACTTGAGCTCGATTATTTAAATTTGATTTGATCTCAGGCTTGACTAATTCTTAACAAATGAATTTAAACACTCAAAAATTTAATTCGGTTCTTCTCATATATTAGCTTACATGACAGATGGATAATATTACAATGAAATTAAAAGTATGAGGTTGAATAAACTATAGTGACTAATGTTATTATTTGTCTAATATTTTATTTATTTTAGTGAAGCAAAGTATTTTATTGTATTTATTTTTAAATTTTAAACAGGCGAGAAGAGCACTAAAGGCAGTAAAAGGGTTAGTGAAGATACAAGCACATGTTAGAGGCTATTTGGTGCGTAAACAAGCCACTGCAATGTTTCGTAGTATGCAAGCTCTAATAAGAGCACAGGCCACAGTTCGTGCCCAAAAATCTCTTGGCTTCATCAACACTGGCGACAATTTTCATCCTCAATGTCGAACCCCTAAATCTGTTGTAAGACTCAAAAATCTTGTAATACAAAAGTTTAATGCATAATTGATCTGACACATAAAACAAATTAGCAGATAAAATTTTACAAGATTGCTCGGTGAAACTCACTTTTGAAAAATCTTATCGACTAATTTACTTTATGTGTCTCAGACTGACTCATCACAAATGTTTTGATCACGAATGCCTCGTTTGCTAACACTTCCGTTTCTTTCTTTTCTTTTTTTTTTCTATTTTTTTATTTTGTTTATATTTTTAAAGATGTAAAATCAATTGAATTTTTTTTATTTGGAAATGAAAAAGTTGTTTTTATTTATTTTTAAAATAAGTTTTTACTTGTTCTTCCTCTATCACCACTGACCTCTAGCAACTCCAATTGACATTTGACGACCTCCGATCACCTTTCAACTGACTATGAGCGAGCTCCAAGCCACCTTGCGTGTGACCAACTCTCAATCACCGCCTGTGGCCCTGGCCACCAACTCGAACAATCACCTCCAACCATTCCTATTTTCAGCTACCACATTCGTTCACTCTCTGTTGATGACCGCTATATTTGCAACTCACCAAATATATTTATTTTTGTATACTTGACCATTTTTTGTTTTGCTTTTTATAAATTAAAAGAGTTTTTGTTAACAATTACCAATGCATTTCCACTATTATAGAAAGTCAAGAAAATAATAAATGTATTGAACTAAACAATTTTTTTTCCTAGTGGCACCAAAATCCCCTTTCCTTTTCTTATTTTACATTTCCGTCAATTTTATTTTTATATGATAATGTTATACAAATAAAATAATATTTAAAGGAAAATTCTATTATTCCAGAATTCTTGTACAACAGTGGCACTTTTATAAATAAAATACATCTTGATAAATTTTAAATTTTGAAATGATAAGTTCACAATTCAAAATATCATTATATATACATATATGATAGCATATTTCCTGTGCTATCATATGATAGCATATTTCCTGTGCTATCAATTAAAAATTAATTTTAAAATTAAATAATAATATAAAATTTATTAAAAATGTATAGAAAAATAGTTTAGAATGAATTAAATTTTAACCATTTCATTAGAACATATATATATATATATATATATATATATATATATATATATATATATATGTTTTGAAGTTGTTATATCATTAATTGTGTATTTTAATTTCTCAATAAGAAATAGATGTCATAATTTAATTGGTAAAAATTAAAAAAATAAAATAAATTACAAAAATTATATTTCTGATAAAATAAAAATACTTATCATCCTGTAAGTTTTTCAGATTTATTGTATTCTATGTTAAAGTTTGTCCAATTATATATTGCTACAATTTTCATTCATATTTTCTATTTAAATATTTTTAAATTACAAATAAATAAATTTTATTTGGACTGTTTTTTTAAATCTCAAATTATTAAATCAAAAAAAAAACAATTAGATAAGTTGGTAGTTTTATACCATGTATATTTTATGTCAGACATGTTTAATTTTTAAAAATAAAAAATAGAAGCCTTAGATATGATTAAAATATACAGTTAAAAACACATGCATTTTTAAACACAACACATGTATTTTTTGATGTGGCATAAAAATTTGCTTACATGTGTCACGCGGAATTTCTTTTTTATTTAATAAATGTGCTATAAATATTTTGAGGCCTAAAAAATTCTTAATTTTTTAGACACCACATGTATTGTTCAGTTTTCAAAAATAAAAATATAAAATTTTGAAGTAATATTTTTCAAATTATATAAGACTAAGATTATATTTGAAATTTCCTTTCAAAGATTTTAAAATTTCAAATTAGATATGAGTTAGATATGATTTTTTTTTATTACTTTCTATATTAAGATTTTTAAATTATAAAATCATAGATATGATTAGATGGACTAATATTTTCATGCCATTTGTATTTCTTTAAGGTTCACAAGTTTTTAAAAAATTAAGAAATTTAAATAAATGTTTTAGAACTAATAAAAATTGATTTTTCTTAATATATAGTATAGATATAGATAGATTAGTCAATCCTACATAAAGTAGGTTTTTATTTGATAAAATAATTTTTAAAAAAAAAAATAAAAAAATCAAATGAACTCAATAAATATGAGGCATGGTGTCTCTAATTATGCCAAGATTTTAACAATCCTTATCTCCTGCACCACAAATTTTTTTAATGAAATTTATGATTTTGAGTGATATTTTTTTTATATATATTTTGAATGATAAAATTTGGAGAGATGATTACCTTAAAATCAAGATAGTATTTCAAGAACAAATTTTGTGAAATAGTAATGTATGGAAGATCAATCAACCAACCAATGTAAATTGTACAACGATTTAAAGGCAAATGTATAAGTATAGGTTATGATACATTATATATAATCAACATCAAACATATACATAAATACAAAATGTATACATTTACACATATGCAAATATATTTAACATTACATGCATATACTATTATTTAGAAATACATTATACATACATATGTTTAACATTACATGTAAATACTCAACGCAAAAGGTTCAAAAAGATAATACGAAAGGAAGAGAAAACATTAATTAAAATGTAAATATACCAATTTCTAATAATAAAAATAGACAAATAAATGATTAAGTATAAAACTAACATCTTCTAAAATACATGTTGCATTGATCCTTCTAATATTGAATTGCTATATGTTGTTTAGAGTTTTTAAAATTCTATGTTTTCTATCTTTACTTTATATTTTTGATTTTGGAAGGTTGAGAGGGAGGCAAATATATAGGATATGCTAATGATTTTCCATATTAATGGGGTATTTGAATTTTGAAATTCAAATTTAAAGGATAATTAGAGTTTTTTTTTTTTTTTTTTAGTTGGGTTAAACAATAGAAAGTTTTTTAATTGTTTAAAAAAAATTAAAAAAATTAAAATTTGAATGAAATTTTGAAACTTCTACAAAAATTCTCATTAAAAATCTCATTTTTCTTAATATATATATATATAGATATCAACACTTACGTTTAAATATAAAAAGGCTCCTTTTGAATTTTGTCTTAGGCCCTAAAAAGGTTAAGAAAAATAAATAAAAATGTAAAATAGAAGGAAATAGAAAAAACGGTATTTTGGTCCCATTAGAGAAAAAATAATTGTTTAGTACAATATATTTATTACCTTTTTTATTTTATATATATATATATATATATTAGTGGACGTTGTTAATATTATTTAATGCATTGTTAACCAAAAAAAAAAAAAAAATAGTAAACTTGGCAACCCAATGACACCTAATTGAATTTGTTGGGAATTGATTACAAATGTTAGTTGTTTTTATCGATTTATGTAGCAAAGGTTTGATGATACGAGAAGTGAGTACAATATTGCATCAATTCAAAGTAGAAGGCATCCAGCTTTTTTTGAGACTCGAACTAATGCAATTCATAAAACTCCAAAGATTGTGGAAGTTGACAAAGGTAGGTCCAAATCAAGATCCCAGAGATTCACCACCTCGGTGTCCGATTTCGGCAACGACCCACGTCGAGTTCTGACCCATTTATCAATACCCGAATGCCGGAGTTTTCATTGTGCTGCCGATTGGGGGTTTGCCACTACCCAAAATACCCCTAGGGTTGTCAATTGGAGTGGACCGCCCACACCGGCCAATGACATTTTCAGGTCTACAAGTGCCCCAAAGCAAAGGCCTGAGCTATGTCCAAAGAAGAAGCTCTCACTGAATCAAATGATGGAGGCAAGGAAGAATAGGCTAAGTGAGGCTAGAATTCAAAGGTCAAGTTCAGAAATTCAAGAAATGATTAATTTCAAGAAAGCTGTGATTGGTAAGCTTGATAGATCTTCAGAGTTTACTAGGGAGAAAGAACAAGATCATTACATGAAGAGGAGGTGGTGACTACTGACAGAATGAAAAGGAAGGCATTGAAGAATAAGAAGAAGATAGGTATGGCTTTGAATAATTGTATTCAAATATGTATTGATATTAATGATACAGCATATATTGACTGATATCAATATAAAAATACATAGGTGAATATTGATTTCAAAAAACTCGATAATCTTAACACATATCAATCAATATTTAAAATTCTAGTTATATATATGATGCAACAATACCACTAATATATAAGCGTTAGCCTGATGGTTAGGCTTGGGATTTGGAGGTGTGTTTCTTCTAAGATATCAAATTTAAAATTTCTCAAATGTAATAAATAAAATAAAAAAAACACTCGAACATATATTGAATTTTATCCGAGTGTAGTGTTCTTCTTCACGTCATGTGGTATGGAAAATGTTATGTAGCATGAAATTGTATCCTTTAGAATGATTGTGGTCCATAAATATAGCATTTTGAGCACTATTTGTGGATTTTTAGTATTGTTGATAGCAATTCTAATTATATTTACCAATCAATTAATTGCTTTTTTATGTTTTTTTTTTAAATTTATATATGATGTTATAATAAAATTTAAGAAGTACAATTCCAATAATAATATCAAATACAATAAATAATTAATAATAATAAAAAAATTCAAAATGGAATAAAAAAACTCAACAAATATACGAAGAATAAAACTTGCTAACAGATGAATTAAATATAAAGATAGTGACTGCGAAGGCATTGCTTTTTCAATTATACCCGTACTGTTAATAAACACAAAAGATTATTCAGCTTGCTTGTTTTTTATTTTTCAAAAATACTTTTAAGAAAATTTTACTTTTTTATTTTTTGTGTTTTTTTATTTTTACTGAATTTTTTTTTAATATTTTAAGCAATTTTTTTAATTTTTACACACTCCAAACATAAATACACATAAAAAGTATAAATTTTGTGAAAAAAATATTTTAAAACTTCACTAAATACCAAAAATATAAAAAAAAAATAAATGAAAATTCAGTATGTTTTTCATATTTTTATGTATTTATTAATTTTTTAAAATATTTTTTCACAAATTTTTTACTTTTTAGATACATCTAAGTAAGGTGCATCTAAAAAAAAGTATTTAAAATTTTAAAAATATTCACTTAAACAAAAAAAAAACACAAAAAATAAAAAACTCAATTTTTAAAAAACTTAATTCAAAAAACTCAAACCAAACATACACATTATTATTATAGCTGATATCTACCATCATTAAATATTTTTCTTTCAACTAACAGTCATATTAGAAATACAAAAAATATATATATATATATATATATATTAAATTTTTTACCAATTTTTTACATGGGTATGAGACATGTACAAATTCAGAGTTTTGTGATTGAGACGCGAGACAAAATATTCCAAACAAACATGAAAGTAAAAAAATATGAATATGCCAAAGGAATTTTTAATAACTTTTATTGACTTATTTTAAGTCAATAGATTAACTTTTTAACAAATTTTAAAATATATATATATATATATATATTCCTAAGAAGCACTCATACTCGTAGCCTTTCTTTACCCTGTTGGTTTGACGATTCAAAGGGTCCCCAAGTCAAAATGGTTAGCATCACCTTAAAGCTATGTCTAATGCATAAAATGGCACGTTATTGTTGAATTTTGGCATTGTTTGTTAAAATATTAAATTTTAGTAATTTAATTCCAATGCATAAATGTTATTTTTTGACGTAATCACTTTTTTCTTTACATACTTTCTTTTCAATTATCATTCTTGTAACTACCAACTAATTTTTAATTATTTCAATCACTATTTTTCTAACCATTTTAACAAAATAAAAAATAAAAAAACTCTACATATCACCGAGTGTCTAACATTTTAATCCCCCCCCAAAAAAAAAAAAAAAAAAAGAAGAAAAAGAAGAAGAAGAAGTAATCACATCCCAACCACAACCCATTCCCTCTTGTTTGTGAGCCGTCATATTTAACAATATGCTATGTATCAAAATTCACATAAGATATAACATTACCAAAATGGGCTCTGTTTAAGTGTGCAACCCCCTCAAGGTTGCACACCATATGCAACCTAATTGTTAGCCGTTAGATTACAATAATTGATCAAGACCATTGAATTGTTTAATTGTGAAAAAGTTGAAATCGGGGCAACCGGTTAATGCTCGTATTTGCATGATTGCATCCTACTCACTCTCTGTATTTCGTTCCTATCTCTATCTGCTCTCCTCTCTGTGTAAGGTTGGGTCAGTGTAATTGTTGATTTCCATTAACAACGAGAAGCCCTTGCCGTGTTCGTTCCATTGACGAAGCTTTGTAGGGAACAGTATAACGGGCGATTTCCAACAACAACGTAACTACAAGCCTGTGTTGGTTCCATTGCTGAAGTGAAGCCCTTTTCTCCAACTAGATATGAGGTATGGAGTTGTCTCCCTCTCTCTGTCTCCCTCTCTGTCTCTCTGGCCTCTTCACTTCAGCTATTTTCCATCAACTAAACCCCCATCCTAACTTCAACCGCTCTACGTTTCGCTCAAACGGAAACCCCTCCATTGGCAACTAACATTTCTCTTTCTCAAGCGAGTGTTTGTGTTTGCACAAACAACTAAACCGTGTGAAAATGTCATGTTTGTGTTTGTGTTAACATTTTTCGGTTATCAAGTAATTGTTTGTACTAATGTCATGTGCAGTATGGCCCGAGCGGAAGTTAAAAGGGAATGTGATGATTATGACATTCCAAATGAAGCAGATGACATTCGTTTGATGAATGAAAGTCGGGTAGAACCTTATCATGGTTGCGAAGCTGGTCCGAGCAATGAAGAAGCAACCAACATGAACGTTGAAGATGGCGGAGCCGATGTGAAAAAAGAAATGGTTGACGATGCTCATGGCAATGACATGGTTGGTGATGTTGAACGTGCTATTTTGGAACAGAAATTTGATTCGGTCGAAGATGGAGAAACTTTCTACAATGCGTATGCTAAAGCCAAGGGATTTCGTATACGAAAATCCAGATTTAACACAAATAAAGAGGGAAAGGTCGTTAGTAGGCTGTGGTTGTGTTCAAGGGAAAGTCAGAGATTACCAATATACTTGGACCGTGTTGCTGAGAAGAGCAGAGCTCCCAAGGCACTAACAAAAGTAGGTTGTAAAGCCCAATTTCGCATACGGTACGATGCAGATGCTGGTGAAGGGGGAAAGTATGTTGTGACTCACTTCATCGCAGACCACAACCAAGAATTGGCGGAACAACACTGTGTGATGTATCCGAGGTCACATCACAGTTTAAACAGCGCTGACAAAGCTCAAGCAATGGCTATGCGCAATGTCGGTGTGAAGATTAGCCAAATCATGGACTATATGGTAAATCAATCCGGGTCTTATGAGAATGTTGGTTTCGTCCGTACAGATTTGTACAACTATATTCAAGCCGAACGTAGAGCAGAAGTTGAGGATGGTGATGCGCAGGGTGCGTTGGTTTACCTATGTGCAAAAATTGATATTGATGCACGTTTTTTTTTACAAGTATGATGTGTGTAACGATAACAAGTTACAAAATCTATTCTGGGCAAATTCGAAATCGCTGGCCGACTACGCAAAGTTTGGTGATGTGTTGATATTTGACTCAACTTACAGAGCCAATGCATACAAGAAGCCTTTTGTCATGTTGGCTGGTGTGACTAGCCACTTTAGGACCACGATATTTGCATGTGTTTTGCTAGCTAATGAGACAATTAAGACATACACATGGGTTTTGGAAACATTTATGGAGGTGATGGGCAATAAAACACCTGTGTCCGTACTGACAGATGAGGATAAGGCGATGCAAGAGGCAATCAGAAGAGTATTTCCAGACGCAAGACATCGATTATGTAATTGGCATCTTGGGAAAAATGCTGTTTCAAATGTTCACATAAGTGGCTTTGCATATGCTTTCAAGCAGTGCATGGACATGAAAATGGATGAGACAAAGTTTGAGCATGGCTGGACGACAATAGTCAAAAAATTTGGACTTCAAACCAACAGTTGGGTGTTGGAGACATATGAGAAGCGTCATATGTGGGCTGAGGCATATATGCGTGGACATTTTTTTGCTGGGATGAAGAGCACTCAGCGCTCGGAGTGTATGAATGCTTATTTCAATCCCTTCCTCCAACACAAATTGAAGCTATATGAATTTGTTAGGCACTATGATCGGGCTCTTGCAAGGATAAGGTATAACGAGGCGGGAGATGATGCTGAAACAAATAACACTTTTTCGGTATTGATTACTCCATTGCGAGATATAGAGAGACATGGAGCGGAGCTATTCACCCGAAATATATTTATAATGTTCCATGATGAAATCTTAGAAGAGGGGAAGTTGAATGTCAAGGACGTGTTCCCTTTGCCGGATGGTCAGAAATGTTACTATATTCATAAGTACAAAGTGAAGGACAGATCATGGATAGTAACACACAGTCCAGTGGATGCTGCAATGAGATGTTCTTGCATGAAGTTTGAGTCGTTGGGGCTACCTTGCTGTCACATGATATGTGTTATGAAAGCCGAAAATTTAACACAAATTCCCCCAACTTGTGTGCTGCATAGATGGACAAGGGCTGCAAGCAAAGATGGCCAGCAATGGCCTCAACCCTCAATTGATAGCACTACAACACAGACGGCCCGGTATGGGATATTGAGTTCTTCCTACAACGAAATGTGTTTCTATGCTTCGCAATCAACGGAATGTTTCAAAGAGGCTAGGGATGCATGTCTTTCGATGACGAGCCGGATGAAGGAGTTATATGAGAGGAATCTGAACGATGGAAATGGAGACAAAGGGAAACATTCATTCCCTCGACAATTTAGAGTAGAAGATCCTGATGTTGTGAAGACAAAAGGGAACCCGGGATGGGCCTCGTCCAACTGTCGAAGACCAAGAAAATGTGGGAATTGCAAATGCATTGGGCACACAAAGCGAACGTGTCCTAAGGTTCAGTTTAGCCGAACAGTGGGTACTAACTCGGCTGCGGATACGCCCCACATAGCTGAGCGTGAGTACAATGCGGAGTCATTGCCCGTTCGCTGCAAAACTGGGTTGGTGGATCCAAGTACACCGCACATTAAGCAGCGGCGACTATTTTTCGATGCTTCTCCTGATTCCAAGCAGCCTGCGGGCCAATACGGTAGTGTTGAAACAGTAGTGTGCAAAAATGATTCGACCACAATTGATGAGGTGAATCAGGTAATTGTATAATTTGTATGATTTACTTATTCCCTTAATTTATTAGGTAGACAGTACTAGCTATTGAAAACACATGAAAATAATATATGTAGTTTTCATTTTGCACGGATTGCTGTACGTAACGTGTAAATCATTGGTTATGTACAATGCCAGGAAATGGCACAACGTTACCTATGTACAAGGCCATGAGTTGTAAATTTCCCATATTGTTTAGAGTGATGTTGTCATTTGTGTTTGCAGTGACTTATCATTTTGAAAACTAATTGAAGGTGCGATATATATGGGTTGTCTGTATTGTTTTGGGTGGGAAATTGGCTTATGTCTGTATTCCAAGATTCCTATTGCGGGTTGCTTGTTTGTGTTCCATATTTGGTTGGATCTAACTGAAGGGTTTTTTGCGGTGTGGTTTATCAACTAACGATGTGTTTGGCTTCGTATTGATTTGGTATGACTTGTTTCGGTAAATTAGTATTATATTTCGAGTAAAATACGAATTTTGTCCATGTGGGTTTGCAAAATCATATACCAGCACATGTATTTTGTATATAATCCAAGTAGCAGCTAATTTTGGGTGTTACTTGGAGAAAGTAACCCAACGAACTCGTTACTTTATTTCCATGCCGATTGCTATATGAATTACGAGTTACGAACAGGAGTTGTGAAATTATTTCATGTTAACTATGAAAGTATGGGTTTATTGTTAGTCAAATTATGATGGGCCTATATCGACAGCAACGAAGCAGTAATTTAAAGTTGACAAGTTGAAGAAGAAAATCAAGCAATTATGGTATTGGTTCGAATGCCTAAAAAGAAAGAAGACTTCTTTCAATGAACTGATGGTAACAAAGTAGAAAGTAACAAAGTAGAAAGTACAAAGTAAGTTGTTGTGTTGTTGTGTTGTTGTGTTGTTTGTAACAAAGTAGAAAGTAGAAGGGAAAAAACTACTCAGAAGTTGCAATGTAGAAAATAAGTTGTGTTGTTGTTCATGTCTTCTCTCTCTGCAAACATTCTGCCCTTTATAGCTATTATTTCCCACGACCCCATGATCTGCCGATTCTGCAACTGCTTCTGTGCAACTTCTGTAACTGCATGGTCATTTTTGTGTCTTCAAACCACATAAAACCTTCACTTGTACCTGTCGAAGTGCATATAATTGAAGTTGTCACCTGTGCCCAAGTCCTTTTAGTCTTTCCTCGACAGATACAGACTCCCAATTCGTTCATGTTTCCTCTTGGAGGCTGGCCACTAAATCCATGAGCACTGCCAGTAACTGCTCCAGCGTGTAAGTCAGGTGGCATGCAAGATTCAATGTTAGTTGAATGGAGCAGCTATTGGGAGGATGTGGGAAAAATAGGTGCAAAGAGGAATTTTTAATCTAATATCTAATAATAATTTAGCTGAAAATATGAGTGAAATTTTTTTTAAAAACAAGTAATTTCGGTTTTTTTTATTACAAACCCGAGATGTATATTTTGTTTTTGATGTAAATAAGTTGTGTATTTTCGTTACGTAAAATGTAGGACAACAATTGTGTTTTAGTCATTACAATACAGAAAGAGGTTATTTGAAACATAATTTCAAGTTTACCGACATTGAATATATTTTGATTAAATTACAGGGGAAATTAATATTTGGCAGAGTCTGATGATTCAAAGTCAGGGCAGTAACAGTGAGTGGCCAAGTGTTGTGGTTCAGTGGCCCAGTTTGCAAGGATTGTGGTTGTGTTTAGTGGACAATATTCTGTCGATTTTTGTCTCATAATGATGAGGGACATGCCCTACAATGGTGAAAAGGAAGGTCGACAGGGAAGAGTCAATATTTGGCAGAGTGGACTTGAAAATTCGAAGTCAAGGGAAAGTTACAGTGGCAGTTATGGTGTAGACGTGTGGGATCATGCAATGATGGGCCACAAAAACAGTATACGAATATCGAAACGAATGATCTCCCTTCTAGGCTTTCCAAGTATACTAAACCTCCACTTCTATCTGTCGGTCTCCCTTTTCTTGTGTTTATTTCATGGCCACCAACTGTTTGAAACTTCTGTCGACAGAGCAAGGCTCCTGCTTTGTCTCATGCTTCCTCCTGAAAGTGTGCCCACTAACTCATAATGATGAGGGACATGCCCCCACAATGGTGAAAAGAAAGGTCGACGGGGAAGAGTCAATATTTGGCAGAGGGAACTTGAAGATTCGAAGTTGGGGGCAGTTACAGTGGCAGTTATGGTGTAGACGTGTGGGATCATGCAATGATGGGCCACAAAAACAATATATGGATATCGAAACCAACGATCTCCCTTCTAAGCTTTCCAAGTACACTAAACCTCCACTTTTATCTATTGATCTCCCTTTTCTTGTGTTTATTTCATGGCCAGAAGCTGTTTTAAACTTCTGTCGACAGAGCAAGGCTCCTGCTTTGTCTCATGCTTCCTCCTGAAAGTGTGCCCACTAACTCCATGACTGGTGCTAAAAACTTCTCCCATCACTTCTAGGTGACCCACATATAGAGAGCCCACTTTGAAGTGGTGGACATTCCTTCAGACTTGGCCACGTGTCCTCGATTAAGTGGACCATCTGTCGATAGAGACTGGCAAAACTTGGTGCAAAGAATGGCCCCCTCGTTCAAGTTAAATATCATATGAATTAACCTTGCGGAAGTGATTGGGACCCCCTCCAATCACCACCTGCACCCCCCCTCCCCACACACACACACACGTGGGGGCTGGTGATTGGAGGAGAAAGAAAAAAAAAAGAAGAATTTTTTTTAAAAAAAACTGGCGAATCAGAGAGAGAGGGGTCATGGGGGTGCGCCCTTGTGGAGGTCCAAGTCATATGATATATAACTTCAACAAGGGGGCCATTGTTTGGGCCCAATAGCAAATTTATTAGTACGGGCCCCATCATAAGCTATAAAAGACCCACCCTTTCAACTTCAAACCACTTCATTTCCCTCTGATTCGAACTCTCCAGACTGTACTCCTTTTTCTCAAGCATTGCCGTTCAAAACCCGAGCACCACAAAACCCTAAGCCATGGCGCCGAAAAAATCTCAACCATCACCATCTGAGGAGAACAATGAAGGTCTACTCCGCTTTCCAGACCCTATCAGAGCACGTATCGGTCCTCTAAAATTTGGTGCAACCCTATTGCCCAGCACAAGCTCTGTCGCTAAGGCTACTCTAGGCCCTACCTTCGTGTCTTACTTCCCAAACGAGCTAGCTCCATACTATCCCTTTGGTAATGGTGAGAATATTCTTCTCAACTAACCTGGACTTAAGTAGACTAATCGGAATGTTAGCAAAAACCCACTCAGATCGTGGAGGTCACCAGACTCTGTTTGGCGAAGCTGGGCCAGAAGAACTGAAGGTCACGACAGTAAAGTATGGAAGCACCAGGGCATTAGTGAAGCAATTAGACTGTCGACTAAAAATTATGACATGGACAAAGGGCTGATTGCTGCTACTGCATGCTTTTGGTCGCAATCTTGTAACTCCCTACTCCTCAATTTTGGTATGATTTCCCCTACCATCTTAGATGTAGCTCACTTGACTGGTCTCCCAATCTTGGGCAATCCAATTCATGCTCTCCTTGAGCCTCCAAAAGTGAGCTTTACTTGAACACTGACATGTGCTATACAGATTTTGCCCAAAAATACAAAGGCAAGCCTGGTTCCCCTGTCCACGACAAAGAAAGAACTGCTTTTTACTTACTTTGGCTTTGTGAGTTTCTTTTTTGTGTCCTTGGGTACAAGATCACGAAAGAGTACCTCCCCCTTGCCTTGTGTATGCAAGATGGCCAACTTATGGCTTTAGCCACTTATCTTCTTGCCACCCTTTACAAGGCCCTATTTTCCTTTTTCCACAAGGAGATTTCTGGCAACTGTGGTGGCCCCTTCTGGCTCTTACAGGCCTGGTTGTATGCCTATTTCCCTGAGGCACGACCCCCACCAGCTAACACCGTGAAACCTATTTTCTACTCCTATGCTGAGCAACTGCTCACTTATAACAGCCAACCCATCCTCACTTTCATAAATCAGCTTACCATGTTTTATAACCTTCCTTCGAAGAGACCTTCCAACCTGTACATGCCATTTCAAAACTTTGAATTCTCCACCAGTAGACTTCGCTTCCTCTTCGTAGACCCTTCTGATTTACACAATGAGGAGGTCCAAGAACAAAATGAGACTTGGAGACACATTCTCACCTCTAGACATGTGTTGGTTGGCTGTTCCATATCCTCCGCCAAGATGTCCAACTGCAGTTTTGAGACATACTGTCCCAATCAATGGGCCAGGCAATTAGGTCTTTCCCAAGGTATCCCTTATCCTTATTTTCACCCAACCATCCATGAGGAGATTGGCTCCAGAATCTTCTTCAAAGATCCTACGCAAGCTGAATCCATTTTGACAGAGAGCACCAAACTTTTCCAAGATTTTGGCCCCTTCTTCTTCAAACCTGCTGCGGACTGCTTGACTGCTTTTGACCATTGGTGGGGACTTATGTCTGCCATTATTTTCTGTAAGCCACTTGAAACCTGCCTTCACGACACTTGTATTCATAATCAGGGCCCCATATCCTCGCCTTCCAAGCTTAAGGCTGCAGGTATTCTTCCTTCATATACTTCATATCCCTGACTGTGTCATGCAAATTTTATTTTTTTTCTCTACAACACTAACTTGTTTAACCTTTGACAGCCAAAATTGGGCCTGCTGCTGAACCATTGGTTAGGGACCAACATAAAGGCAAGGCTCCAATGGATGCAACTACTCAGACAAACACCCCCTCAGTTCTGAAATTAATGGCAGACTCTTTCGCAGCCGCACAGACACAAGCACAGAGAGGAACTACCACCCGTACCCCTGCCGAGACAGAGGTCGCGGCAAAGAAGAGAGAAGAGCCTTCCACTGCTCCTTCTCTAAGTACAAACCTAAGTGATTGGGATATCCCTTTCAGCCAAATGGTTGGCCAAACAACATCAAATCCTTCAGGGCAACTCTACCAAGTATGCCTTCACTTTACATATTTACATCATCTCAATTTCCATTCACGCCCGACTGATCACTTACTTTTGTGCAGAAAAAAAGAAGGAGATTACTCCTTATTGCTGCTGATGATGAGGATCCTTCCACTTCTCCTCAACACATTCATCCAATTCCCAGTCCCATCAACAATGTACCCAGAGAACCCACTGTACAACCAACTCCACCACCACCTGAAGCATCGCAACAAACTTCCTTACAACCTGCTTCACAGTCTTCACCACAGCAATCTACACAATCTGCATCACAACATCCTTCCACTTCTCCTCAACACATTGTCCCTTTTGTCTTTAGCCCTCAACCATCACCATCCAACCCCTTCAATTCCCAAACTTCAAACAAAGAATCAGAGAGGATTGAATTTGACATTTCAATCAACAGCCAATCCTCTCCAACAGATGACAATACAAAATCCCCAGAACCAGAAGTTCACAACAACCAAGGTAAATAGAAATACAAATGTGACTGTTCGTTTGAAAAAAAAAAAAAAAAAAAAACTTCTTTTTAAGTAACTGCTATTGTTCTCCAATTACAGGGATGGACATAATTCACGACTCATCTCCACATCCAATGTCTGAGACAGAACTTGAAGGTCCTCATCACTTTCCCTTGTTAGAAGAACCAGAAAAGGAACCTGAAGGCACTGATGCTGCCATTTCATCAGTACCAGAAACAACCCCTCCTACTGCCACAACCGCAACCGAACAAGGCCAACCATCTGCGCGCACGCTATCAGGACAGGTACTACCATTTCCAACCTCATCCTATTTACTCTTTATTACTTGCAAGCATATATTCTCACCAAACTATTTATGTTCACAGGCCATCGGTCCATGTCAGGATATTTGGGCCGAACTTTCTATTCTTCAACAACATCTAGACGAAATATCCCCATTGCCTCAAAGGCTACATCTCTTTCATGCTGAAACTCAACAAACCTTAACCACCTTCATGAACCTCATTAACACCCCTGTTGAAGAAATCATTCTCCGCAAACCTGAAGAAACATTGGCCTGTCTTACTGCTGTTCTAAACCTCTACCCTAATCCTTTCAACCCCATTCAACTGAAGCAATTGGCCAAGATCATCACGGAATGGCCAACCCTTTCAGAGATGGTTTGGACTTGCTCGAAGGATATTCAAACCAAAAAAGATTTCCTAAACGAAGCCCACACCATATCTACTTCACTGAAACTCAGCCAGCAAACCTCTGCAGCCATTATTGAGCAACACTCAGCACTTGAACTTGAGGAAACCAAACTCATGGCAGAACTTGCCTCTGTTCGGCAAAAAAAGGCTCATCTGCAGCAGCAACGTGACCAGCTTAATCAAGAAGCAAGGATGATGCTCTCCCAAATTACACATCGTTCTGCATCAATTCAGACAACTAAAGCTGAGTTGGACCAAGCCCAAGCCATGCTGGCAGATGCTCAATCAGAATGGAGCTTTCTAGCCATTCTGTTCCCCAAATCCTAGGCTACTTTATATATGTGTTCTTTTGTATTGCACAGCTAGGAATGATTTGGAAAGCTAGGAATGATTGCCTTTTTAATGAGAAGATTGTTGATGGCCATGAATTGGCTGAGATGGTGAAAGTGAGGGTTGCACTTTGGTGTAAGCAAAGTTACAGAGGCCTACAGTATTCAGTGGAGGACATTGTCAATAATCTGGATAGGATCAAAGTCTGATTGAGGGGGTGGTGTTTAGTGTTTTTTGCAAATAGGGTGCAGGATTTTGGTCAATATGTGCTATGCTGATGGAAGCAAGGGGAAGTGGGTGTACACCTCGTATTAGCAGATTTTCTTGGTGGCTAATTTTGCTCTGTTGTGCTTCAATTTTGCTATGCTTTGTCTTATTTTTGGGTTGTTGCTTTGCCTTAGTTTATGGGGTCAAGCATGCTCATTTCTGGTTGCTGTTCTGTTGTGCTTCAACTCTGCTCTGCTATATATGTACTCTGCTGCTGCTATATGGGATCAAGGAATAGGTTTAAGTCTGCTGCTGCATATTGGCCTTTTTTCAATTGTTGGAATGATGTTTTGGTGTGCTGTATTGGAAGTCTACTACTAGATTGGGGAAAGTTATTGGAGGTCTGCTGCTTGCCTTCTTCTAATTGTTGGTCTGCTGTTGTAGTTATTTTTTAGTTTTGGAGGTTGAAGGATCAAGCTCAAGTCTCAATGGTGGCTGTTGCTGTGAGGTTTGGATCAGGTCTAATGGATCAGGCTCGTAGCTGGTGTCTGCTGTGATCTGTGTGAATTCAGACTGAAATGGGGTCATACTTGGTAGTGTGATGCAGCAGTATGTCTTTAGGTGATTTCCTGGTTTGGTTATATCCATTCAGAACAGAAGTGCGGGATCTGGGTTGTGTAGCTTGAGTTGTAGGGCTGCAGTGCATGTCATGGTTCTTCTCTGCTGCAACTTTGGTGTTGGTGGGCTACTGTCTGGAGGTCAAATAGCAGTTCACTGATCTGGAGCTACTGTCAATGGTTCAAACTGCTGCTGTAAACTACAGATTTGTTATGTTAACTGTAAATTTAAATCCAAACTGCTGCTGTATGTCTTTTGGTGGTTGCTGCTAAGTAGCATATTTGGTCTGCTGTTTCACCTCTGTGTGCTTGTTTCGGTTGTGTAGCTGTTGGTATCTTGTTCATGGTCTGAAGTTGGCCATGGTGTTTGTGGCTGCACTGTGCTCTTCGTCTGAAGCCTGGCTGTATGGTCTCAAGTTTGTTCATGCTGCTTTGGAGTTTCATCTGGTTGTCCTGTTATGCGTTTTTGTGAGGATGGGCTTCGAGTTACATTCTTATTATTTTCCTTCTAGTTTTGTTTCTCTTCGTTGGTCTCTCACCAAGTAAGAGGTTGGCGCATTTTTAGCTCCAAACTCCTCTTTATTGATGTATCATTCACACCTTGTATGTGCTTTTTCATCAATAAAGTTTTTTCTTTTGTTGATAAAATAAAAAAATGAATGTCATTACTCTGTGTTTTAATGGTATGTTGTATGGTTTTTTTATTTTTTGTGTAATTTTTCTCCGTTTGTGCATTGTTATGAAGTAATCAACTCCCCTTCAAAGTTTCCCCCATGGTTGGATAATTCTTCTTCACATATCTTCCGTTTATACATCTCCTATGTGGTTGGTTGCCCTTCCAAGGATTCGTTTATGTAAAGGATGTCATACTTCTTCACACCAGATATCTGTCATGTACAGATGTTTAGTAGTTTTTATTTAGTATCAAACTCTGCATGTTTAGTGTGTAAAGTCAGTCAGCCAAATATTTCTGAAAATATGTCATCTACAATACACAACTGCCGTAAAACACTTACTTACCGACCGATACACTGGAAACAACCAGGCAGTATGCAACATGACATTGATTGCAGTTTAAAATTTGTGGCACGTTTGCTGTTTAAAACTTGTACTTGCTTGTGCCTGTTCACACGTGGATCAACCACAACATGACATGTGTGAAAGTCAGCGTCAGAGTCCATCAGTTACACATATGAAAGGGTTTAGTTTAACTGCACGTGAGGGCCCACATGGTGCAACAGTTAGGAGGATTGCAGAAACGGTCATTGGCAGACTACAATGGTTGACCTGAAGACAGGTGGACCCTTGTTAGTGCATTATAGTCACTGCTATTTGTTTGTTCCGTGGGATTTTTTTTGCTTTGTTTTGGACAAAATCATGGCATTCAAAAAAAACGAACAAACATAATTCATGTGGTAAAACAGAACAAACATTAGTACTTTCAACTTGCATTGTTTGTTGGACAAATATCACATTGCATTGGACAAACATTACTATATTCATTTGGGCAAATTTCACATTGCATTGTTTGTTCTGTACCCATAACATTGGAATTATGTGTATCACATTACATACAGGCCACGATAAAAGCAAACAAACATTACTACTTTCCCTCGTTTGTTCTAGTCCTAAACATTGGAATTATGTGTACAATCAATACGCGTGGGAAATTAGTAATTATCATAGCTGCGACTTGAAAAGTTGTCACGACAAGCTGATGCAGTAATCCAGTTGTGGTTGGGCATCGAAATTACTCTCGTACTGGCAGCCCATGATAAAATTGCTGCCATATTTGTTGTAATTGCAATCAATCACATGCACGAAGGATACTTGCCGATCTTTGTATTATTCACATCCATACGAAGTCAAGCACCAACTTCCGACGCACAGAAGGATGAAACTATGTACAGAAAGCGAATAACACAAATCAGGTACAGTTATAGCAGTAGGAAATAAACGGATTTATTTCGCAATTGGAAATTAAGTCGTAGAATGTACCTTGTGTAGACCGTTGGGTATAGCAGGCCGCTGGATGTACTTGATCACAAACATCTCACAGTCGAAAGTGCTACAAATGAAATGTAACATTCAGTTTCTCGTAAAATATTAGCAGGTTCGTTAAATGAGTGATTCAGGAGTCAAGTCAATGTGACGCAGGGTTTGTGGATTACTCGTCTAGCTGTTGTAATGGCCTTTGTACTAACATGCGGACGTCAAAGGTACGCACGTGTACAGCATATTCATTTCCAAACTGTAGTTGTAGTAAGTCATGCATTGTTTGAACCTGTTTCAGAATGTGCAGGATGTGACAGTGTGGAAGTAGATTTGTGAAATTCAGCATGACATACCAACATTTTTGCTGCATTCAGCTTGTTGGTGTCCAGTGTGGCGGATGTGAATGAGTCAAATAGGTATGCCACACGGTCTACCATATCTATTTTTAGGCACAACCAATGTACTCCTCTATAATTGAAAGGCATGTAAATCTACACACAAACACAAGTGAAGACATTATTTAGAGGGCATGCGAACATGTACGCACTTTCATATTTACATTGACATTCATGTAAATGGGATCGACAATCATGTTACCGACGTTCATGTTAAATCTACTCGCTTCAATGGGATGGACATTCATATTACCTTCTGACATGTATCAAGCACCCCAGTATATTTGTCATGTCCAAAATATGATTTGACGATATTTTCATGGTTTAGAGGTTGAGTTTTTTTATTTAGTATCAAAGTCTGCATGTTTGGTGTATAAAGTTCAGTCAGCCAAAGTTTTCTGAAAATATGTCTTCTAGAATACACAATCGACCTAAAACACTTACTTACCGACAGATATATTGGAAAGAACCACGCAGTATGCCTCCCGTCTTTGTGTACTTGCCGCTGTCCGTTAGTCAATTAAACCGCGACCAAGTTGATTGGCTGGAACATTGTAACACACGAGGCAACTTGCGAAATAAGGTTTGCAATTTGTTTAAATGTAATACGAAATAACGATGTCCGTACATGGAAATGTCCATCATGCAAATATAGTGGAAATAACATTGTCAGATGCCAGGACTTACCGTGTCGGATAGCCATGCCCCTGGTTTAAGCGTGCGCATGTCATGTCGCGTAGCACATTCGCAAGGCATTTCATGAAGATTCATAGACACGACAATGTCCCTACATTAAATGTATACATGAACCAGTAAGAAGCAACCTACAGCCTAGTACAACTTAAACGTATTTGGCTTAACTATACAACATAAGATTAGTTTTTCTGTTGTACAACTATGCCAGATATTCCTGATTCTACTAGGCTCCAATCCAATTAAGATTAGTTTTAAGTTTTGAAAAAACAAAAGCAAAAGGAAAAAGTTTTACATATTACAACTTATGACATGTCCAATAGTATTTACTAAAATAATATGTGAAAATTAAAATGCTCATTTACAGGTGAGCAAGTTTTTTTTAAAAAAAATACATGTTTTTTACAAACTGGAGCCAACAATATCCCAAAATGATCAAAATGGAAAATGTAAGCAGACTAGAAGAAAATAGCTACAGAAAATTGCACTTCATTATAAGTTTTCAAAAAATTTTGCAAATCATTGGTAAACTTTATTAACTTTCATAATTAAAATTATAAAGTTTTCCAAGAATTTGTAAATATTTTGTGAAAATATCAGTGATTTGCAATTTTCCCAATAGCTACATGTGTGCAGGATAAGACCAACAGAAGAAAACTTCAGACAGGAAATTTAGCCAGTGATCTTTCCCTAGGCCACTGCATTAAATTCAAAGAAAATCCTACATACGACATGGATAAACCCATCATAAACCCATCAAAATCATACAGAATGAAAAATTAAAGCACTGATAGCTACAAAAATCAAATAAACATAGCACGACAAATGAAAATTGTGGAATTCAAACTTATTTCATAAATACTACGGAACAGGTTAATTGCGAGTACCAAACTCATCCGTACCTTTCATTTTTTCTGTCGTCAAGTACAGAGTCAACGACTTTCTGTTCGGCCGCTGATAAAACCTCTCTGCTCTCCAGTGTCATCAAGTCCTTCTATCAATATAAACAATCAAGTAACATCAACTCCTCCTATTAATATAAACAGTTAACTAACTGAACACTGTTCAGAAAAGTAATTTACAACATACATAACACATCCTTATGCATCTAAAATTGGTGAAGCGATATCTAACCTCTGAACGGAACCGCTTCTCCAACCTGTGCAGTTTGGACAGGACTTTATCCGAAATCTGTAAGACAATTGTACAACATTTGTTACTGCAAACTTGCACTACAATGACAACTATTAAAATACAATACAAATAATGGTTCAATTATGATCAGTAATGATGTCGGCATCAATTGGTAATGAAATATACGAAAGGTGAAGTGATGTGGCGACTTGGGAATTTTTCTGCAGTAAGTCGAGTACTTATTTTGCTATCGTTGCACGAATGCATATCCCCTACGTCTGTCGCTCCAACACCTCTTCCTCTTCCTCGTCCTCTTCCTCTTCCTCTTCCCTTTCGTGTGCCTGTCATAATTTGTCCCGCTCCCAATGTTTGGGCAAGCTTACCGGCAGAAGGATGCACATTGTCTACTTCTCCTCGCATTGGTCGCACGGTTTGCAAATCATAAAAGGAAGATAAACTCTCTTTTGCAACGTTCTTCATGGCCAGAAACTGAACCAAAAGAGATTTGCTTTCTTCGCTTGCGTATGTTTCCTCCAAGGCAAGGCCACGGTTGTTGTGCGTGTCCCCAACTTCTTGGACGGTACACAACTGTCCAACGTGCATATCAATTATCTCATTGGATAACATTCCATTCACAGTATTGTCCTCCCAATCCACCCCCTGTAAATCTTGAACATTACCCTCATTTGGGCTACCATAGTAAGTTGGGAACACCACGCCGCCATCATGCAACTCGACTCCCACGGTAGGGTCAACACTTTTTTCCACTGCGCGAGGCAATTGTGCTGTTTCCGATAAACCTTCCAGCACTTGCTGCATCATTTGCTTCATTTTAGCAATATGTGTCTGTTCATTAAACGATTGTTTCCTAGACAATATAGCTGCAACCAGTTCGTTCAGCAATGCTGGAGGATATGTTAATGTTACAATTTCTTTGAGTCGACTCCACCTAATCACACAAACACATACATTAACTTACTACGATATTTCATCTTCAAGTAACCTCTGTGAACTGTGTGAAGCATGTGTACTGATTGCTTTTGCTTACCTTTGCATTGTCAACAGCTTCATTCCCTCGGAAATTGACCAACATGTCCCTTATTTCCACATTGCTGTGAAGCACTTGCTTCATGGTTTCCTTCAGTTCACCAATGTTGGACTTAACCTTGCTCAAACGAACTTCATCAATCCGTGATTTCTGTTTGTTATTGGCATGGTGTGTGTCGATTGTGTCATCAATGTCGTTGCTTTCCGCTATTGTTGAATGAAACTCCACCTGACATAGTTGTCAAATCGGGATTCAAATCATGAATGCAAATGGTAATGTACTGAATCGTTAATCGATCTCAACTGTGAATCGTAAAGTTTCGGTCTGCTTTCTTAAGTTGCACACAACGTATGTGTACACACCTTACATATTAAATATATCTAATAAAAATTAATCACTCCATTTGTCTGAAATGAACAAAAAAATTATTGTAAATGATGCTCATCTGGTGTGGATAAAAACTTCACAGTCGATCCCATGTTTACCACTTTACTTTTTTCCATTTACATAAACAAAGAGAAAATTTCAATTACAAACTAACTAACAATAACTGAACGACAATGTTTTGACATTTGTACAAGGTTAAAAAACCAAAATCTTCAAGCTTTTCCAAAAATCTGACTTCAGGGCTTAACCAAAATTCATTTCGTAACGGAAGTAGTACATAAAATTGAATTTGTAAGGCTACAATATTGTCCACATGGAAACTTCATGTTTTCCCCCCAAAAGTTCGAGTATTTGAGAGTAAATAGGGAGGGACAAACTGAAAATATTAGATACGCCAAGGAATGGGTCATTGTTTGTCACTGCTTGTCACCTAGTCATAGGAACACAAATTCAGTCTGTCACTGTTTCCATAGCACAGGTGGGGCAATGCTGTCAAACGTGCACGAATGGGTTGATTAGCGCATGTTGCTCCAACATTTCCTTCCTTTCCATACATCGCCGCGTCTCCCGTATTTCGGCATCACCCCAATCATTTAGCCGAGGGATGGAGCGTGTAGTAGCCGACGTACTCTTACAGGGAGGGGCAAAATGATCCAAGTAAAATAGCTGCATTATAAGAGAGAAAAGATATTTAGTATACAGTTTCGAGCAAAATAATATGTATTCGTTAACAATGCATACAACTTACAACACAATCATATCTATGTGTTTATGTGTCTCGATGGTATAATCCCCATACAGCTTTCCGGTTAAACAGATAAGCACTTTGTGGTTACAGAAAATGTGGCTTGTACAAGTATATTTGTCATGCTGTTCAATAACAGGTAAGTTTGTATTTCGCAACGACTGCCATTTTATTGAACCATATGCACAGCAATGGATGAAATATGTAATCGGCATGGTACAAACAAACAACGGTCGATTACGTTACCATTAGAAGGAAAACACATCCAGTTGCCTCGCGTTGACCTTTCATCTTATACTTCCGAACACCTTTGACAAGGAATTGCAGTGTCAACTTTGCCCAATTACATGCCCGCATACTGGCCACGTCCTTCACGGCATGAACGAACGTCAGGCTCAAGGCGGTCATTGTGGTAGGACACAACATGGCCCCCAACACGTACAACGCAAACTTCCGCCGAAACTCGTCATCCGCACCATCACTCTCAGTCAGATAAACTCTCAACTGGTTCAAAGGAATGATTCCCTTAACAGCTCCAACCTCTTCGTAGATATTGGGATATGCGTTTATTGAACCAGTGAACTGCACGTCATTGCCTTCTGACCGTATACCCAATAAGACATGCACTTCCTCATAGGTGAGCCTCAAGTGACGGCCATGAACACTCAACGAACATGTGTCGGGATCGAAGTTTTGTACCAACCATTGGCACAAGTTGTGATCTATACGGGTACACTTTAACCTGAGGAGGCCACCGAACCCAATATCAATGACTGTCTGCTTCTGTGCTTCGTTACACCGGTTCACGATATCAACAATTGCCTTCAATGATATGCGGACTTGCATTTTACTCTGCAATGTTATTAACGTGAACATTAATACAAAAATTTAACCACCATTGTGCCGATAGTAGGTCCTCCCCAAATGCAGTTACGAAAACATTAAGCATGTAAGTACCTTTGCAGCTTTCTTTACAACTTCTTCGCCCAGTTCCTTGGCACTTGCCTTAGCCATGTCCTGAAACCTCTTCTTCTCATCACAGGGGAGTTCCTTCCACCTTTCCCCAATATCCTTTCGGCTCTGTAAGTGTTACACCAACGTGACGCACATACAGGACAAATAAGAACTGTAAGTCCAAAATAATTGTCACCACAAGTTGTATCACTCGCAATGTGTGCACATTTTGTGGTATTTACATATGATTGCACATACAAATTACTATTTCACACACATTTGAAATAAAAACGGACATGGAATTTTACAAATAATCGGAGTTTATAAGAACATGCAATATGGCGTCTATGACTGCTGGAAATCGCTGAATGCGACACAATAGAAGCACATGACTGGTGTGCGCATGGAATAGAAGTCCATACTTTGCTATGACAGAAGTCACGTGTTTCCATCACTGTACTCTACTTACTACATGTCTGCACACTAACCATATTCGGTCCGAGGTTGTCTGCTTCTCGTCTTTCCTTGAATTGTTGCTGGCTGCAGCCATTGTCAATTACGACGTAAGTATATGTTAGATATGGATGGATATATATACATTTATGTACACAAATAGCAACCATTGACATTTACGGACCAATTTGGGACACAAACAAATTTGATCCCAACTACATAATAATGCATCTGTAATGTCCAATTTTCGTTGCTAAAAATATAAAAACCACATGATGATGCAACAACAATTATAAATGGTCCAAATTATTTTGGCCCTTACTTTTGGTCTCTAAAATCCTAATTTCTTGCGAGTACAAAGTGAAATTTGCACAGGGGCAAACTATGAGTTGAAGATATGTAATGCACAATTGTGCAAAAAAACTGTCAGACACTTATGACGAGAGTGTTCGTACTGTGAGCCGCTTTGAAGGACATGGATCGAACTTGTAAAAAATAAATGGTCCAACTTGCCGCTTTCGACGAAGGGGCTCGGTAATGTCAACTGTTTTGATTCGTGAACCTTTGCCACTTGGGTTCAATGTTTCCCTTTGCCTATAACAAATATCAGCGTAAATGAAATTTTATTGAAGGCCAAATTAGATCGGAGGTATGTACGTTTTGTGCATTCTATCATCTTCGTCGGTTAACTTTAAAGGCAGTCAATCTTGCCTTGTCATTTCCAAAGTTGTGCCATTTTCGTGAAATTGGTAATGTCATTTTCCGTTGTCATCGAAAATTATTAATTGAAGTGGTTTAGTATTACTCTGTCAATTAGGGATTTCACAAATTCTCTCCGCAGAATACGCGACATGTGCCGTATGTACACATATTATGCTAAGAAATGGACAGTTTTAATCCATTACACGAAATTCATGGTGCAATTTGAGGCTATCGCAAATGTGTGAAACACAAATCGCACAACCTGCTGATGACAGTACATACCGCCACAATATGTCATACACGAACAGACCGTGGAATTCAGTACGTACACGAAACATATCCTTGCAAAACTAACTGTATCAAATAGTGAACGACATAAACTCACTGTTGCTTCGCATCGTCTGACATGTCACCCATATCCAATTACGATAATTCCTGTAAAGAATTTCATGCAAGATTGATATGGATGCAGAAAGAACGTTACTCCCAAATTGTAACAAAACGAAATTGACTGTTAACAACTTGCAATGAACGGACCATTCAGTCGTACATACATTGTACGAGTGGTACTTTTCGTTTATTGTTCAAGTATGATATGTTGTCGTTAATTTATGCACGTATGGCATGCCACTGTTTTACGAAAATTAATTGCCCATATTTTGTACTCGTTTTATAGTATTCACGACTTCAAGCCAGAAACAACAACCAATACGCACACTTCAAACAGGGTCACATCGGACATTCAACCCAGGAGCACACATACGCAACTTACAATCATGCTGAGAAATAAAAAACTGGCTACACTGCTCAACCAAGACCGTTTGTCACTGTGGAACTCCTTAATGGCAATATCAGTTTGTCACCCGTGTACTTTGTATACCTAATCGTACGTATGGTTTCAATGACCTAAGGAGGAACAGTTTAATAGTTGAGAAATGGTAATGTCGTGCGAGGGGAACACAGTAGGGCATAATAATAATGTGCTTAATCAACAAAAAATAGACAGACTCACACATGCTCGATAAAATAACCAGTGTTACCGTCGACGATCTGGCGCAGTCGAAATGGAGAGACAGAGAGAGAGTGTGTTACTGGAGGTGGATAGCAAAACCGAAATGGAGAGAGAATGAGGGACAACGAAGTTTCCGAAATTGTATGTGGGAAATGGAAATGAATTGGTGAGATTAGAAAGGCTACGCCATGTGGGTCATCATGAAAAGTACTGCATCTGTGGGATTTCATGGGCGTTATCTGCCGACTTTGGTTTTTGTTCCAAATTTGGGAGGGAAACGGAAACGTACGTGACACTACATATTAAGGCCAAGTTTGGCAAGTTGGAAAAAAATTAAAACGTCAAAAAGTTACTCAGAAACTTAAAAAGTTGTCACTATTCACCAAAAGTCAAAAATTACGACTGCACAATTCCGAATTCTAATTTTCCCTTACACAAACTTTTTAATACAACTTTTTAGTACACATTTTTCCATAAACAGTCAAAAAGTTAACCCAATCATCCATATATTTGTACTAAATTTTGTAGTCCAAAAAGAAAAAAATTGCACTTTTTTAGTCCAATTGTTTTTCCTCAATTTTTTAATATAAATAAATGTACTTTTTGACTTTTTGTGAAATATGGGTTCCGTTTGGGTTGTGAAATATAACTTTTTAATATACAAATGTGTACAATTAATTTCAGTTTCAAAAAAATTGGAGGCGGCAAAAATTTGCAAACAAAGTACAAAAAACCCCAACATTATAAAAACATAAAGTTCAGCGACCGATACAGATATTGTCGTGGTAGACGTCCGGTGTGACTCTCGGTCGGATGTCCGGGAGGGCTTTCTCCCAGCATTTCTCTGCCTCCCCTCCCACGGTAATAACGGTAGCTACTGTTAACAGGCAATCTAACATTGCACAATAATTATGGTCAGTAACGTTGCCCTTACTGTTGCACAAAATCAACAAACAAGAAACTTTGTTAGGAAAAATTTAACAGCTGACAGTAACAAATAAAGTAACACATCCATTGTGGATGTAACTAGAATCTTAGCGATAGAATTATAACAAACTACTTATTCACAGTAATAAGTAGTGGATTACTATAGTTAATTTTGTTTTCAAAGCTAGGAGTTACAATTAGGGTTGTTGCTGTTTGGTAGTGCTTGTTGGCTTCTAAAGGTAAAACTGTTACATGCAAAACGAGGCGTAAATTATTTTCGTTCAGGATTGGACATATTGAACGCATAAGTACAAATAAACTGAGACAGCAACTTAATTACTAAGACCATCTCCAACGTTTCACCAAACCTAGTATCAAATTTGAAATTTGGTGAAAAAAGCACTGTTTGGAGCTCCAACGGTTTCACCAAATTGATATCAAATCGAGAATTCACCAAACGTTTCACCAAATCGAGGACAGGCTTCGCATTTAACCAAAACACTGTGCATGACCGTTGGGGAAGACCAACCGGTCGACCGGCCGGCTGACCACCAAATGGTTCAAACAGTGGTCAACCAACCGGTCGACCACTAAAAGGTTCAAACTATTCAAAAAAATAGGTTTAAATAGTTCAAAAAAAATAAAAAATTCCTCTTACCGGTCGACCAACCGGTTGTCCCCGGAGCAGATTTGATAAAAGGTGAAGCGTTGGAGCCAGTGGTATCAAATTGAGAAAAGCATCCTTTTTTCATCAGATTTGATGAAAAAAGAAATTCACCGTTGGAGATGCTCTAAGGAAGCACAGTAAGTACATTACATAGGATAACAGGGGCCAAACCAGCAAATCTATGTATATATCAAGGATATCATAATCCCAACGTATTCTGAATACACAAATATTTGGCATTGCATTGGACAGTGTTGTTCGGCCCGTGGGGCCCATCAGGGGACCCATTTTGATAATCTGAATCATTATATGTGTACAGTTCGTCGAGTACTACATGCCTATGGAAAATGACGTTGATCGAATATCGATAGGTATCTGATCGGTGTAGTTTTCTTTCAACCGTTAACTATAACACCATCCCATATTTTTATACAAAACTTATTTGATCATATAGTTAGCGATATCCGTTAACTATAACACCATCACATTGAACGATTCAGATTGTGAAAACGAGACCTGTGATAAGCTCCCACGGACCGAACAACACTGTCCTGTGTAATTTTGTTGTGCACCCATCTGTAATTTGTACCGGGACAGACCAATCACTGTGTCTTCCATTATTACTTGTAATTTGCATCAAGTAATTTATGTTTTTAAATTTTTTAATTTGTGTGTAGCGGTAACTTTTTAGCTTGTTCAGTAAGTTTTTTTACTTTTTGCCTTCTTGAAGACATGCCAAACTAGCACTAAACCATGACAATATTACTTGTAGTCCCATCACTGTCAGTCCCCTGACTACTAATTCCCTCAGTAACAATCCGACCCGTTATAGTTACCAGTACTATTATTGCCATCTCACAACTACATTTGTTGTCGGTTTAATGTTCTCTCGCTGCCTGCGTCATGACTAAAGTGGAGACTGGCCTCGTTTGGGAACAGCCTGATTCTTGCAATGTTTGGCTATTTGGGTAACATATGAGCTAGAAAAAACTAGTGGGTTGTTTGGTTTGTTTTTGGGAGAGTTCTTTTTGAAAACTAGTGGGTTGTTTGGTTTGGTTAGTTTGGTTGTATATTTTGAGTGACAAATTTTTTTTGGGAGTTTGAGATGATGTGATATTTTGAGAGAATTGAGTAAATGTGTGTGAGAGAAAAAGTGATGGAGAAGGACAGAGGAGAGAGAAAAAGTGCTTGATTGATGTGTAACAGAGAAACTGATTTTTGAAATTTTTTGAGAAAAATGTCAAACCAAACAATTTGTGGATTTTTTTTTCCCTAAAACTCATCTGTAAAATTCAAACCAAACATACCCAGTACGTCTGAGACAAATTTTTAGTTTTTTACAAAAAGATGTGCAAAAAGTAGAGACAAAATCTTTATTTTTTAATTTTTCGATGTGTTGTTGCCTTTTTCATTTTTTCAATGAATTTTTGGCTTTTTCACTAAAAATTAAAATAAAGAAATAAAAATTTTCGTTTTCTCGCTCTGCTATACAGGTTATACAGAGTATACACCTCAATCTCACTCTCACTCCCCCTCACTCTCACACTCACTCCTCCTCCACCGAACCCAGCCTGACCGGCGACCCACTCGTAAACCCAACCCACCGCTGTAGCCCTCATTTTCTCTACTTCGCGAACCATAGCTCCACCGCAACCACCATCGACTGTAGCGAAGGAATTTGTTGACGAGAACGTGGGCTTTCAGGCCATACATGAACCAGGTTCATCCTCCAAACACTGAAATCAAAAAGTTAGGGTTGTGCTTGACAAAGTAGATTTGAAATTTGGAAGTTAGGGCTTCCGAAATTAGGGCTTTCAAAATTAGGGCTTTGAATATTACGGCTTCGAAAATTAGGGCTTTGAAAAGTAGGGCTTTGAAAATTACTGTTATGCAGATCAATAAATGGTATGATTGAAAAATGTGGCACATATTGTCCAGAACATATATGCATTTACCTTGTAGAGTTAAAGTATAAATTTTGCAGAACGTAGTATGATTATGCAGAAAGTGATCGAACATAAAATGAAAGGATCACATCTTTGCAGAACATAGTATGATTATGCAGATTGATAATTAGTTGAACAAATGCATATAGTTGTGTAATTTTCAATGTGTGATTGATAATGTAGTTTTGGTGTATTTGTTGTCAATCACGCATGATTTGTTGTAATGAACTGCTATCAACTAATATGTTAGCTGCGTGAATTGAATTAACTATTATCAACATTGATAACTATTATCAAATTGAACTTAAATGTTCATAACTATTACTGATTTGTTCATAAGTATTTCAGTGTGTTTTGTTGAAATTCACATGTGTGATTTGTTGATAACTATTTCAGTTTGATAACTACTGAATCACAGTCTCCAACAATCTGGCCATAGTCATTTCACTTTAGTATGATTTGTTGATAATAGTTGTTTAACATGTGTGATTGATAATTGAATTGACATTGAACTCATATGTTTGTAAAACTGCCATGTTTGTTCAAATTGAAAATGCTATGTGTGTAACATGTGTGTAATTAATCACAAATGCTATGTTTGAAACTGCGATGTTTGAAACTCTTGTATTTGTTCAGTTTGAAAATGTTATGTGTGTACATTGAGCTGCGATGTTTGTTCAAATGCTATTAACAGTTTAGTCTGTGTAACCTCTGTTCAAATGCTATTAAACATGGCAGTTTGAACAAATAGATGTTTTCAGTAAAGACACACTCTTTCCCTCAAATTCAAATAGAACTGCTATTAACCCCATCAAACAGAAGCATAGCAGAGCACTACAAATTTCTCATGTTTGCAGATTTAAAAAATGGCTTCTTCTTCTAACACTAGCAACATAAGATTACAAACGAGGCTGTGCAATTGTGGAAGAACCGCTGCCATACGTATTGTAAGAACCAATGAAAATGGAAATGAAGGGCGTTTGTTCTTTGTTTGCCCATCAAAATATGTAAGTATGTATTGCAAATTTTACTCCTTTAGTAGTCACATTAATATTTGTCGTATTCAACTAACTGATTGTCATGCATTGTAGAGTACCACTCCCACTCCCCATTGCAATTACTTCAAGTTCGTGGATGACGATGATGAAGACGTTACGTCCAGAATCCCTTCCAACACTAGAGCTTGTGATGCTTTAACAGTAGAACACTTGAACGATGTAAGGACGAGGCTTGATGACTTGGAAAATGTCCATGGTCGAAGGCTTGAAAGGATAGAAAATATTATCAAAGCAATGGTGTATTTCATTATATTTTCTATCATTTTGTACTTGATCATGTAACTTGTGTACTTTATTGTATTTTGGGAAATTGAATGGAACAGTTTTGGTTGTATTGTACTTCATGATGTAACTAATGTTTATGGAATGAATTTTATTATGATGTAACTTATGTAACTTACTTAATAGCTTTGTCGAATGAATTTTAGTATGGAATGAATGTACGAAATGAATTTTATAAGTTATTATGATGTAACTTGTAATTTTATTATGTAATGAATTTGGGAAAACGTTGGTGTCATTATAAGAGCTTTGTGGATGCTATTTGGTAGATCTATGGACGAATTTTGTGGATGCTATGTCGATTCATTTTTGTGGATGCTATGTGGATGAATTTTGTGGATGCTTTGTGGATGACTGAATTTTGTGGGTGCTTTGTCACTTATCTGTGACCTGTTATCTGTTACAGGTTCTGTTATCTGGATGCATGAATTTTGGTTGTAATGAACAACTTTTGTTATCTGTTGCAGGTTTGTTTGTAATGAACAGATTTGGCAGATCTGTTATCTGTCAACTAGTATCTGCTTGTCACTTATTTGTCGCATCAACTATTATCTGCTAGCAAGTTGAAAACAGATATAGAATGCGTGGTACATTTCTTCACCATCGTGCTGACTTCTTCATTAATGAATATCAATACTCTGTTTTTGAATGGTCTATTGTATATTTTGTTGTTTCAAGGGGAGTTGATTAGTTCATAACAATGCGCAATGGGAGACAAATTGCTAATGCACAGGTTGACCCCACGACGTATGCTTCCACACAACCGTTGTGTTTGAAAAAACAAAACATTTGTGCCCATATTGATGTTAGAGTGTATGAGACTATTGGCCGGTCATGCACAAATTTTTTTTTTTACAATTACAGCTTGTGATTCCATTGAATGATTCTGACACTTAAACCTTATTGTCCATATTCAACGATTCACAAAACATGAAGTAATCAACAAAAAATAGGTTAATGATAATTTATGATATCGATCATTGACATTACAAAAAAATGACCTTGTCATCGTACTTTGATTCTAAATCATAAGACAGCTTTCAGTCGATGACGATGACCCAAAAAAATACCTTCAACAAAGTCGAAATGGTGAAGACATTAACGCATGCACCGTTGAAATGGTTAGCAGAGTATAACGGTTTGTTAGTTTCTAAGTCGTATTTTTTCGCACCACAATGGCATCTTACAACACTACGCTTACTATGTCATACACATGTCCAGGTCTCCTAATCCTCGCTCAAATCAACAACCTCGGAGTCTGAGTAATCTGAAAGGTCAGGGTCCGACACTAGTGCAGGATCCTCCATTATAGCCTTGATCGCAGATGCCGGGTTCGATCTATGTATCTTCGACTCTACCTTTGCGTCCTCTATACGTGAGTGCCTAATGAGTCGACGAGTCATTTGATCAATCTCACTTTGCAAACGACGCCTAACTTGGGACTCGCTGACATCAGGGAATTGCCGCTGCATTTCAACCGATCGGGCTTTAGTAACCTTGACAAAAACACATCGACAGTGGTGTTCACACTGAACTCGTTTGGCAAACAGTGAAACTGGAATTCCAAAATACTTCCCCAGGCTTGCATCTTGTATTGGGGTACAATTGTAATCCCATAGAGGTTGAAAACTCCACAGTGGGAACCCTGTTTCAAAGAAACGTCGATCACCGAAGGAATCGATATACCCACCTGCATAATCCAATTTTGGTGACTTCGGTCGGGAGCTGTCAGCCCTTGCAACTGATTATCCACGACCACGATTATCGTGGTGTGCATCCATAGGTGTGAAGGTTCTTGATTGAGCCCAACTTTGTTTTCGCAGGTTCACGAACAATATATGGACGCAAAAACAAACCCAAATGCAAAGGAAACAACACTGGTTGCAAACTTTTTTGTGGTTGGTTGTAAATGTTAAATTACCTTAAACTGAGTAGGTTTAAAGATGTGAACATTTTTATTGTTGTGAACACACTTATTGTTGTTTGGTGGCAACACCTACCCAAACTGAGTAAAAGCAAATTAATGACTACGGGTATTTCATTTAATAGATTCGGTGCAGTTGGAAAGGCATATGTATCTGATAAGAGGAATTTTGCTAAGCTTTATGGATGAGTAGACATGTAATTGGGTTGGGGCACAAATACAAATGACGGATGTGAATGTATGCTAAACGGTGGGTGTGGAAATCAATGACAGTGGGATAGTACTCATGGAAGGTACAACGCATGTGTGTTGGAAATGCCAAATAATGGACGATCAGGGGTACTTAATGGATGACTTGGTGCATGCAAGAAGGAAAGAATTTTTGCTAGATGAATTCGGCCAGATTGAGATATTAATACAATGTATGTCACAATGCATGAGGTCTTCTGAAAACATACAAGTCATGTACCATATCTTACAAATACTTACAGCATAGTGTTGTGTAATATTATGAATCTATACATTCCTTTTAAAAAGTAGTCAGTAAAATAAACCATACACATATTCCTACAAAATGTCTGATTCGAACAAGATTGAAGCTATTGTTGAAGCTCATGTTGCTCTTGTATTGCAGCAGTTGCAAGATATCTACGAAAGGCTGAATGAAGTGGACACACGGTTGTCAAGTTTGGAGTGGCAAGTCGGCGCTATGAAGCAGAACGTTGATTGGCTGACCGATGACAAATTGGCGGCGGATGAAGCGAAGTCTGATAAGACAATGGATGAGGACAGTCAATCAGACAGTACGGACAACTCCTCAGAAGACGCTGCTGATGATGCAGCAGATATGTAGATTTGTTTTTTTTTTTAAACCTTCCCTGTAAGCCATGAAAGTTTTGTTTTGGCTGGAGTCATATGTGCTAATGGGCTGATATATAACTTACCTACAAAGAGTATTGAGTTTTCATTCAGAATGTGGTTGGTTTCATTTCTGAAAATTAATTTTCTTTTTTTTGTAATTAAATTATAAATTCATTTCGGTAACAAACAAAAAATACAACTACGACAGCAGCCAGTAAAAACAATTTCAGTATAAATTCACTTTGTAATTATATTAGTTTTTATTTATGTTTAAAAAGTTCAAATTGTTTTTTTATTACAGTTGCGACATCGAAGTGATGCTGACAAATTGGGCAGCAAGTACATTCCAAATATGAGTAAAAAAAGCAGCCGTAAATTATATTTGTTTCAGTCGCATTCATCCGAACAAGAAACATGCGTAAACAAAATCCGAACTAAGACAGCAGCCACATCGACATGTTCGATCCATGTTTACATTTGACTTGCACTTTGTAGTTAGTTCATTTTTACATCGTCCACCAAAAACAATACTGGGGAGCCATAATTAACATCCATATTGAAATCAAAGAATAAAAAATTGGTGAAGTCCTGTCGGCACCCAAATTACTGGCGTACTGGCAGCCCATTCCCATCACTGGCCTAGCTTGTGGCATTGCCCATATGAAGGCACTCCCGGTACTCTGCGATCTTTGCATTATTGACATCCATAATGATGTCAACCAACAACTTATGGCGCACAGAGGGAGCAAACTTTGTACAGAAAGATCATAAGACAAATAAGTTAAAATTGCAGGACATACAAGGAAGGATTTGATTGACAAATGGAAATGAAGCGGTATAATGTACCTTGTGTGGACCGGGGCTTAAATCAGGTTGCTGCATGAATTTGATGACGAACATCCCACAGTCAAACGTGCTACAAAAATAATTTCACATTAAAGTTGTCGTCAATGTCAGTAGGTTCATTAAATCAGTCATGCAGCATACACATTAATGTGAGGGAGGGATTGTGGATTACTCGTCCAGTTGTTGTACTGGCCTCTCATCTAACATGCAGAGGCGAAAGCTACGCACGTCTGTAACATAATCATTTCGAAAGTATAGTTGCAGCAAGTCATGCATACTTTGAACCTGTTCCACAAGGTTGAAGTTGGTTTATGTAAAGGATGTTCAAGTTTGTTGTAGTGTTCAGAAATGCACCAGAAGGACACCAAAATTTTAGCCGCATTTAGCTTCCTTTTGTTCGGTCGGTTGGATGGGACCGAGTCAAATAGGTAGGCTACACGGTCCACCATATCAATTTTAACGCACAACCAATGCACTCCTCTGTAATTGAAAGGCATATAAATCTACACATAAACACAAGGGCAGGCCTTGTTTAGAGGCCATGTAAACATGTAATGGCTTACATATTTTCGTTTTAATATAACGGGATGAACATTGATATTACCCTCTGGCATGCATCAATCGCACCAGTGTATCTGTCATGTCCGAAAAATGATGTGACGGTATGTTCATGGTGCAGAGGTTACGTATCTTTGTTTAGAATCAAAGTCTGCATGTGTAATGTATAAAGGTCATTGACGGAAATATTTGTCAAAATAAGTCATACACAAAACACAACGTAGCTTTAAACACTTACTTACCGACAGATATACGGGAAAGAACCAATCAGTGTGCCTCCCGTCATTGTGTAAATCCCTCTGTCGATTAGTCAATTGCACCACCACCAAGTTGATTGGCTGGAACATTGTATGTAAGACACAAGGCAAGTTGATTAGAAAGGTTTCTGAGTTCAGGGGTACTTAAAAACGCAGCTTCATATTTGCGCAGCCAACACTTACAGTGTCAGATAGCCACGACCCTGGTTTGAGCGTGCGCATGTCACGCCGGGTACCAACTTCACATGCCCGTCCATAAAGATTCATGGAAACAACAATGTCCCTACAAGAAAAAATGATCCTTAGAATGATAGTTATTTCACAGTGGACTGTCATTTAAAATTTGCAAGTAGTAAACGAAACAATACATTTCATTTTTGCTATCGTCAAATACATAGTCAAGAAGTTTTTGTTCCACCGCCGATAACAACCCTTCGCTGTCCAACATCCTGAACGAGTCCTACAAAAATAAACAGCCAACTAACACTACACATTTCATTAAAAAAATTTAAGCTTATATCACAAGGTCGGTAGTCATAAAAAAGAACGTGAAATGATGTATAAACTGTGAGCCTCAGAGTTTTCCAAACTTGTGATGTTTGGTGCGGAGTTTGTTAGAAATGTGTACAAACATATGCCAGCAGTCATAACTGCAAACATGCAATTGTTTGACGAGTAGTACAATATAACGCAGATGATTGTAAAATTACTGATTCACATTATTGATGTGGGCATGAATTGGGTATTCAGAACTTGTGGAGCATTAAAGGCAGTATTTGTACCTTGTTCACCTTATCCACACCATCAACATCCACAGGTGAACTGATGTCGTCAACTCCACTATTTGTTTTGCTATCGATGCATCGAACCATATCCCCAACCTCAGTGGCTTGAACTCCACTTCCGCGCATTTTCCCTTTTGCCTTTTCCTTTTCCTCTTCCCTTTGCACTTCCTCTAACGATTCCAGTTGCTCCCAATGGTTTGCCAACCTTAGTAGGAGAAGTATGCACATCGCACGGCATGTTCTTCACGGCCACTGACTGAAGGCCAAGAGTGTATTTATCTTCAGTTTCGTATGTTTTCCTTGACTGAAGGCCTCCCTTCTTCTGGTTGTCCCCACCTTCTTCGATGTTCAGCTTGTGCCCCTCATGGAAATGACTTTTGTCCCTTGCCAAGGTTCCCTTCAAATTCTGTTATTGGTGATCCACCCCTTGTACATCTGAAATATTACACTCCATTGGGTTAACTTCGTCAGATGGTTTGACCACGCCATCGTCATGCGCCTCGACTCCAACAGCAGGGTCCACACCCTGTTTGTCTACGCCTGCCGGTTGTGGTGTAGAGAATATACTTTCGATGAGGTGGTGTAGCATTTGCTTCAGTTCACCTAAATTGGTTTGTTCAGTGAACGGTTCGTTGCAGCCCAAACTGAAACGTTGAAGGAGTTGATTCAGCATTTCCTTCAGTTCAGCAACATTGGAGGAGAGGTTAATGATACACACGTCATTGCCTTCCACCTAATCATACATACACATTCGTGAACTTAGTCTTATAAATCATTGGTAAAATGATGTGGCTCAACTGTGCCAAAATTACGTAATGCTTCGATAGATTACCTTGTCATTGTCAACAACTTGCTTGCCTAAAAAATGTCGCAATATCTCCATTAAATCTGTTTGGTTGTGGATAACTTGCTTCATCATTTCCTTCACTTCGCGAATATCGGACTCCAAATTGCTCATACGAACTTCATTGTACTGTCCTTTTTGTTGGTTCTTGACATGGCATGCATCCATGTCAGCATCATCGGCGTCGCTTTCGTTGTGACTGTAATCAAACTCCACCTAATCATAGAAACGCATAAATGAAGTCTGACATTGTATGTTGAAGACAAGTGGGTCGATGGTGTGAAATGTGCACAGTGGTTGGAGTGCTTACCGCAATTGTTGGAAAATTTTGCTTCCTTCTGACATGTCGCAGCGTCTCCCGTATTTGGGTATCACCCCAATCATGTAGCCGAGGTGTGGACCGCGTCGTAGTCGAGCTCAGACAAACACAATCAAGGTACAATAGCTGTGGACATTAAGGGGCACACCATAATTAAGTTATTTTTCCCACAAAAATAAACTATATTCAGTAACAATGACATTCATTCTTCTCAATTTTGCAGCGGAACGTACATAGAATACCACTTTTGTTTAGGATGCTGTCAACTTTATAGTCACATATCATGCAATGTTTTTTGGGAAAAAAATGTACAACACACCAAGGACTTTATTGATGAAACCAAGAAAATTTGTTATGTACATGTTTGTATATATGAATGGCTGTAACCCAAAAGACCTTTCCCAGAATCAATACGTTTGGTTTGGTAATGGTCGTATCAAGGTTTCTTCTGTATATTATTCTTCAACTCTGCGTACAAATGTGTATAATATTTCCTGTGTCATGAATTCTATGTCTGATTGATTATTCCAAACCGATAAAGATCAATCAATTATGTTCCCCTCTTCGCAACGTAGTTTTAATTGGTTCCTCCATTGAGGTCCGGCATACTTTTTACCCTGTACTCTTTGTTCTTAAATTCATAACGGTAGTCGCAGAAAATATATTTCTACGACTACCATACTTGGTCAGGGAGAGTGTTGTTTGTCGTACTCACAAAGCAGGTAACATTGTATGTCCCAATCAAGGCCAATTTGTTGAACCATGACAGAACAATGCATGAAACATATGAGCGGGGGAATGCAAACAAAAGATTGAGTTATTGGCATACCATTAGCAGGAAAACATATCCAGTTGCACCGCGATGACCTTTATACTTGCGAACACCATTGTGAAGGAATTGCAATGTCAACTTTGCCCAATTACAAGCTCGCATATGATTCACGTCCTTCACGGCATGAACGAACGATGGCTTCAAGTCGGTCATTGTGGTAGGACACACCATGGCCCCCAACACGTACAGCGCAAATTTCCTCCAAAACTCGCCCTCCGCACCATCAGTCTCGGTCAGATAAAGTCTCAACTTGTTCAAAGGAATGACTCCGTTAATAACTCCAACCTCATCGTAGATATTGGGATATGCTTCTAATGACCCAGCCAACTCCACGTCATCGCCTTCACACCGTATTCCCAATAAAACATTAACTGCCTTACATGTGAGCCTGACTTGACAACCATGAACATTCAATGAACTACTGTTAGGATTCAAGTTCTATACCAACCATGCGTAGAAGTTGTGATCTATACGTGTACACTTCATCCCCAGGAGGCAAACCCAATGTCTATGACTGCCTACTTTTGTGCTTTGTTGAACCGGTTAACTAGCTCAACAATTGACTTCAATGATATGCGGAGTTGCCTTTTACCCTGCACAATTTTTACCCTTAAATTAATACGAAAAAACAACCAACAATGTCAACAAAGCAAGACCTAGCCAAATGCATTTACGAAAACATGAAGTACGCAATGACCTTTTCAGACTTGGGTGCACATGGTACTACTTTGGCGTGTTCCTCGGCGCTCGCCTTAGCCATTTCCGCAAACCTCTTTTTCTCATCAGAGGGGAGTGCCTTCCACCTTTCCCCAATCTCCTTTCTACTCTTTAACCAAGAAAGTGACAGACGTACAAGACAAGTAAGAAGAATGAGTCCAAAATAACTGTAACTACAACTTTATGCCAAACGCAATCCGCGTGCATTGTTGGTAATTAAATAAGATCGCAAATACAAATAACAGTTGCAGGAAAAAGTCAGCGACAAAACGTAGCTGGACTTTTACAATGAATTGAAATTTACAAAAACAATAGGAAGGTGACATTATTACATGCTACAATCCTACAAACGTGAAACAATCACAAGCCCACTACGACCATTCAATACAACGTGTGGATAGCAACCCAGCGATGTGTTTCCATCATAGTGTATTATAGAGAATACAGATTTCGACACTCACCATTTTTCGTCGAGTGTTGTCTGGCCCTTGTATTTCCTTGAATTGTTGCTAGCTACATGCAAGCATGGTGAAGCTTATCATCACTAAATCTTAAATATGAATACATATATATATATATATATGCAAGTTTTTATGTCAAGCTGGCCCCGAAATTGGCATAAGACTGTAGACACCCCATTTTTGACCGACCTTAAGACTCGGATGTCACTGATTGAATGCTCGGTGATATTGCATATTGCGCTCGTTCAGAAGTTTCAGAGTCCCGGCTGCAAGTCTTGCCTCCGGACTTCTGGACTCTTTCGTGCCTTGCCTCGGTTTGCGAACCAGGCTCTATTTTCTCTGTTTTCTCTTCCCGAAGGGAGGGAGAGGTCTTGTAGACCATCTCTCAGTAGCCGTAGGCTACGTTTTGTGGTCGTAGGCCATTTTCCCCGTTTGGAGCCTGGTTTCCAGTTTTTCGGAGCCGTCGGCCGTGTGCCTCAGTTCGGGACCGCTTAACCACCTCCGTTTGCTCCGATTTTTGATATACACCTTATTTCCTCCCTTTTGAGGAACACTGTGGCCCGAGAGACCAACTTCGTGGTCGAACGCCAACAGCCCATTTTCGGGGCCCCGGGCTGCGCGTTTCGGTCCCTCGAACCTCCGTTTTGGTTCATTTTTGGTGGAGACCTTATTTCCATAGTTAGGAAGCTTGTAGGAGAGGAGGAGGCCAGCAATTTTTCTGAAAAACCAGCTTTTTTTTGGTCAAAAGTGATTCAGTATGAATCCAGGAAGGAGGAAAATACTACGCGGCTTCACTGAAACGAGCATAACTCTTTGCATACTTGGATTTAAGATATGAGGTTACCACCATTGGAAAGCTTACTTTTGGGGCTTCATTTTTCACTCAAGAATTTCCTAAGGAAAAGTTCGGGTGGGGGAGATATCGTTGGTTAAAGTCCGTTTGGACCGAATCTGCGTGGCTTCACCAAAACAGGCATAACTTTTTGCACAGGAGGAATTTTGATGCAAGGTTTGTGGCATTGGAAAGCTAACTTCTGGGGCTTCATCCTAGGGGGGTGGCCGGCCATCTTAACCCTTTTGACCTGGTCGGCCGGCCACCTAAACTGGTCGGCCGGCCACTTGCCTAGTCGGTTGACCACTTTGGCCCTTTTGAGCTGGCCGGTTGACCACTTTGGCCCTTTTGAGCTGGCCGGCCATTTTTGCCCTCCTGAGTATGTTCCAGTTGTGCCAACTATTCTGCATTTGACCCACTGTCCGAAGGTCTTCCCTTTTGGGGGAAAATTTGAATTAGTTTTTCCCCCCTTTTCTCCACCCCTCTCCCTCTATATAACCAGCCTCTCCCCTTCATTTCTAAGGGTTACAAAATTGGTTTTGAGCCTTTGCCTACAACTCTCACTCTCTCTCTACTTCAACCATCTAAACCCTAAAAGCCTTGCACCATTTACACTACAACACATAACACAAGACCTCCACACTCCATTCCAGCAACTTGAGGCTGTTTTCCAGAGGATAGGAGCACCATTTCTTGGTCCAAAAGCTGCTGTGTTGCTGCTCTACAAGGGTGAGTCTTCTTCCTCCCTTTTCTAGCCTTTTTCTTGGTTCATTTACAAGTCATACTTGAAAGAATTTTTGGGCTCCAACCCAAACTGTAAATAGTCATATTTTGAGCTCCTCTTCATGTTTTATCAAGGGTCTTACTCTGTTTGAGGTCTCCTCCTCACCCTTTGTGTTTAAACTCTCTTTTAGGCCTATTTTTGCATGATATTTTAGGCTTATTTGTGAGCTGTTTTGGACTTGGTCATAAACTGTGAAATGTCTTTTTTTGAGCCCCTCTTCAACTTTGTTGAAGGGATCTCCTCTGTTTCAGGCCAGCAGCTATCACTTGCTTCTTTATCCCTCTTTTAGGCCTTTTTCTTGCATGATATTTTAGGCCTACTTGTGATTATTTTCGAGACCTGATGTAAATTGTAAAAGGCCTTATTTTGAGCCCCTCTTCAACTTTGTTGAAGGGCTCTTCACTGTTTGAGGCCAGATTCTGTCCCTTGTCTCTATCCTCTCTTTTAGGGCCATTTTTGCATGATAGATTATCCCTACTTGTGTTTGTTTTTTAGAGTTGTCATAAACTGAAAAATATCTTTTTTTAATCTCATATTCAAGTTTGTTTAAGGTCCCGTTTTTGTTTGAGGTCATATGCTTCCTTGTATGCTTGATTGTCTCCTATTTTGAGCCTTACACCTAAGCTCTTGTTGCATGCTTTGTTTGGCATTCTAGCCACTGAAATCCAGTGGATTTTCAGTGGCTAGGACACTTTTTTGAGCTTCCAAATCAGAGGGGGGTGACCCCCTCTCTCCCTCTCTTGTTTGGTGGCCTTTTCGGCCTTCCAAAGAGACCCCATCTTGCATGCTTCGAAGTCACTTTCCAGGGTCAATTTGGTGAGTTTTAGGACTACCATATTTGATTTTCATAGTTTTTTATGCCATGCTAAATGCCTACCTTGCATGTGCTTAATAACTCCTTGCATGGCCCTCCAAAGTAACTCATTATTTTTGCGTACCATGATTGCATATCAGTGGTTATTTGGGTCTATTTTTACATGATTTATTCACTGATTTTTGCTGGTTTGGTGAGATTCCATGCGCTTCATACACTTTCTTAGCTAGTCAAACTTGCATGCTATGTTAGTCCATCTTGCTAGCACCTTTTGGCCATGATTTGAACTAGAAATGTTCATGTTTTGGAACTGCCTTGGTTCTGTCTTCATGCTTCGTGATCAAATAATGCATGTTTTGTATAGCTATAGGTCAATGCATGTGCCTAGTTTTGTGTTTCGGGACCATTCCATGCATCGGGTGCCATGTTTCCATGTTTCGGGACCATTTTGCATCACATTTCAGTGCTGAAATTTGCATGTTTGCATATCATGTTCCATGCCTTGCCATGCTTTGGGTAGAGTGGCATTTGATGCCTTAGGCTTGGTCCTCGGTTTGCGTGCATGTGTGCACGCATTTCGAGTGTCTCATTTTCATCTTATGACTACTGATGTGAGTGTGGCTGAGGTCCATTCATGTTGGTGTAAGTCCATTATGCATTGTGTATGCCATTTCAATTCATAGCATTGCATATGCTAGGTTGTATGTTAGAGCATCGTGTATGCCATGTTACATCGCGCATTATGTATGCCATTTCATAGCATTGTGTATGCTAGGTTGCATGTTAGAATTGCATTCATGCATGTCATGCATATTGCATTGTGTTTTGGATAGGAGTTAGCCCGAGCACGAGAAACGAGAGACGTTTCGTACTTCGAGTGACGGAACGTGTCTCAATTCCCAGTCACCGACACTCCGGATTATCCATGATGGAGTCTTGGTCTTGTTGTGTTTGTGTGTGCATTCATTTCATATTAAGTCGTGCAAATCGACTCCTCGGCCATCATACATCGAGATGCGTGATTGGTGGCACAAGGATCGAGGACTACACTCCCTGAAGAGTAGTCATGCATACATATGTGAAAATACTTTGCCATGCCCCTTTGTTGCTCTCTGTTACAGCAAATCAGAAATCGGCTGCCTTCCGGAGTTTGGCACGTATTCCAAGAACAATTGCAAACAGAGGCAAACCGGGGCATCACAAGGGATTCTCCGCACAAGGCAACCCGAGCATGCATCATTCATCATCCGGAGCAGATTTGAGGCAGTCCCTTGCTTGCATGCCAATTTATTGCTTTCCTAATTTAATTTGTTAATTAATTAGGGTTTTGTACATATTTGGACTGTAATTATTCATTTGGGACTGTATATTATTTATTCGGACCCTCCGAGCGAGGGCACAACTGTAATAAGTGTGCGTGTGTGTGATGTATGTCTTCCAACCCTACGTCTTTCTCCTTTTTATTTACCCGCTTATGATGGTTAGATTAGGGCATGTTTCAATTAGCATACAGTATGATAGTATGTTTGCATTCATTCATCTGTCTTCCATGTACCGGGCTCGGCGCATCATACTAACTGCATTTGTATCTCAATTCCAAGTTGAATACATGTTAGTTGTAGCATTTCATATGCCATGTTTAGAATAGCCGAGCCTGCTATAGTTGCACTTTTGCATGTGTTGCATTAGGCATTTCTGTATAGTTAGGATCATGCATGGATTTCTAACCGAGCTTCTGTTTTGGCTTGGAGTACTCGGTAAGTTTTATGCTTTAGCATCCTTGCATGCGTGTGAGTGACTGCCATAGCATGCTTACCATGAGGCTATATGCTTATGTGATATACCTGCCTGAATGCCTGTTGGTGAAGGTTGGGTTATTTGAATTGGAACAATTCATTAATTGTGAGTTTTCAAGCCCACTAGATAGTGGCAAAATCATGTTTTCTAAGCCCACCCGAGGGTGGCAAATCCACGTCTTAGCCTACTTACGGGTAGCACCATCAAACCATTTTCAAATAAACAAACATGAAATGTTTTGTTCCAATTCAGGCGACCCAGTCTATACTTGTATGCTGTGCGCATCACATAGTAAATCTAGGCTAATAACCGGAATAAGAACATATAATGTTTTCAAAACTAGATATCATGGTTAGTAGAGGCTGATCTTTGATCGGACGAGCGGGGGTGCTCACGAAGTGACCTTCCCCAATCGTACCCAAGTTCCCGAGCCGAGGCAACTTTGGTGATGACGGACACGTGGCCTTAGGCAACGAGTCAGGGTTTCCTAAATTTCTCCCAAAATAAAATATTTAGGTGGCGACTCTGTATCTGGCAAAGCAGTCCATGTTTGGCACTTCTTTCAAAATATGTTTTCTCAAAACGATTTGCCGGATTTGGACTCTTTGGTTCAGATTTAGAACCATGACAATTTGAGAGTCCGAACTGTAGTGAGCCCAAAACGAACCGAACGGGACTCATCCTCCCGAAGCATTCGGGGACGTCTACAAAGACACCTTTCGTACATCCGGGACTGAATCGACACCAATTTAAACATTTTCAGACATGCGGAACGAAACCAATTTCAAACATCACAAACTGAACTTCGACAAGGGGCGTAATTTCAGTACGAAAAATGTAATTCGAGATTGTCAACATGAACAACTAGTACCTGTAACAAATGAATGGTGCAACTGGCCGCTTTCGACAAGAGCCAGCAATAGTGTCAGACATTTGGATATGTTGTTCGGCAATTGTCTTCAATCTTTTCCTTCCCCTTCATGAAAGAGCAAATCATACAAATTAGATTGAAGGGAAAATTACAGGGGTGGTGTACACATTTTGTCCGTTGTCTAATTTGGATCGATGCACTGTAAACTCCCTCAATTCTGACAGTCCATTTTAAATTTCCTGGACATTTTTGGTGAAATTGCTAATGCCGTTTGTGATTTTTAAAACAAATATTATAATGTCAATTGATTGAGATTATGTAAGTTCAGTAAAGTTATAAGTTGACTACTACAACAAGTACAGTTGCCACGTATATGCATATTGTCTGATACAAAACAGTTAAGAGTTGTAATCAAATGGACGTAATTGAAACAAAAGTTCACAATTGATGATGCAAAGCGAGGCCATTCAAAATTTGTGCAAAACAAATAACATAAACACAAAAGTACATGGGTTACTGTAAGAATTGATCCCGAAAAAAATCAGCGTATTCCTTGGTGATGGATTTCGTTTGTTTACAAACATATGTACGAAACCAACTGGTAGCAAGTCTTGAAGGAGAAAACTAACATTGTTGGTGCGAGGTGACCAATATCCATCAGATGCAATGATGACAATTCCTGCAAAGTATTCCAATCAATATTTACAAGAACACAAATAAACGGCTGCAACATGTGGCTGTTAACCGAAAAATTTTGCGTAAACACAAACAACAACACGCACAATTTCCCAACATTTATATAGATTTTGAAACGGACAAAAGAAAGGACATACATCAAAATTTTGCATTTAGTTCACACATCTTACAATTGAAATAATTATGTGTACAAACGATAAATGCATAATTTCTCAAAAATTGAAGACGAATGACTACATTTTATTTTTCATTTAGTGCTGAAGGAGTACACGCACATACTTTTATGAAGGCCCGACTACAAAGAACAAAGAAGCAACTGAACTATTTCATGACGGGGTTAAACAATCCGGACACGATTCTGCTATCAGTCAAATTGGTGCTCATCCCAAGCACAAAAACCAGATGAAACCCCATCAAGTTGAGGGCTTCAATTTCCTACTGAGCAACTTGGTTGCAGAGAATCGAGGTGGCTGCATCCTGGCCCATGCTCCATTACCTTCGAGTGCTCAGACAGTGGGCAGATCAGAGAAGAATACTTTTCTGGGCATACAAGCAAGTTTCTTCAATTGTATGTGACAATGAAACAAGCAAGACTGCCGCTGCCTGCCAACAAATATTAGTAACATACCCATCCATTCTCATTCTGGACGAAGGTCATACTCCCACAAATGAAAGTACGTATTTCATGAACTCGCTCAATAAAGTCCAGACAGTCCGCAACTCATGAATGGTAGCTACCTTCCTCTTGAAATGTAACTGTTATTCAACAGCAACATGATAACTTGAAGAGAAAGGTTACCGCCATTCAAGAGTTGCGTGCAATGACAGGCAAAGCTGTCCATTTCTACGCATGAGATTTTCTTCGTGAATTGCGTGGGCTTGTTGACTTTTCTGAATTTATTCACGTCAGCCCTACGACAGTTCGTGAAGTTGAAGAACTAAACAACTTAGTTAAGAAGTTGAACATCACCTGGGATGGGAGCACACTCTATGTGCACGCACAGTTGAGATCCCTCCTAAAGAGTTCACCTACAGACACGTCAACCACAGAAACAGAGGGCATTGACGATGCCCCGATGGACCATATCTTAGAAAAGTTAGATATTAGAGAAGGACTGAAGGCAAACTTCTTCCTTAATCTGTTAGGCTTGTCCGAATCAGGTGGGGAGAAGGTATTGGTTTTCAGCCATCGTGTCCACCCGCTTAAGTTATTGGAAAGGCTAGCCATGAAAGTGAAGGCTTCAACTCTGGATTCAGAATTGGATGTGGGGAACGAATAGCTCTCTACAAAATTTGGAAATCGTTATCCTCGTTTCAGCTCTTTCAATTGGCTTTCCTATGTTTTAAGTTGAATACCATCAACTATGCATGAACTTCAGCACTGAACCAAATAGTTGTTTCCTGTGTTGCACGGGCTCGGGTACGGGTACCGGGTGCGGGTATGTATGTACAAGTCCGACTCATTAAATCTTAACCCTACATTCAATGGTACGCGGTTTGGGGAAAAAATATCATATTTTTAATCTAATATGTGACATAAAATGGTACTATATGTAACTTACAGTGTCAAAATGACATTTATAGTAATTTGACAATAATTTGCACATATAATAATTGTGTTATATACAATTATATAAGAAGTGTCCATTTTTCAAGTTTCCGACACATATCCCATACCCTTGTCCGACTCTCAGGTGTCCGACATGGGTATTTGATCTATTTTGAAGACTCCGTGTAACACAGATTATTTCTAAACATAAGTTCCGGCAATATAAAAGCACCGAGTACTACAAAATTGAAAGCAGAATTCAACCGAGTGTGCTAGCCGTTGTGGGATCAAGATTAGTCATTGTTTGTTTATCGAGTTTCTTATTTTTGCTTTCTTGGCTACTCTTAAAAAAAAATTTATTTTTCCCGTACCAACATTACACAAATTTTTTTTAAAGTCTCTTTCGTTATATATAACCTAACCTAACAAGTTCGCCATATAAATGCAGAACACCTTTTATGCTTGTTGCTAACTACTATGATACCTATGTTCAACTTGCAGCACTGATAGCAGAGGGAAGATTCCTATTCGAAAGGGAGAAAATACAAAAATCGAGTACAGAACAGTTCCTATTGGGTCGATTTCGGTTAGCAAAGGGAAAAGTTCCTATTCGAATAGCACAAAATATGGAAATGGAGTACACAATTGTTCTTATTGGGTCGATTTCGGGTTGGGTATGAAGGTATATGCGAATGAAAGAAGACAAACAAGCAGGCAGAGAATGTACCAGCACGAAATAAAGGAAATACCAACCAGTGTAGACAAACCGACGGTGGTGCTCGATTAACCCTTGCAGTTGTGCTCCACCGACAAAAATCAACTTCAAAAAAGAATTTATACATCCACTTCTCTGGCTAGCCTTCCCAATAACTTAAGCTTTGTTCTTTCAATATGATTTTTGCCCTCAAATATTTTTCTCTGTAAAACCCTACAGCTATGGGGAAATGGAACAACGGAGAGACGGGGAGAGAGAAAGACAAACAAAGAGAGAGGTCCGAGATGGAAGAGAGACGGATGGGCCGAGGGAACTTACACCTCTTCTGAACACTTCGGCATCTTTGAAAATTTTATACTTTATCTGACAACTTACACATTTTTATGAAAAGTGACATCATTTATAAATTAATTGTCTTCATAAAAGTTACACCTTGGAACTTATATCTTTTTATAAAAACGAAACATTCAGCTTGATTGGTCTTCTTTGGGAACTTATATCTTTTGTAACAACGAAACATTCAGCTTTTGGTCTTGTTTGGGAACTTATATCTTTTGTAAAAACGAAACATTGTGCTGTTTGGTAACACTTACGTTTTCAGTTTTCTGTTTATATTTACAAAAATTTTAAAAACTCAAATAAAAACCTGTTTGGTAAAATTTTTGATTTATAAATCAGTGGTCTCAGTTTATAAATTAGGCCAAAAAATGAAAACACAAAAAATGTGTTTCCATTTTGAGTTTTCAGTTTTTTTTTTTATTTATCACCCAACATTAGCCACCACCCGCCACCATTTTCTACCACCGTCTTCCGCCACCACCACCCACCCTCCACCACCACCTACCACCACCACTCACCACCCACCTACTACCACCCGCCACCGCCACCCACTCGCCACCACCAGACACCCCTCGCCACCACCACCACCACCACCACCCACCTGTCATCCACCCGCCACCACCCACCACCTGCCACTACCATTCACCGCCCGCCACCACCACCCGCCACTTACTTGCCACCACCACTCACTACCCACCTGCCACCACCATTCACCACCTGCCACCACTAGCCACCCACCACCACCAGCCACCTGCCATCACCACCACCACCACCACCACCATCATCCACTACCCACCCGCCACCCACCTGCCACCACCACCCACCACCCACTACCACCACCACCCACTTATTACCACTTACCACCCGCGACCCACCTGCGACCACCACCTACTACCCACCTGCCACCACCACCACCACCCACTCGCTACCGCCTACCACCCGCCACCGTCACCCACCCACCCACACCACCACTACCACCCGTCACCTACCCGCCATCCGCCACCCATTTGCTACCACCACCCGCCGCCACCACCACCCACTCGCTACCACCCATCACTCGCCACTGTCACCCACCCACCTACCCACCCACCATCACCCACTACCACCCGCCATCCGCCACCCACCCGACACCGCCATCCACTCGCTACCACCCACCACCCGCCACTGTCACCCACGCACCCACCACCACCACCTGCCACTTGCCACCTACCCGCTATCCACCACCACCTGCCATCGGCCACTCACCACCCACCACCTACCCGCCACCCACCACCACCCGCCGCCCGCCACCCGCCATCCGCCACCCACCACTCGCCGCCACCACCACCCACCCACCCACCCACCATCACCACCCACCCGCCACCACCCACTACCACCCGCGATCCGCCACCCACCCGCCACCACCACCACCACCTACTCGCTACCATCCACCACCCACCACCGTCACCACCACCACCCGCCACCCACCATCGGCCACTTACCACCCACCACCCGCCATCCGCCACCCACCACCCACCGCCACCACCTCCCACTCACTGCCACCCACCACCCGCCACCGTCACCCACCCATCCGCCACCACCACCCACCCGCCACCACCACCAGCTACCCACCACCCACCGTCACCACTTTCCACCACCGTCTTCCGCCGTCACTTGCCGCCACTTGTCATTTCTCACTCTTTTTTATATTTTTAAAATTTTTTAAACATTTTGTCAATTACCAAACGCGTTTGTAGTTTATGTTTTCCTAAAAATAAACAAAAAATAAACAAAAACCAGTTTATAAAATTTTTGTAAATATAAACTGAAAACGTAAACGTTACCAAACACACCCTTAGCTTCGATGATTGGTCTTCTTTGGGAACTTATACATTTTGTAAAAACTCACAAAGTTTACACCAATTCCTAAATTTTACACATTTTCTGGGAAATATTTACAACTTTTTTGAAAAATTACACATTTTTTGTGGAAAAACCTCTTTCATAAAATTTACACTTATTATTTGAAGTTACACCTTTAGTGAAAAACAAAACTTACATCTTTTGTAAGGTCATTTACACCGTCATTGGAAAAACATACACCATATTTGAAAATATTATATCTTTTGTCAAATAATTTCTTTTAACAAACTTTCTCAAAAGCATATTTTCCATTAAACGTGTAAATTTTCAAAAAAGGTCTAATTGACTTCACCAAAGATGTAACTCCTATTTACAAGGTGTAAATTTTTTTAAACATTTTGTTTCACAAAAGGAGTACCTTTTTAGAAGAGGCGTAAGTTTTTAAAATAATGAGTAAAGTTTTTAAAAAGGTGTAAGTTTTACAGGCAGAAAAGGTGTAATATCCCATAAAAAGTGTAAATTATATAGAAAAGGTTATTCACAAAAGCATCAGAAACGGTGTAAGTATTCCCAGAAAAAGGTGTAATCATTCAGAAAAGGTTAATGTTTTTAACAAAAGGGATAAATTTTATGCAAATATTCCTTCCATGAAAGGTGTATATTTTCAAAAGCATGTATGTGGTTTTCACAAAAGATGGAAGTTATGTCACAAATGGTGTAACTTCCCATTAAAGGTGTAAATTTTATGGAAAATATAATTCAGATTTCCATAAAAGGTGTAAACATGTTCCGAAAAGATGCAACTTATTTCACAAAAGGTGTAAGTTCTAATGAAAGGTGTATATTTTGTTCCTAAAAATGTTTCACAAACAGAGTAACTTCTCATAAAAGGTTTAATTATTTCCACCAAAATGTGTAAACTTTCAGAAAAAATTAAGCTTGTAACAAAAGGTTTTAACCTATATGAAAACATATTTTCCTTACGTATAAATTTTTTCACATAAGAAGTCCGTTTCAGAGAAGACGAGTTTGGGAGGGCTTGGAATAGCGACTCCAACTCCAAATCCAACCAAGTATGTCAATGTAAAAGAGAACCGTTTGTAATATAGAGCAACGGACAGACAGAGAGAGAGAGAGATAGACGGAGATCAACAGACACAGAGACCTAGATGGACAGTGATCGACAGAGACAGCCAAACCGAGATCGACAGAGAGGGACCGAAATCGACAGAGATCGACAGAGAAGAGACCCACATGGACACAGACAGACCAAGATCGCTGGAGACAGACCGAGATAGACAGAGAGAGACCGACATCGACGGAGAATAAGTCGACATCGACAGAGAGAGGCCAAGATCGATAGCCGGAGACAAAAAAAAACCTTTGATTTAAGGCGGCGGTGGCCATGGAACTGGCGATGTCAGACAGCAGTGAGCACCGGAGGCCACCGACGCTTGGGTGGTCAGTGGGGGTCACGAACCCTTTGATTTGTTCAGTGGTTGTCCCAATTTGTTTATGAACACTTTGAAGTGTTACTCCTTTTGTGTTTATGAACACTTTAAAATGTTACTCCTTTTGTGGTTATGAACACTTTGACATGTTACTCCTTTTGTGGTTATGAACACTTTGAAATATTACTTCTTTTGTGAAATAATTTTTTCCATACAATTTATACTTTTTGTTGAAATTTACACCTTTTTTGAAAGCCCAACTTAAACCTTTTTCAAAAGTCACTTACATCTTTTGTGAAAAAAAAAATTCATCAAATTTATATCTTTTGCTAAAATTTACACTATTTCGTGGAAGTGCTTATATCTTTTCTAAAAAGTTACTCATTTTGTGAAACTATTTATCTCGTCAGATTTATACTTTTTTTTCGAACATACACCTTTTGTGAAAGCCAAACTTAAGCCTTTTTCTGAAGTCAGTTATATCTTTTGTGAAAAAAAAAAATTCATCGAATTTACAGATTTTGCCTAAACTTACACTTTGTCGTGAAAAAACTTACACCGTTGTTGAAAAGTTACTCCTTTTGCAAAAGAATTTTTAGAATAAGATTTATACCTTTTGTGAAACTTACACCTTTTCTGAAAGCCCAACTTAAACCTTTTTCTAAAGTCACTTACATCTTTTGTGAAAAAAAAACATTCATATAATTTATATCTTTTGCTAAAATTTACACCTTTTCGTGGAAGTGCTTATATCTTTTCTGAAAAGTTACTCATTTTGTGAGATAATTTTGAAATTATTATAAGTTCAAAAGGCGTAAGTATTATGTGTAAGTTTTAAAAAATTTATGAAATAAAATTTTTCACATATGGTGTAACTTTCAGAAAAGTTATAACTTGTTTTACAAAAGATGTAAATATTATGTGTAAGTTGTCATTCACGTATGGTGTAACTTTCAGAAAAATATAACTTGTTTTACAAAAGATGTAACTATTATGTGTAAGTGACAAAATTTTATGAAATAAAAATTTTCACATATGGTGTAACTTTCAGAAAAGGTATAACTTGTTTTACAAAATATATCAGTATCATGTGTAAGTTGTCATTCACCTATGGTGTAACTTCCAGAAAAGGTATAACTTATTTTATAAAAGATGTAAATTTTTTTCAACTTACACATATACTTACGCCTTTTGAACTTACAATAATTTCAAAATCATTTCACAAAATGAGTAACTTCTCAAAAAAGACATAAGCACTTTCACGAAAAGGTGTAAATTTTAGCAAAAGATATAAATTATATGAATGTTTTTTTTTTCACAAAAGATGTAAGTGACTTTAGAAAAAGGTTTAAGTTGGGCTTTCAGAAAAGATGTAAGTTTCACAAAAGGTATAAATCTTATTCTAAAAATTCTTTCGCAAAAGGAGTAACTTTTCAACAACGGTGTAAGTTTTTTCGCAAAAGGAGTAACCTTTGTAGACACTCCATTTTTGACCGTCCTCAAGACTTGAACGTCACCGTTTGAACACCCGGTGATCATCCATGTTTGTGTTCGTTTGGAGTTCCTGGAGGTCTCGGCTACGCGCCTTGCCTCAGGATCTCCGAACTCGACTGTTTAGTGTCTGGTTTTGCACCAAACACTTGTGTTTTGCCTTGGAGGGGCAGGGAATGCCTTGTGAGGCATCCCCACACATCACCGGCCATGGCCAGAGGCCACCGGCTGGTGTTTTGTTGCCATCGGCAATGTATATTGCCGGTCGGCATTCTTTGTTGCCGGTCGGCAGTCCATTTTGTCAAAATGGCAATTTTGAGCAGCCGACTACTGTCCATCTGCTTTTGCATATATTTTAATACAGCTGGCTTGTATTTTGTTCCACTCCATACATGTGTATGGAGGGATGGCTTCCTTGTTAACTTCTTGAGTAAGCTTTACAAGATTGGCTTCTCTATAAGAGGAGCCCTCCTCTCTTGGCTTTAGGGTTAGACATTTTAGAGAGAAAAAACATTGTTAGAAGCTCTGGTTCTAGGGTTAGAACTTATATACATTCTATCTCTATAACTCTCTCTCTTGGGTGTTCTAGGTGTATTTGTTCATAGTATTGCACACATCTTCTTAAGCTTTGGCCACTGTTTTGGGACCTAACTTAGAGCCGTCCAATTAGTGTAAGTCCATCCCTTGTATGCCATTCAAGTGCTATTACATTACCTCATGTTTACATGCTTTGGTTGCATGTGTTGCATGCTTGAAATCATTTGCATTTGGCATGCATTCCCTTGGTCAAATTACTAGCATGTTACATGATTAGATCACATCTTGCATGCTCTAAGTAGTTTGCATAGTTGTGGCACGCTTGTTTGCCTTGTTGCTTAGGTTGTCTACCTAATGTGCATTGCATGTTTGCATGCTCCCTTTTATACCATGTTGCATGTTGGTTAACATCCTTAGGTTGCATCGAACATGCATGCATTGTCCCTTGATTTAGTGATAAGGATTGGGCCCCTTTGGTTTGATGGTTTGCATTGCACTTGACATCAAAATGTGCACACTTGGTCCCTTGGGCCATCACGCATGGAAATGCGCGATTGATGGTCCGAGAACCAAGGAGCATGTCCCATTGAGTCACTAACATGATAAGGGACATGATTGGTGCATACATTGCTTGAATTGCATTGCCATGCCATACCTTGCACTCTGCTGCTGTCAATTGCAGATTCTGCAGGAACGTTCTGCCGACCTGCAGTGTCCAGTGCCGACCGGCAATCCTTCCTGGGCCGATAGCTTCACCAATGGCCGGTGATCACATACCACTGCCGGTGGCCATCCTACTCAGCCGGTGGTGTCTCCCAATGTCCAGGGAAGCAATTCTGAGACTTTGGCAGTCTTCAAAGAGGCAGAGCAGGGAAAACAGAGGCAGCCTATGCATGGCAGTGCACTTCCGAGCAAGACCCGAGCACGCGCGCATCGAACCCTCTTCCTGAGGCCCCTTTTATTGCTTTTCTTATGCTTAGTTAATTTTTTAATTAATTAGGTGATTTGTAATATTTAATTAGCTTGCGAGTTAGTTAATTTGTATTATTCTTTTGGTCCCTCCAAGCGAGGGCAAATTTGTAATAAGTGTGGGTGAGTGTGTGCATGTCTTCCAACCCCCACTTTTTTCTCCCTTTTACTTACCTGCTTTGATGGTTAGTAATAGGTCATGTTTAAATTAGCATACCTTATGCTATGCATGCGTGCATCCATACATTTGTCTCGCACGCACCGGGCTCGGTACATCATGCTAACTACATTTGTACTTCAATTCCAAATTGAATACGTGCATCAATTGATTGCATTTCACATGCCATGTTTAGGTTAGCCGAGCCTCTCTAATTGCATCCTGTATGTGTTGCATTAGTCAATTTCACATGAACTAGGACCATGCATGTTGACTAACTAGTTTATTGTTTTGGCACGAAGTACGATGTAAGTATTTTCATGTTTTAGCATATCTCATGCGTATGAATGCTATCATGACAGCATGCTTACTATGTGGCTAGATGCTTATGTGATAAACTATTTGAATGCCTGTGGGTGAAGGTTGGATTGTCTGAGTTGGAAAAACTCGTTGAAATCCGTATTTTAGCCTACTTGCGAGTAGCAAATTCCAAAGTGCTTTTCAAGACAAACGGATATGCAATGTTTATTTCCAAATTAGGCAATCTAGTCGATATTTGTTTGCTGTGCGCATAACATAGTAATTCTAGGCTAATAACTGGAATAAGAACACATAACATTTTCAAAAATGGATATCATGGTTAGTAGAGGCCGATCTTCGGATCGGGCGAGAGGGGGTGCTCATAGCTGACCTTCCCCAATCGTACCCAAGTTCCCGAGCCGAGGCAACTTTGGTGATGATGGACATGTGGCCTTTGGCACCGAGTCAGGGTTTCCTAAATTCTCCCATTTTAAAATATTTAGGTGGCGACTCTGTATCTGGCAAAGCAGTCCATGTTTGGCACTTCTTTTCAAAAATCTGTTTCTCAAAACGATTTGCTGGATTTGGACTCTTTGGTTCAGATTAAGAACCGTGACACAAAATCGAGTCTGAACTGTAGCGAGGGACCCCCACGTGGGCACGTCTACAGTTTCTGGCGACTCCGCTGGGGATTTTAGAGAGCTTGACTCGAACTCATGATATCCTGTTTTGATTTCATTTATGTGTCTCTTTGCATTGCATGTGCATTGGTGCGCCTAGGACACCGTGTTTGCCATCTGCCATTCCTGAACGGTTTGCTGAAGGCTTGTCTTGTCAAGGCATGACCATAAGGCTGACCGGTTATGGGCTCTGACAGTATGGGAACACAAACCCCGGTTTTACCGGGGCACCCTTTTGACCATTCGACCTAGTGCATATTCGGATCCATAGTGGCCATTCCAAGCTAGGACAGGTTGCTTACCCGTTTATAGGTTGTTTGAAACCGTTGCGTGCGTAGTGAAACCCTAGCTCCTGACAAAATAGGACAGGGAAACCCTACCCCAACATAGGGGTATTTTTGCTCTCACTTATCTGCTATGTGCTTTAGAGTGTATCTCTACAGGGAACGTACATATCAATTTGCAAGTTTGAGTATCGGGGCCGAGGGCACCAGTATCAGTGTTGTTGAGAAATTAGTTATCTGCGGGTATCAAGTTCAGTTTTGAGAACAGTGATTCTGGGGAACAGTGATCAGTAATAGAGTGCAGTTGTTCGGTTACACCCGTGTTTGATCTGTTTGGGCTGAAATGCTGTTTGTTTTTCCTTTTAGTTCAGAGGTTCAGAGGGTTGATACAGAGTAGCTAGTGTTCCCCCTTGCTGAGGCAAGATAGATATCTGATCCGTCAGTCACCGTTCAGTACAGCGGATTTATGATGACGCAGAATTCAGAAGAGATTGTGGTTATGACAGCTACGCTGGATCAAGGGATCACCCTACAGGATGAAACCAATGTTGATGTATCGCATCCGCCTAGGTCACCTGTCGCGCACCCGATCTGGACTCCCCAGTTGTATCAGGCTCGCGAGCCCACTACATTCGAGCTGATGGGAATGATTGGTGACCTCCAGAGATCCGTGGCCGACCTGGCCTATGGAATGTCAGCTTCACCTCCAGCCGCACCATATGCCGAAAGTTTTGTACCCCAGGAGCCCCCGCTGTTGGGGCGAATTGTGATTGAACTTAGCCAACCGGAGATGGCCTCCAGCTATGGTAATGACATACCAACATCAACCCAAACCCTCGATCAGGCTGAGGCCAGAGGAAAAGACAAAGTGAAGGCAGACGCCGATCCCATTGAACAACTGCTGCGGGCAGTCGAGGCTTTGAAAGCCGGGGGGATGAATAAGCAACAGATATCCGCAGTTATGGAAAAAACTGTGGAGGATGCTTTCCCCACTCCACCTGAGGGTATTTCAAGTCAGTCAGAAAATCGGGATAGGCCCCGCCATGCCAGAACAGTTCCTCATATTCCCAGCCCTGCACCCGAGAAAGATCAGAAAGCCAAGGTGGCGCCTGCCGACCCTTTCGCTTGTGCGTCTAGTAAGAACGCTCAGACTTCAAAATACCTGCCCCGAGGGCGCAGGGTCTTTCATTCTCTCTACATGCCTCTGTCTAAGGCACTTCAGATCCTTGCCGAGAGGGGGCACCTTAAACCCTTGGAGCCTCGGCCTCTCCCGAAGAATCTCCCTGCTACGCATGATGCTGCTCAGTACTGCGCGTACCACCAGCAGACAGGCCATGCTACTGACAATTGTTTCCGCCTCCGTCATGAGGTGCAAGATTTGATTGACAATGAGGTTATCCTCTCGCCCACCTCAGCCAAGTCCGTTACCACCCAATTATTGGATTTTGAGGACACAGATACTGCAAGTATGTAATCAGAAAGTGAACCACCTGCGGGCGGCATTCAGTATATTTTGGATGTGGCGTCTGGCACGCATTTTTGAGCATCTGCGAACGCTAGCTTTGTAAATTCTGGCTCGGGTATCGAGTCAGCCTTTTGTTTTGAGTCTGTCTCTTTGTCTTGAGTCAGTCTTTTTGCTTAAGGGTCTATCTTATTGTAGCAAGTCAGTCCCCTTTGTATAGAATACCAGGTGATTCCGGGGTTGTTGGCTCGAACACCGTTTTGTCTTGTAATTACCCGTTTTTATTTTTGAGTCTGTTTCTACGGAGGGGCCAGTTATACCAACAAATCTGAATGAAACAGTTGTGGCTATCTCATTTTCATGCTTGCTTCCAGTGTAAGTTAGTTGTGCCAGAGGACTTGAATGGGCTGACAGTACATCTCGCCTGCTCTCCTGCGCGCCAAACTCATTGCATTAGCCTAAGTTTTTCAAAAACCTTTTGAACACTGTGGTGATAAAAACGAAGATGAAGGAATTCCTCTGGTTTTCCAAAACTTTGATCAATTTGAGAGAAAGAGAAGTATGCTAAGCCCTTAATGAATGAAACCATGCTTGTCAGCGTGAGTACTGGGAAGGACCCTGGCTTGATCCAGATTGGTTCCATACTATCTTCGGCGCGAGCGGTTTGTTGCTTTCTTAAAAACTTTCAAAAAACAAATGTTTTGCGCGGCCCTATGAAGACCTGTATGGAATCGTTCTTGAGATTGTGCAGCCTAGGATTGCTCTCAGCCTCAAGATTCGACCTGTTTGTTTTGAACCTCGAACTCATTCGGAACATTCAACGGTCAACTGTCGGAGGAGGCCCGTGTGGCCAGTTTTGAAGCAGCCCTCGAGTAAGAGGCACCAAAGCTGAATCAAAAAGATTAGATCTCACCAGAAGAAGCTCGTGAAGCAACCACGACGGATTCTTCTGCAAATCATTGCAACAGCCGTTCTCCTAGATACAGAGAGGCTTCAACTTCAAAAACCATTTGGCATGGACTTGTTACACTTTTACCTTTTGAGAGGCTCGCTGGGCCGAAAACCCGGAAGGGCGACCCAGGCAAAAGTTAGAGCAAGAGAAAAATACAAAAAATCAAAAAAATACAAAAAAGAAAAGAAAAAAAAAATGCGAAAAAGAAAAGAAAAAGAAATGAACAAAAAAAAAAGAAAAATAAAAAGAAGCTTGCAAGGTCGAAAACCCGCATCAGGCACCTTGGCAAAAATTAGAGCCTGAGAAAGTGAAGGTTAAAATACCCGAGTGTACCTTAACCGGAACTACGTAAGGCTTGATTCCCATGTTTGGGATACGTAGGCAACTTCATTCTGAAGTCCAGCCCCCAACGCTTTCATAGCGTCTCGGTCCATACAATGGTTTCGATTTCATCCCAAAGTCCAGTCGCCAACACCTTCAAAGTGACTGTGTCCATATATTGGTTTTGACCATCTTCGTCTTCTTTGTGTCCGAGGGAGTTCGGTCGTGATCATCACTAGTGAGGACTGTTTACAATATGCTGCGGCATCATCTAAACAAGGGGCAACTTTCCGTTGCCGTGAGCCGCCGTTCAAACCAGGGACAACTTTCCGTTGCCGTGCAGCGTCCTTCAAGCCAGGGGCAATTTTCCATTGCCTCTGATTCGAGGTTGCGTATCTCAAAGAGTAGGTTCCATGCTCGTTGAGCATTAGCCGTTTTCAAAAATAGTTTTTGAAAATTTTTACTGAGGTTGACTATTTTCTCGAAAACTATTTCGTTTTCCAAAACTGGACCATTTCTTGGACCCAAAAAAGGAAAATTTTCAGTGCCCATGGCCTGACTTGCATGATTTCAAATCAAAAATCGAACAAGTACGTTAATCCGACTCTCATCTTGATCAAAACTGTTTTAGTAGAACCAAAACAAAAAATGGTCAAAATGATGAACTAGGGGAACAGTTGAGTCAGGCGTTCTGTCTTTCTCCCGTCGTCAACATACTTGCCATGAGGGCACTCTACCCACCAGAAGAAATAGCCGTGAGCTAACGGCATCAGGCATGAACCCGCAACTTCCTATTCATTCATTAATCACCCTGGGAAGGGATGAAAAATGAGAGAATAAAGAATAGAGAGGTGTAAGTTGAGAGAAAAGTGAGGAAAAGGGTTTTGAGAGAAAAACCGAGCCTGAGGGTCGAGTGATGTGAGAATCACAAATCAGAAAGGGCGGGAAGTATACCCGGAGGAACCGGCTCCTCGAGATTTGAGGTCTCTCAGTTTATAAGCACGTCCGTGAGTCGTGTCCTTTTGATTTGTCGGTCTCGCCTTTTGTTTTCAGTCTTTCCCGAGCGTGTCTCGTTGTGTTTAGGTCGTGTACCTTTGTCGAGTCCTTTTCCGCTGTATCCAGTTGTGGGCTCGATACCCCGGTTAAGAAAACCCCTTTTCCAAAAGTTAATCGTTTATGCTCGGAATGCCGTGCCATTCTCTACATTTGGGCGAACCGAAAGAAGGAAGGGAAAATTTGGGGCATCCGAGCATGTTTCAGCCCCAGCCGGTTTCACCTTTGAAGGCCGTCTTGTCAGATTGGGCTGTTTTGTTTAAAGTTTGCCCTGTGCAGAATAAACCAAGTGTTGGGTTATGGGTTGTATGCAGATTAATCCTCAGCAGAGTATGGACCGTGTGTTCAGGTTAAGCAGTGGTTTGTATGGGTTGCTGTTACTTGGTTTGGTTACCTTGTTATTACAATGCAAGTGTTCAACATTCAGACCACAGATCAATTTCGTTTACATTGAGGTGTAACATGATGCAATGCAGTGGAATAAAAAATGTAACGCTTTTTCAGATAAAAAGTTCGTTTCATTTCATAATCTTTTTTTTTAAGTACAAAGTTTTGAGGAAAACAAAAATCTGCCCACGGCAGTACAAGGTAATCTAACTACCAGCAAAAAAAAACAACAAAAAAAAAAGTACAAAAGGAAGAAAAGCAGCAATCTGGATCATCATCAGTAGTCTCGGGCCCGGGGATCTGTCATCACCCTCTTCCTGGACGAAGGTCCAGGGGCATCGTCATCAGCGTCACCATTTGAGCCTGAGTCTGAGTCGTCTCCAGCCTCCTCAGATGACCCGCCCTCTGCCTCTGCCTCGGACTCGTCATCATCATCATCGTCATCGTCAGGGGTCGGCGCCCGAGAGCTACTCCCGACATGAACACGTCCCCCCCTGGTACGGGGACGTACAGCGTCTCCACGCCCTCCTCGAGCAGGAATAGAAGGCCCAGACAGAGCACCACCCACCGGAGGAATCTGGAAGGGAGGCTGAAAAGCATAAAAAGGTAAACACATCAGAATGTCGTAAGCAGTTTATCAGTGCAGGATGCAGTGTACGAGTACAGTGTGTGAACACCGTGAGCAGTTTATCAGTGCAGGATGCAGTGTACGAGTACAGTGTGTGAACGCCGTGAGCAGTTTATCAGTGCAGAATGCAGTGTATGAGTACAGTGTGTGGATGCTGTGAGTAGTTTATCAGTGCAAAATGCAGTGTATGGGTATGGTGTGTGGACGCTGTAAGCAGTTTATCAAGTGCAGAACACAGTGTATAAATGCAGTGTATGCAGTGTATCAGACGCTGTGAGATCAGTGTGTCAGGTGTTGTGTCATGCATCAGATTACGCGAATCATGCTTATGAATGGTTTGAGACTATCGTCAGAAGGGCATACCGGAATACTATAGAGGGCCAGGAGGTCAAAGGTCCGCTGCAGCATCCCCATCATGGAGGCATTCAACTCCACAGACTGCCGGGTGTACTCGGAGGACGCTTGCAAGAGTATAAGATACATCAGTGTTCTACGGAATATCAAATAAATTGAAATGAAATGCCAATGCAAGATGTAAAATGAAGTAATACATACCAGAGGCAAGTCGGGGATACCGGCTAACTCATGATCAGCCGGGGGAGGAGCAAAGGGGATCTGGTAGGTCGCCCCATCCTGCCCTCTATATGACAGTACAGTGGGCAAGGCGGGCCAGCCAGTCCCCCGTCCCCCCCGAGCTCCGCTCCTGCCATGCACTCGAGCCCTCCTCGATGTTCCTGCTCCAGCCCCAGCTCCCGCTCCAGCTACTGGCGCCGCTGGCCTCTCCCCCTCAGCTCGGCGACCACCGCTCAAGGGTCGCATAATATAGGTTCGGACGTACTCTGCGTAGTCGCCCTCACCTCTGTGATGCTCTGCTCCCCAGCCGACGGTGTAGTCCCTCATCTCTTGGGCGGCGAACCTCTCTGTATCTCTCATGTGGGCAGGAGGCGAACCCGGCACTATCTGCTCCGGTAAACCCAGGGTCTGACGCAAGAAACGCTCGCCCAGGTACCAAGCCCGACAGACCGGGCCCTCCAACAAAATCCGACAACGGGCAGTCTCCCCTGCGCCCTCATAGTGATCCCTCACCACGGCCGGCAACGGAGCCCAGGGCTGCCAGGTGATCTGAAAATGAAATGCAGTTTATTATCTACCGTTATTGAAAACATACGGTGCGAAGCAAAGCCAAAAAAATAAACTCTAAGGTTGAACATACCTCTGCGGCGGTGATGGTGTCGAAGTATCGGCGGAAGAAAATAAAAGACTCCCGTGGTCTCCGCACGCATCGCACATCAAAGCGATGAGAAAAGGGGACGCCGAGTGGGATCTCCTCATCGGGTACTGGGGCAAGCCTAGGAAAGTAGGCATACACCCACAACTGCAGAACAGATATCAGTATGACTATCAGATAAGGTAGAATACAGAATAAAGCAAAATAGCAGAACCGTGTGTTGTGCAGTGTATTGTGCAGAGTGTACAGTGTGTGCTGTATACAGTCAGTGTAAAGCAGAGTATATGTGTGTCGGGTGTGCAGTGTACAGTTAGTGTGGGGCAGTGTACAGTATATGTGCAGTGTACAGAATACAGAAAGCAGAAGGCAGGAATGTAAAATGGGAAGAAGACGTACCTCCCAAGCTCGCCAATAGCCACCAAGGAGCTGTCCGCTAAGGCGGAAAGAAGAGCTCATATAACCATACAATGTGGCCAGGCCTGCGCCACCCCAGTCGTAGCGGCGGATCCGCCTGACGTCCACCAGTGCGCTCAACAAGCATAAAGGCACGGTGTTCGCCCGATCAGCGAAAAGGGTCGTCCCGAAAAGGAACATGATGAAGCCCCGCGCGTACTGGTCCACCTCCTCCGGGGACATCTGCGCCTCCTCTGCCAAGGCCGGCTGGACCCAAAAGTGGCTCTCAAACCAGGAATGCCTGACGAACCCCGCTCGAGCGAAGGGAGGCTGAGTGCCGAGCAGGTACAGCTGGGCAGCGTCCCACTCATCCATATCTGTGTCAAAGGGGATCGGATCACCCCCTACCCCGATGCCGGTAAGCATCGAGAAGTCATAAGGGGTCATCGTCATGTCCCCTGCAACGGAGAAGTGGAAGAAGTTGGTGGTATCCCACCACCTCTCCACTAAAGCAGCAAGCAAGGGCCTGCAGGTAGTCAGTCGAGAGAGCCCCCTGCAGAAGATGCCAAAACCGGCCTCATCGACGATGTCACGAACCGCATCTGGCAGCTCTAGGTACCAGTCCCGAGCAACGGTGTTCCCATACCCGCGGATGGTATAGGAATCCCCCTGTAATCAAAAACAACAATTGCAAGGCAATACTCAAAATGCAGTTCTAAGAAGCATATAGGTATACAGCATGTGTGCATGTTTTTGGATTCTAACAGATACCGGGTGCCGGTGTGCTTGCCAGTGAACTACAGCGTGTGATGTGTCGATGTGTTTGGGTGGTTCAGTACAGTATAGCATGTGTGCATATTTTCAGACTCAAACAGATACCGGGTGCCGGTGCACTTAGAGTGAACTACAACGTGTGATATGTCGGCGTGTTTGAGTGGTCCAGGACAAATACGGCATGCGTGCATATTTTCAGACTCAAGCCAATACTGGGTACGAGTGTGTATGCAGTGAAATACAGTGTGCGCCGTGTGTTTGGGTGATTCAAAGCCAGTGCAGTGTGTGTGCATGTGTCAGTCTCAAACAGATATCAGTTGCACGTATGTTTACAATCACCTACAGTATACAGTATATCAGAATTAAGCAGTTAAAGAGCATAACCAGCTACGACAGTTTTACATCCTACATTGCAAAAAGTAAAGTAGAGAAGGAAAGTTACCTCGGAAGCGCCGAAGGACAGGTGGGAGGTAGGCTCACGCAGTAGTAGCTCGGGTGGCACGTGCCTATCAAAGCTCCTGAATTGGCGTAGTCCGTCAGGAAGCATCACGTGAACCGCGGGCTTGTAGGTCTCCGGATCGAACGGCCGGATGCGGAGTGGCAAGGGCTCGGGCTCAGGGTCCATCTCGTGCTCTGAAGGGATCCCGCCCTGTGGAAGGTCGTCCGCCATCTCGAAGAAAATGTGAAAATGGCTGGAAGACGGAAAACCGGGCAAGAATGCGAAAAGTCAACAAAAAGTCAAACCCCGAGAGGGTCGAAAAGGGCTGGAAAAGCCGGAGTGTGGAAAAGGTATAGAGATCGAGAGGAACTCGAGGGAAACAAGCCCCGAGTGGCGGAAATCCAAAAACAAACACCGAAACGAAGTTTCGTTCGGTTGAAAATGTCCGAAACGCGAAGGAGATCGCGAATCGAACAACGAAATGGGAGTTAGAACGCAAGAAAACGAGGAGATCGAAGGACGAAAACACTCTAGAGAGAGAGAGAGAGAGGCAATTTTCGAGCAAGAGGATGTGAGAAATATAGAGCTAGAGGCCCTATATTTAAAGACCCACGGCCGAAATGTCAAAACGGCCCCGAACAGGGAGTTTTTGCCGGTCGGCCACACTCTTTGCCGGTCGGCAATATATTGTGCCGATGGAATTTTATGAAGGCTGATGGACGGCCGGTGATGCATTCTGATGGCTGGTGGGCATCCGGTGGCCTCCTACAATGGTTTTCGATCCTCCTACATCCTTATTTGGGTTATATCTGTGGTCCAGGGCCTTTAGTGCTCAAAACAGTGCAAAACAGTGCATTTCCGACGCTCAACCGGCCTCCGTTTTGACCTCGGATCATGCCCTCTGTGCGTGGCACTCGAATTCATGCAAGGTGTATCCTTTTCGTATCCTTTTGGCTTTTACAAAACTCAAAAGTTGCCCCATGCGTATCGCATATCAATCGCACTGTCTTGTGCGCTCGCGTTGTCTAAAACGCATCGCGCAGTTTTGCGCATTTCATTGCATTTTGCATGTTTGTTCAAATTCATTACTTGCGTAGACCGCATGTTTTGTTTGCGTAGACCGCATTCTTTTGTTCAAATTCATAACTTGTGTAGACCGCATGTTTTGCTTGCATAGACCGCATTCTTTTGTTCAATTTCATTACTTGCGTAGACCGCATGTTTTGCTTGCGTAGACCGCACGTTTGTTCAAATGCATTACTTGCGTAGACCGCATGTTTTGCTTGCGTAGACCGCATTCTTTTGTTCAATTTCATTACTTGCGTAGACCGCATGTTTTGCTTGCGTAGACCGCATTCTTTTGTTCAATTTCATTACTTGCGTAGACCGCATGTTTTGCTTGCATAGACCGCATGTTTACAATCAATTCATTACTTGCGTAGACCGCATGTTTATAATCAATTCATTACTTGCGTAGACCGCATGTTTTACTTGCGTAGACCGCATGTTTGCAATCAATTTCACTACTTGCATAGACCGCATGTTCTGCTTGCGTAGACCGCGTGCTTATGTTCAATTTCATTGCTTACGTAGACCGCATGCTTATGATCAATTTCATTGCTTGCGTAGACCGCATGTTCTGCTTACGTAGACCGCATGCTTATGTTCAATCTCATTACTTGCATAGACCACATGCTTATGATCAATTTCGTTGCCTGCGTAGACCGCGCGCTCCACTTACATGTCTGTACCTTCACAGCATTGTTATGCTTCCCACTTGCTTTGCGTTGTCACGCATTTTCAAATACATTAATATGCATATTGTTAATCACATTGTACCTGTTAAGTTTGTTTTCTTTGCAGGCATGATATTGTATGTACGGTTCATTTAAGGCTAGTGCAACCAGACGAGCCGTACAGGTATATATACGGTCTAGGAGACCTTAAATCCTTGGAAGGTGCAAGACCTTTGACGGTCTAGGAGACCTTAAATCCTTGGTAGGTGCAAGACCTTTGACGGTCTAGGAGACCTTAAATCCTTGGAAGGTGCAAGACCTTTGGTGCATTAATGTGCACAGTTCGTTTGCATTGTCGTGCATCTCAAAAGCCGCGCATTGTCGTGCACTTCAAAATCATGCATCATCATGCATTTGCATCTCAAAAAAAAACATGCATTGTCATGCACCATCATGCATCATTATAATATAGTGTATATTACATTTTAGATTGCATGCACTCATTGCATCACCTTCCATCTATGGCTCGCACCTTTCCATGATTGAGCTTGGTCTGGTATGTGCCCATACTTTTCACGTTGAAACATAGTTCAGTGGACCGTTCTATGTTAGACGCGGCTTGTACGTGTACATGCTTTGCTTAGGCAAGATTTGGTTTGGCCCGCAGGCCATATCCATTGTTTCCATTTCCATTGCATATTTGTAAATATTGCATTGTAGCTTACATGCATTCATTGCATCACCTTCCATTTATGGCTTGCGCCTTTCCATGTTGAGCTTGGTCCGGTATGTGCCCATACTTCTCGTGTCGAAGCATAGTTCAGTGGACCGTTCTATGTTAGACGTGGCTTGTATGCATACATGCCTTGCCTAGGCAAGATTTGGTTTGGCCCGCGTGCCATATCCATTGCCATTTCCCCAGCATTTTCATTACATTGTAGTGTAATGGTCGCATCCAGCGTTAGGATCGTAGTCCTTTCTCCAGCGGGTCGCTTCCCCACCTTTGTCATTCCACCCAATACTTGTTCTTGTGTCCATCTACATTACTCATAGTTCAGTAGACTGTTCTATGGTAGACGGACTTGTTACCTCCATCAATCTATTTGACATTTGTGTGGTTTTGAACCGCTCATGATTGGATCATGATTCAATTGCTTTGCATATAGTTTGCATTGTTTCAATTACATTGCATCTTCATTTGCATTGTTTGTACATTGTTTTGTATACATTGCATATCATTTTGCATCCATTTTTGCATTGTCATGCATGTTGCTAATAACATTGTACCTGTTAAGTTGTTTTCTTTACAGGCACGATATTGTATGTACGGTTCATTTGAGACTGGCGCAACCAGACGAGCCGCACAGGTATTGTATCCTCCGAGTGAGACGTATTGAGAATTGCACAATTCTCTTACATCCTTTCTGCATTGTAGTGTAGTTTGGTATATGCTAGCTTAAAATTGTCGCATGTATGCTTCGTTATAGCTTTCTTTGCATGATCATAAGTTATGTCCGGCTCTATGCATTGTCTTGCATTTTACCCCTGCCTTCGGGCGCATATCTTGTTTGCCTTGCATGCTTGTCTGAGTCTTCGGCCTTGTCAAAAATGGGTCGTCTCTGGGCTTTGACATTCACTCCCGTCATTGTTATGACTTTCGAGTTCTGTCAAAGAGGGGCAACTGTAGACACCCCATTTTTGACCGTCCTCAAGACTTGAACGTCACCATTTGAACACCCGGTGATCATCCATGTTTGTGTTCGTTTGGAGTTCCCGGAGGTCTCGGCTACGCGCCTTGCCTCAGGATCTCCGAACTTGACTGTTTAGTGTCTGGTTTTGCACCAAACACTTGTGTTTTGCCTTGGAGGGGCAGGGAATGCCTTGTGAGGCATCCCCACACATCACCGGCCATGGCCAGAGGCCACCGGCTGGTGTTTTGTTGCCATCGGCAATGTATATTGCCGGTCGGCATTCTTTGTTGCCGGTCGGCAGTCCATTTTGTCAAAATGACAATTTTGAGCAGTCGACTACTATTCATCTGCTTTTGCAGATATTTTAATACAGCTGGCTTGCATTTTGTTCCCCTCCATACACGTGTATGGAGGAATGGCTTCCTTGTTAGCTTCTTGAGTAAGCCTTACAAGATTGGCTTCTCTATAAGAGGAGCCCTCCTCTCTTGGCTTTAGGGTTAGACATTTTAGAGAGAAAAAACATTGTTAGAAGCTCTGGTTCTAGGGTTAGAACTTATATACATTCTATCTCTATATCTCTCTCTCTTGGGTGTTCTAGGTGTATTTGTTCATAGTATTGCACACAAACACCTACCATTACACCTTCCCTTGGCTATTGAGGTTCTAAGAGATTGTTTTCAGAGTTTTGGAGCTGGTTTGGAGCTTAAGAAGCTGCTGGAGCTTCATTTGTGAAAGAAGTCTACAAGGGTAAGAAACTAGTCCCTTTATTCCCTATTCTTGCATACTATTTTTGCCTATCTTAGAACTGTTTTTGAGCTTAGTGTATAATATAAAAAAGTTCTATTTTTGGGCCCTCTAAATAGTTTGTTTAGAGTGTTTTGTGGTTTGGAGGTGTTTGACCCCTCTTAGGCCTTGAGAGGCCCCATTTTGTGCTATTTTGAGTGAGCTCCGGGACCTTGGTGTTTGGGCCTCCTCACCACTGAAATCTTGAGGGATTTCAGAGGTGAGGATGGTGCCTTGAGGTCCTAGGGAGGAGAGGGCCACCCCCTCTCCTTGTTGTCCTTGAAAAGGACCATTTTTGGCCTCTTGAGGGAGCACCATGTTTAGGCCCATGTTTACCATGCCTTAGCTGATTTTCATGCTTATTATGTCATAATATGCCTCTATTTTTAGTTGATTTTGGTACACCATGCATGCTTAGCATACCTACCTTGTAATGCCATGTTTAGGCCTTAACATGCCTTAGGTTGTAAACCATTGTTCAAGCATGTTTTAGGTCTAGCTTTGTGAAGCTTTTGTGCTTATCTTGCCATGCTAGAGGTCTGTCCTTAGTCATTTTGGTCGGCCATGGCATGTTTAGTATAGCCCCTTTGCATTTTGGCTTGTTGGCCTTAAGTGTGTGAGTGTGTAGCATGCATTACTTGCTTTATTTTAATGGTTTGGCACCATTTATAGCATCATTTCAGTCCCCTTAGCATGCATGTATGCTTGCCTTGGATGCCTCTTTGATGCCTTATGAGCTTGTGTGGTATGCTCCTTGAAAGTGCATTTGTGCATGCTTTGGAATTCAAGCCATTTAGATGCCATCTAAGTGGTCTTTTGGGCTTTGTTTTATGTACTAAAACTCTGTTTTTGGTCATTTAAGTCTTGCCATGTGTGGTCTTGCTAAGTGTAGTTCAATACTTCATTAGCTTGCCTTGAATGCTTGGGCCATTTGTTGCATGTTTAGCCTATCTTGTTTGCTTGGTTTGGCACCATGTTCTTGCATGATTTTCAGAGTTTAATGCATGCCCCATGTCCATGATTATTCCCTTTTAAGTGTGCTTGAAAGATGCCCCTTGATGCTTGAGTGTTTAGGCCTTAACATGCGCATGTGTGTATGTGTGTTTGGTCCCATCTTCTTAAGCTTTGGCCACTGTTTTGGGACCTAACTTAGAGCCGTCCAATTAGTGTAAGTCCATCCCTTGTATGCCATTCAAGTGCTATTACATTACCTCATGTTTACATGCTTTGGTTGCATGTGTTGCATGCTTGAAATCATTTGCATTTGGCATGCATTCCCTTGGTCAAATTACTAGCATGTTGCATGATTAGATCACATCTTGCATGCTCTAAGTAGTTTGCATAGTTGTGGCATGCTTGTTTGCCTTGTTGCTTAGGTTGTGTACCTAATGTGCATTGCATGTTTCCATGCTCCCTTTTATACCATGTTGCATGTTGGTTAACATCCTTAGGTTGCATCGAACATGCATGCCTTGTCCCTTGATTTAGTGATAAGGATTGGGCCCCTGTGGTTTGATGGTTTGCATTGCACTTGACATCAAAATGTGCACACTTGGTCCCTTGGGCCATCACGCATGGAAATGCGCGATTGATGGTCCGAGAACCAAGGAGCATGTCCCATTGAGTCACTAACATGATAAGGGACATGATTGGTGCATACATTGCTTGAATTGCATTGTCATGCCATACCTTGCACTCTGCTGCTGTCAATTGCAGATTCTGCAAGAACTTTCTGCCGACCTGCAGTGTCCAGTGCCGACCGGCAATCCTTCCTGGGCCGATAGCTTCACCAATGGCCGGTGATCACATACCACTGCCGGTGGCCATCCTACTCAGCCGGTGGTGTCTCCCAATGTCCAGGGAAGCAATTCTGAGACTTTGGCAGTCTTCAAAGAGGCAGAGCAGGGAAAACAGAGGCAGCCTATGCATGGCAGTGCACTTCCGATCAAGACCCGAGCACACGCGCATCGAACCCTCTTCCCGAGGCCCCTTTTATTGCTTTTCTTATGCTTAGTTAATTTGTTAATTAATTAGGTGATTTGTAATATTTAATTAGCTTGCGAGTTAGTTAATTTGTATTATTCTTTCGGTCCCTCCGAGCGAGGGCGAATTTGTAATAAGTGTGGGTGAGTGTGTGCATGTCTTCCAACCCCCACTTCTTTCTCCCTTTTACTTACCTGCTTTGATGGTTAGTAATAGGTCATGTTTAAATTAGCATACCTTATGCTATGCATGCGTGCATCCATACATTTGTCTCACACGTACCGGGCTCGGTACATCATGCTAACTACATTTGTACTTCAATTCCAAATTGAATACGTGCATCAATTGATTGCATTTCACATGCCATGTTTAGGTTAGCCGAGCCTCTCTAATTGCATCCTGTATGTGTTGCATTAGTCAATTTCACATGAACTAGGACCATGCATGTTGACTAACTAGTTTATTGTTTTGGCACGGAGTACGATCTAAGTATTTTCATGTTTTAGCATATCTCATGCGTATGAATGCTATCATGACAGCATGCTTACTATGTGGCTAGATGCTTATGTGATAAACTATTTGAATGCCTGTGGGTGAAGGTTGGATTGTCTGAGTTGGAAAAACTCGTTGAAATTCGTATTTTAGCCTACTTGCGAGTAGCAAATTCCAAAGTGCTTTTCAAGACAAACGGATATGCAATGTTTATTTCCAAATTAGGCAATCTAGTCTATACTTGTTTGCTGTGCGCATAACATAGTAATTCTAGGCTAATAACTGGAATAAGAACACATAACGTTTTCAAAAACGGATATCATGGTTAGTAGAGGCCGATCTTCAGATCGGGCGAGAGGGGGTGCTCATAGCTGACCTTCCCCAATCGTACCCAAGTTCCCGAGCCGAGGCAACTTTGGTGATGACGGACACGTGGCCTTTGGCACCGAGTCAGGGTTTCCTAAATTTTCCCATTTTAAAATATTTAGGTGGCGACTCTGTATCTGGCAAAGCAATCCATGTTTGGCACTTCTTTTCAAAAATCTGTTTCTCAAAACGATTTGCCGGATTTGGACTCTTTGGTTCAGATTAAGAACCGTGACACAAAATCGAGTCCGAACTGTAGCGAGGGCCCCCCACGCGGGCGCGTCTACAACCTTAAATTCCTCAAAATCCAAAATGCATGTATAAAACACTTATCAAATCTAACCAATTTTACATCATCAAGCTCAATTTATAAATTGACTTCTTAATTTATATCATAATTTAATCTCAAGCTCATAAACTTTAAAATATGAATTAAATTCTAAAATCTTAAAAACTTACCATGCATGTAATGGAAAACTTCAAATATCTGAAGGATGAAGAAAATCAAACTCAAATATTTAATCTCAATATCAATTTCTTAATAATTACTTTCTAATTTATTTTCCATAAACTTGCTTTTACATGCAAACCCAAATTTTAACAATTCATAATACCTACAAAGCTTTATTTTTAATTCCTTCAAAATTCATGATGTATGTACCAATCTAGTCTATTAAAACTTACAAAATTTGTTCATGCATGTAGAAATGGAGCTCAAATTCATGCAAGACTACAAAAATCAGCTCAACATAATTGATTCTAAATTTAACTTCCATAAATTGAACATAATTTACTTTCATCATCTTCTTGCTAATTTTGTTCTAATTGTATGAAATTGAAGCACCAAAACCCTTGGAAAATAATGATGCATGTAAAATTGGAACTTAAATTCATCAAAGGTGACCAAAATCATACTCAAAAGATGAGCTTCTAAATCAATTCCTTAATTCTTGAACTTAACTTAATTTTTCTTCATTCTTTTCCTTGATTTAAACTTAATTACCTCATAAATTTAGGTGTTGGAGAGATTGTCTATAAACATTGAGTTAGAATTCCTTACCTATTAGCCTTCAAGATCTTTCTTTATCTTTAATTCTTAGCTTCCATCAAATTCCTTCCAGCAAAGAAAATTGAATAGGCTTCATTACTCTCTCTCTCTCTCTCTCTCTCTCTCTCTCTCTCTCTCTCTCTCTCTCTCTCTCTCTCTCTCTCTCTGAGAATTCCTTTCCCAGCCAAACAATTTGATGCATAGCTTTAAGCCTCTCACTCTCTTGATTTCATTTATTCCATTCATATATATATATATATATATATATATATTTTAATAAAACAAAATGGTGGGACACTTGTCCACCTTAAATTAATTCATGAGATAATGTATATTAGGATTAGTTTAGCACACAATTGTACATTAGCTTAATTAATCATAACTAATCGCAAATCCTACATAATTTAATTAGTCTAATTTGACTTCCATTAAGGCCAAATTAATTATATTTAATCTATATCATTCTGAATCTAGTTTTTAATCAAACTCCTAAAAGACTCCGAATATTAAATTAAATTTATTATCATTATCAATTTTGATTTCCCAAATCATTTAGACCTTCAATTCCTAATCAGACTCAAATTTCCATCAATAAATTACATATTTAGATTGGACAGATCATAATTAAATTTAATTTATAATGACCACAATTCTCGGTCCTCATGACTTAATCAACTCCAATTAGGACCTAATTAATCGAATCTCAATTTTACTAAACTAAATCAAATATTTAATTAAACTCCCAAATGAGTCCGTCATTGAAATTAAATTGATTCAACTTCTCAATTTTACTTCCTTCAGCCATTTGGACTCTTAATTTCTAATTTCAAAATAACTCTTTAATATAACCATATATGAATCAGATCCCACAATTCTCATAAATCCCAAATTAAATTATAATACTCGGCAATTAAATTTCAAATCCTCTTAATTAATCAAGTACTAATCATTATACGTGATGGGGATGTTACAGTAACATTCATATGTCATCTAATAAAAGTGAAATCTACCCTATTTTCCCATATACTTGGTTCCCATATATTATTGTTGCCTGATTTATGTGTTCATATAGGTTACTAGATTATTGTCTATGGCTTATTTGTGTTGTTTGCTTCAATGGGGTCCATTGATTGGTTGTTATGATGACCTGTCTGTAATACATATTGTTCAATGGTTATTAGATTTGTGATTTTATTATTTTTGTGCTATGGAACTCTAATGATGGTCCTTCTCAGTTGTTATTGATATTTTACCTTTTCTGCTTATTCCAGTCATCGAGTTCATATAGTTTGAGAAAACATGTTGCAATGTCATTGATTCAACACCATCTCCCAGTTGAAAGAAATGGTCGTGCATTACAGCCCGTGTCGCCTACAAGTTATAGTAGCTCAATGGAGGTAATACGCCATTCATTTCTTAAATAATCTCGTATATTTTCTAATAAAACATGTCGTTTTAATGAAATGTGTTGTTTTTAAAAATCTGTCATCAACAACTATATGAATTGTTGGTTGGATCTCTTGCTTGCCTTCTCATGTTGGTATAGCCTTCTGTTCCCTGTCTAGGGTGGAATTATTAATCTTCACAAGTAATAATGAATCAATCCATTTTCTTGTAGGATTCCCAAGAAATTCTTCGATTTCTTCCGGAATGTTTCGTGAATAGTTGGGACATTGAGGAATATCTAGAAAGGCATTTCGAAAATCGGTCTCTCTCTTCCAATAGTGTTATAAGTATATACTTATGTGATGAACGTGAAGTTTTTTGAATGTGGGTGTTTGCATGTGCTAAACCTAAATTTTGTTTCTAAGCTCCAAGGTATGGATGTAATAATGGCCCGGCCCGGCCTATCTGGCCTCGGGCAGGCCTTACAGGCTCCCGTCTTTTTAGCTTGTCGGACTAGGCCGAGCCATGGGCCAAAAAGTGGGGCCCAGGCCCACTCATAATAGGGCCTAGGGCCAGGCCGGGCCTAGTCGGGCCTCTTTTTTTTTTTGAAAAAACGAACGATAAATATATTAGCTATGCAGATTATTTATTAGGGATAAAAAATAAAAGAAAAATTATACTATACTATTTTAGTTAAGATTAATGAGATGTTTTGTTTGGTTATGTTTCATGGTGGTATTTAAATTTAATTATGTATGACTTATGTTTTTTTATTTATGGACGTATAACTAAAAAAATATGTAATTATGTAATTTTTTTCTTTTGAAATGAATAATTTTATATATATGAAAATGAAACTTTCGATATTAGAATATTAAATTAGTTATATAACATTTATTGAATGAATAATTTTTATTTCAAAATGAAATAAAATATTACAAAAATTTATATCATTAAATAAAATAGGTGTAGATTATTGATGATGGTAGAATAATTGCATCACTGTAGGTCAAGTATATCCCTACTAGGTTGGCACCTACTAGCCTACCAATCATTTGCATTATATACTCCACGTCAATAATCTAATACAAAAAAAAAATGAAATAGAAAAAAAAAATTGTTTGAATATTTATATATATTTTTTTAAGTCTAGAGAGGTGCTCAGGTGCAAAACATAGATATATTTTTTTTCATTCAATGAATGTGAGTGAAAAGTGAGTTGAGTGATGCAAACATAGCACAGGGGTAAGCCGTAGGGGGCGGCAGGGGCGGCCAGCAGCAATTGAGCTGCAGTATTTTTTTTTTTTTTCATTCATTGCAACAATAACTTGAACTTGATTGTGAGTGAGAGTGATGTGATGCATAAAGGAGGGCAAGGTAGGGGGTAGGCTGGGCAGGGGCATCGGTCTAGAATTATATATATATATATATATATATATTTCATTCATTCATTGCAAGAAAATGACCGCTATTTTGTTTTGTTTCGTTTTGTTTTGTTTTGTTTTTGATTTTTATTTTTTTAATTTTTGCATGATCAATCTTTTATTTATTTTTTTAATTATTTAACCTTTGCAAGTTGCCTTTTATTTATTTTTTTGAAATTTGACCATTGACAGAGAGAGGGCCAGGTGGGTGGGCCGGGCCGCCCGCAAGGCCTAAATTTTTTTTGAGCCGAGCCAAGCCGGGCTTCAAATGGAAGGCCTTGGCCCAAGTCCAAGGTACTAGGATGGGCTCGAGCCCAAGCCTAACCGGGATGAAACGGGCTAGGCCCACCTTAGGCCTCAAGCAGGCTTTAGACCGCCCATAGGCCTCAGGCCATTTTTACACCACTACTTTAAGGTATATATATATATATTTATTTATTTTCTATTTTGGAACCATGTAGCTAGTTTGTTGGCTAAACCATGTAGTCTATTGTAGTTCCTTTGTGAAAAATACTTTATAAGAAAAAATTTATTTTAGGATCACTTTATTTTATGTATAGAGAATTTTGAAGAAAATGGGGGGTGATTTGAAGAAAATTCAAACTGTTTGACTGTATATGATTGAGATTTGGAAAGTTGTAGGGTTGAATCTCCAAGGAGATAAACTAGAATTTTTGTGGTCTTCAATTTGGCATTGTAATTCAAATTTGAACCAATTTGTGTTCTTTTATATTAATTATTAGTTAATTCTCAATTTTTGTTCCTAGTTAAATTTATATAAATTCTCAGTTAATTCTCAATCTCTATTCCTAGTTAAATTCTCAATTAATTGGGTTGTGTTCTTAAAAACACAAAAACAAAAAATGACGTTTTTTTTGAAAAAAAAAATGCTGCTAAATGATGTCATCATGACATCACATCTGAGACAAGTATTAAAAATGAAGAAATGTGGCTTTTTTTAAAAAAAAAGGCCACTAAATGACATCATCATTACATCATACATTAATTATGACAGAAAAATAAGTGGCTGTCAAAGATTTTGCAACATTTTAAAAAACGTCGTCTAATGTTTTTGGCGACACTTTTGAAACGTTGCTAAGCTATTGTTAAACGTCGCAAAAACCTCTCGTGGCATTTTTCAAGCCTATAGCGGTGTTTTTGAAATACCGTTAAAAGTCAAATTTCTTGCAATGTTGAAGACACTATTATTGACCCATGGGTAGCATTATATTTTCTAAATCGAATAATTATTGGTTAGTTCAGGACACCACGCGGCTATATTGCTTTATCATACTCTCTTATATTTGTCAATCATCTAACACAAATTCATGAGTCTCACCTCCTCCACCAATCACAATATCATTGAAACAGTACGTGGCGATGCCCCAAGACCCATCAATAACTTCTGTTCTAAATCATGGTCATGTCATCACGATGAAATGAAAGTATTTGGCACATGGAGAAAATGAAAGACTATTTTGACAATTGAGTTAAGAGTCAGTTTTTGGCTTTTTTAGATCATATCATCTCTTTACTTTTTCACACATTTATTTGAAAAAGCCAAAAAAAACCTTAAAAAATTGACTTTTAACCTACTTCTCAAATAGGCTGGAAATAGCCTTTGATTGATTTTGGGAAATCCTCCGACTCATATTGAGCTTGTTACACATTTTTTATGACAAATGTTATATAATCTTCTAATATAATTATGATAATTTATAATTTACGAAAAAAAATGAGTAACATTATCATAAAAAAAAAATTGTGGTTATCAGTGGTGAAGTCAGAAAAATAATTAAGAAGGGGCACTTATTAATTAAAATTTCAAATTTTTTTTCTCATAATCAGTAACAATAGATAATAATTTTTAAATCAATATTAAACACAAGATCTTAAATATTTAATATAAAAGTTTTTAAATTTTTATTTTTACAATTGATCTTGTGAAAAATCTGAATTGGAAATATATGGTATTAAGTTGGGTGTGGGGGATTTTTTGGCTAAAATTTACAAAAAGACAAAATAGATTAAAATAGCTCATAAGATAAAATGTCAAATCAAACACATAATTATTTCACTTTTTCTCTCACAAACATCACATCCAACTACAAAAAAATAAATCATCTTTCCAAACACAAATATTTTAGCCTACTAAAATAACTAAAAACTAAAATAGTCTACTAAAATAGCCAACTTCTGAAACGAGGCCATTATAGCCAATGCAAAAAAGTCTTGTATGTCTTATGATTGCTAATATAATAATATATAAATAGCAGTGATATCACATCATCATTAATATATGGTATCACTAAGCAATAGTAAAATAATGCATGGAAAGTCAATCTCACTTATCAAATATAATTAACTATTCAATAATTTATCATTTTCATTGTGGAGTTAACTATGTTTACATGTAAGTGTTGATTTAATATCATTGTTGTACTGAATTTTTTTTTCATAAAATTTTCATACATAATAATGTGACTTATTGTATTTCTTTATTTACAATCAAAACAATCATCATTATTTTCGTAATTTGAAAAATGTCACTAAGAAATTATTCTAAATGTTATTTCTAAATAATTTTTTTATTTATTAATTATTTTCTTTATATACAAAAATAATAAATAAATAAAATGAGAGGCATGTGCCTCCCGGTCCCTTCGTACCTCCACCACTTAGGGTTATGATAATTTGTCTTTTAAAAATATTTTGATGAAAATAAGTGTAATACAACTTTAAAAAAATGTATATCATAATCACAAAAAGTCAACTTTATTTTTGAATCAGGAACTATCATAACTCTGCCATAAGATTAAATAATAATTGTTACAAAAAATGCGTAATATATATTAAAAAAATACGTAACAGGATAGATATTGTGCACACTCTTTAAGGTTCTCCTTTGGTAGGATTACGATTCATTGTTGGGTCATGCTATCTGTCATTAGAAGTAAATAAAGTCAAAATATTTGTATTTCCGTAACAATTATATATATTTTTATTTGGATAAATCACACTCATTTCTTTTGATATTTGAAAGAAATACAAATAACTTTACACTTTAAATACAATTATACTGACCTCTATTTTAATAAAACTAAATCGATTAAAACTAATGTAGATGATGGATAAATATTGAAATAAAATATATATATATATATATATATATATATATTTTAGTAGAAAAGAGATTTTTTTTTTTAGATGATTAGTAGATGAGATGAAAATATCATTTTTGCATTCACGCGATTAATGATTTATTAATAAAAAAAATAACAAACTGTTATTAGCACAATTATGTCAAAAGTTTGTGAGATTCACTATATATTTTTTAGAAAAATGCTTCCTACCCCCAGCTGGGGGTGACACCCAGTGAGGTGTCAGCTGGGGGTTGGTCCAGAAAAAACAGTTTTTTTTTTTTTTTTTTTGATTTCCGACCAGTGGGGGCGCGCCACGTCACTGGGGGCGCCACCCCCACTGGGTGTATGAAGCATTGTTGTATTTTTTAAACCTTAGGAGAGGTGAGTACAATTTATTTTAAATATATTTTTTATAAATTTCAATATATTTTTTATATATATTTATATACTTTTTAGTTGGTCGTTTCATGAATCTCCTAAGAGTTTAATCCCAAAAGAAGGTTATAAAGAATTGAATTAGGAGTTAAATACTTAGTGTTTGGTAAGGGTGAAAAGGCTATACTAATTTAACAATTAATAACCGTTGATAAAAAAATAAAAAAATAAAAAAATAAAAAATCAATGACTTTCAGACTTATTAACCAAAATATTTGAAAACTCTAAATTAAGAGCTCTGATGGGTAGAATCCACTTATTGATATGATGTTTTGGCCATCTTCTTTTTTATTTTTTTTTCTCATTACCACATAAATAAAGCCTAATTTAAAACTCTACTTTTAGAACTTTCTACCACCAGTCGCTTATGAGAGGGACTACCAGCTAGTGGTACAAACTTTGGTTGATAGCTCAACCATGGTGGTATTACTTTAGAGTATGAATGTTTGGTGGGTGGGGTGCCGGGTGTAGAGTTCAGTTATTTGGTTGGTTGAGAAATACAAGCATTGAAGATGCTTTTTGATGTTAGTTAAAAAAAATTAATTTATTGATTAAAAAAAAATTGATAAAAAAATAATGTTAAGAAAAATTAATTCATTTGAAAATTACTATTTTTCATACCACGATACTCTATATTCTTTCATATTTTATTGTTGGGCAAATAACGTTGATAGTCTTTATATTTTGGTTTTTGTATTATTTTGATCCTTATAATTTTAATTAATTCGATTTTGACATTAAATTTATAATTTTGTTTCAATTTAGTCCAATTGCTTATAATTATTAAAATTTTTGGAAAAAATTATGCAAATAGTCCATGTACTTTACATTATGTGTCAATTTGGTCCATGTAGTCTTAATTTGTTCAATTTTGCCCCTTAATTTAACAGATTGTGTCATTTTAGTCTAATAAATAATGGTTGTTAAGCTAATTTAACTGAAAGTCAAACAATGTGTCAATTTGATCCCTGTATTTCCTACAATATGTCGATTTAATCCCTGTCAAAATCGAGAAAATTGAAACTACAATGACCAAATTGACACATTGTGTAAAGTACAGGGACTAAATTGACACATTATTTGACCTTCCGTTAAATTAATTTAATAATCACTATTTATTGGACTAAAATGATACAATTCGTTAAATTAATAGGCAAAATCAAACAAATTAAAATTATAAGAACCAAATTGACACATCGTGTAATGTACATGAACTATTTATATAATTCATCCAAATTTTCAATGAAAAATATATACGCAAGTAACATAATGTATGTTTTTAGTGAAAAATATACCCGCAATTTTGATCCTAAAACTTTTTTTAAAAAAAAAAATTACTAAAGACAAAAAATAAGCCAATAAAAAAGTAAACCCCAAACACTCATTGACGTGTGGAGTGGAGTGGTATTTTGAATTTCAGATTATTTTATTTTTGTGTCAAAATTATTTTTGCCCAGTAGTTGAAATGGAAAGTGTTAGAGGCCCCTCAACGTTGAGATAGATAGCCTCTTTTTGGGACGTGGATTGGCTTTTTAATTTTTAATTTTTTTGATTATTTTAACTTGGGTTAAAAGGTTTGGTTTGGGAAGGACTTTTTGACTTTTTGACTTTTTTGATTTTTTTTTTGTGAGAGAAGAATGTAATGATTATGGGTTGGATGTGATATTTTATTTTTTGTGGCTAAAATAACCTATTTTATCTTTTGTGACTAAAATAGCCAAAAAAGCCCCGTTTAGCTCTTGCCAAATGGAGCCATAATGAGTTTGTTTTCGTTATAATTTGGTAATGAATATATTTTAACAATCTTACTACAATCGTACAACATAAATCTTTTTAACATTTGAAAATTTTTCACAAAATATCAAATTAAAATGCTATATACAGGTCTTTAAAAAAAAGATATAAAGATTTGATAGAGAAACCTAATGCTATATTTGACGTAATATTTATATATAAGTAATATATAACAAGTTATCTACTTTCTCAACAAAGGGGCCAGAAATATTTTTTAGGGGGCAGGGGGGACCAACTTATTAATATTGTGAAATCCAACTCCTGGTAAGTATACGTTTGGCATATAGGTTAATTTTTTAGTTTTTTGACTATTTTAATTTGGGGTTAAAAAATTTCATTTGGGATGTGTTTTTTGGATTTTTTAACTTTTGTGAAAGAAAAAATAAAATGATTATGATTTGGATGTGGCATTTTGTCTTATTAACTTTTTAGTCTATTTTGTCTTTTTATAGCTAAAATAATCAAAAAAAATTATGCCAAACATAGCCTAAGGTTCACTATTGATAAAATAATGATATGTATTAGGCCAATTTGGAAACATGGTTAAAAGCCAATTTTTGAGTTTTAACTTATTTTGGGTTATACCACCTCTCTACTTTTTTACACATTTTTTTAAAAAAAAAGTAAAAAAAAAAAAATCAAAAAAATCTGTTTTTAACCAACTTTTCAAAATAATTAAGACCACATTATTTGATTTAAAAATTTTAAAAATAATTCTGAATTTTTAATTCGTATTTTGTTGTTTTTAGTTAACGTTTTAATTTTTTAATCAATTTACAAATATTAAGTAATTTTCGTATTCTTTAAATATATATTAATTTCTTTAAAAAAAAGTTATAAATATTTTACTTTTTAAATATATTAAATCAAGTAAAATTAAAAAATTAAAATATCTAATCAAAATATTAAAAAAAATTACTAAAAAAATATAATTTTAAAATTTTAAAAATTATTATTAAAAATTCAAAACCAAATTGAATAAGCCTAAACAGCGGTGTGTTTGGTAACGTTTACGTTTTCAGTTTATATTTACAAAAATTTTATAAACTGGTTTTTGTTTATTTTTTATTTATTTTTAGAAAAACATAAACTACAAATGCGTTTGGTAATTGACAAAATGTTTACAAAATTTAAAAAATATAAAAAAGAGTGAAAAATGGCAAGTGGCGGCGAAAGAAGGTGGTGGCAAATGGCGGCGAAAGACGGTGGGTGGTGGGTAGCTGGCGGTGGTGGGTGGTGGCGGGTGGGTGGGTGACGGTGGGTGGTGGGTACCTGGTGGTGGTGAGTGGTGACGGGTGGGTGGGTGACGGTGGCGGGTGGCGGATAGTGGTGGCAGGTGGGTGACGGATGGCGGGTAGGTGGCGGGTGCTGGTAGTGGGTGGGTGGATGACAGTGGCGGGTGTGGGTGGTGGCGGTGGCGGTGGCGGTGGTGGTGGCGGTGGCGGGTGGTGGGTGGTGGTGGCAGGTGAGTGGCGGATGGCGGATGGCAATGGGTGGTGGCGGGTGGGTGGTGATGGTGGTTGAGTGGGTGATGGTGGTGGGTGGTGGGTGGTAGCGAGTGGGTAGTGGTGGTGGTGGTGGCGATGGTGGCTTCAAGTGGTTGGTGGTGGTGGCAAGTGGGTGGCGGATGGCGGGTGGTGGTGGGTGGTGGCGAGGGGTGGTGGTGGTGGGTGGGTGAGTGGGTGACGGTGGCGGGTGGTAGGTGGTAGCGAGTGGGTGGTGGTGGTGGGTGGTGGTGGCAGGTAGGTGGCGGGTGGGTGGTGGGTGATGGTGGTGGCGGTGGTGGTGGTGGGGGCGGGTGGGTGGGTGACAGGTGACTGGTGGTGGTGGGTGGCTGGTGGTGGTAGGTGGTGGATGGTGGTGGCAGGTGCGTGGTGAGTGGTGATGGCAAGTAGGTGGCGGGTGGTGGTGGTGGTGGCAGGCGGTGGACGGTAGTGGCGGGTGGTGGGTGGTGGATGGCAGGTGGGTGGTGGGTGGCAGTGGTGGTGGTGGCAAAGGGTGGGTGGTGGTGGCGAGTGGGTGGCAGGTGGGTGGTGGTGGCGGGTGGTGGGTGGTGGTGGCAGGTGGGTGGTGAGTGGTGGTGGCAGGTGGTGGTGGGGGGTGGGAGGTGGGTGGTGGGTGGTGGTGGCGGAAGACGGTGGTGGAAAATTGTGGCGCGTGGTGGTTAGTGTTGGGTGGTTAAAAAAAAAAAACTGAAAACTCAAAATGGAAACACATTTTTTGTGTTTTCATTTTTTGGCCAAATTTATAAACTGAGACCACTGATTTATAAATCAAAAATTTTACCAAACAAGTTTTTATTTGAATTTTTAAAATTTTTGTAAATATAAACAGAAAACTGAAAACGTAAGTGTTACCAAACGGCACCGTAGAGATTGAGCCCTCATTTCACATGTTAGTTTTTGGGATTATCAGGTTAAAATAATCACAAAAAATAAATTAATAAATTAATAAAATAAAATATTACATCCCAATCATAATTATTTTATTTTTCTTTTATAAAAATCAAAAAAATTAATCCAAACAAAACTTTTTAACTTTAAACTAAAATAATTAAAAAATTAAAAAAAAAAGCTAAATTATGCAAATAGTCTCTGTAATTTACTCTTTTTTTATTTTGGTCCCTTTTATTTTAATTTGATCAATTTTACCAAATTAAAATAATAAGAACCAAATAAAATAAATAAAGAAATTACAAAAACTACTACTATAATTTGTCCAACAAAAAAAAAAGAATTAAGAACCAACTCACACTAAAGGAAGCCCGAGAGAGTGACAATAGAAACAGCATAAAAAAGTCTAGTGCAAAGTCCTTTGGGAAAACGACACGGACAGACCTGCAGAGAATTAAGGATGAGAAGCGGTGTTTGCGCAGTACGGCGATCAATGTTTCAAAGAGCAGAGAATTAAGGATGAGAAGCGGTGGTTGTGCAGTACAGCAATCGTTGTTTCGAAAAGTATTGTACGTCTCTTAATTTTAAAATTTTATTTCAACTTTAATGATTGTAACAAAAAATAAAAAATTAAAATTAAAATTAAAATATCACGTTACAATGAAATTCCCTCTATTATAATTTATTAAAACTTCCAATTATTTTTGTATTTTAAATTTGACGAGACTCACTTTCAATAATTTCAATAGTGTACTTTTTTAATTTTATTGAGTAAACTATATTTATAAAATATTAAATTAATTATATATTGATAATTTTTTTATTAAATAACATATTTGTATTCAATTTTATAATTAAAATTATATTTATCATTCAATTTTTTTTATACAAACGTGATCTAATATATCTAATTAACGTAATTTTTTATAAATATATTGCTAAGTTTTTGTAATTGACAATTTCATTTGACAAAATTTCGTTTAGTTGTAATTTTATTCACTCCTTTATTTCAGTGAGATTATGAGTGTTTAGATGTGAATCTAACTCGAATTGTACCTTTGCGAGTTTGTGATATTGAAACTTTCATGTTTGCCACTTCACTGACTATGTACAGGGATCGAGTTGTTTGACACCGAAGAAAAAAGCAAAAAGAAAAAAATGAAAATGCAATCGAAGTTTTTTGACCGCTCGAGCGGTTATTTGTGCACTCGAACGAAAAAAAGGATCATCTAGTATTTTTGCAAAGCACTTGAACTTCTGGGAAGAAAGTTTTACCGCTCAAGCGATGAAAGTTACGCTTGAGCAATCAGCCTATGTATTTCGCACTGCTTTTAGTTACACCGCTCGAGTGGTGAAATGTGCATTCAAGCAGCTTTCACGATTCAGGTTACCATAAAGTACGCTATTTGTTTGTTTTAGGGTTTGAGCCATCCAATTTTTCAAAGAGGAAAAAAAAAGTAAAATGTTTTACATTGGAGGGTGCTTTATGAGCATTTTCTTAATGATTTAAGAGTAATCAATGGATCCGTGAACTTTATATCAATATCATCAAGGGGTTTGTTAGAATTCTTTTATTCACAAAAGAGAAATTGTTCTTCGGTGGATTCTGGAGAACTTGGGCCTAAAGTTTTGGTGGATTCCTGAGTAACTCATCGTCATGAATTCAACATCAGAGTTGTGGATTCAATGTTGGACAAGACAATTCTGAGGTGAAGACAGTGGTGGAAGAGGCACATTAAGGTTGGTTCAATTCGAACGTGAATTCGCTAGATAATTGAAGGTACACTAATTTTATTTTTTATTTTTTATTTTTTGTCTTCTTAATAGATTGTTTTCTATCTTTGGCCTGTGATTTTTTTTTTATCACAATTAAAGGCGTTCCAATTGTGATTTTTTCACATTAAATCATTGTGTCAATTTGTCTTTAATTATTTGATTAAAATTATTGTTTAAAATCAATATATAATCACAAATCAATATATCAAAAATTTAGATTTTTCATATATTATAATTTACAAATCGTAAAACGTGAACAATTTGAATAATCAAGTTGGAATGGGCCAACAACCACATTATTTCCGAGAATAAATGACAATAGGGTTGGTTAGTGGTGGTATGGACATGTGGTGGTCATGGTTGGTGGAAGAGATAAGATTTGTAATTTTGTATTACTATTAAATAAGAGTAGGATTAGGTAAGTATTCATTGGATTCATCAAAATTGAATGGCCTAAACTATTTTGTCATAGAATGGGCAATTTTGATGATCTGAGTGGACCGAAATAGATGTATTTTTTTAAATTTGTCGAAACTCAAATGGATAGTAAATGAGAGTTCATCTGACCCAAATCGATTTGCAAGCACCTATTGTTTGGTAGAGATGTGACAAAATTTTACTTAAGAAAATGAATGATAATGCATTGACAATTGAGACCTTTTATTTATTTTAAAATATGACAATTTATTTGTTTTTTTGTTTGTTTTTTTTTTTTTTATCATCCTAGAAAATGATACTATTTTTAAAGAAAAAAATATATATAGTGAATTCTAAACTACTTGCAGTCCATAAATTAAGGCCCAAATGTCCATATAAGTAATAAGTAGGGATGCAAGAAAAATTGAAAAGATCGACCAAACCGATTGAACCTAACCAAATCGTCCATATTTGGTCTGTGTTTAACAAGAATAAGTTTTTGCGATTTTTAAATTTGTTTTTTTTCAACTTTCAGTTCAGTATCGATTTAAGCACTTTATACACTAAGCTAAACCGAAACCGACCGCTTTACCATATATTATATTTATAATATATATATATATATATATATAATTTAATAATATTGATAAGTATAATAAATTATTAATCTCAATTAATTAACCATATCATCCCTATAACCGAAGTTAATATACCCTTATTATATATAATCTTAACTCTAACTTACTATTATTGAAGTCTTAGTATTTATTATTAGTTTTCGTTAGTAGTTTTGTTAATCTAGAAGTTGTAAAATATTCATTAAATGGATGGATATGATATATTTGAAATAGTTGACAAATGACTAATTCAATATTTTTACATAAATGAGTAACTATACTAAAAAATGACTTAAATTTGAAAGATACTAAACCGATTAAACCACACCAAATTGAACTGTTTCAATTTGTGCGATTCTGTGCGGTTTGATAGAAGAAGCGGTCTGTATCGGTGCTCAAAATAATAAAACTGACTTTATTGATTTGGTAAATTTTTTTATCTAAATACCAACCATACCGATCTGATTACATTTCTAACTACAAGTTATCAAATCACACTCTCTATTTTTTTACATATCTTTTCATAAAAAAACTAAAAAATCAATTAAAATAGTCAATTTCCAAACAAAGCCTAAATATGTACCTACCAAAACCCTTTGGGGTACGAGCAGGCCACACTATCTTCTCTTAGGCTCAAATAATGGGTTAACTGGTTGATGGCCCAACAGTATTATTATTTGGGGGCCCGAAAGATGGTGAATAGTTATTGGATTTTCATTCCATATGCTTAGAAGACCCCAAAAAAAATTAAATAAATAAATAAAGGAATTTTTGGTGAAACACCCCCTCAGTGGGCCTATTTTGTGTCCAACCCACGGAATAAAACAATAATTCCAAAAGTCCCTCAATTAAAAAAATATTATGAATTGACTGAAATGTCCTTCCATATAAGTGGGGAAATATGAAACAATTCCATAAAAGTAAAATTTTACTCTGAATAAGAGTAAAATGTTACACTCTGAATCTAAAAGTAAAATTTTACTCTGTATAAAAATAAAATTTTACTTAGAAAAAACGAGTAAAATGTTAGTCTGAATCTAAAAGTAAAATTTTACTCTGAAAAACGAGTAAAATGTTATACTCTGAATCTAAAAGTAAAATTTTACTCTGTACAAAAGTAAAATTTTACTCTGAAAAACGAGTAAAATGTTGGACTCTAAATCTAAAAGTACCAGAATAAAATTTAAATGTCATTCTAATACCAGAGTAAAATTTTACTCTCATTGTAAACAGAGCACGTACTAGAGTAAAATTTTACTCTAATTCTCTCAAACAAAAAACAGAGTAATAAAACCAGAGCAAAATTTTACTCTCATTCTCTGAAACAAAAAAAACAATAGAACCATTTTACTCTCATTCTCTGAAACAAAAAACAAAGCAACAGAACCAGAGTAAAATTTTACTCTGGTTTTGTCAAACGAAATCAGATCAAACACAACAAAAATAAATCAAAAAAAAAAAAAACAAACAAACAAAACAAAACAAAATAAATTAATCAACAAATCAACATACTTAATTGAGAAGAAAAACCTCTAAAACTCGATCAACAGTCACAAATCTCAATGAAACTCTCGTTTAATTGAGAGTGTTGATCATCGGCGGCGAGATCGTCTATTATTGACCAAGTGAGAGATCTTTGGCTGCGAGATCTTCAGATTTGGAGATCATCATCATCAATTTCGTTCCTAATTTCGTTCTTGCGAGATCTTCAGCTCAGATTTCAAATATTTCAAATGTCTGATACGTATATATTGAAGGGCAATATTGTGATAAAAAAAAATAGAAATTACAAAATGTCCTTATTAAGATAGAAATTTCCTATTCAGGGGCTTTTTGAAAGAAAATTGATTGGATTATCCTTTACCCTAATAAAAAGGTTCAAAAGGGGGTTTCACGAAAAATCCCTAAAATAAAATAAATCAATTGGTATATGCAGAATGCATAAAGAAAAGAAAAAAAAAAGTAGTGATTTTGATATTAAAAAATAATAATTTGGACAAAAATGCAGTCAATCCCATACTCTTAACATAATTACATTGACTCCCATTTTAGTAAGACTAAATTGATTGAAATTAAAACAGATGGTGTAGACACTAAAATAAATAAAAATAAATATATATTTTAGTAGGATATAAGTAACATTATTTTTGTATTCATACAACTAACAAATTACCAAATCAAACCAAGTCTTAAATCTCATAAAATGGAGTCTGCTACATGAATCCTTCTTCTCCACGCGGTCCTATCAAAGGTCATTTCATTAGTCAAATTAAGTAGATCCATATCTCTATTTACAACACTAACCAACATTAATCTAGGCCTATCCCGTCTCTTGACACTTCTATCTACCGTTACAACATCGCATCTCTTCACTACTACCTCTGTTGGTCTCTGTTGAATATGATCAAACCATCTCAATCGATTCTCTCTCAACTTATCTTCTATCAGTGCTACTCCTACCCATTTCCAAATACACTCATTCCTAATTCTGTCTTGTCTAGTCTTACCACACATCTACCTTAGCATTCTTATCTCAGCCACAATCATCTTATCTATATGTTGTTTCTTGGTTGCCCAATACTCCGTCCCATACAACATCACTGGTCTAATAGCCGTTCTATAGAACTTACCTTTAAGTCTAGTGGGTATTCGTTTATCGCACAATATCCCAAACGCACTTCCCCACTTACACCATCCCGCCTTAATCCTATAGGCCACATCCGTATCAATCTCCTCTCTATTGTGATAATTGACCCTAAATAACAAAACGGTTCACTCTTAGGCAGCTCTCGATTCTCAATCTTCACTTCTCCTTTGCGTTCATTATTACTGTTATTAAATATACACACCATCTACTCTGTCTTAGTTCTACTTATCCAAAATCTTTTAGATTCAAGAGCTTTTCTCCAAATCTCCAACTTTATATTAACTTTTTCTCTAGTCTCATCCACTAGCACTATATCGTCTGCAAAAAGCATACACCATGGCACGTTGTAGACGTCCCCGAACGCCCCAGGAGGGAAATCCCGCTCTGTTCATTTGGGGTCACTACAGCTCAGGACTCTCAAATTGTCACGGTTCTAAATCTGAACCAAAGAGTCCAAATCCGGCAAATCGTTTTGAGAAAACAGATTTTGAAAGAAGTGCCAAACATGGACTGCTTTGCCAGATACAGAGTCGCCACTTAAATATTTTATTTTGGGAGAAATTTAGGAAACCCTGACTCGTTGCCTAAGGCCACGTGTCCGTCATCACCAAAGTTGCCTCGGCTCGGGAACTTGGGTACGATTGGGGAAGGTCACTTCGTGAGCACCCGCGCTCGCCCGATCAAAGATCGGCCTCTACTAACCATGATATCTATTTTTGAAAACATTATGCGTTCTTATTCCGGTTATTAGCCTAGATTTACTATGTGATGCGCACAGCATACAAGTATAGACTGGATCATCTGAATTGGAACAAAACATTTCATGTTTGTTTGTTTGAAAATGGTTTGATGGTGCTACTCGCAAGTAGGCTAAGACGTGGATTTGCCACCCTCGGGTGGGCTTAGAAAAGATGGTTTTGCCACTATCTAGTGGGCTTAAAACACATATTTGATGAATTGTTTCAATTTAAATAACCCAACCTTCACCCACAGGCATTCAGGCAGTTATATCACATAAGCAATTAGCCTCATGGTAAGCATGCTATTCATGGCAGTCACTCATACACATGCAAGGATGCTAAAACATAAAACTTACCGAGTACTCCAAGCCAAAACATAAGCTTATTAGAAATCCATGCATGATCCTAACTATACAGAAATGCCTAATGCAACACATGCAAAATGCAACTAAGATAGGCTCGACTATTCTAGACATGGCATATGAAATGCTACAGCTAACATGTATTCAACTTGAAATTGAAAATACAATGCAGTTAGTATGATGCGCCGAGCCCGGTGCATGCAATACAGATGAATGAATGCAAACATGCTATCATACTGTATGCTAATTGAAACATGCCCTAATCTAACCATCATAAGCTGGTAAATAAAAGGGAGAAAGACGTGAGGTTGGAAGACATACATCACACTCACGCACACTTATTACAACATTGCCCTCGCACAGAGGGTCAGAATAAATAATATACAGTCCCAAATAAACAGTACAGTCCAAATAAGCAAATGAATCTAAGAAAGCTATAAACTAGCATGCAAGCTAGGGACTGCCTCGACTCCGCTCCGGATGATGAATGATGCATGCTCGGGTTGCTTGGCACGGAAATCCACTGCGATGTCCCAATTAGCCTCTGTTCGCAATTGACGCCGGAATGCTGTGCAAGGCTTTTGAAAGCTGCTGATTTTGATTTGCTGCAACAGAGAGCAAGAAAGGGGCATGGCAATGTATTTTCACATATGTATGCATGCCTCGATCCTCGTACCACTAATCACGCATCTCGATACATGATGGCCGAGGAGTCAAATTGCACAACTCAATATGGAATGAATGCACATATAAACACAACAAAACCTAAACTCCATCATGGATAATCCGGAGTGTCGGTGAGTGGGAATTGAGACACGTTCCGTCACTCGTAGTACGAAATGTACCTCGTTTCCCGTGCTCGGGCTAACTCCTATCGCAAACACAATGCAATATGCATGACATGCGTGAATACAACCTAACATGCACAATGCTATGAAATGACATACACAATGCACGATGTAACATGGCATACACAATGCGCTAACATACAACCTAGCATGCACAATGCTATGAGATGGCATACACAATGAGCGAGATAACATGGCATACACAATGCGCTAACATACAACCTAGCATACGCAATGCTATGAAATGAAATGGCATACACAATGCATAATGGACTTACACCAACATGAGTGGACCTCAGCCACACTCACATAAGAGGCCATAAGATGAAAATGAGACTCTCGAAGTACGTGTACGCGTGCACGCAAACCGATGACCAACCCTAAGGCACCGAATGCCACTCTAACAAGACATGGCAAGGCATGAAATATGATATGCAAACATGCAAATTTCAGCAGCAAAAGGTGATGCGAAACAGCCCCGAATCATGGCAATATAGCACCCGATGCATGAAATGGTCCCGAAATGCAAGATTAGGCATACGCAATGGCCTACAGCTATACAAAGCATGCATTATTTGTACATGGAGTATGAAGACAGATTCAAGGCAGCCCCAAAACAAGCATGTTTCCAGTTTTAAGCAAGGCCAAACAGCAAATACAAATAAGGCTAAACTAGCATGTAAAAAACGACCCTAAATGTGAGATAATGAAGCAAGTCACAGCTGCTGGCCCCAAACAGCTGAGAGGCCCTTCAACAAAAGTGAAAAGGAGCTCAAAATAAGCCTAGTTCTAGTTAGGATCGGAGCCCAAAACAGCAAGCACAAGGGGCTTAGAAAGCATGCAAAATATGGACCAAAAATGGGGAAATGGAGCTTACCCTTGAAGACCAATCTTTTGGCAACTCTTGGACCAAAATCCAGCACTCTTAGGCTTTGGAGAACACCCTCAAACTGCTGGAATGGAGGATGGAAGGGTAGGGCTATGGGTTGATGAAGAAAGGGGTGTAGGACTTAAAAGGTTTTTGAGTTTAGAATAGAGAGGGAGAGAGATCTAATGCAAAGGGCTTGAGGGGGATTTTTGTAACCCTAATACCAGAGCTGGAGGCCCTGTTATATAGGCAAGAAAGGGGGGAAAAGGGGGGGAAAAATGGAGGGAAAACCAACCAAGTTTCCCTCCAAAATGCAGCCCCCCGGATACAGAATCTGGGGGGAAAAAGAGGTTGTATCTACACTGTACCTGTTGCAAGGATTCTGGCTGGCCAGTTATCTAGGCTGCAGGTGGCCGGCCGGCTACCTCCCATGGCCGGCCGGCCAAGGGTCAAAACGGCCAATGAGAATTAATGGCCGGCCACCACAGAAAGAGGGCCTCCCATGTGTGCACAACACAGCCCTGTGGTCAAAAACTGGAGAAAGTGAACCAGGAGAGAGAACAACCCACTTTTCAAAGGGGTTCAAAAGGTTCAACAACAATTACTGGCCGGCCACCAATCCCGGATGTGTACATCACAAATATGGGGTTTAGGGTGCAAGAAAATGGCCCAAGGGTGATCAACATTGGCTTTGAAGTGGACAAAATCGGGCGACGGAGGGCGATGAAGGGATAAAGTTGGCTGACAGAACAATTACTGGCCTCCCATCCTTCTATGACCTTCCTAGCAATGAAACAGAGGTCCCTGCCAAAAAAGAACCAAAACCGATGCAAAATGAAGGTTCGGGGGCTAGAACGCGCAGTTCGGGGCCCCGAAAACTGACTATTAGGCACCGGGAGTGGTGTTCGACCACGAAGTCGGTCTCTCGGACCACAGTGTCCCTCAAAATGGAGCAAATAAGATGTATGCCAAAAACCGGAGCAAACGGAGATGGTTAAGCGGTCCCGAACCGAGGCACACGGCCAATGGCTCCGAAAAATCAGAAACCGGGCTCCAAACGGGCAAAATGGCCTATGACCACGAAACGTAGCCTACGGCCACTGAGAGATGATCCACGAGACCTCTCCCTCCCTTCGGTAAGAGAAAACAGAGAAAACAGAGCCTAGTTCACAAACCGAGGCAAAGCACAAAAGAGCCCGGAAGTCCGGAGGCAAGGCTCACAGCCGAGACTCTGAAACTTCTGAGCAAGCACAATATGCAGTATCACCGAGTGCTCAACTGGTGACGTCTGAGTCTCAAGGTCAGTCAAAAATGGGGTGTCTACAGTTGCCCCTCTTTGACAGAACTCGGAAGTCATAAGTGACGGGAATGAATGTCAAAGCCCAGAGACGACCCATTTTTGACAAGGCCGAAGACTTAGACAAACATACAAAATATCACAGATGTGCCCGCAGGCATGCCCGCAGGCAGGGGCAAAATGCAACCGAAAATGCAAGAAGCCGAAGGCAACTTAATGATCATGCAAATGCAGCAAGCTGTAATGAAGCAAGTATTGCGCAAATAGATGCAACAGTTTTAAGCAAGAATGCAAGGCAACAACTATATTTCATGTAGTTAGGAACGTGGAGAATTATTCAATTCTCATCGCGTCTCACACGGAGAAGATACGATACCTATGCGATTCGTTTGGTCGCACCAGCCTCAAATGAACCGTACATACAATATCGTGCCTGCAAAAGGAAGAAACTCAATAAGTACAACATCTCTAACAACATATGTTCAATGCGATATCGTATGCAGACAATCGCGGTGTCGATGGAAAAGTGCATCGCAATGCGGGAAGAAACTCGCGTGACAACGCGGGTTCAAGCACGGAGGCTCGGTGATGTCAAAGAGACGTGCATAACAATGCAAGTATATGCATGAGAATGCAAGTTATGTGCATGATAATGCAGAACAAGCGTGAACCAGGATGCATGTTCGTCACAAAACAATGAGCAAGGAAATGCGCCTTTTGGCGAAGGCGACTCGATCGCGGCCTCTGGTTCATCTCCCGGAGAGGTTACAACATGTTCAAAAAGGATACATCTCACTTTTGATGAGTAATGATGAGACACACATCGGAAGTTGAAGCTGAGGTCCCGGCGGAGCGATTTCGCGACAGGAAGTGCACCTCTCTTGTACTTTCTCAGGTCCCGGGGACTCCAATCCTCCTCAAAATTTGCAGGGACCTTGGGGGCATGCGAGGAACACCACCGTCCAGTTTTATGGGGAGGGGGAGGTGGCCGGCTAGTTCTTGAAAAGTAAATGGCCGGCCGGCCACTTTGCCTAATCTGGGGGCAATCTTGTCCTTTTAGCCTCTTTTCTTTAAATACATCCACCCAAACACTTTGAGCTCACTTTTGCAGCTCCGAAATCCTCCTCTCTACCTTCCCAAACCATTTTCTCCCTCAGATCTGTGCTCTATACGCGTTTTCCAACGTCCCACGCAAGTTGTTTTCGCGAAATCTTTCAGTTTCAAGCACTTTGAACCGATTAAATTTTGGTTTCGGGGCTTCTTTTCTCATTTTCGCCACTTGAGGTGAGTTTGTCTCAATGTTTGGAAGATTTTCTCGGGAGTTGACTTTTGTTGACTTTTTCATTTCCCGAGAGTTGACTTTTTCCAATTTTGGCTCATTTTTGCTCATTTTTCCTCCTTTTGTAGATTTTTTGGAAATGGCGGGTCAATTTCCCCACGGTGGAGCTTCTCCAGGTGCCGGAGGCGAGCCTGACATCATGTCTCTGCCTCCGAGGGTTCGCCCCTTCATACCCGAGAGGTATGATCCACCAGTACACGTTCTCCCGCGGGCTGTTATTCATCATTTCACCGAGTTCGACGAGCGAGCACCCGGGGATCTCCTCCTGCGGGAGACTGAGTATCATCTCTCCCACGAGGTACGAGAGGTATTTACTTCGTTTTTACCTTTTCTGTAACGTATTACGAATTTTTCTTGTATTCTGTCAGCACACTGAACACACGGTTCAATCACTTGAATTTCTGAACACTCAGTCCATAAATTGATTGTGAACACACAGCACACACCGGTTGAGGGTTGAACACGCAGCTCACACACTGATTTTCTGAACACACAGTCCAATTTGAAGGTGAACACGCAGCCCACACTGATTGAGAGTTGAACACGCAGTCCAAACACTGATTTTCTGAACACACAGTCCAAATTGAAGGTGAACACGCAGCCCACACTGATTGAGAGTTGAACACGCAGTCCAAACACTGATTTTCTGAACACGCCGTCCAAATTGAAGGTGAACACGCAGCCCACACTGATTAAGATTTAAGCACGCAGCCCAAACACTAATTTTCTGAACACGCAGTCCAAATTGAAGGTAAACACGCAGCCCACACTGATTGAGAGTTAAGCACGCAGCCCAAACACTGATTTTCTGAACACGCAGTCCAAATTGAAGGTGAACACGCAGCCCACACTGATTGAGAGTTGAACACGCAGTCCAAACACTGATTTTCTGAACACGCAGTCTAAATTGAAGGTGAACACGCAACACACACTGATTGAGAGTTAAGCACGCAGCCCAAACACTGATTTTCTGAACGCGCAGTCCAAATTGAAGGTGAACACGCAGGCCACACTGATTTGAGAGTTAAGCACGCAGCCCAAACACTGATTTTCTGAACACGCGGTCCAAATTGAAGGTGAACACGCAGCCCACTCTGATTGAGAGTTGAACACGCAGCCCAAACGCTGATTTTCTGAACACGCAGCCCAAATTGAAGGAGAACACGCAGCCCACACTGATTGAGAGTTAAGCACGCAGCCCAAACACTGATTTTCTGAACACGAAGTCCAAATTGAAGGTGAACACGCAGCCCACACTGATTTGAGAGTTAAGCACGTAACCCAAACACTGATTTTCTGAACACGCAGTCCAAATTGAAGGTGAACACGCAGTCCAAACACTGATTTTTAGAGCACACAGCCCAAACTGAAGGTGAACACGCCGCCCACACTGATTGAGAGTTGAACACGCAGCCCAAACACTGATTTTCTGAACACGCGGTCCAAATTGAAGGTGAACACGCAGCCCACACTGATTGAGAGTTGAACACGCAGCCCAAACACTGATTTTCTGAACACACAGTCCAAATTGAAGGTGAACACGCAACCCACACCGATTGAGAGTTAAGCACGCAGCCCAAACACTGATTTTTAGAGCACACAGCCCAAATTGAAGGTGAACACGCAGCCCACACTGATTGAGAGTTGAACACGCAGTCCAAACACTGATTTTCTGAACACGCGGTCCAAATTAAAGGTGAACACGCAACACACACTGATTGAGAGTTAAGCACGCAGCCCAAACACTGATTTTCTGAACGCGCAGTCCAAATTGAAGGTGAACACGCATTCCACACTGATTTGAGAGTTAAGCACGCAGCCCAAACACTGATTTTCTGAACACGTAGTCCAAATTGAAGGTGAACACGCAGCTCAGACCGATTGAGAGTTGAACACGCAGTCTAAACACTGATTTTTAGAGCACATAGCCCAAATTGAAGGTGAACACGCAGCCCACACTGATTTAGAGTTGAACACGCAGTCCAAACACTGATTTTCTGAACACGCAGTCCAAATTGAAGGTGAACACGCAGCCCACACTGATTGAGAGTTAAGCACGCAGCCCAAACACTGATTTTCTGAACGCGCAGTCCAAATTGAAGGTGAACACGCCGCCCACACTGATTGAGAGTTAAGCACGCAGCCCAAACATTGATTTTCTGAACACGCGGTCCAAATTGAAGGTGAACACGCAGTCCACACTGATTTGAGAGTTAAGCACGCAGCCCAAACACTAATTTTCTGAACACGCGGTCCAAATTGAAGGTGAACACGCAGCCCACTCTGATTGAGAGTTGAACACGCAACCCAAACGCTGATTTTCTGAACACGCAGTCCAAATTGAAGGTGAACACGCAGCCCACACTGATTGAGAGTTAAGCACGCAGCCCAAACACTGATTTTCTGAACACGAAGTCCAAATTGAAGGTGAACACGCAGCCCACACAAATTTGAGAGTTAAGCACGCAGCCCAAACACTGATTTTCTAAACACGCAGTCCAAATTGAAGGTGAACACGCAGCCCATACCGATTGAGAGTTGAACACACAATCCAAACACTGATTTTTAGAGCACACAGCCCAAATTGAAGGTGAACACGCAGCCCACACTGATTGAGAGTTGAACACGCAGCCCAAACACTGATTTTCTGAACACGCGGTCCAAATTGAAGGTGAACACGCAGCCCACACTGATTGAGAGTTGAACACGCAGCCCAAACACTGATTTTCTGAACACACAGTCCAAATTGAAGGTGAACACGCAGCCCACACCAATTGAGAGTTAAGCACGCAGCCCAAACACTGATTTTTAGAGCACACAACCCAAATTGAAGGTGAACACGCAGCCCACACTGATTGAAAGTTGAACACGCAGTCCAAACACTGATTTTCTGAACACGCGGTCCAAATTGAAGGTGAACACGCAACACACACTGATTGAGAGTTAAGCACGCAGCCCAAACACTGATTTTCTGAACGCGCAGTCCAAATTGAAGGTAAACACGCAGGCCACACTGATTTGAGAGTTAAGCACGCAGCCCAAACACTGATTTTCTGAACACGCAGTCCAAATTGAAGGTGAACATGCAACTCAGACCGATTGAGAGTTGGACACGCAGTCTAAACACTGATTTTTAGAGCACACAGCCCAAAGTGAAGGTGAACACGCAGCCCACACTGATTTAGAGTAGAACACGCAGTCCAAACACTGATTTTCTGAACACGCAGTCCAAATTGAAGGTGAACACGCAGCCCACACTGATTGAGAGTTAAACACGCAGCCTGAACACTGATTTTCTGAACGCGCAGTCCAAATTGAAGGTGAACACACAGCCCACAGTGATTGAGAGTTAAGCACGCAGCCCAAACACTGATTTTCTGAACACGCAGTCCAAATTGAAGGTGAACACGCAGCCCACACTGATTTGAGAGTTAAGCACGCAGCCCAAACAGTGATTTTCTGAACACGCAGTCCAAATTGAAGGTGAACACGCAGCCCAAACGCTGATTTTCTGAACACGCAGTCCAAATTGAAGGTGAACACGCAGCCCACACTGATTGAGAGTTAAGCACGCAGTCCAAACATTGATTTTCTGAACACGCAGTCCAAATTGAAGGTGGACACGCAGCCCACACTGATTTGAGAGTTAAGCACGCAGCCCAAACACTAATTTTCTGAACACGCGGTCCAAATTGAAGGTGAACACGCAGCCCACTCTGATTGAGAGTTGAACACGCAACCCAAACGCTGATTTTCTGAACACGCAGTCCAAATTGAAGGTGAACACGCAGCCCACACTGATTGAGAGTTAAGCACGCAGCCCAAACACTGATTTTCTGAACACGAAGTCCAAATTAAAGGTGAACACGCAGCCCACACTAATTTGAGAGTTAAGCACGCAGCCCAAACACTGATTTTCTGAACACGCAGTCCAAATTGAAGGTGAACACGCAGCCCATACCGATTGAGAGTTGAACACGCAGTCCAAACACTGATTTTTAGAGCACACAGCCCAAATTGAAGGTGAACACGCAGCCCGCACTGATTGAGAGTTGAACACGCAGCCCAAACACTGATTTTCTGAACACGCGGTCCAAATTGAAGGTGAACACGCAGCCCACACTGATTGAGAGTTGAACACGCAGCCCAAACACTGATTTTCTGAACACACAGTCCAAATTGAAGGTGAACACGCAGCCCACACCGATTGAGAGTTAAGCACGCAGCCCAAACACTGATTTTTAGAGCACACAGCCCAAATTGAAGGTGAACACACAGCCCACACTGATTGAGAGTTGAACACGCAGTCCAAACACTGATTTTCTGAACACGCGGTCCAAATTGAAGGTGAACACGCAACACACACTGATTGAGAGTTAAGCACGCAGCCCAAACACTGATTTTCTGAACGCGCAGTCCAAATTGAAGGTAAACACGCAGGCCACACTGATTTGAGAGTTAAGCCCGCAGGCCAAACACTGATTTTCTGAACACGCAGTCCAAATTGAAGGTGAACATGCAACTCAGACCGATTGTGAGTTGGACACGCAGTCCAAACACTGATTTTTAGAGCACACGGCCCAAAGTGAAGGTGAACACGCAGCCCACACTGATTTAGAGTAGAACACGCTGTCCAAACACTGATTTTCTGAACACGCAGTCCAAATTGAAGGTGAACACGCAGCCCACACTGATTGAGAGTTAAGCACGCAGCCTGAACACTGATTTTCTGAACGCGCAGTCCAAATTGAAGGTGAACACGCAGCCCACAGTGATTGAGGGTTAAGCACGCAGCCCAAACACTGATTTTCTGAACACGCAGTCCAAATTGAAGGTGAACACGCAGCCCACACTGATTTGAGAGTTAAGCACGCTGCCCAAACAATGATTTTCTGAACACGCGGTCCAAATTGAAGGTGAACACGCAGCCCACTCTGATTGAGAGTTGAACACGCAGCCCAAACGCTGATTTTCTGAACACGCAGTCCAAATTGAAGGTGAACACACAGCCCACACTGATTGAGAGTTAAGCACGCAGCCCAAACACTGATTTTCAGAACACGAAGTCCAAATTGAAGGTGAACACGCAGCCCACACTGATTTGAGAGTTAAGCACGCAGCCCAAACACTGATTTTCTGAACACGCAGTCCAAATTGAAGGTGAACACGCAGCTCACACCGATTGAGAGTTGAACAGGCACTCCAAACACTGATTTTTAGAGCACACAGCCCAAATTGAAGGTGAACACGCAGCCCACACTGATTTAGAGTTGAACACGCAGTTCAAACACTGATTTTCTGAACACGCCATCCAAATTGAAGGTGAACACGCAGCCCACACTGATTGAGAGTTAAGCACGCAGCCCAAACACTGATTTTCTGAACACGCAGTCCAAATTGAAGGTGAACACGCAGCCCACACTGATTTGAGAGTTAAGCACGCAGCCCAAACACTGATTTTCTGAACACGCAGTCCAAATTGAAGGTGAACACGCAGCCCACACCGATTGAGAGTTGAACACGCAGTCCAAACACTGATTTTTAAAGCACACAGCCCAAATTGAAGGTGAACACGCAGTCCACACTGATTGAGAGTTGAACACGCAGCCCAAACACTGATTTTCTGAACACGCGGTCCAAATTGAAGGTGAACACGCAGCCCACACTGATTGAGAGTTGAACACGCAGCCCAAACACTGATTTTCTGAACACGCAGTCCAAATTGAAGGTGAACACACAGCCCACACCGATTGAGAGTTAAGCACGCAGCCCAAACACTGATTTTTAGAGCACACAGCCCAAATTGAAGGTGAACACGCAGCCCACACTGATTGAGAGTTGAACACGCAGTCCAAACACTGATTTTCTGAACACGCGGTCCAAATTGAAGGTGAACACGCAGCCCACACTGATTGAGAGTTAAGCACGCAGCCCAAACACTGATTTTTCGAACACACAGTCCAAATTGAAAGTGAACACACAGCCCACACTGATTTGAGAGTTAAGCACGCAGCCCAAACACTGATTTTCTGAACACGCAGTCCAAATTGAAGGTGAACACGCAGCTCACACCGATTGAGAGTTGAACACGCAGTCCAAACACTGATTTTCTGAACACGCAGTCCAAATTGAAGGTGAACACGCAGCTCACACTGATTAAGAGTTGAACACGCAGTCCAAACACTAATTTTCTGAACACGCAGTCCAAATTGATTTTTCAGAGCACACAGCTCACTTACTTTACTTTGCACGCAGCCTATTAATTTTATTTGCATGCAGCTTATTCATTTCATTTGCACGCAGCTTATTCATTTCATTTGCACGCAGCTTATTCATTTCTGAAACACCTATTCATTCTGAATGCAGGTGACTTCCCGCAATGTGCGGGGGTATGGCTCTACTGCGGCGAGAGACTGGTATGCTGAGCTCCCGGAGGCCGTTCGGGACTTGGTCGACTTGACGGGGTGTGGGCCTTTCTGTGCTGGGTTATCCCGTTATCCTGCCAGGAGGACGCTGATGGCCGCCCTGGTGGAGAGATGGTGGGACACCACCAACTCTTTCCATTTCTCTGCCACTGGGGACATGACTATGACCCCTTTTGACTTGGCTGTATTGACCGGCCTTGATGTGGAAGGCTGGGCGATCCCCTATGATGAGGACATGGGCGAGTGGGAGGCCGCTTGGATATATCTGCTGGGGGCTCGCCCGCCTGTTGACAGAGCTTCAGGGAGAGTCCGATATACCTGGTTCTCTTCCCACTTCCGGCGGGCGGAGATGGAGCCCGGGACTCCTGATGAGGCGGCATAGTATGCCCGCGGCTTTTTGATGTTCCTCTTCGGGACCACTCTGTTTGCTGATAGAGGGAACGCTGTTGGGCTCTATCTACTGAGTGCCTTAGTGGACCTGTCACAGGTCAGGCAGTATGACTGGGGTGGTGCCGGCTTGGCCACCCTTTATTGCTACATGAGCGCGACCTCACGCGGACGGGGGGACTTACTTGGCGGCTATTGGAGAGCCTGGGAGGTACTTTCTGCCCTCTTACATTTATGCTCCTCATTACTTGCACATCGCACACACGGCGCACTTTATACTCTATACCGTGCATTTTGCCCTCAGCATTTCACATTCTGCTTTGTTTTCTACAGTTGTGGGTCTATGTGTATTTCCCGACATTGGCCCCGGAGTTGCTGGTAGCGGGACCTCTCATGACCCCGTACTCACTTGTGTTTGAGGGCCGGCACCGGCCAAGACCTCGGGAGTCTCTCCTTTACCTGCGATAGTATTTCGACACGGTGCGCTCATCGGAGGTACTTCAGAACTCTCAGTTCTTTCTGTTTTCATCTTTGATTTGTCTTGTACATCTTCGATTTCTGTTTGGTTTATGCACCTGTTGTCTGCAGATTACATGGCAGCCCTGGGCGCCCTTAGGTGAGGGTCTCCGATTCCAGTTTGCCGGAGGGTGGGGTGCCTCCCGGTACAGGCTCTTGTTCGAAGGGCCGGTTGGTAGGGCCTTTTTTCTGGAAGAGCGTTTCTTGCATCAAGTCTGGGGGTACACTTCTCAGGACCCTCCCTCAGCACCCCCAGTCGATATGCAGATTGCTGATGTGCTCATTTCCCGAGATGTTGTTAATGCTATGCTGGGTACTGATGCATTGCTATATCTTGAGGAGGGGGATTATGCTACTTACCGTCACACATACCTGATGCCTCCGTTGACGGGAGTTCGCACTCCGATGATGAGGCCTGCTGGTATGCCATCTTCGAGCCAGGCCCAGGCTTGGGCTGCAGACGCCCCTTCCACCAGCAGGGCTGGTACATCTAGAGGCGGGGGTGGATCGGTTCCCCCGATTCCTCCGACTTTTCCTCATCCTGGATGGCCGGACATGCCGACTGAGCTGATGGGGTGGCAGTATGGGACTACCTCTCCGATTTCGATCCCGATAGAGCCTCTGATGCCCGGTCATCGATACGTCATTGATCCCGACTCACCGCCGGTATGCCCCACTGTTTTTCATCTATCATTCAAACACTTAGACATTCCTTTATTCACTGATGATTATGAGCTCGTATCTGCAGCCACCCAGAGAGTACATAGAGGAAGTGATTGGATTGGTGGCCTCACTTGAGGGGATGGTCCTGCGGATGGAGGCACAGTTGTCTATCATGGGCTTCCAGGTACCCTTTAGTTTTCTGGCATTTATCATACTTCCGATGACATGCTGATTTCTACTGTATTGATAGGCTACTTGTGTAGAGCACATCTGACACACACCCCATTTGTACACTGTGTTTACATGCACCCATTTCATGTAGTTTTTGCTTGTATCTGCATCTGATGTACATATTTGGACTGATGTATTTGAATTGAACTCTTTATTTTCAGATGCCCCCGGTATATGCTCAGCCGCAGGCCACCTGGGCCTTCTCGGGGAGCTAGGCCATCTGGGCCCTTTTACAGAGCTGGGTCATCCAGGCCTTTTCACGGAGCTGGGCCATCCAGGCCTTTCCGAGGAGAGGGGTCGTCTCGTAGGCGTATAGCACATATTGTGGAGGAGGAGCCTGGTAAGGATGAGGAGGAGGAGGTTGCAGACCGTCAGTCGGAGACATCTGCTTGTGAAGAGGACGGCTCCGGCCTTGGTTCCAGGAGTGGAGGCGAGGCTGAGAGGGATCCCGAGGATGACGGCTCCGGTTTAGATGATGGCGACGGCGATGGTGGCGGAGAGTCTATTCCGCAGAAGAGGACGAAGAGGGCCTCTTATTACTGCTCTTGAGAGCACAGATGTGGCTGTTTCCTGTTTTATTTATCTTTTTGCTAGTAGTTGTAGCACATTTGTACATTATCGGGCAGTTTTTTTTTTGTAAAACTTGCGCCTTAGTCTGTAAAATATTGTAACAAGCGAGGCATGATGGGATGAAACAGCTTTTGAAAGAAGTGTTGTATTTTAAACTTTTAGCATCATCGCATCATTTTACACCATAATGAGATTGAATGGAAATGTGCATTGTGCATTTTGCCCAGTCAAGTAGTGAACCGACGCAACAACTTAACTTTCTAAGATATAACAAAACCTTAGTAAGTTTACAACTCGATAAGCAAAATGCAATAGTGTTGACAACTCAAATAAACAAGACTCAAACAAAAATTGCTTAAACAGGGAGTAACAACTCAAAAACACGAAACACAACAGCTCGACAAACAACTCGATAAGCAAAACGACAACTCGATAAACAAAACAACAGCTCGATAAACAAAACTCAACAACACAAAGTGTACTTCGGACGATCTGGGCAATCGGAACGCATCCAAAATAGAGGGAAATAGAGGCTTTTGACACACCCGCTGCAGGGAAATGCTTGAAACTTTCTCTTGGAGGGTACAACAAGGCTGAAGACACACATTGGAGCATGGCCGGCTACTTTTTGGAGCCGGCCGGCCATATTTATTGCAAGGGGGGGCCACTGGCCAGCTTTTGAAAAAGGAAATGGCCGGCCTGCCAGAAAAGGTGGCCGGCCGGCCACTTAGTCCAGTAACCGTCAAATTTTTGACACTTGTCCCCGAATAGTGTCTCTCCCTCTTTAAAAGCCTTAGCTCCGTGGTTTATTCAATTCACCTTAGTTTTGCACCAAAAATGGAGGCCTTTCTTATTGAAAATCTCACAGCTTGGATCGCTTCTCTAGATGGTTCGGAAAAGCTGAACTTCCGGGGTTTTGGCTTGAATGCACTGTTCACGCTGAGTCGCACTCCGCTGCACCTTCCTTTCCTCCATGCCGCAGCGAGATTTTGGAACCCGGTGACGCATGTCTTTAGCTTTGGCGGGCAAGAGGTATGTCCGACTTTTGAAGATTTTCAAGTTTTGATGGAATCTGAAAGTCGTGAAGAGATTTTGCCCCAGTTTCACTTTGGCCATGCCCAAGCTTTAGGGCGAATGTGTAGACTCACCGCACACGACGCTCGGTCTCTGATCTGTAATGGGGAGCTGGATATCCTCGGTCTGATTTATCGCTTTTCTGACGCTGGTGACCGCAGCAACCATTGTTGGCAAGGTCTCCGACAACACGCCCTTTGCTTGTGCCTGCTGTCTCACTTTCTGCTTTCCCCGGGCTTAGCATCCGTCTGATTGAAGTTACTCAAGGTTTGAAAGAAGGGAAGAGTTGCATCGCCATGACCTTGGCCGAGACGCTGATGGGCTTGGATGCTTTCCATCGCCGGGAGACGACTAGATTTGCTGGGAGTCCACTGCTACTGCAGGTAATGTTTCCCACCCAATCTTACTTATGTATTTGCTCACATCACTCGGCCCTCAGGCTCGGTTTTTCTCACAAAAACCCTCTTCTCACTTTTCCCTCATAGTACATCTCTCTATTCTTTATTCTCTCATTTTTCATCCCTCCCCAGGTATGGTTGATGGACAAATTGCAGGTTGTGGATTCTTGCCCAGCCTATTCAGCTCCAGGCTATTTCTTTCGACAGCGCCTAGTTGATGCCCCTGATGAAAGGTGGTGGTTTGATTGGATATGCAATTTGTCTGTAGATCGCATTGCTTGGCGTTGTCCTTGGCTCAATCTCCCGGCAATGAGCTATAGCATGTCCCGGCTGATCGGGATCCAGTTGATTGGTCTGACCCACTGTGTGTTCTACTTTCTGTTCCGGTTCCTGCGCCAGTTCGGTCATGATCAGATTTGCCCGCCAGAGGGGATTGAGTACCCGGCTGCTTTCCCAGTTCGAGGTGCACAGCTTGCCCGATATGCCACAGCATGGAGGACTAGAGAGCTCCTGGCCCCTGCTCCCACTTTCAATTACACTTTGTCTGACGAGTGCTTGGATTGGCTCAATGAGGAGGCACAGATCGGGCCTAGCTTGACATCAGAGGCTTCGACCAGCTCTGGGAGGGGGCGCAGGGATACCTGACTTGACTATGCCCCGGATTTATTGCTTTACTAGTACTTTCAAGTTTTCTTTATGAATGTAATAAAAAGCAACTTCGATTGTATGCAAGAGCAGGAGAACTCTGTTTTGAAATCAATGAAATTGAAGGTTGTGGTACTGAAGATTTTCGCTTTGGTCCAAAAATGGTCTTAGTTGTAAAGAGATTAATTTGAACAAAGTCAACTTTTATTAAAAATTTTCAAAACCATTTTCGATATGGATCAGAACTGGACACGCCTAAGATCTGTCACTGAGATGCACAATCCCGGATCCTAGCAACTGGAAAGTTGCCCCTAGTCTGAGTAGTACCGTGACAACGTGTGGCAATGGAAAGTTGCCCCTAGTCTGAATAGCACTGCACCGGAGATTGCGATAAATGCTGATGGATAAAGATGACTGAGATGGTCAAAATGGACAAAGTTGATTGGGGAAAAGTTTATGGCTGAACTTCAGGGTGAAGCTGCCTACGTATCCCAAAGATGGGAATCAAGCCTTACGTAGTTCAGGCTTAGGTTCACTCGGGTATTTTCACTCTCCTTTTACGCTCTAACTTTTGCCAAGGTCGCCCTTTGCGGGTTTTCAACCTTGCGAGCTCAGTTTTTACATTTTCCAATTTTTTGTGCTCTAACTTTTGCCTAGGTCGCCCTTTCGGGTTTTCGGCCTAACGAACCTCTCAAGGGTAATATTTCTTCAACTTGTCCATATTGATCGGTTGTGAGAACTCCAAGCTATCTAGATCCATCAGAACCATAGCTCCACCTGACCAGATAGCTTTGATAATGTAGGGACCAGTCCAATTGGGTTTGAACTTGCCCCTTGGGTCGTGGATGGGAGCTCGGTTGTCCTTGAGCACCAAATCTCCTTCATTTAGATTCCTGGACTTAACTTTCTTGTTGAAAGCCCGGGCAATTCTGCGCTGATAACCCTGAACATGGTACAGTGCTTTCAGTCTTCTCTCATCAAAAAGCATGAGTTCCTCAAACCTGCTCTGCTGCCAATCTACTCCGGCTATTTGACACTCAGCCAATACTCGTAATGACGAAACCTCAATCTTGATGGGTAGAACGGCCTTCATCCCATAAACCAATGAATATGGAGTCGCTCCGGTAGAAGTTCTAATTGAAGTCCTGTAACCCCACAGAGCAAATGGCAGCTTATCTGGCCAATCCCGGTAGGTTTCCACCATCTTCTGCAGTATGTGTTTGATATTCTTGTTGGCGGCCTCGACCGCTCCGTTGGTTTGCGGTCGGTATGTAGATGACTTATGAAAAACCACGTTGTATTTTTCTAACAAGTCAATCACTTCCTTCTTGAAGTGGGAACCGTTATCTGAAATTATCTCGTTTAGGACCCCGTAGCGACAGATGATGTTATTTCTGATAAACTTTGCAACGTGCGACGCCTTCAACATCGCGTATGATTGGGCCTCGACCCACTTTGTGAAGTAATCTATCGCGACCAGGATGAACTCATGCCCATTTGACCCCTTTGGAGTGACAGCCCCGATCACGTCAATTCCCCAAACTGAAAATGGCCATGGCGAAGTCATATTGTACAGCTTCGACGGCGGGATGTTCATGCGATTTGCATGAATTTGACACTTGTGGCATCGCCGAACAAAACCGATACAATCCTCCTCCATGGTGGACCAGTAGTAACCCTGTCTGAGAATCTTTCGTGCCAGCATTACTCCGTTCATGTGTGCGCCGCACTCTCCTCCATGGATGGCCTCCATCAGGCGCTTCGATTCCTCGGCTTCGACACACAACTTATGCATTCCCGGATGACCTCTCTTATACAGCTTACCCCCACAAATAATGAACTGAACGGCCATTCTTCTGATCGCCCTTTTATCCTTGGCATTTACCCCTGGTGGGTATGCTTCCTTCTCTAAGAAGTTCCAAATGTCATAATACCAGGGGTTTTCGTCCTGAACATCATCTATAGCAGCAATCGACTCGTAGGCTGGTGCAAATTTCTAGTCAATGATGACTGGACGCATCCGGATTCCAAACGGGATGTCTATCATGGAAGATAGAGTTGCTAAAGAATCTGCGAACCTGTTGTTCTCTCTTGGAAGATGAGCAAAGTTTAACTTCTCGAACCTAGGAATTAACAAGTCCAAGGTCTGGTGATTCATCATCATCTTCTCTTCTTTGACTTTCCAATCTCCTTTTGCTTGAGACACAACAAGGTTCGAATCCCCGATGACATCTAACCGTCTTGCCCCTAGTTCCAGGGCTGCTTCTAGACCGGCAATACATGCCTCATATTCTGCTTCGTTGTTCGAGACTTCGAACCAGAGTTTGAAGGCTAGGGGGATACGGGAATTGTCGGGTGCTATCAGCAACACTCCTATCCCATACCCGTATTGATTTGACGCTCCGTCAAAGTACATCGTCCAATATTCGTCGTCGATGTGCAAAATGGCTTCATCTGGGAATAAGTACTCAACTGCTTCACCTCCTTCCACTGGATGATCGGCTAAGAACTCTGCCACTGCTCTTCCCTTGACTGACTTGCGTGTTACATATTTCAGGTCGAATTCGGAGAGCAACAGCAGCCAACGAGCTAGCCTACACGTAAGTGCCGATTTCTCAAAAAGGTATTTGATGGGATCCAGTCGTGAAACCAACATTACGGAGTGAGCTAACAGGTAGTGCCGCAGCTTCCTGGTAGCCCATACCAAAGCTAAGCAAGCCTTCTCTAATGGTGTGTAGCGAGTCTCGTACTCTAGCATCTTCTTGCTCAGATAGTAGATGGCCTTCTCCACCTTATCCTCTGATTCTTGTGCGAGCATGCAACCCATTGTGGTCTCAGTCACTGAGAGGTACAATATCAACGGTTTCCCCGGCTCTGGTGGTGACAACACGGGCAGATTCTGCAAGTATTCTTTGATCTGTTCAACAGCAGCTTGGCATCGGCCATCCCATTAGAATTTCTTGTCTTTCTTCAGGAGACCAAAAAGTGGTTCACAAGTCAAGGTTAATTTTGAGATAAACCGTCTTATGAATTGCACTTTACCCAGAAAGCCTCGCACCTCCTTTTCAGTCCTTGGTGGTGGCATTTCTAAGATGGCCTTGATTTTTGAAGGGTCAACCTCGATGCCCCTTTGTGTAATCAGAAATCTCAGCATTTTTCCCGCTGTAACACCGAACGTACACTTCTGAGGATTCAGCCGCAACCGGAATTCCCTGATCCTTTGAAAGAACTTTTGCAAGGCGGTTTAGTGGCCCTCTCTTTCTTTGGACTTGACAATCATGTCGTCCACATACACCTCGACCTCTTTGTGGATCATGTCGTGCAATATTGTGGTCGCGGCCCGTTGATAGGTAGCTCCGGCATTCTTCAACCCAAACGGCATTACTCTGTAGCAGTATGTCCCCCACGGGGTGGTGAAAGCAGTCTTTTCTCTGTCTTCGGGTGCCATTACTATCTGATTGTACCCTGAGAAGCCATCCATGAATGAAAGCCCCTGCTGTGATATCCACCAACTCATCAATGTGCGGTAAGGGAAAGTCATCCTTCGGACTGGCTCTGTTTAAATCCCTGAAATCCACGCACACCCGGATCCTGCCATCCTTCTTCGGCACTAGAACGATGTTGGCCAACCAAGTCGGGTATTCAGAAACCAGCAGGAAGCCTGCGTCGATTTGCTTGGTGACCTCTTCTTTAATCTTGAGAGCCCAGTCGGAGCGGATCCTTCTGAGCTTTTGTTTGACAGGTCGGGCCTCGGGGTCAAGGAGAATCCGGTGCTGTACAATCTCAGGATCGATCCCAGGCATGTCTTCGTAGGACCACGCGAAAACATCTTTAAAATCTTTTAATAAAGCGACTAAGCGCTCGCGTTCCTCCGAAGACAACGTGGACCCAATCTGGATCAGCCGCGGGTCCTCCTCAGTACCAATATTCACGGTAATGATTTCATCCGTTAAGGGTTTGACAAATCTCTCATGCTCCTGCTCAATTAAACGTTGCAAAACCGGAGGAATTTCTTCCTCGTCGTTTTCATCAAAATTTTGAAAGTCTGAGTTTATGCAATAAATTAAGGGCACAGAAAAGTACTCAGAAACCACAGTCACTTGATTCTCATTAAGCTCATCCAAATCGTCCGAAATCTCGGTTACAATAGACTCAAACGAGAAAGAAAAAGACGACCTGGACATAACTGTGGCATCCGGGTTATCATCCCCAGGATTACCAGACTCAGACTCAGTCGAGCTGGAACCTGATTCCGACTCACAGGACTCGGTGGAATCAGATTCCGGCTCACTACCTGACTCGGTGCTGCTGGACAAGAATCCTTCCTCGTACTGCCAAGTGAGAGAAGGTGCGATAGATGCATCCAAAATAGTTGCTGGAAGGCCCGCAGTCGTTTCATCCCCGATCACGCATATCGAGAAGTTATCCCCCAAGCACTTATGGTCGATCGGAGGATCTGAGAGTAGACTCGTCAACGCTACCCCCATTTCAAGTTCGCTGTCCTCAGACTGCACTTTCTTGCTCTGTTCAACCTCAGCTGATGGGTCTGTCTGCTCTTCGGCAACGTCATCCCCGGGTAGTTGCAGGTCGAAGAAGATCTCGAAATTGGCACGCACTTCTTCTCCGCGTTCAGCCACGGCTCTGGGAAGCCGCAAAACGGAAAGTCTTCCCCCTCCCGGACGAAGCGTTCGTTCAGGGTACCCTGAATGGGCCTATGCATTAATTCGAAAGGCTTCCCAGCCTGCTTTGCTCTGGCTCTTCCGGCCATTTCCTTTCCCTTCCTCACTCAGTCCTCTTTGGTGGACAGATAACCCAGACCAAAGGTATGAGGGTTGTGTGGCACTTCGGCCAATGCTGAGACGCCCTTCCGGCCGCTCCTTCCCAATCCCATCCCGGGGATGTGTCGTAACTTGTTCATGAGGTAGACGGATTGAGCACTGACGTACACCCCCTCATTCACAGCCATAATATTCTGCACCACTCGAGCCTCAGCCAAAGTGAACCCTGATAAGAACATATCCTCAGTGCCGTGCTCGATTTCTAATACTGGTGTGGATACTTCCGGTGGCGGATGGATTGATGAATTCCCAAAAACAATCGCTACCCCCTTCCAGTGAGGGTACTTCAGCATCTGATGCAAAGTGGAAGAGACTGCCTTGACCTGGTGCAACCACGGTCGCCCCAAGAGTAGGTTAAAGGTTGCGGGAACGTCCAAGACATGGAATTCAATGTTGTGTTGTCCTGGACCAACCTGGGTCTGAATTTTGACAGTCCCCATCACTTCCCTGCTAGTGTTGTCATATGCTCTGATCACCTGAGTAGTCGGCACGAAGTCCGCGGGCTTCAACCCGATTGCATATGCTGTTCTGGCTGGGCAGACATTGATGGCTGACCCGGTATCAACAAGTACCACCGGTAGGGGTTTGTTATGATTTGTGCCCTCAGGCGGTAGTTCTTTGTCCGAAAAGGTTAATGCCGGGGAACCTCCTCCCGAAAAAACCAGCCCAACCAGCTGTTCTGGTGTAGTATCTATAGAGAGTTTGGCCCTGTCCATGGCAGATAAGACAGCCTGTCTGTGTACTCGCGACGCCATAAGCAGTCCCCAGATGGAGATGTCTGCTTGTATCTTCTTTAGCTGTTTCAGTACAGCTTCCTCTTCGATCTGCTTCTCTTTTTGCCTCTCGGCTTCTTTGTCTTTCCCAGATGTCTCGGGTTGGTCTAGGTGTGGGGGCTTGAAGTACCGCCCACTTCTTGTCATGTGATCAACCACATCAAGGTACCAGGTGTCGTCTGGTTGATTGCTTCCCCAATCTTCGTCTGTGTGGGCAAGACATAAGTCATCGTCTTCCCACCACATTCCGTTGGCATTCAAAAGGCACCTGTCTGGCTCGGGCATGTTTGTACTCACAATACTTTCAGCCTGTATGCTCACAGCACCTCTGTTCTTGTGCCTACAGCACTTTCAATCCCCTCATGAATTTTGGCTTTCCCGGTTCTCTCAGAACCCTGTTGTTCCACCTACATCAGTGTAGTTTGTTGCTCAACTTCTCCCGCATTCACAATGCTTCTATTCTGAGCGAAATTCTTTGTACCGGCGCTCTCCAGCAATGCAACCTGACTTCCGGCCCTTCCGGCCACAGTTGATACTCTCACCCCTGTCGGGCCCTGTTCTGGTTGGGATTCTTCCACTACATCTGGCTGATCATCCAGCTATCCAGAGGCCTCTGCCGATTCCTCATAATCAAACCAGTTGACTGCTGCGCCCCCTGATTCTTGGTCATCGAAAAATTGTAGGTTGGCAAAGTCCTCCTCCACAGCCGTCAAATCATTTTCCCCTTGCTCAAATCCATCCCCCTGGATCACACTTAGCTCTTCCTTTTCTGGCAATTCTAAACCCAGCCCAGTTCGGCCTGTTGACAAGATGTACTCACTCAGATCATAGGCTTCCCCAGCAAAACTCTGTTTAATCCCAGACTCAAAAATTCCATCCTTTTCTGAAGTCTGCCTTACCCCATCTTCGATGGTTACCACTGTCGGCTCTGGTTGGGTTGTGGAGATGTCCAATATGCACAAAGAGTCGGTGCAGTCGGGAAGGAGCACCTCCGGCTTAAGTAGGTGGGTAGGAGTAACATAGATGCTAGGATCGTAAGACACGACCCCGGTCTGGATAAGATTGACTCTTTTGGGCGGTGGAGTTTGGTTGTGTGTAGGGAGTGGATTGGTTGTGACGTTAGGTTTCTCCGGGGGTAGAATCACATTTTTGTCAACGAGGTCTTGAATCTCGTGACGCAGCCTGTAACATTGGTCAGTATCATGTCCGTGCTGCTGGTGATATGCACAGTACTTGGCTGGGTTGTGAGAGGGTGGAAGTGGATTTGGTAATGGCCTCGGCTCTAGGGGTTTTAGATGCCCCTTTCTGATTAAGACCCCCAGAGCCTTGAACAAAGGCATGTACAGTGGAGTGAAGGTTCTTTGGCCTCTGGGCTGGTGTTTAGTGGTTTGGGTATTGCTTCCGGATGCACCGAAGAAGGGTGTGGCTGCCATGGATCTCGGAAGAGGAGGGGGAATAGTGGTGACCATGCTCACCTCTGAAGCTCTTGTAGTTGCAGCGCCACTCAGGCCTGCATTGTTGTTACGGTTGAAAGTCCTCCTCGGTTGTTCCCTATCCTGGTCAATCAGACCTTGCTTCATAGCATCCTCAATTTGTACCCCCATCTCGTGTAAATCTGAGAAGGTGGGAAATGGGAGTACAATCATTTTCTGCATCAATTTCGGTTGGAGATTGCGCACAATCATCCTGATTTGGTCTTTATCAGTGGGCCTCAAAGTCATCACCGATGCCTTCGCCCTCCATCGAGTCACAAAATCTGAGAAAGTTTCCTTGGGCTCCTGCCTCGTTGTTTCGAGATCACGAGTTGTAATCTCAATCTGAGTGTTGTACGAGTACTGTGCGACAAAGGCCTCAGCCATTTCATCCCAGCTTCTTTTTACCTCATCCTCTAACTTCGCGTACCAGATGGCGGCCACACCCGACAGGGTTCGGCGGAACAGCGAAAGCTTTTGTGGTCGGGTTAGGCCCATTGGCCGTAGGATGTCCGAGAATAGCCGAAGATGGACCATGGGGTCCCCGGACCCGTCGAAGCGGTCAATTTGCGGCATCTTGAACCTATCGGGTAATGTCACGGCCACGTCGGTATATCCATCCTCGATATCCGGAATAGCCTTTACTCCTTGTGATTTCTTGAAGAGCTTCTCAAGCTTGCTCAGTTTCAGAGCGGTATGGTCTATTTCGAACTCGAAGGGAGAGTCCGGGTGGTTGGGTGTATGGGTCTTGGACAGTTGAGGCAGAAGCGGGGGCGGAGCTGGCCCCGTTGGAAGATTCGTGTCCTCTTGCATGTTTTGGATATTTGGCACGGTGTTCTGGGTGTTTGGTAGAGCATTCTGGACAGTAGGTGTCTGCTCGGGCAATGGAGCCCCCGGCGGAGGAGGAACTTGATGTGAAACAGATGCCGCATTCTGCTGTTGCAGTCTAGTGATTAGCTCGTCCTGCTGGGCCATGATCGCGGCCTGCTGTTTGGAGAACTCCGCTTGACGGGCGGCATCCTCCTGCATTTGTCTCATTGTCTCCTGCATTTGGCGCATCAGGGCTTCCATTCCTGACGTATTTTGCTGATCCATCCGACTAACTGGTATGTCTATTTCTATGGCAACAATCGAGACCTCAATCCTATTGCCCTCTAATGGAGTAACCCACTGTTTTGGCAACCTCTGTTCTGACACACTGCGCTTTCTCAGCCTTCTTCTGACAACGGGGGGTAGAGAATAGAACACTGGCTGTCCGTCAATTAGATCCTCAGATCGATTGAGTCAACGACCTCGTGTCCAAAGTGCTTGGGGAATATCTGCTGGATTGGAAGCAATTGTGCTAAAACTGCCCTAGTAAAAAGATAAATAAAGCAATAAGGAAATAAATAAACAGATAAACGGACAGCACAACAGCGTAAAGTAAATGCATGACACACAGCCGGGCATAACAACACACAGTCGATAAGCTGAATACACACTGTCCTCAATCACTGATTATTATCCCTGAATCACTGTCCTCGAAAACTGAATCTCTGATACCCGCAGATAACTGATTCTCAATCACTGACTGATGCCCGCAGGCCTGATGCCCAAACTCATACACTGATACATGCATTCCCTGTAGAGACGCACTCTAAAGCACATAACAGATAAGTGAGAGCCAAAACACCCCCATGTTAGGGTAGGGTTTCCCTGTCCTATTTTGTCAGGAGCTAGGGTTTCACTACGCACGCAGCGGTTTCAAACAACCTATCAACAGGTAAGCAACCTGTCCTAGTTTGGAATGGTCACTATGGATTCCGAATATGCACTAGGTCGAATGGTCAAAAAGGGTGCCCCGATAAAACCGGGGTTTGTGTTCCCATACTGGCAGAGCCCACAACCAGTCAGCCTTATGGTCATGCCTTGACAAGACAAGCCTCCGGCAAACCGTTCAGGAATAGCAGATGGCAAACACGGTGTCCTATGCGCGCCAATGCAAATGCAATGCAATGAAACACACAAGTGTAGTCAAAACAAGACATCATGAATTCGAGTCAAGTTCTGTAAATCCCCAGCAGAGTCGCCAGAAACTGTAGACGTCCCCGAACGCCCCGGGAGGGTAAGTCCCGTTCTGTTCATTTGGGGTCACTACAGCTCAGGACTCTCAAATTGTCACGGTTCTAAATCTGAACCAAAGAGTCCAAATCCGGCAAATCGTTTTGAGAAAACAGATTTTGAAAGAAGTGCCAAACATGGACTGCTTTGCCAGATACAGAGTCGCCACCTAAATATTTTATTTTGGGGGAAATTTAGGAAACCCTGACTCGTTGCCTAAGGCCACGTGTCCGTCATCACCAAAGTTGCCTCGGCTCGGGAACTTGGGTACGATTGGGGAAGGTCACTTCGTGAGCACCCCCGCTCGCCCGATCAAAGATCGGCCTCTACTAACCATGATATCTATTTTTGAAAACATTATGCGTTCTTATTCCAGTTATTAGCCTAGATTTACTATGTGATGCGCACAGCATACAGGTATAGACTGGATCGTCTGAATTGGAACAAAATATTTCATGTTTGTTTGTTTGAAAATGGTTTGATGGTGCTACTCGCAAGTAGGCTAAGACGTGGATTTGCCACCCTCGGGTGGGCTTAGAAAAGATGGTTTTGCCACTATCTAGTGGGCTTAAAACACACATTTGATGAATTGTTCCAATTTAAATAACCCAACCTTCAGCCACAGGCATTCAGGCAGTTATATCACATAAGCAATTAGCCTCATGATAAGCATGCTATTCATGGCAGTCACTCACACACATGCAAGGATGCTAAAGCATAAAACTTACCAAGTACTCCAAGCCAAAATAGAAGCTTATTAGAAATCCATGCATGATCCTAACTATACAGAAATGCCTAATGCAACACATGCAAAATACAACTAAGATAGGCTCGACTATTCTAGACATGGCATATGAAATGCTACAGCTAACATGTATTCAACTTGAAATTGAAAATACAATGCAGTTAGTATGATGCGCCGAGCCCGGTGCATGCAATACAGATGAATGAATGCAAACATGCTATCATACTGTATGCTAATTGAAACATGCCCTAATCTAACCATCATAAGCTGGTAAATAAAAGGGAGAAAGACGTGGGGTTGGAAGACATACATCACACTCACGCACACTTATTACAACATTACCCTCGCACAGAAGGTCCGAATAAATAATATACAGTCCCAAATAAACAGTACAATCCAAATAAATACAGAATTCTAATTAATTAACAAATTAATCTAAGAAAGCTATAAACTAGCATGCAAGCTAGGGACTACCTCGACTCCGCTCCGGATGATGAATGATGCATGCTCGGGTTGCTTGGCACGGAAATCTACTGCGATGCCCCAATTAGCCTCTGTTCGCAATTGACGCCGGAATGCTGTGCAAGGCTTTTGAAAGCTGCTGATTTTGATTTGCTGCAACAGAGAGCAAGAAAGGGGCATGGCAATGTATTTTCACATATATATGCATGCCTCGATCCTCGTGCCACCAATTACGCATCTCGATGCATGATGGCTGAGGAGTCAAATTGCACAACTCAATATGGAATGAATGCACATATAAACACAACAAAACCTAAACTCCATCATGGATAATTCGGAGTGTCGGTGAGTGGGAATTGAGACACATTCCGTCACTCGTAGTACGTAACGTACCTCGTTTCCCGTGTTCGGGCTAACTTCTATCCCAAACGCAATGATGCGTGAATACAACCTAACATGTATAATGCTATAAAATGGCATACACAATGCGCTAACATACAACCTAGCATGCACAATGCTATGAGATGGCATACACAATGCGCGAGATAACATGGCATACACAATGCGCTAACATACAACCTAGCATACGCAATGCTATGAAATGAAATGGCATACACAATGCATAATGGACTTACACCAACATGAGTGGACCTCAGCCACACTCACATAAGAGGCCATAAGATGAAAATGACACTCTCGAAGTACGTGCACACGTGCAGGCAAACCGAGGACCAACCCTAAGGCACCGAATGCCACTCTAACAAGACATGGCAAGGCATGAAATATGATATGCAAACATGCAAATTTCACTAGCAAAAGGTGATGCGAAACAGCCCCGAATCATGGCAATATAGCACCCGATGCATGAAATGGTCCCGAAATGCAAGATTAGGCATACGCAATGGCCTACAGCTATACAAAGCATGCATTATTTGTACATGGAGTATGAAGACAGATTCAAGACAGCCCCAAAACAAGCATGTTTCCAGTTTTAAGCAAGGCCAAACAGCAAACACAAATAGGGCTAAACTAGCATGCAAAAAATGACCCTAAATGTGAGATAATGAAGCAAGTCACAGCTGCTGGCCCCAAACAGCCGAGAGGCCCTTCAACAAAAGTGAAAAGGAGCTCAAAATAAGCCTAGTTCCAGTTAGGGTCGGAGCCCAAAACAGCAAGCACAAGGGGCTTAGAAAGCATGCAAAATATGGACCAAAAAGGGGGAAATGGAGCTTACCCTTGAAGACCAATCTTTTGGCAACTCTTGGACCAAAATGCAGCACTCTTAGGCTCTTGAGAACACCCTCAAACTGCTGGAATGGAGGATGGAAGGGTGGGGCTATGGGTTGATGAAGAAAGGGGTGTAGGACTTGAAAGGTTTTTGAGTTTAGAATAGAGAGGGAGAGAGATCTAATGCAAAGGGCTTGAGGGGGATTTTTGTAACCCTAATACCAGAGCTGGAGGCCCTGTTATATAGGCAAGAAAGGGGGGGAAAAGGGGAGAAAAAATGGAGGGAAAACCAACCAAGTTTCCCTCTAAAATGCAGCCCCCCGGATACAGAATCTGGGGGGGGAAAAGAGGCTGTATCTACACTGTACCTATTGCAAGGATTCTGGCCGGCCAGTTATCTAGGTTGCAGGTGGCCGGCCGACTACCTCCCATGGCCGGCTGGCCAAGGGTCAAAACGGCCAATGAGAATTAATGGCCGGCCACCACAGAAAGAGGGCCTCCCATGTGTGCACAACACAGCCCTGTGGTCAAAAACTGGAGAAAGTGAACCAGGAGAGAGAACAACCCACTTTTCAAAGGGGTTCAAAAGGTTCAACAACAATTACTAGCCGGCCACCAAATATTGGTGGCCTCCCGGATGTGTACATCACAAATATGGGGTTTAGGGTGCAAGAAAATGGCCCAAGGGTGGTCAACATTGGCTTTGAAGTGGACAAAATCGGGCGATGGAGGGCGATGAAGGGATAAAGTTGGCTGACAGAACAATTACTGGCCTCCCATCCTTCTATGACCTTCCTAGCAATGAAACAGAGGTCCCTGCCAAAAAAGAACCAAAACCGATGCAAAATGAAGGTTCGGGGGCCGGAACGCGCAGTTCGGGGCCCCGAAAACTGATTGTTAGGCACCGGGAGTGGTGTTCGACCACGAAGTCGGTCTCTCAGACCACAGTGTCCCTCAAAATGGAGCAAATAAGATGTATGCCAAAAACCGGAGCAAACGGAGATGGTTAAGCGGTCCCGAACCGAGGCACACGGCCAACGGCTCCGAAAAACCGGAAACTGGGCTCCAAACGGACAAAATGGCCTACGACCACGAAACGTAGCCTACGGCCACTGAGAGATGATCCATGAGACCTCTCCCTCCCTTCGGTAAGAGAAAACAGAGAAAACAGAGCCTGGTTTGCAAACCGAGGCAAAGCACAAAAGAGCCCGGAAGTCCGGAGGCAAAGCTCGCAGTCGAGACTCTGAAACTTCTGAGCAAGCACAATATGCAGTATCACCGAGTGCTCAACTGGTGACGTCTGAGTCTCAAGGTCGGTCAAAAATGGGGTGTCTACACACGTCATCTCGGATATTTCTCATCAACTCATCCATAATTAAAGCAAAAAAATAAGGACTTAAGGTAGATCCTTGGTGTAACCCTACAGTGATAAGAAATTCATTTGTCTCTTCAGCAGACGATCAAATAGTGGTCACCACCCCTTCATACATGTCCCTAATCACATCAATGTAACATTTTATCACCCCTTTCTTCGTTAACACCCACCATATTATATCCTAGGGCACTCTATCATATGCTTTCTCAAGGTCGATAAATACCAAATGAATGTCTCTTTTCTTTCTCTATACTTTTCTATTACTCTCCTTAAAAGATAGATCGTTTCCATTATTAACTTGCCATGCATAAACCCAAATTGATTCTCTAACACCTCTGTTATATCTCGTAATCGGCGTTTTATCACCCTCTCTCACACTTTCATTATATGACACATTAACTTGATTCTTTTATAGTTGTTGCAATTTTAGATATCTCCTTTATTCTTACCGATTGGCACTAAAATACTCTTCCTCCATTCATCTAGCATGTTCCTGGTCAACAAAATTTTGCTAAACAATCTAGTCAACCAAGCAACCCCCTTTTTACCCAAACACTTCCAAACTTCAATAAGGATATCATTTGGTCCTAAAGCCTTATTTGATTTCATCTTCTTAAGTGCAATCTCCACTTCAAAGTTCCTAATCCTGCGATAGAACCTATAGTCTTGGTTTATCGTATTACTGGCTATTTCTTCCAATATTGTCGTACCTCCATATGCCTCATTTAATAGTTTCTCAAAATAGTCTTCCATCTTTCCTTAATCTCTTCATCTCAAGTTCATACAACTAACAAGTTATTGATAAAAAAATAGCCGTTATGTGAATTAAAATTTCAAGAGAGAGCTATGTAATTATGTTAAAAGTGTAGAGTTAACTGTATTTTTTCTAAATTTTAGAAGAGGCGAGTGTAATTAAAAAAAATAAAAATAAAAAAAGACGAAGATGAAGATGAAGATGAAAATGAATATGAAGATGAAGAAGAAGGAGGAGGAAGAAATGACTGGGATAAAAAGAAACCTTACTAACACAAAAAGAATCTAGTAACTCACTTATTGAACCATTTTAAAATCTAAACATTAACATATCTACTTAAATTAATGAATGATTGAGTTAAATGTAATATACAAAGTTGGAGATCATATATGAGCTCAAGTTCCTGCTTGTGTCAAGGACATGTGGAGACTTGATTGGTTAAAATCACAAGCATTTTTTTACCCGTTTTTTCTCTTCTTATTTTATGGTGGTCCTAATGCTCTTTAAGTTTTGCTTACACTCCTAAACTTGTGAATAAAACATATATTGTGAATGGTTTACAACAGTAAGCCTTATATTTAAAAAGTGTACTGATCTTAATCAAAATATTGGATAAAATGTGTTATCTAAAGAGATTCACAAGAACTCAAAAGATATCATTCCTTATTCAAAATGATTGCATGTCCTCTCCTTATATATACACACATATCTATAACCGTATAACTATACTTGAGTTGTCTAACTAATATTTAACCTAACTATTACAACCATGGTTAGCTAACTAACTCTTTCTAATAGATTCAGTTGAAGTAGATGACTCTGTATGCTTATCACTACAACAAATAAGAGTTTTAGAGATCAAATATTTTGATCGTGAAAATTTTGTTGTAAAAGATATTTAGAGACCAATTTCTATTTATAGTCACTAAAAGGTCATCTCGAAAAGTCTCAAACAAGGCTTTTAGCTACAAAATTTTGAAAATGTCGCTAATAAATAGATTTTTAAGAACAAAATAATTTAATCTCAAAATGACTTATATTTTAAGACAAAAACTTTGGTCCCAAAAGGATAATAATTAATCACTAATGTCTAATTTTTGTTACTAAAAATATAATAACGATATTTTTCACAACAAAAATATTTGGTTCCTAAAAAATAATTTTATCCCTAAATTTGATTTCTAAAACCTTAATTTTTTGTAGTGTATCTAGCTCAGGTATCTTATCGTGATCAATAACTAAAAATTATTGACCACAATTTTAAACCAATTAAAATATGAATTTCGTTATGGTGCGTTAACTAAATTGAACCCAGAAATCATTCTGACTAGCAGTTAGAATTTCTTTGAACATGTCCTTAAATTCCCAGAAATCATTCCGACTAGCAATTAGAATTTCTTTGAATATGCCCTTAAATTCATTCGAGAAGTGAGTAAACTCAAATTGGGGAAGGATATGATCATTGGCTCCCTTTTACGGAATTATGTTTCTATTTATTTTTGTTTTTTGTTTTGAATTGGTGGGAAGATTTTTTACCTTGTACTTAAAATATTAGATTATTATTCACCAACTCATTTTTTTTTGATCAGCAAAGAAAAATTTCATTAACAACATGAAATTAAAGGTACAGGAAGATGACATGCATCGAGAGAGATTCGGAAAGTATAAAATACCCCTACTACTGCTACTCGCACCCATACAACCAACCCCTTGGCCTCACTTTTTTTTTTTTTTTAAACAAAAAAAAAAGTTAAGAAGGACTTAACTAAAAAATAAAATACATGAATCCCCAACTCATTTAAAAGTTAAAGCTATAAGAGAGAAGGACAAATTTATTATTCATATTATATCCTCAGCACGCCCCTCAGCTGGATGCTTAACTCCTTCAAAAGCGGACCAAACACATGTAAGTATTTTTAGTTATCAGATAGATAGTGAGAGACAATCTTATTATTTATATTATATTCTCAACATGCCCCTCATGTGTATTTAGGAGCTTAATTCTTCCATAAGCGGGCCAAACATATGTAATTATCGAATAGATAGTAAGATTTGAATACATAATTTATTATCTATTCTGATCCTATATTAAATTATTAACAACTAACTCACTTAAAAATTTAAACTGTTAACGAAATCAACAATTTTATTATTTATATTATATTATATAAAATATAATAATATTTAAAATATAATAATTATGTGCTCCATAAGAAAGGCTATAGTTAGTAAGTACAAATGCTATTTGTCACAATAGCACATGCGAAGGCAACCCTTACAAACCACCATTGATGAGTAGTATATCTATATTTTGGGACCATCTACATAATTAAATAAGTGCTTTTTTTTTTTTTTTTAACTATTATTAAATAAGTGCAAGTTGGCCATATAAATATAACCTACATACCTAGAAGACAGCAACAACGCATGTATGCATGTATTTAATTTTATTTTTTAAAATTTTCAAGTACCATATATGTGGGGTTTCATCATCCACATTTCCAGTGGACCACCAGGTGTCAACCCAAGAGGGGGTAGAGGATGATGGGAGAGCCAATGAACCCTAACATGTCAGTAATGTTGATGCCATTTGTGTAGGATATCAGCTCTTCTTGGGGGAACATGTCATGAGAATTTGAGATACGAAAAAAGGAAATCTCAAATAAGGTGGACAGTAGAGGGAAAAAAATCTCATTATTCCATTTGGATTGGAGGGTTTGGTGAGAAAATAAAAGAAATGAAAAGAATAAATTTTTTTATCACTTATTTGAATGTTTAATAAGGTGAGAAATTGTGAAAAAATGAAGAGAAATAGTGAGAAAGACAAATCGCTCACAAAAAATAGTGAGATTTAGTGAGAAATCAAAATTACTATTTGCAAAAAATTTATGATACCTAAATTACCTCTCTAAATACAAGACAAATAATGTGGGTCAATAAATTCCAACAATGAAGGCCTATTATAATTCAAAAGTATTACGAATCTTCTCTTTAAATTTGCAAATAAACACAATTTTAGTGGACACATTTATTCTAATCCAATCTCATTCTCTATAACTCAAAATAAACATGCCTGAAGATCATGTTATTAAGGATGGTGGTGTTGGAAAAATATGAGGAAGGAAGCCAATAAAAAAAAGAAGCAAACCTAGGGTTCGAGTTGCTGATTCGAGTAAGGCTTCAATTTACAAAAAAATGGTTCTCAACGGAGGATGGATTCCAGTGGTGAAGCAAAGAGGGAAGCAAGAAGCAATGAAGTCGTTCAAGTCCAATGAAATCTTCACGGTGTTTGTGGATAACTTACCTAACTCAATGCATACCAAAGGGTTGTCTAACCTGTTTGGAAAGTTTGGAGTTGTAAAAGATATTTTCATTCCACAAAAGCGTCGCAGGAATACCAATACTAGATTTGGTTTTGTAAGATATAGCTGTGAGGTAGCTGCAAACGTTGCGGTGCAGAAGGCGGATGGTCTATGGGTGGATGATAAGAAGTTATTCGTGAAGATTGCAGCTTTTGATCGAAGCAGAGAACAGGGGAAGTACCATGCCCAAAATCCACCGCAGTTACATTTCAGAGAGGAACTCTGGCGAGGCACACACCACTTTTCCAACAACAAAACGTTCGCCGACGTGGTAAGAGGTATACAGACACAGGACAGAGACTCTATTTCAATTCAGGCCGAGGAGTATGGTAATGGGTGGCTTTACGACAGTGTCTTAGTCCGGCTAAAAGTCAGATGTATAAACATTAGTTTGACTCTCGAGCTTAATGCTAGAGGAATAGACGGGTTTGAAGCCAGACAAGGAGGTTATTTTTTTTTCTTTCCTCACTTAGGTGATATATGATAATTATTTATTTTCTTTTCTCACATCATGATCCAAATATAGTGTAAATCTATTATGTATTTGATATTAGTCTTTCCTACGTGTGAAGTTTAAATTTCAAATATTTTTTAAATTGTTCCATTGATTAACAATTGTTGCTATAAAGAAACAATAAGTTGAACAAATCATGGAACTAAAAACCCTACTCCTGCATGCAAAGCTGTTGGCGGAATATTCAAGGTGTTTGTATTGGGAGTGACAGTTGTTGCTTAGATGGTGGACAAAGGCTAGGCTATGCCCTAACTTCACCTATACAATGTTTTTTGTTGCATAGCAAGTATAGGTAGGGGTTTCTTTGATGTGTAGACAGGCATGATGGAGTTGGTTTGGGTGATGATGATGTTGTTGGGGGTTTGTGAGACTGAAAGAATGGCAAATAAGTATTGAAAAGGGGGAGGGGAGAGATTTAGATAAGGGGACAACACCAGAGACATTAAGAGAAAAGAGGGGCAATGAGAAGGTTGATCAAAAGGAAAGCCATGTGAGAAGCATGATGGTCTAGAATGATGTTGTCTTTCTTTTACGTCTCTCTATCTCTCTTATTTTATTTTTCTTTCAATTTCACTTCATTGCTATTCTAATAACAAGGGAATGGCAACCATGAGCCCTCAACTCTTCGTGGAACTACTTGTGGAGAAAAAGTGATACTACGTGATATTATCATCGAATAATATATTATTATATTATATATGTGTAATAGTTGTTGACTTATATTTAATTAAGAAGTCACAATCACATAATCTGAGATTCATAATTTATTTGTAGATTTCTTATTAATTGGTAACACTACGCATAAGTGATAACATAATCAACAATTACACAGAAATTTATGTGATTTGGCACAAACATGCCTACATGTGAGAAAGAGAGAATTTACTATAAACAGTAGAGAGTAAAATCATGAGACCGAAAACACTCGAAACCCAATGCCAATACCCCAGCCTCGAACAATATTTGTTTCATTGCGCCGCTTCTCCCCTCTTGTAACCCTAGTATTTTTCTATCTTCCCTTTATCTCTACAAATCATCTCAACATCCATTCTTCTTGATTTAAGAACAGATCGCTCTCATGTGATTCAAATATAATCGAAAAAGACTAAAGTGCCACAATTACATTTTATTTTTACTTAGAAATGAGGACTCTTCAATAAAATATCGTAGTAGCAACACTTATGTTGAGTGCTACTGCTCTATATACGTATGATGGAAGACCTAGATGTACTTTTGATTTCTTGAATATTATCTTTTTGTCATTCTACTCATTTATTTATTTTTTGTAGCTTTTGCACTTTCTTGTTAGGTCTAGTTGTACCAGTTTGGAGTTTAACCCTTTTTATTCGAATTTTTAATTAAAAATGAGTACTCTACAATAAAAGCATATCAAATGATGATTTATAAGGGGGTACTACAAGTTCCAACAAGTCTTGACTGTCTGTGAAAATTCAAGTGTTGAACATATTAAAATAAAAGAGACACTGCACAAGCCTTTTGTAAAATTGAGATTTGGAGCAAACAACATAGTTTCAGTTTTATTTTTAAATAGTGTTTTGATAACTCAAATTTATTCTAAGAAAAATACTAACAACATACCAACCTGCCTTTTCTAATGAAAGGAACATTACATTTGGTAGTTTTTCCAAAACAATACAAGCTCAAAATCTCATTGAAAACAATGACAAGACACTCTGAGAATTGAGAGGTTTAAACATTTGAGAGAGAGAGAGAGAGAGAGAGAGAGTGCTTAATTAAAAAAAAAGGTACCTCATAGTTCGGTCTCGGAAGATTTTATTTTTTTATGATTTAAATATAGGCAGAGAACTCTTTTGTGGTTTTAGATTAAAGTGTTACGGTTAGTTTTTCCGTTAAAGATAACAGAAGGTGTGTCACACTCTTCCAAATTAAGACTGGGTAATGCAAAAGTTCTAAGTCAGGTAAAAAATTGGATCAAATGTCAAAAATACCCTCATATTCATTTTATTCTCCAAATTAAATCTTAATCCTAACCAAACACTAATCCTAATTGTCATCTTCCATCAATAATTTAATTTAATTTAAAATGTTATTAAATGGCCTAAAAATTAATAAGTAGATTAAGATAATTTTATGGTAATAAATTAAGGTATTTAGATTAATTTATGGTTTAATTTATTTTATAGATATGTATACCTATGCAAATATTTAATTTAAAATGTTATTAAATAAAAAATCAGTTTAAAAATTAAAAATTAAATTAAGGTAATTTTATGATTTAATTTTATGTTAATAAATTAAGGTATTTAGGTTAATTTATGATTTAATTTTTTAAATAAATAATTAAATAAATATATGTGCATTTGTATATGTTTAATTTAAAATGTTATTAAATAATATAATTTTATGATAATAAATTAGGGTGTTCAGTTTAATTTATTATTTAATTTGTTATATATATATATATATATATATATATGTTTATTTTAAAATGTTATTAAATAAGAAATTAGATTAAAAACTAAAACTTAGATTAAGATAATTTTATGATTATGGTTAATAAATTAAGGTGTTTAGGTTAATTGATAATAATTTTATGTTTAATTAAAAAATTTATTAAATAAAAAATTGGTTTAAAAATAAAACATAAAAATTAGTTTAAGGTAATTTTATGATAATAAATTAGGGTATTTAGTTTAATTCATGATTTAATTTGTTAAATATGTGATTAAGAATGAAAAGTATATGTATTAGAGAAGAGAGAATGAGAATATAACATAGGGGTATTTAGGTAATTTTGCCTTTATATTTAAGAGAGCTAACTTTGCACTTTATTTTAAAAGCCATAAGGGAGTTTTCTACCTATATTTGAATTATAAAAAGATAAAGTATTCTGAGACTAAACCATAAAGAGTAAAATGAATTTTACCCTAAAATAAATATTGTTAATTATTTTGTTTACTTATAAACATATGTAATACCATCCATGGTTGAAATAAATCCAGTTTGCATTTGGTTATGTCTACATTTCATGATTGAATTGCTTCTAAAATTGTCTACAAAGGTAAACATGTTAATAAATAGTAGTATGTTTAAAACTCATCTCATTATTATTATTTTTTTCATCGGTGAAAGTTAATAATTAATTGTTACATTAATATTTCAGAAGAATTAAAACTCACACCCATATAGCTTAGTTGCCCTCCCATGCCACTGACCTCCCTTTAAGAGAGAATTAAGGTCAAAAAGCTAGTCAACTAAGCTAAAGTCCCGTAGTTAAAACTTATCTCATCATAATACTTTGTTATCCTTTAATGATTGATATAGTATCTGGAATTCATTAGACCATAAATATTATCTTCTTCTTCTTTTTATTTATTTATTTATTCCTTCTCATGCTAACCGCGATGAGCAAACAAACTTTCGCATCTCTAGAAAAAAAAAAATTATTTCTTAAATTGTTAACTGCTAAGTATTTTTAATGTAATTTTATTTATTTTTATTTCCAATGTGCCTTCTCACATCACATGTGATCAGTCATTCTTTCATAAATTGACCAAACACTCCTTTAATATCATATTCAATTTTAAGCTTTTAGAGAAAATGATGAGTTTATTATTTATATTCTTAATATTACGCTGTATATATTTACAGACCGAGGCAAGGGTGGGCCAAGGCGGCCACCCCAACGTTTTTTTGTTTTTTAAATGTTCTCTATTATCCTTTTAATTTCTTAGTATTTGTATAATGTTTGTGAACTGATTTCCTATGGTATGACGCTAAAGTATTTCACTTTTTATGTAATTACATAAATTCAATTGATTTAATATGTAAATATCATTGCTTACCACATTCTAGTTTAGGTGTTTAAAAAAGAGAATGGATCATTCAGGCTAATCCAGTACCTTTACGCTGTGTTTGGTTGGAGAATTTGAGGATAGATTTGGAAAGAGAAAAGGAAAAGTTTGGTGAAATGTGAATAAATATACTTACATTTCACCTAGTTTCACACACCTTTTTCCTTTCCCTTTCTAAATCTCTCCCCAAATCTCCCAACCAAACACACTATTAGAAAATCATTTAAATTATCATTTTGTCATCAAATAATAATAAAATTGTTCTATGAACTTGTTATCTAACTTACTGCGTCAAACATCTTCACAAGTGTAGTTTGAAACCACTACAAAGGTCTCAAAAAGATCAAGTTTATCATGACGATGACGGTGAGACACTATCAAGAAGATGGAAACGCTACTTGCTTTTTTCATGCAAAAAGTAAGAATGATATTTCTCTGCTTATGACTTGGCCAAATAATATATTTATGACATTTGAAAGATTTAGAAAAGCCAAAAGTTTTTAATAATACCAATCAAACCATAGACTTGGACCAATCATATTGTCAAATAAGTGATTGTTGTTCTAAACATTGCATAATCACATTTGAAAAAATATAAAAACTTGAAAAGTAGTGTTTTGACAATTTTATTGAACTGCCACAATCAGAAGCGTCCTCATTTCATGGAACAAACAGCAATGCTACGTATTTAAAAATTTTCTAAAATTTAAGATGTGATGATCACATTTATTTTAGTTGTGATTAAAACCACTATAAATTTAAATTCCAAATACTATTCTCTAGCTGTGTTTGGTTGGGGGATTTGATAAGGGATTTGAAAAGGGAAATGGAAAAGGTAGGTGAAATGTGAATAAATCATGTCTATATTTCACATAGTTTCACACACCTTTTCCCTTTCCCTTTCCAAATCCCTTCCCAAATCCCCCAACCAAACACAGCATAAATATTTTTTTAATATATGACAATAAAAAGAGTGGTTTGAAACCATTACAAAGGTTGGTGTTTAAGTTCAAGTGATCACGTTTATCATGATTTTGAAATACAAATCAAGAAGATGGAAACGCTGCTACGGGTTTTTTTCTTTTTTATTTAGTTTTCAGTTTCAAAACAAATTGCATGTTTATTTATTTATTTGTCAAATGAAAGGATCTAAGAAGTCTTTGAAAAAAGTTGCAAAATTTGACAATCCAAAATGATTTCATCAAGTTCTTTTGAATAACTATTCATTTTTACTACAAAAAATTAAGATTTTAGAGATCAATTAGAGACAAAATTATTTTTTAGAAACCAAATATTTTTGTTGTGAAAAGTATTGTCATTATATTTTTAACAACAAAAATTAAACATTAGTGATGAATTATTATCATTTTGGGACCAATTTTTTTTTTTTAAAAAAATAAATCATTTTGAGACCAAATTATTATGTCCTAAAAGTCTATTTATTAGTGACATTTTCAAAATTTTGTCATTAAAACACCTTTTTTTTAAACTTTTCAGAACGATCTTTTAGCGATACTTCTCACAACGATAGAAATTGATTCCTAAATATTTTTTGCAACAAAATTTTTATTTTTAGAGGCCAAAAAAATTAATCTCTAAAACTCTTATATGTTATCGTGTTTCAACTTTCCATCACTGTAAAAAGTTTGAAGTGTGCTTGATCATCCTATTTGAGTAAGGTATGGCATACGTCAAAGAACCAAATTAAACTTATCTTTTTGTCAAATTATTATACCAATAAACACTATAATTAATTTATCTATTTGGATCGCAAGGATCATTGTTTCCCTAATTGTTAAAAAAGTGTTTGTGGGCGTGCATGCATGTATGTGTTTGATTCTTGAGGCATATTCAAAAAACAGTAAATTTTTAGTAGGAGGAATATAGTACTAATTGACTCATTAGGCTAGTTCAAAAAAAATAAAATAAAAAAATAATAAAAAAATCGACTCATTAGGTGAAATCAAACATGCTAGATTACTTCACATGTTTAAAATATTTGAAACACAAATCGTTACGTTATGCTAAGCAAAATACAATTCAACCCCATGTCGAGTTAAAAAAAACACAAGAGAGACGAGAAACAATCCAAATTCAAAAAACGAAGCGTGAAATTTTTTTATTGACTATCATTTTCACATTGAGACCTCAAAAACTCTCCCTACTAAAAAATAATCAACAATTCACTATCAGTTGACAAAGAAACATACAAATTAAAAATTTTAATATATCTAATTGTACATGGTCAGTTGATTATCATGATGAAGTCACCATTATGCAAATCAATGGCTCTTTTTCTTCGTCGCAATCACCAGACAGCGGCGTGTTTTCTGCGCATCCGGTGCATGCTAGCTTCTGAGCTCTCTTGGCTTGATAATGCCAGTCTGTAGTCCCAACCACATACAACATCAAGCCAGCACAACAAAATTGGGCGGAGAGAAGCCCAAACCAAAGCCCACAAAACCCAATCTCAAGCCAAAACCCAAGCCCAATGGCCACCGGCATGCCCACTAGATAGAATGCTCCGAGGTTCACGTTAGCTGCGGTGGTCGGGCGGGCTGTTCCCCTAACCACCCCGCACCCGACAGTTTGTGGACAATTCCCGAGCTCACATAGCCCTAGGATAGGCAATGCAGCCGATGTCAACCGTATGATCTCGACATCGTTCGTGAACATCCGGGCCCACTTGTATCTCATCCCGGAGGCAAAAATGAGTGCCAATAATCCCATCACGGCCGCTAAAAATATAGACACCATGGCCGACAGCCGGGCCTTATTGGGCCGGTTTGCCCCGAGTTCATTGCCGACCCGAGTTGAAACCGCAAAACCTAACGAGGATGGAAAAACGTAAATCAACGACGTCGTTTGGATCAAAACCCCCATCGAAGCGACGGTGGCTCTGGGGTCCACCAAGAGGCCACACAACACGATCATAATTTCGTACCACCACCACTCTAGACACACCGAAACACAGCTCGGTGCGGCGAGTCGGACCAGCGGCTTCCACCCGGTCAAGCACTCGCGGCTGGGCGGGCTCCACGTCGGCACGTGCAAACCCGATATCCACACGTACAAAACCAGAGTCAACAAAACCAACAAATTGGACACGGCGGAGGCGGCGGCCACACCGGCGACACCGAGACCGAGGTGCGAAACCAAAAAAATGTTGACCGGTAAGTGGAGTACCGTACCGGCGAGAGATGCTAGAGTGAGCGGGTGGGTGATTCCTTGGGCACGAAGGTAAATGCGGATTGGATGAATGAATGAATTGCTGAACAAATCAGGGAGAGAGTAAATGAGATAAGTGTGTGCTAAGCTTGTGATAATGGGGTCTTGATGGAGATATAGAAGGATTTCTGAGATGTGAATCCATAGAAACGAAATGGGTATTGAAGAAACAAGAAGGAATATAACAGAGCGGTGTAGAGTTAGAGAGAGAAGCTTTGGACGTTGAGCTCCGAATGCTTGAGAACAGAGAGGTTCCATGCCTAGGGCTAGACCTGAGAGGACCGAGTAGCCGGTGATGTTAGCGAAAGCGATAGCGAGTGAACCCGCAGCCAGCTCGGCGTCCCCGAGGCGGCCTAAGAAGAGCATGGAGAGGATAGAGCGAGAGTAGAAGATGAGAGAGGTTAGCATTATGGGGAGAGAGAGTTTGAAGAGCTGTTTGGCTTCAGTGATGATATCTGGGAGTGTTGGGTAGTTGTTGTGGAATTGTTGGGTTGTTTTGTTCTTTTCTGGGTGTTTTATGGTGTTTGGGAATGATAAGAGATCGAAATAGAGGTGGGTTTGTGGTGGCGGCGGTGGGTTTTGGGAGGATAGTTTGTGGTGATCCGTGGTGGTGATTGTGGTGGGTGTGGTGTTTGGGTTACACATATTGAATATTAGAATAGAGAAAAGTACTTGTTTTTCACTGATCAAGACTGTTTCGTGAAGAGCACTCTTTCTCTCTCTAAAACTCTGTTATGTTATCTCTCACTTACTCTGTTGTGTAGAGATTTGAGTTTGGGCATGGAAATGGAGGGCTAGTATTAATAGAGAGAGGAGGTAAGGGTTTGAGGCGTTTTGGGTTTAATTTTAATATTTTTATATACAGTCCTTATGGTTATGGTGTGACCAGGATTTATAAAGTACATGTGAATTTTAATTACATTTTCTTATTATATTACCATTTATTTGGTTAAAAGAAAGAGAAGTCAGAATTCAGAGTCTCGTAGCTTCAATTTCCAATATGCTTAAAATGAATGAATAATGTTGTTTTTACGGGGGGAGAGAGGAGGAATGTTTCTTTGAGAAAATCATTTGGCGCTTTTTCGGAGATTATGCTACAAATTAATAATGAATATGGTTTCCATTTATCAACACAACATCCTTAGACATATACTGGCAAATAATAAAGAGTATCTCTAGAGTATTGTTCAAGAAAAATTATTATTCAGTTGTGTCAATAAGAATATGGTATGGTAAAGTTTATAAATTTAATTATTAAAATTTATAAATTTTATTATATATCAATTTGTAATATGTTTTTGCTGATACCAGTGTACTATATTAATTTTAATAAAAATTTATTTTAAATTTAATAAAAAATATTTTGTATATTTCAACTCTTTTGCCTTTTCATTGTACTCCAAAGATACTTGTTATCATGACCCTTTTATGTGAGAAGTATCATAGGGTTGGTCTCATAATAAACTTCCGTATCGGTAATGTTTGAAAATTTAATTCAATATTTAAAACCTAATACATTAAGTGAAAATCAAATAATCTTATTCCATAATTATTATAAGTTCACTTAAAATTTTAAGTAATTTTTAAAATGTAAATTTAAAGTTAAATTTTTTTTCACATAACTGAAAACTTATTTTATGCAAATTGAATTTATAACTATTTATTTTAAGTATAGACTTGTATCATTATAACATTACTACTCACGTCGCCGCAACTATGCCACTATTACTACCACTTCCACCTTCTACCACCATCATTGTCTCAAACACCGCCATTATTTCATTATAACTAGAGTAAATTATACTGACACCTCATGAGGTTTGATCTGATTACATCTCATCTCTTAACTTTATAAAAATTGCATTTCCACCCATGTGATTAATAGTCTCATTTCACAAATTCTCCTACTTATATAAAATGCATCAACTCCTAGTAGAAAAATAGTGAAGAAAAAAAAAAACTGAAGAAGTAAAGCAAACAAGAAAAGAAAAAGTATATGAATTTAATATCTTTTTGATACTAACGTTAATTCCGTCAAAATAATTACAATAATAAAGAAATCAGTATAATTTTTTAAACATAAAAAAATAATATGCATTAAATTCAAATCTCAAAAAATATATATATAATTTATCCTTATAACTATTACACCATTACCACAGCGTAACCACCAACACCGTCACCACCACCACAAAAGATGTTTTGTTCGGGAAGTGATAGGGTGAAAGTGAAACGCGGTAGGCCGCTAGATAGAAGATACGTGACTTTGCTGGTATTTCCGGCTACACAAGGAACAGATAAACCCTCGGTCCGATAATTTTTTTTTTTTTTGATATATTTTTATTTCTCCCAAAAATGTTGAGAAACAAATTTATTGATAATTAAATATTTATAATATTGAGATTATCTGTTAAGAACTTAAGAATAATATATTTTTGTATTGAAATTTTTAATTTTTTACCAATTGAAAAATCTCATTAAGTAATTTTATAATTTATGAAAAAATTGAATATTTGGATATAAAAATAAATTATTTTTAATTTTTTGTTTTTTACGCCAAACAAATAATTTGTGAGGGAGGTTGTACAAAGGAAAGAAAGAAATCTCATCCATATTTATCATATGTTTTGCTTTTTTACCTATCCAAACATAACACTAAAAAAATATATTTTTTTTTTTTCTCATCACATAATCTAATGTAGTGTAAAACAAAAGCATTTTGCTCTGAGTAATGCTATTATAATTTAAAAATTAGATTCATTTTTCAAGCTCAACTACGAAACAGTGTCATAAAATCAACTCTCTGTTTAGAAATGAAATTTTATTAACAGCCCCCTTCTCTTGTGGAGTTGGCTCTAGATAGCAACGAGCAAGGAGGGAGTTTCTCTGGCAATATCCGTTTGTAGTCTGGGCTCAGGGCCGGCCCTGAGTTATTAGGGTCTAAGACCAATTTTTTTAAACTGGGCTTTCATGTATCATTATCGTAAAAAAAAAAAAATTATTTGGATAAAACAAAAAGAGTAAAAATTTATTTCTATTGCATTACAATTTAACAAAATTTAAATAACAAATATACATATATATATATATATATATAAAATAATTGAATTTCAATTAGTTGAATCGAATCTTTATTTTTGAGCTTACCAATGCTATAAGAACTAAAATTAATTGGGGGTAAGGATGAGAATTTTCGACACAACTCAAGCATTATATAAAATTAGTAAGTTAGGGTTGACTATTTTTCAATATGAATCTAAGTATGACACGACTCAATAATATGAATTATTAGTTATATGTTTTAATGCTCACTAAGAGATGCCATGATATTTTTTTTAATCTTTTATTTAACTCTATGTAACTGAATAAAAAAGTATGTAAAATAATAATTAAGGCTAATATCTTTTTTTTCATTTAAGATATGTATTTTTTTGTTACCTATATTACAGTCAATCTAATAAAAAATATATAGTAATAAAGTACAATTTTTTTAATTAAAAAAATGTAATTGAATTAAAATCAAACATTCTAGGAATAATTTCATTTAGTAGAAATAAATTTTATAAAATTCAACTTATGAGAAAAAATTTAATCTCTTCATACACTTGTTAAATTATTTTTAACTAAAACTAAAAATTTTCACATTAAATATCAATCGGACACGAAGGAAAATAATACCACACAACAACATGAAAATAAATGAATTGAACTAATATTAAAATAATTATGAAATAACATGACATGATATACTTTCCTAATTGAAGATTTTAAATTTTATTCAAAGTTAAAAACCCGAGGCGGCCGCCTTAATGCCTCACCTCAGGCCGGCCTGTCTGGGCTTCGGCCTCCATGTTATAAAAACCAACTCTCTTTTTTATATTTTTTTTAATCATTAATAAATTATTTATTTTATACATTACTAAAAATATAAAAAAGAACATAATTATATATTATTTTTCCTTTACTACCCTCTTAACATGTGCATCCCCGCCCTATTCTCTCTCTTTTTGTTTCTCTCTCTCTCTCTATACATTTTCCTACAATTATGTATGTATATGTCTTTGTCTTGTGATTGACTGTGATGTTGTCGTTTCTAGAGCTTACTAGTATTTTCCTGAGAAAAAACTGCATTCTGCTTGGGGGGCTGTTTCAGAATTCAGAAGCCAATCTTGGTAGTTTTGTATGTAGTAATCACATATGTCTGACCCGCAAAGCCAGTGTTCCAACCCAACCCGACCCAACCCAACTTGATCTGACACATCTGTGTTTATAGAGTAATTTTTAAGATAAAAAGTACGAAAATTTATTTGATTTATCTTTTTTCAAAAATATTTTTGAAAAATTATTTTGGAGAGAGTTTTAAAAAAAATGATTAATTTGATGTGTATAAGAGAGACAGTGATTTTAGAAAGTAGGTAACCAAACAAAATTTTGAAATTTTTTTTAAAAAAAATTGTTTGGTTTGATTACTCTTCAAAATTTGTTTGTAGAGAATTTTTCTCAAATTTTTTTTCCGAAAAACAAACCAAATAAGGTGCACCACTTTCTCCGTTTTTGCTGCCCTTGTCTGACTAATATGCAATCCATCTAGAGTGTCATCGAATATTGGCAAATTTTTTTAAAAAATACTATACAAATTAAAATCTAAAATTAATTACATTAATTTTTTAAATTATTTTGAATCTTATTTGATCATCTATAAAGTCGTATATTTTGGCAATCTTAGTTATAAAAATGCATTACTTTTACCTATGACATTTGCAAAATTTTATAGTTAAGCAAATCGAAATGTATAAATTTATAAATGGAGAATAAAGTGATATTCGTTAATAATTGAAGAGATTTTGATGTAATTAATCCTAAATTTGTTTTCAAGGTGTCGTGCCCAAAAAAAAAAAAATATGACTTATTTTAATAATATGTTAAATGTCACATTAATTAGTAAAAAACAAGTATGAAACTTTATTAGTTGGTATAGTATTAATCATATTTTTATGTAAAAATAAAGAAACTAATATAATAGTTGAGTTCAAATTTTATGGTTTTGTAATATAATTTATTCTTTCTCTATTTTCCTCTGTCTATGTATGTATATATATATGACTCAAAATTTGATTGATGATGGAACATATGTTTCATAAATCTAGATGCATGCACAACTTGCATACCACCGTACCAAGGACTATATGTTTACATGCACTGAATAAGGTTCTCATCTTTCTTTTAAAAAATCCTAATTTTCATGTAATGGTGTCTCTTCACTTTTGGGAAAAGGGACTCCAAAATCAGAGGTAGCTCAGCCTAGTCATTTTTAAATTTATTCATTTTGGTTTCTCATTGATTTACACTTGGTTTGTTTAATAAAAATCATGTGTTTGAAATTTATTTTTAATAGAAATTGTATTATGTTTAATTATGATTTTAAAAATAATTGTCCTGATGCGATTAGGAGGAATACATGCCCTTAAATTTTAAAATTTTAGTTTAGTTTTTTAGTTTCAAAAATATTTTCAATTTTTCCTTTTAAAATTTTATGTATGTGCCCCCCTTAGTTTTTCATATTCTTCTTCCAACAAACTTGACACACCATTAACTAGAACACCAACACAGATTGACTTCATATTTGTTCCACAGATAAATCAAAGAAGGTTTTTCATTTTTTTATTATGTGTTGTTTATTGGCATTTTTATTTTTATTCCATTTCTTATTGCTTGAGAGTTGTATAGATTTGAATGCTATGATGTTTTGTATTGATATATATAATCTTGGAATAGTTTTGAAATATTCATAATTGATTTTTTTTTTTTTTTATAAAAATGTCAAATTGAGCCTTGTGTCCCAAACCTACCTGATCCGATAATTTATCTTAGTATTTGCTACCCTCAATCAAAATCCTGATTCTATCACTAGTGATCATGTTAATAGAGGAGTGAGTTGGGTGTGGTACGGAGATGGTGGCGGCGGCAATGGTGATAATAGTTGGTTAACCTCAAGGAGTTGGCCTAGTAAGCAAATCTTGGAGTCTGGGAGTGTACACTCTCCAGGTCTCATATTTAATATTCACTAACAGCAATAAACTCCTTAGGGTCATATCCATATAGGGCGTTCGCCCTAACTTTAAATGGGATCCCTGCAAGTAGGGGTAGGATTGATCTCTCGGGATTAGTTGTGTTGTGCGTTAGCTGGTGCGGACACCCAATTATCAAAAAATAATAATATATTGTCTGTTAATTTTTATTTTTTTAATCATATTAGAAGAAAATACAAATGCTTTTTTTAAAAAAAAAAAAAATTGCCAAAAGAAATAAAGCATAAAATGAAGTTAAATGTCTTTCCCTTGTGATTATGCATCAAGAACCTCTTTATGTTAGATATTGGATGTCTAAAAATGATGTGATTAGCTGTTGAGGTATATACTTCATGTTTGAAAGCACAAAATGACTGTTGAAACATTTTTGCTTCTGGAAAAAAAAAATGACAAGCCACACACACACACGTTACTTCACTTTACAAAGCTTGAGGTATAATTTCTTTCTTATAGTTTGTACACAGCTACAACTATCAATGTATATAATACCCTTTTCATCACATTCAAATAGTGAAAAAGGAAAAGAAAAAAATTAAAGAAAAGAAAAAGAAAAGGGGAAAAAATCATATATATCATAGTGTATGATAAACAATGAAACAAAGGCAACAAAATTGCAGAAAGTTTGAAGGTGGTCGGTAGTGATAATGTACAATAATATTCATATTCTAGAGATAAAATGTTTTTAGAGGCAAGACAACAAGTGTTAGACAGTAACAGGAGGCTTGAAGTTAATGACCTAGGTAGGAGAATATCTTCATTGTTACTTACTACAGGGATTAGTGGATGTGGGTCCCACTTTCTCCAGGTATCTTTTCTTTTGGTTAAGGAGATTTGATGGAGTCACATATGATTAAACTTTGCCAAACGATGTTTGAATGAGTTGGTGAGGGGCTGTCTATGTTCTGTTGTTGTCTAGAATTGTGCCCAATTTGTTGGTGAAGGCCTGCCTCTCCTACTTTTAAAACAATTAGAGCATGTTTGTTTGGGCCAATATATGCTTGGGATTGGATTAATAGTTCAATGAAATTATTAATTCAATATTTAGTTAAAAAATTGAAGTACGGACTAACAATTTATCCGGATATGATATCCTACATATGACTATTCAATCTCACATAAGAGCTGGGATGTAAATTGGGAGACTAAGTCAAACTCTAAACTAACTTATCCATTGACCATAATAGAGGTATTATGGTCAATATATTTGATGTCTCATGTCTTGTCATGTCTTATCCATTCCAATCTCCTTAAACAAATATTGGATTGGATAATATTTTTTTAATCTCTTCTTATAATCCTAACTCTATCTAAACATATGATAAGACATACATCAAAAGGAATTTGTAGTCTTAATGAGAATGCTAATCTAACTTAATTTAATCCGCCCAAACAAACATGACCTTAATGTACGTAGAACAAAAATATAATGAAACATAAATATTTTATAAAAAAATTATATATCTATGTCTCATTCTATATTTATTGTTTATATTTTTAGCAGTGCTATTATAAAAATTATTGGGCACTATTTGTCGTCACATAATCATCACCCTCATTGAGTTATGTAAGATGTAAGTTTCACAAAAATTAATGATGATAATGAATTTATGGCATTGTCCTGTTAGTACTTACAATAAATGAAATTGAATAACTATTCATACTATTGAGTTGTCTAACAATGTCAATGACAAAGAGAAAATTATTTTAGACATTGCCCTTGTGGATGGTCACGGGTCAGGCTTGAAACAAATTGGTAGGTGATGGTAGTAGGGCTGGTGCAGGGCGGGGGATAGATTTTTTTATAAGTTGAAAAAATAAAAATATTAATAAAAATTATAATATATTATGAATAATAATTCATACTTAATAATAATTATAAAAAATAAGATAGAAAATAAATGATTAAAAAATAATATTAAGTATAATATTCTAGTATTTTAATTTTGTTATAATGAAAAAAATAGATATATATTATACACATAAATATATTTAATAAATATAATCAGAGCGGGAGTCAAGTAACACGAGACAGGGAAGTAAAACCCGTCCTCGCTCTACTTCCTTAATGAGTTGGAAAAAACTGTGCGAGTGCAGGGGGCGCAGGATTAGAAAAAATGCCCATCCCTTTTGCCTCAACCTATTTAAGACAATGCACTCAACAGTCACATGATCACAATTCATAACAAGAATTAAGAGTACAATTATTTATTTTAGGGTGCTTTGGTCAAAATCTCCTTATAATAAAATTTTAATACATTAAAGACAAGTATCAAAATTTTTCTTAAAAAATTCAACATATACAACTATTATCAAAATATTCTTACTAACTAATTTAATATTTTAAACTTTACGATGATATAACTTTTGATTTAGATGTCAATTTTAATAAAACATTTTTAAAATCCTCTCATCAAGATCTACCAAACAATATTCATATTGATTATAAAATTCCTTAAAAATAAAAATAAAAATAAAAATTACTATCAAAATTAACGTAAATAGTAACATGTTACTCTTTTCAATAATAAAATGTCATTCTGGTTGACAGTAACATTTTACTGTATATTCTAAACAAGGCATCAACAATAAAAATAGAATGTGACCCTCCCTACATATGAACTCACACTACTACTAGAAGTTAAAACCCATACTCGTAGAATACTCAATCGCAATGAAAATAGATTGACTTGTTTCTCGTCAAAAGGATTCTGATCGTTCCGGTTATTCATAGTTGATTCTTCTTCATTCCCCCAACAATTTTGCTGAAAAACCTTCCGTACAGAGTGTGAGTTTTAGAGAGAGAGAGAGGCACTTTCCACAATCCTACACTTTGCTATCTCTGCTTGTCTATAACTCACATATGATATACTTTCAACTTTTCAAACTCTCTCTCTGCAATTGTGTAAACCCTCTCTCTCTCATATATTTTTTCTTTGCAAAACAAAGAAAAATAAATAATAAAAAAAAACAACAGAATGCTCGGAGTGGTATTCCAAATCAAAGCTTCTCAATGGACATCTAAAGTTTTGTCCAAATCGACACAATTCACTGGCTGCTCGACATGAACACCTTCGTCATCGGTAACTCTCTCTCTTTTTCTCTCACACTCACGCACACATGTATATATAGAAGGGTAAGATTGTCCAAAAGGAAATAGATAAATATTTGTGTGCCCTTCATCAAGTATGGGACTCCAAATGTGGGGATTTATGAAGAAAAAATTTATGAATTATTTTTTTCAACAAAGAAGTGTCCTATGATGAAGTTTTTGCCAAATTTCTCTTTATTTTATTTCAAAAGGTCCATTATTCTTCCCCCCCCCCCCCCCAAACACACACACACACACACAAAACACGCTTACATAATACATATTTTACGTGTTAGGAAAAGACCTCCACCAATTTCGTATAATTATAAAAGATACCCACTATTTTTTTAGAAGGTCCATATTGAAAAAAAATGTTTCACATATTTTGTAAAGGTGCTATTTTAAAAAGGCTCACTTTGAAAAATGCCTCTAATTTAGAATAAGTTCTACATGTTTGCCAATTCCTTTTCTTTTTTTTTTCCTTCTTAGCATATCTTTTTAGGGATCAACTTTTCCCTAGTTTAATTGTTGAACTGCAGCGAAGCTTCTTTTCTTACTTCAAATTTTTAAGTTTTACTTATTAAAGCTTATAACACTTCTCATTTCTTTTTACTTCAGAACTCTCGTAAAGATTTTAAATAACTACCAAAAAAAATCATGAAAGTTGAAGAGAAATTTCCCAACACCGGTCACAGTCATGTTCATAAAGAATTACAACTACTTGATTGCCTCCTCTTGAATAAGGATTAATTATTTTCGATGATGAAAATGAATCAACTGTTATAATCAAGATGTTTAATTGTTTTACTTTTTAAGTTTAGAAGCAAATGATATTCACTAATAATTAAGAAGGTTAAGTGTAATTAACTTTAAGAGTTATATTAGGAATTTCAAATAATCTATCAAATTTTCTATCAGACCTCTCACATGAATGTGGGACTCACACACATATAGATTTATGTAGGTCCTATACCCATGTGAGAGATTTGGTAAAAAATTTAACAAATTATTTGGAGTCCATAACATTTTCTTAACTTTAAACTTTTCAAATAAAATATTTTATAACTGAAAAAAGGGGGAATTACAAAAAAAAAAAAAAAAAAAAAAAAAAAATTAAAATTAACCCTTAAAACAATCTTTTGTTTTTTTTTAATATAAAGTATTAGTCTATTTCTGTTAATTACTAAAGTATTATTTTCTTGTCAGTTTTACATGATGAACATAAGCAAGATGTTTGAATTGAAAATAAATCAAACATTATGATTTAAATTAATAAATTTAAAATTTATTTTGTTATGGAGATTAAAAAAATTTATTTTATTTGTTTTAGTATTTTTTTCAAAAAAAAAATCTTTTAAATAGGAAAAGAAGGCATTTATGAATCTTAGACGTGGTGGCACGTGGCAGCACCCCCAGATGCATGAAGAAAGAATGGGGAAATTCTATTTCCAAATACTTAATTATCTCAGTATACATCTTTTCTTAATATACACATTTACTAATTTGATTATTAATTAATTTTTTCAATCCATACATACCCTTCACTCATAATCATTGTACACATACCATTAAATCCTCCTTTCCACACACTTATTAATTAACCCTGCTTCCAAATTTGTAGACTCATTGTAAACCCACGAGAAGACCATTCAAGACCACAGTGTGAAGTGAAGTAAAGATAAAGTCCTCCTTTGAAGACCCTGTTGAACCTCCATTAAAAATACCATTAAAAACCCTCCAAAATATTGTTAAGGATGAGGTATCTTTCCAATTTGTTATTGCATTTACCATTTCCAAATCTCTGTGCACTCCATTGTCATAAAACTCTTCTTTCTTTTTTTTATGTTTTTCTATTTGGAGATTCCGGCACTGCTTTTTCAAAATTATAAATTTAATTCGAAACTTAACTTTCGAATAAAAATGATTAGTTCGACAAATTTGTTCCAAAAAAAAAAAATTTCGGCAGTTGATGTCTGAATATAATGAAATAATTCGACACTGGTTGTCTGACTGAAAATCGCGAAAGAAAAAAAAAAGAAAAGGTTTTGCACGAAAAAACTAACTTTTTCAGGATATAAATCTAGAGATTAAAACAATATGAGAGTTGTTACGAAAGTATTGATTTGCAAGCAATAGAGAAGTATAGAGTGTGTAACAAGCAAAGTGATAACAATGGGAAAACTATGATTTATATAACAATTTTGGTTTAAACCCTGACTGGTTTATTGTTTTGGATCCGGGATTCCTATTCTTCAATGGTTGTTCATATCTTTATTCATCTTATTCCTCGTTGAATTGGATTGTTTGAGTATTGTAGTTGCGTTTGACACAGATTGGGAGTTCGTTTTTCAAATGAGTCTTTGTCCAGGTTTTAGTCAATTCACTCAAGTGGTCCTTCTTAGGCTCAAGCGGTCTTTAAGAACTCTCAGTACTTTTGTAGGCCTGCAAAAGTATTAGGAGAGTGTTTTTTTTTTTTTTTTTTTGCTTGAGCAATGTTTCTTGCGCTCGAGCAATGCTTATTGCATTCAAGCAGTCTTTGGAAACTCTCAGTACTTTTACAGGCCTGTAAAAGTACTAGGAGGGTGTTTTTTGTGCTCGAGCGATTTTGGCTCAAGCGGTCCTTCTTGCACTTTGGCCTTTGTCTACAAAACTTTTGATAGTATGTCATTATGCGCTCGAGCGGTACTTTGTTCACTCAAGTGGTCTCACTTATTGTGTCTAGTCGCTCGAGCGGTGTTTTAGTTGTTTGAGCAACGTATATCAATCCGTAAAAGTCACTTTTTGGATCTCTTTTTCATTTTTTTTTCTCTCTCTCTCTCTCTCTAAACATTTCAAAGACCTAGATCTATTCTCCCTCTCTCTAAAACTCACCTTTAAACCTCAAATACACCCTCACCTTTTGATCTCTACACCTTTGTCCTTTGGAGAAAAGATAGAGTTCGTCGAGGGCTTCGTTCTAATTTGAAAAGTTCGTATTTTCATCGACGTTGGATTTTGTGGATTTTGGACTTTCTCCTTGATGTAGGACAAGATTTTCAGGACAAGATTTTAAGAATTTTTATCTTTTTAGTTTTAATATTTTTGATATATTATTTTATTAGGATTTTTCTAATTTAGTATAAATATTTTAAAATTATTATGTTTCTTAAGGCTAGGTTTGGCATAACCTATATAATTCATCTTTTTATCTTTTTATCTTTTTTTTATCACATCACCTCTCTACTTTTCTGCACATCTTTTCGTAAAAAGACAAAAAGTGCACTTTTTTAGGACACTCCAAACCAACCCTAATTTTATTATTTTGGAATTAGACTGACTAGGATTTTAAATAGTTTAGAATTTTAGTTTCCTATTCTCTTAGATTTCTTAATTTGTGTTGATTTAAGTTTCTTAGTTTATTTTAGAATTACTTTTCCTACAAGTATTAGGTTTAGTTTATTATAAATAGCTATGTAAGCCCCATGGCAAAGACAACTTTTATACAACTTTTATTCATTCAATAATATTTTTAAGAGCTTTTCTTCTATCTTGTTTGTAGATTCAAGGGTGTTCTTGTGGATTCAAGAATTCTCGTCTACTAGAACGAAATCTAGTCTCGTGTGATTTATTCCGCTGCGTCAAGTGGTATCAGAGCAAGGTTTCTCCTGGCTCGATGTCATTCATCGAAAGAGGAAGCACAAACTCTATTGACGATGATCGTAGAGAAAGATCTAATAGGATTCGAGTCAAGGGACTTGCCCAAGGCCAACCTGTTAGTTACAACGTTAATAGGAACCGCGCTATGGGATTTGCCCAAGGCCAACCTATTAACCACAATATCTTGAGACAATCTTCTTGTTATCAATATGATAGTGAGGACAAATCTGAAGATGAGTTATTCGAAGATTATGGTGGTGAGTATCAGTTGGTAAGGCGGCAACGAAGATTTAATGATGTGTTCAATAGGAATAATTGCATCAATCATGACTTTTCATATTATCAAGTACCACCAGAAATTCTCTATTTTAATGCTTATTGTCATGCCGAATATTTTATTTATTGGTTTCGCAAAGTTGACAAATTCCTTGAGTGTATGAAAATTTCTGAAGAAAAGCAAGCCAAATATGTCGCACATAAGTTACAAGGTTATGTTTCTACATGGTGGAAACAAGTGCACTATGATCGAAAGCGACAATACAAACAACCTATTAGGGTGTGGCATAAGATGAAGAAGTTGATGAGTTCTAGATTCCTTCAAACAAATCATGGGCAAATATTGTATCTACAATATCAAAGAAAGCTTGAATCAAAACAATTGTTCCAAGGTAATTTTAATTCACAACATTCTTCATAATTCAATAATTATTATGGAATTGTGGATACAGATTATTCGAGGAACATGAGTATGGTTCTGCCAAGTTTGGGTCAATCAAGTCTTGTAGGTCAACAAATTTGTCACGCTCAACCACACATTGAAGAAGAAAAGGTTTTAAATATCTCAATGTTTCAAAATTTTGAAAACCCAAACAGACATTCAATTGAAGTAGAAAATCAAGTTGATTTCAATAATGGTGAGAACGTTAAAGTTGATGAAAGAAAGGTCACTGAAATTACTTTGATCAAGAAGTTTAAAGAAGACAATGAAGAGGTCAAGCAAGAGAAAAACGTTGAAGTTAGCCAAGAGCTTCTAATGACGGAACTATCATCTCTTGATTATTATGATGGTTATGAGATCATAAAAGAAGAAGATCTAGTTGAACTCAATGAAAAAGAAGAAATACAAGACGAGGTAATAAAGTTGACATGTGCATCAAAGAAATTGATTGAGGATGTTGCAATTGATATTCCAAGATTGATAATTGAATTTCCAACTGATTCTAAGACAGAGCAGAGTCCAAAGAGTATCCAACATCAACATAAAATACACTTCGTTAATTTTCTTGGTGTGGAGCAATTTAATTTGATTTTCAATGCTTGTCTAATTGATTTTGTCAACCAGTTGAAGCATATAGAGAACAACTTTTAGAAAGTAAACTTCTCTGCATATAATGTTCGGAAAAGGGACAAATAACTGAAGTATTTCAAGTATCTTTTTATTTGGGATGGACGATGGCAGATCTCTAATATGAACTCGAGAACGAGTTCTTTCAAAGAAGAGGAGTCTGATGTAGAACAAGAATTTAAGAATTTTTATCTTTTTAGTTTTAATGTTTTTGATATATTATTTTATTAGGATTTTTCTAATTTAGTATAAATATTTTTAAATTATTATATTTCTTAATTTTATTATTTGGGAATTAGACTTTGACTAGGATTTTAAATAGTTTAGAATTTTAGTTTCCTATTCTCTTAGATTTCTTAATTTGTGTTGATTTAAGTTTCCTAATTTATTTTAGAATTACTTTTCCTACAAGTATTAGGTTTAGTTTATTATAAATAGCTATGTAAGCCCCATGGCAAAGACAACTTTTATACAACTTTTATTCATTCAATAATATTTTTAAGAGCTTTTCTTCTATCTTCCTTGTGGATTCAAGGGTGTTCTTGTGGATTTAAGAATTCTCGTCTACTAGAACGAAATCTAGTCTCGTGTGATTTATTCCGCTGCGCCATACCACTTGACGCAACGGAATACACAGGGATTAGATATCGTTCTAGTAGACAAAAGGGGCTCTTGAATCTACGAGAAAAATAAAACCTTGAATCCACAAGGAAGATAAAATATCTTAATATTATTGATTGAATGAATAAAAGTTATATATAAAAGTTGTCTTTTCCATGAGGCTTACATAGCTATTTATAATAAACTAAACCTAATACTTGTAGGAAAAGTAATTCTAAAATAAACTAGGAAACTTAAATCAACACAAATTAGGAAACCTAAGAGAATAGAAAGCTAAAATTCTAAACTATTTAAAATCCTAGCCAAAGTCTAATTCTAAAATAATAAAATTAAGAAACCTAATAATTCTAAAATATTTATACTAAATTACAAGAATCCTAATGATATGTCAAAAAATATTAAAACTAAAAATATAAAAATTCTTAAAATCTTTCCTGATAATCTTGTCCTACATCAGACTTCTCTTCTTTGAAAGAACTCGTCCTCGAGTTCATATTAGAGATCTGCCATCTTCCATGCCAAATAAAGAGATATTTTGAATGTTTCAGTTGCTTGCCCCTCTTCCAAAAGTTGTATATAGAAAAGTTTTCTTTCTGAAAGTTCTTCTCTATATGCTTCAACTGGTAGACAAGATTAATTAGACAAGCATTGAAAATCAAATTAAATTGCTCTACACTAAGAAAATCAACCAAATTTACTTTGTGTAGAACTTGCATGCTCTCTTGATGTTGCACCATCTCAGATTCAATTGATCCTTCAATTATCAACCTTGGAATATCAAGTGTAGCATCAACCAATTTCTTTGTTTCATACAACGGTTGTATTATCTCTTCTTCTATTTTCTCTTTGTTACTGGCCTCAATCAGATCTTCTTCTTCCTCAATATTTTTATGATTTGTTTGTAAAATTTTCTCCCCAATATTCAAATTACCATGTGTTGATGCATTATCAACACTAGAACAAGACTTTGTATCTTCTTCATTAGTTTTACAAACAATCTCACCACAAATAATATTTGAATCTGAATTCTTTTCTTTTGCCACTACAATTTCATTATAAATTTTTACCGACTCCATGGAAGTATCTTGATTTGTATATGACAATATATCTTCATGATCATGAAAGTAAAATTTTGATACTAAAAGCTTTTTCATTGTTAACCATGAATGAATTTTGTCTTTACCATTGCAAACTTGATAATCTTGTAATCCATTCCACCACTTCAATGCAATTTTATCAAGTTTGTAGGATGCGAATATAACCTTCTTTTCATGAGGAATCTTCAAGAATTCAAAGAAATTTTCAAGATCAAGTAACCAATCAAGAAAATCTTCTTTTTGAAACTTACTTGAACCGTTAAAATATAAAATTTCTGTAAAATAACGTAAGCTAACAGGTTGCCTCGGGTGAATCCTCCGGCGCAATTGCTGTCAACTATTGGTTGCCTTTAGTTAACGATAAATCCCAAATCGGCAATTAGATTACAAATCTTATTGCGAAGTTCGTGCACCTCTAGCCGATGTTCCTCAATCGCATCCCATATGGTTTCCACCCTACGATCAACGTCAATAGGGATTGTGTGTTCTCCATTGTCTTGTGTCATCGAGCTAGGCAAATCCATGCTTTGATACCACTTGATGTAGCGGAATACACAGGGACTAGATATCGTTCTAGTAGACGAAAGGGGCTCTCGAATTCACGAGAAAAATAAAACCTTGAATCCACAAGGAAGCGAAAATATCTTAATATTATTGATTGAATGAATAAAAGTTGTATATAAAAGTTGTCTTTTCCATGAGACTTACATAGCTATTTATAATAAACTAAACCTAATACTTGTAGGAAAAGTAATTCTAAAATAAACTAGGAAACTTAAATCAACACAAATTAGGAAACCTGAGAGAATAGGAAATTAAAATTCTAAACTATTTAAAATCCTAGTCAAAGTCTAATTCTAAAATAATAAAATTAAGAAATCTAATAATTTTAAAATATTTATACTAAATTACAAGAATCCTAATAATATATCAAAAAATATTAAAACTAAAAATATAAAAATTCTTAAAATCTTGTCATGAAAATCTTGTCCTACATTACTCCTCTTCTGGAGTGAGGTAGGGATTTTCTTAACGGTCTGCATGTTGTTTAGTTTCGTTATATATTATTTTTGTTAGTTATGGGTTTTAGAAAAAAATGATTTGAATATATATTTATTAATGCACGAATTTGGGGGAAAAAAACTTGTTTTCAGTTATGGTCTGGAATCGGTAACCTAGTGGTTGTTGTGTTATGTGTTTTTGAAGAAAACATTTGGTTTTAATGGTTTTTCAAAGGTTAATCAAAAACTAGGGTTTTGGATACTTTTATGGAAAAATGATGGAATTAAAATGATTGTGGGATTTTGGTTACAATGAGGTTTGATTGAGAAATATTTTGAATAATTGGAAAAATGTCGAGTATTATTTTACTCTTTTGAAATGGTGATTTTGTTGGAAACTATATGAGCAGTTTTGGGAAAATTGTATATTTTCGATTGAGATTCATAAGACTCGCGAGGAGTGTAAATATTGTTTGGAAATCATGAGATTTTGTATAAATAATTGGGATTCCGATTTGGTTACGATTTTGGGAATATTATTATTGTTGTTGTCTTTTGATTAGAGATAATTATTTTTGGCAACCGGTGGAGGGTTGCGTTGATTGTTGTAGAAACTACATGTGGACTAGGGAATGGAACTATTTACAAATCATACATCGCATTGTGCATATCATGGATTTGTAACTAGAGATTTCAATGTTTCGGAAAACGTATTGTTATTTTGAGATATATGTATTGTATTATTAAAGGGTAAATAAAATGGTGAAACTATGATGGGGTGTTAAAGCAGAATTAAATTGGCATGTGTATCTTTGGATATAAGACTTAAAACCCGTGCGGTAGGTGTCGAGCCTTCCGATTAATACCGGTAAAATGGCATAGTGACTTGTATACTGGAGATTTATTCATTATATTTACCACTTGATTTCTTTGAACGAATATTGTTGATTTTGAAAGATATTTTGGAAATCTCGCATCACATTGTTTCAAAGAGAGAAAATGCAGGTTTTATCATATCATTTCACATGCTTATGATATTGTTAAACTTCATACATGTCATTAAGTTTATTTTTATTAGGTTTAATGCTCCCCTTACGAGGGAAATCATTTTTAGGTGAACCGGTGTGCCTCTGCCAAGGTGATGACTTGGGATGATCTTGGAGCTTGAAACTCGTATGTATTGTTTTCTTTGGTTATTTGTTTGTAATTTAAGTCACTGGTTTCTTTGTATTGAGTTGTGACTCATTTGTTGTAACCGGGCAAGGGCTTGAAAATTTGTAACCTCTGAGGCATTAACCCCTAAGGCCCCGTTTGTTTTCAGTGATAGGAATGAGGGGATTGATAGTGAGGGGATTAATAGTGAGGGGATTGATAGTGAGGGGATTAGTAAAATTGTGTTTGTTTGATAACCAATGGAGTAGTAATAGTTCATGTTTGTTTTGAGAGATAGGGATGGGATTAACCATGTGGAATTCCACAAATACCCTTATTGCATATTATTAAATTTGGACTTATACCAAGTAAAGAATAATTAAATTTGTACTCAATATTATTATTCTTCTTTTTTTTTTAATATTCAAGAATCTAATTATCAACAAATTTATTTATTCAATTTTTTTTTTAATTTTTTTTAATATTAATGAGTCCAATAGCAAAGCAGATTTGCCACCCAAATAGTAAATTTGCACCCCATTTGATACCTCTTTTTTTATACTTGTTGGTTTTTTTTTTTTTTTTTGAGACTTGAAATTTAATTTTGGACTTGAAATTTTTGATTAAACTAAATTATTTATTTATTTTATTTATTATATACACATATATATATATATATATATATGTTTAACACACACCTTAACAGAAATAAATTAATCTTAAAACTGATGGTCCACACACCTGAACTACTTAAATTGTAGAACCCTTCAAATTGTACATTCAGCAGATTTAATGACTAAATGGTCCACAAAGCCAGAATCTCTTATGAAAAAGAATACAAACTTTATGGTTGAGGGAAAAAAAATCTTAAAACTGATGAACTTTGTGTTAGCAGTGCAAAGTCATAATACCTAAATAAATAAAATCACATCCATTCTAATTTAATTACAAACCTGTGACACAATTCCATAAAAATATAAAACTCATTTACTCTGAGAAATCTGTGAGCAAAACGCATTACTTAATTTATTCACACAATTCCAAAACGCATTACTTAATTTATTCACACAATCTGTGAGCAAAACGCATTACTTAAACCTGTACACAATTCCAAACAATGAGTTTGAATTTATTCAGACACTTTTGAAATCTGTGAGCAAAACGCATTACTTAATTGGTGAACAGCAGTAAGATCTATGACAACAATAATACATTAACTATAATATTTATAGTTCCAAGCCTTGCTGCATAACAACAATAATACATGAACTGCAGATTTTATACTACCAAGTTACAAAAACCAGCCCAACTCGGGAGCAACATTTACTCAACAAAAAGACCATCATAAAGTATTGCAGCAGCAGAAACTACCTAACCTATAATATTTATGCATCACATAATATATTACAAGTCATGTGGGAAACAAAAAGACCATCATACAGTAGATGTCACATTTAAATATGACCTTCCAATAGCAAAGAAACCCACTCCATCTTGTCATTCTCATCTAAACTAAAAAACAAGTCAACTTTGTCTTCATCCTTCACTATCATAGATGCTGCCATCAATCTTTGAGTATTACTCATTGGCAACTTCAGAAGTTCTACATTAACCAACCTCCTCTGTTGGGATAGGTCATGTGAATATCCTATCCTATGAGCAACCTCCACCATCGTAGTATTAGTATTCTCAATGAATGATCCAAGATTTTTTGCCATCTCTGATAGTTCAGTGGGTATCCCCTCAGTAGGTCGAGCCCGCTTTTTCCCAGTTTTAGCTGAGTCAGCACGGTTGGGAACATTACCTGCAGTAGACATTGAGTAATCGGTATCACCCATGTTCATACTAAACTGTTCAACAGGAGACTGTTCTCCTTCTTCTGTAGTTGCATTGGCATCCTCTTTTTCCATGGCTGCAACTGCATCAGCAGGATCCTCAGCCAGTTCACCAGTCGCCCTATCCTTCCCAAATAGAATAAGCCAATCTTCATAGAATGGGAATGGCCTATTTCGCATCCCTTTTGCATCTGGCACCCTCTACACAAGTGGTTATGTCATTATTAAAAAAGAACAAATTGATTTATAAGTACATACACATACAAATAAACAACATAAAAATGAGATTTACCCGGACATAGTTCTGCCATACGTCGTCACTATCAACAAGCACCATCTTTTGTTCATCATTCCAACCAAAACCACTCATATTTAACATATCTTGCAAAGCATTATATTGTTTCCTCCAAAATTTAATCTTCGAGTCGATGTGGGGACTGGCTCGAAGATCAGTTCCAGGAAAGGCACTTAAGATCTTCTTCTCACATTCATTGTAGAAGCCTGCCCTAAACTGATTATTATCAAGCTTCCACCTGGGATTACTTGCTATTACATCCTTCATGGTTGTAATGAGGAATACTTCCTCACGGTGATTCCAAAACCTTCGAGGTTTCGCCTTCTTACGAGAACCAGTGGTACCTGTGTCATCCATACCTATATATATGTATATCATAAGTTTAAATCATAACACATATGTCAATCATAAATAACAAATCAACTTACACAACATTTGTTACAAATACCACACAAAAACTAAACAAATAAGGTTCGAATTACATGGCATAATAAACTCTCACTATTACATAAAAAAACATCATACAATACTAATTTATTGACCTCTGCTTGCTTGCCATTCATTAAACATTTGGGTTGCCAAGGCAGTTCTCCATTCACTCCATTGATCAGATGCTTCAACTACATCAATCATTTCATCTCCTAATTCAGTAGCTAGAGGAGGAGGATTCATTTCCTCGTTCTTATCATCATCAAGATCCATAGGCATTTCACGTTGTATGAGATTGTGGAGAAGGCAACATGCAGTGATAATACGAAATTGAGTCTTGATTGGAAAGTAAGAATAAGTCCTCAATATTGCCCACCTCATTTTAAGTAGTCCAAAACACCTCTCAATGACGTTACGAGCAGAAGAGTGCCTCATGTTAAAAAACTCTTGTGGAGTTGTTGGGGCACCCCCTTCTCTCCATGTAGAAAGATGGTAACGTTGTCCTCTATATGGTGCAAGAAAACCCTCCCCATTTGTGTAACCCGCATCTACGAGATAGTAGTGGCCTGTAATTATGTAAGATGGTTTCACTGTGTATATAACAAAAGAATTGTTTAATATAGATATAGTGTACCCATAATTAGAACAATATATAATTATCATACCAGTAGGGACTTTTAACCCATTGGGTCTACTGACAGCATCTCTAAGTACCCTAGAGTCAGAAGCAGATCCTTCCCATCCAGGCAAGACATATATGAATTGCATGTCTTGGGAGCACACACCCAATACATTTGTGGCAATTTCTCCCTTTCTTGTTCTATACCTTGGTTTGTCTATTGCAGGGGCAAGAACCTTAACATAGGTTCTATCTAAAGCACCAAGACAATTCTAAAAAAAAAATTTATAAAATTAATATAGGTAATACAAAAATATAATATGCTAATTAAGCGAAATTGTAAAAATATTGTACCTGAAAACAACTCCACCTATCATCTGTACAATTAGCAGTTATCGGTTCAGGCTTCTTAAGGAGGAGACCATGGAGGCGCAACACAGCCTTCAGAACATTATTGAAGTGCTTACTAACTGTTTGACCACTCCGCATGAAATTAAATTTAATTTTGCGGTTCTTAGTGTGATGTGCAATCACATTCAAAAACATTGCTACTTGCTCCTCTAAAACGACATACTTTGAATCAGATAATCCAACACTTCGCACCAACCCACATAAAAGCATGAAAGTACGCCTATTCATCCGAAGTTGGTCATGACAATTTATGTCACTATCATTGACCAATCTATTCAAATGGTCAATTTGTTTTCCATAGGGGTGAGGTGATCTAGGTAGTTGCAACCTAATTTCTTTCTTCTTGAATGCAGCATGTAAAATCACTATATACATAGCACATGCATAATTAATGGATGAAACAATATGTTGGAGGGCTACAAATTCCTCTATAAGGTCCTTTCTCCTTTTCTTAGTGGCATAATTATTATCCATCTACAAAAAATGAATAAACAATAAGCAGCTAAAGTTAGCGCAAAAAGTATAACAAATAATAGATAATAGAAAGTGTTTAATATGATAAAACAGATTGTAACGGCCAAAAAGCCATAGTAGAGTGAGTTTGATAAGAAACTTAAAATATTTGTATATAATGTATGGAAATACGTGTAACATTCAATGTATAATCAATTTAAATATTATTAACTAATGTCCTTAAACACTCGTTAATCAAACCTATAAAAAAATATAGATATGATTTAGATAAACAGTTTTATAAATTTTGTCTATTCATGATTTTATGTTTAATTTTTTTACTTCTAACATTATTGTTAAGCAAAGAGATGTTGAAAGGGTAAAAAAAGGAATTGATGAGGGGGACCAAGTAATGAGTGATAATGAAAAAGTGAATAAAAAATAAAAAATAAAATGTTGTAATAAGTCTCTGCACATAGACTTTTAAAGATGACAACTTATGCACTTATTTGTAAGAAAATGGCAGCAAAGAAAGGCTTCAACCTATCATACATTTTACGTAAAGGCTGATAGGATATTTGGTTTGTCATTGCTCACTGCCTCTTTGGAGTATTCAAAATGCTCTCGACATGTTTTCAAATTTATAGGTGTATTGTGTTCCCTTTTCTTTAAAAAAATTCTGCTTTATCTAGACATCCATATTATGTTCATACTATGGAGGAAGCAATGGCAACTGCTAGGTGGAAGAAATGGAGGGATGTGGATTTGTTGAAGAAGCAGATGGAGACTTATTGTGAAAATGGTTTGGAGCCTTGGACACCAGATAAGCTCCCCTATCCCTCAGGTATTTACCCTATGTTGCTTTGAACTACAAAAAAATTAATGAACATATTGACCAGTAAACTTAACTAGAAATTTACTGATAAAAATGATATAGTTTAGAATCAACTCTTATGTAGTGGAATTTGCATTTAGAATGAATTTGGACCAATTATTACTTTTTTTAAGTACTTTTTTAGGTAAAATTTTTTGGGTTCTTAGCATTGTTGCTCAAAAATATGTCATTCCATTACATCATTCACATCCCTCCATTTCTTCCACCTAGCAGTTGCCATTTCAAATTATCAAAATTTCCTTTTGCAATGATTGATTGCAGGAAAGTGAAATTTTCTTGGAAGAGAGTTTTATATCAGATCCTTCTGCCATATTTATCAAGACATTTCTAAACAAACACAACTCTCATACTCTCTCACCTGAGCATCTAATTTGGCCCTCTTTGCCTTTGCTTTTACAAAATTGTTCGTAAAACTCAAAACCCAATCTGACATATACCCAAGCATGCAAGTATCTATTATACAGAGCATAGAAAAGCCACAGATGAATGCAAGTTTAGATCCAAGCAACGATGAACTAAATCGAACTAAATAAAAGAAATAAATTAATTAATTAATTAAACTGAGAACAAGATTGAAACACTAAACACCAACAAGATTAATTAATTAAACTGAGAACAGAAAATCTGAAGATTAATTAAACACCAACAAGATTAATAAATTAATTAGCTTTTCTCACCTGCAACACCAACAAGATTGAAAATCTGAAGAAGAAGAAGAGCTTTTGGAGAGATCTTGCTGTACGAGATTGGGAATCTGAAGAAGAAGAAAAGCTTCTGTTGCCTCTTCCTTTTGCTGCTGCTACTCTGATGAGTTAGTGCTAGGGCAACATGGGTAAAGAAGTAATCACACTCCTTAATACCAACGGACTAGCTTTGAATACCAACATCAGGGGCAGACTGTGAATCCCCTCTGCAAGGCCTTTATGAAGCCGTTCGGCTTATCAATCCGTCCCTCATCTCTATAAACAAACAGGGTATTAAGTGGGACCCACAGTTAACCTAATCCCAATCCCCCTCTAATCCCCCAAAACAAACGGGGCCTAATAGTTTAATTTTATTCATTCTAATAAGAATTCATGTTGTAGGACTAAAAGAATGTACTGAGACATGTGTTGGAAATGATGTTGTATAACCATATTGATGTTGCGTTCCACATGTTAGTAATATTATACAGGAGTAGAATGTCTATTTATTTTGAGACGTTACAATTTAGTTTTTTTTTGTTACTCAAAAGGTGTATATTGAGATTTTTTGTTTTTAAAAGATATGTACAAAGAATATTTTAATATAATATTATGAGTGCCAGTGGATGTCCATTATGGTCATTTTAGTTTAAGGTATAATTACCATTAAAATAATATTTCATTAAATATGTATACTGAGTTAATTAAGTGTGTGAAAATGGAATTTCCCGAAAGAATAAGAGATTTTTAATCACATCTTATTTCACCAATTTTTTTAGAACCTCTTTTTTTCCCAAAGAGCTACAAGTCTTATAAACCACAAACGATCAGATCAAAGTAACCAAAAAGGTTCTTGTATGCATACAAGCCAACTACGCAATCAAGGAGTGTAAAAATGGCCCACAGTTTGGGATGGGTCTGGTCTGGTTATGCCCTAGTCCAAGTCCAGTTCGGGATCTTGGCTCCCGGGTTTGAGTTATCATTTTGAAATTCGATCCAGTTTGGCCTGTGGGTTCGGCCCGCTCAAGGCCCGGTCTGAGGCCTGGCCCGCCAAGAATCCAGTGTCATTTTTAATGGAAAAGAATAAAATTTTGGTAGAAAATTTTTTTTAAAAAAAATTTAAAAAATGTTTAGGCCCAGCCCAAACTCGAGCCCAAGCTCGCTGGCCTGAATACCCCCTAGGCCTAGGCCTAATTTTCTGGCACATGACCCGCCCTAACCCGAATTTTGGCAGAAGCTTGGATTGTCCAGCACGGGCCGACCCGGGCCCCATTTACACCCGTAATCCCAACCCTAACTTTTGGTTTTTGTCCATTTTAAGAATTTTAAATTTTTTCAAGGGATATGTAACGAATATATTAAAATTCAATTTAATGAGTGATTAACATATGCGATACATGTCTTAATATTATCTATGCCCTTTATTCTTCTCCTATCATCCATGTCACAAACAGAAGAGTGAAAAGTAATTATCAAAGAATTGAGATAGTTATTTAATCATGTAAGGATAATTATTTGATCATGTAAGGATGATTTAGAAAAGTAAAACATATTATATACTTTTGTCTACAATATTCAATTTTTTATTTTTTTATTTTTTTATCAACTGCACCAATTGAGGTGTTGGAAATTATAATATAGAATATGTTTGTAACTTTTATAAGGGTTAATTTTAGAAATTTGTACATTTTGTATTTTTGACTTTTCAAAGTGAATAATTTTTTTGAGATATCCCAAAATGAAAGATGAATAGACAAAATGGAATAACAAAAAGTATTAAGAAGGCTAATAACTAACCAACTGATGCACCAACATATATATCAATAGATATTATATTTAAAAAAACAACAATGCTACGGACTCCAGTACGGACGACTTCCAGTGCCACCCCAGTGACGTGGCAGCGTATGGTTGGCCGAAATCAAAAAAAAAAAAAAAATCTATTTTTACACCAATCAGGGACGACCCCCAACATGGGGTCTAAATCATTTTTCTTAAAAAAAATTAGTAATATTGTTAAAAGACCCAGTGGGGGCGCTGGAGAGCTTTTTTTCTCTAGCCATTTTTGATGCCCTTCGACAATTTTGCGGTGAGATGCAAATCACTTTTAAAGTGTAGATTTGAGTTTTTTTTTTTTTTCTCTTTTTTTTTTATGTCTAAGAAAAGAAGTTTGAGTGTTTCTTTTCTAATTTTTTAAATAGATTTTTAGATTTTCAACACTCACAATTATTATCTCTTCTCTCAATCATCATCCCTTATTGTTGTAAGTGTTATTCTTCTTTCAACTTTGACTTTTGACAATAACCGAATTTCAAAAAGGCAATGGTAACAAGGATGACAGCAATGAAGGGTTTGGATTTTATTTTGATGCAAATCTTATTTTTTTCAAATTACGTCTGTGAGAAGATTGCTAATTTTCTTAAAATAACAAGTGGTTTTTTGACAACTTTTGTAATTTATAGCTTGTATAGAGTTTCTTATTTGGCCCTTTAGAACTTTATTGTTTTTTTTTTTTTTTTTGGGATATGATTCTCAATTTTATTTTAATATAATCGCGTTATAATTTTTTTTAAAAAATATCATATTAATGGAATCCATCTCAAGTGAGCTTTCTCTTTAAATTGGTATATTTATTAATATTTCTGACATTACTATTATATTATTGATAAAATATTGAAAATATTAATTATTATATTTTTATCCCTAAAACGTGCTTTCAAAATAAGATTATGCTGTAAATTCAAAATTGGTCTCTTCGTAGTATAACATGTGTGCTCCATTGTTTCGATCATGAAAAAGATAAAATAAAAATATATATATTATGTAGGCTACATTCAAGATAAATATGACCCATAAATTTTATTTTTTTTTTGTTATTTTTCATGTCAAGTCAGTATATTTTTTCATAATCAATTTTTAAGGTTGTTAATAAAAATACAAAATATCAAAATATTTAAAATTACACTCTTCAAATATTTTAAAATAATTTTATATATTTTTATACATTTTTCAACACTAACAACTATTTTTTAAGATTTTTTTTGGGGGGCATATTCCATTAAGAAAGACAGAACCACTTGGAAGAGCCCCTCAAGCATGTCACATCCCACGTGGGCCACATTGTTGCACATGGTTGTGTTGTGTTGTGTGTTGTGTGAGTGAGAGAAACACTTTTAGCTTTGAATCCAATCACATAATACTTATACATATTTATTACCAATTCAGGCATTGTCAACACTACCACCACTAGCCCACCTTACTCTTCTTGGCTCACTCTACCAAGTGTATGCTGACTGGGCTTGGGCCCATGGCCCAACTTGGCTTTCCTTTTTTGACACCTAAAATTCCACAACCCCATTTTTACATTTTTAAATTTTAAAAAATAAAAAAAAAAGGTTTTAAATTCTGCTAATTAATCTTTACTGGGATCCACTCCCATGATGCATGTGGGTGGCCCACTAATTGTCCAATGAGATTGTGGGGTTCCTATTTTTTTAAAAAAGACCTAGTGGGAGTCCACCTGGCATCAGTCAGTTCATGCCATTTGGATTTCTATAATTTTGCTAAGTTTAGAGTATTTTTAGTGGGTTGCTAAAAGCATCCACAACGGACGTGTTAGCAGTGTTGTTAGTGTTAGTGGCCAAATTTTAAGTAGCTACAGTAACATTTGGATGCCACAATGGACACGTTAAACAATGTATTAGTGGGTTTTGTTAGCGTCAGTTGCTAAATTGTTTGTTAACTGTAGCTAGCGTAGGGAAGCATTTTTTTTTGTTACGGGTTGACCGGCCGATTGACTGGTCAACGGAATTTTTTTTTTTTGACTTGAAATTTAATTTTGGGCTTGAAATTTTTTATTAAACTAAATTATTTATTTATTTTATTTATTATATACATATATAGATATATTTAACACACACATTAACACACTCCTTAACACATCCATTGCACCACCACTCACTCTTTAAAATTAACAAACTCTTAACACATCTTAACAAATATTTTTAGACTCCACTTTTATCACTTTTTGTCATATAACACATTTTAACAAACAATTTTGGCTATCCTATTGTGGATGCCAACAATTTATAGCTTCCGAATTAACTAACCAAATAGTTTTTTTTTTTTTTTGATTAAAAATAACTCTACAAAGTAAATAATGCCAATATATATAGTTTATTTAACACATTTCTAATTTTTTTAACCTTTTTAATAATTTTTTAATGTGATTAAAATAAAAATTTTGACAAAACATAATTTTTTGAGTAAATGGAGTTTTTTGGCCAATAAGTGGAGTGGCCTTTTAAGCCACTGCCAAATGAAATCTAAACATAAAGTTTGGCATACAAAAAATATATATTTTTTGATGATGAAGCTACAAATGACATTTCTATTTAATAATTTATGAAAAAATAAAAATAATTTTATTTATAATATATATATGTATATATATAAATTAAATTAAATATAAAAATAAATTTTTTTATTAAATAATTTTTTTATTTTATTTTATTTCAGTAAATCAAGCACTATCACCGAGTTGGGGATTGTTGTGCCTCATCATCATGATGATGGTGCAAGCTCACTTGAGGCTGGAACTGAAACCAATTGTGGGACCCACTCCCATGCCGACCGATGCATCTGAGTGACCCACTGATCATCCAATGTGATTGTGGAAGTGTATCCTATTTGAAAAAGGCCTAGTGGGGATCCACGTGGCATTGGTTAATTTATGCCACGTTGGATTTTTTTTTATAATTTTGCTAGGTTTAGTGTATTTTCGAACGAACTATAACAAAAATTTAGGCTGTGTTTGGTTTATCTTTAAAATCATGATTTTGATTTATTTTTAAAATCATGATTTTAAAAATAAAATTTTTAAATCATTTTGAAAACTTATAATTAATTACAAAATTCAATTTAAATTTTTTTTCAAAACTCTTTTGACGATATATTGTTAAATATTGTTAGTGATGAGATTGTTAAGTTATTTTTATAAAAAATCTAAAAAAAAAATAATTTCTATATTTAAAAAAATTGTACTATTTCAGTCAACCGGCCGGATGTCTGGGAGGATGTCCGGGTGGACAACCCAGTAGACCCAATCCGCTTGTTTTTAAATTTAAAATTTAAAAATTATTTTCAAAACACATAATCAAACAAAATTTTCTTTTTTTAAAACTCAACTCATAATTCCATACTCAAACCACAACTTCAAAACTAATCCAAACGCAACCTTAGGATTTGATACTTACAATAAAATAAACTTAAATTTTTTTTATCAATTTAAATTTAAATTTTTTTAATTTAATTTCAATTTAAGTCAATTCAACCTAACAGAGTTTGTTGTCCATAACTCCAGTAGGTGTTGGGGTGCCCTTCAAAAATAGGGATTAGTCATTTTTTGGTTCAAATAAGCTTTTGATGAATCTGCAAGAGTCTTCTTACATAAAAACTTTCGTCTAACTATTTATGTTAAGTAAAATTGACGAAAAATGACATTTTAGTAGTTTAAATACTATTTTTAGGTTAGTTCTATTTAATAGAAATATGTAAATAATTTAAATTAAAAATAAATTAAAATATTATTATTTAAATTGAAAAAATTAAAATTTTAAATTTTATTTTATTACAACAGTCAAATTATGAGATTTTATTTAGATTTGACAATGCCATTTTAGCATCAATCACTAGCTATGCTCTTAGATATTGCAAGCTATTAAAAAAAAAAAAAAAAAGTGAAGGGTGCTTCTTTCTTGTCTTGGTAACCACCAACTAATGTGCCTTGATTTAGTTTCACATACGAGAAATCATCATTTTAATGTATACTTCATATATTTTCATGTACTTTTATATATTTTACAGATATTCAAATATATTTAGCATATATTTTTCAGCCTTAACGGATACATATTGAACTGTCTTTAGCATTTTCTTTTGAAGTAAAGCACATTTTCCTTTGTCAAAAGTGAGCAAAGATGAGTAAGTGTGAGCAGAACATAATTTGCATCTCCAAGTTCAATCGCAATTCTTCGGTTTTACTTTGTGGCCTAATAGGGCCCAATTCCCCATTGGTAGGGTAGCCCACAAACTTGGAAAAAAAAAGTCCAATTAGAGGGCATTGTGCCTCATAATCATCATCATCATGCAAGCGCACGTGAGACTGAAACTGAACCAATTGTTGTCCAAGTCCAACAATAATCAAAATGAAAAGCGAAAAGAATGTGAACAAATTTTAGGATATGTTTGGCAATTTAGAAACTAGAATCAAAGGAAATATATTCAAAAGCAAGCATGTAGTATATAGCCATTTATGCACTAAACTGTGGAATGATTAGTGTTGGATTTGGATGGGGTCTTGGGAATGTGGTGGGAGTGAAATTATTGTTCCAATGATTTTTTTTTTAATTAAAAATCTTAATTAACCCATCATTTTAGCTTCTTTTTTTTGTTTATTTATTTATTTATTTTTTTTTTGGTTTTGGATTTTCATAAGATTTGTTTGGCAAACAGTTTTTAGAAATTATTTTAAAAAAAATTCTGATAAAACAATGGGATTTTAGAACTTTTTAAATCAAATACAAAAAATGAAAATAAAAAAACAAGAATGAAGTTGAAATAGAGATTACATTAAAATTTGAAAGAAAAAAAAATTAAAATTAAAGAAATTTAAGCATGCTAAATTACCACAAGTTTTTTTTAAAAAATTTTACTATTTTATATATAAAGTTTTGATCGGAATTGCTCTACCAAACACTTGTATTTTCATTTTTATTCTTGACAAAGGAGAAGGTTAATCTCTTTAAATATTTACGGCTCCAATCACGATGTTCATATCTTGAGATCATATTCCAAAATCTTTTTTTTTTTAATCAATATAAACTGAAATACTATGAAAATCACATCCAGTAGGACTATGTAACAAAGCCAACACAACATCATCACAAACATATAATAAACCCAACAATTACCCAACAATTACAAGGCATCCTTTATCAAAAGAATTGAACTCAAAATTTTAACCAAAAAAAAAAAAAAATCATATTTAGTATTTGAGGTAGCAACTGATTGGCAGTATTACTAAAAAGAAAATGATATATAAGTTCATTTTTTATATTCATTTTCTAAATTCAATAATGTATAAGTTATGATTGGTTGATAATTAGAAAAGATATGAAAGACATCTTAATTGATTGCCACATCATTGGACTTGAAAATTAAATCTAACTTTTAATTTTGAATAACAATACTCTTACTAAATTTGTATAGTTAATGCTTACATAACTCGTGTCTAATCAAATTATGAGATGTTTGGTTTGAGTTTTCTAGATTAAGTTTTTTGAAAATTGAGTTTTTTGGTTTTCGTATTCTTTTATTTTTAGTGAATATTTTTTAAATTTTAAACATTTTTTTTACTTTTTTAGATGCACCTTAGTTAGATATATCTAAAAAGTAAAAAATTTGTGAAAAAATATTTTAAAAAATTAATAAATACATAAAAATATAAAAAATGTACTGAATTCTTGTATTTTTTTTGTCTTTTGGTATTTAGTGAATTTTTAAAATATTTTTTTTACAATTTTTTTACTTTTTAGGTGTATTTATGTTAGGTGTCTCTAAAAAGTAAAAAAAAAATGCTTAAAATATTAAAAAAATTCAGTAAAAATAAAAAAATAAGGAAAATAAGAACGTAGAATTTTCTGAAAAGTATTTTCTGAAAAATGAAAACAAACAAGCTGATTAATTTTATTTTTTTTTTAAATTTAAAAACATATGAATGGTGGGAAGTGGGAAAATCATTGGACAGGTGATTTTGTATTAAAATTCTCCAAACTTAATGCTTAAGATTAATAATGTAGGGTTGATGTCGGCCAAAGAAAATATGTGGGAATCTCATTATGTTTAGTTAATACCATTCCATGTTTCGTAAAAGGAGCTACTATATTCACATCATGGACTTCATCAATTGAACTTGTTTCACCATGTTTTACACGGAAATGGTTCTTTTCATACTATTATCTTCTATACTTCATCAAATTTTATTTTAGGCCCACAACGATAATTCAAACTATTTATCTTATAAATTTCATAGTAAAAATTGTTTATGTAAAAAATTAATTTCATCAGATATTCGATGAATAAGTGAACAAATCACATTTTATTTATAAAATTGACGATTTAAGTTTAAACTCATAATTATTGTCTATTTTAAAAAATAAAATATAATTTATTCATATGTCTAGTTACATTCAATGAATTGATTTTTTATACAGACAATTTTTACTATAAAATTTATAAAATAAACAGTTAAAATTATTAGCATAAGCTTAAAATGAAACTCACATTTAGAATATGCTAAAAGATAGAAAGGATAATGGTATGAAAACGATCCATTCCGTTTTACACCCTTCCCTCAGTCTAACTTTGATTGGATCTATCTTTTGTTTTGATTTTTGCTACCGACAGTCAATTGGGCTTTTCTTAAGGTCGGTTTGTTTTGCCCTAAAATATCTTTACGTAAAATGATTTTGCCTCGAAATCAAATTTTTGTTTTTATTTTTTGGTGTTTGATTAACACTTTAATAAAGTAAACTTTAAAAATGAAAAGAATAAGAAAAAATAAAAAGGAAAAAATTACAAATAAGTGATATTTCTACAAAATGTTTGCCAATTAACTTATTGAAGTGTATTTTTTTCCTAAAAAAATTGATATTCATGTAGAATTGAACACATAATGATGTGACAATAACACTTTGACAATTATGAATTGTAGTAATGAGAACTTTGACTTTCAATGAGTAGATAACATATCATTTATTTATTTATTTATTTTTATTTTTTTGAACAAAGAAATGCCATAAGGCTACAAAGCAGAATCAAAAGACACCAAGTTTGAGAGGTCACAAGGAGGATTCCTCGGCCATTCTATATATCATTCATTATATATAGATTTTTTTGTATACAAATTATGTATATATATCATTGCTCAAGAATAAAATGAGATAATGATTAAATACAACAAAAATAACAATTACAAAACTTAATTCCGATCAACTGTTGAAGTTAATCACAATAAATATATATGTATGTGTGTATATATGTAGAGAGAAAAGAAACAAAACAAATACGTTTAGCGTGTATAAAAGCAATGAGCCTTGATATGTACATCGAGTATGTGTGGGTGTTGGACCAGTTCTAGGTCGGCTTCAGTAAAGGCTATCATCGGCCCTTGGCATTCTTCTGGCCGATGTCTCTTTTCCCCAATTTGGTAGATATGCTGTAAATGTCTTACCCTCTGGGTTTCTCCTCTGACTTCGTTTTCGTTGACCCTTGAGTGGATTACATTGACCACCCTCGGTTCTCCTGCTTGTGGTAGCTGTGCTGGGGGAGGGGGTGCCGCTGGTGCTTGAGGCAACCTTGCCTGTTCTTCCCTTGTTCTGGCCTCATCGACCAGGTCCCTCAGAAGGCCTTGTCTTACTAGGTCTTCCAAGTGTGCTTTTAAGGCTTTGCACCCTTGAGTTGGATGCCCTTCTTCATTGTGGTAGGCACAACGTCTACCAACGTTCCTTCCCATGAATTCCCCTGGTGCTCTTGCTGGAGCCCTGAAATAAGGTTGATTTCGAATCCGATCCAAGATTTTATGGATTGGGATCCGGAATACCGTGGTTACCGCCTGTTTATTTCTTAATTCTATTTCTTGTTTGGTCGGCCCATTGTTGACTCGGGCTCGCTTTGGCGAGCTGTTTCCCTTTTCTTGTTTTACTTCTTTGTTTCCCGATGTATCTTCCTCGGCCCTAGCGTATTTCTCAATTCTTGCCATGAGTTCTTCCATGCTTTTTGGCAATGTTTTTGCCAAAGACTTCCGTAGTGGGCAGTCATCTTTCAGGCCGTTCTTGAAAGACACGACTGCTACTTCCTGGTTGCATTCAGGTATTCGGTTGAACACCTCGTAGTACCTCTTCGCATAGGCCCTAAGGCCTTCTTCCTTGGTGATTCTTAGAGCCATCAAAGCATCAACCCTCAGGGGTTGCAGTTTGTTGGTCACGAATCTGGCCACAAACATCTCGGCCAAGCCTTCCCATGTCTTTATGCTTCCTTTTGGTAACTTATGGAACCAATCAGATGCAATCTCCCCAAAGGATGAGGGGAATACTTTGCAGAGCAACGGCTCGTTCCCGCTTGACAACGCCATTGAATTTAGGTATAGCCCAACATGAAAGTTTGGATTTGACTTACCATCATAGATTTGAAACCTCGGCATACTGAATCTTTTGGGCGGTTCGAATTTGTCCAGTTCCACCGAGAAGGCTGTCTTCGGTTTCACTGGGGAGTTTACCTCGGCTTCTGCATTCTGCTGCCTCCTCTTGAGGTAGTCCCTTAAGTCTTCTTTGCTCCTTCTTGGAGCTCGGCTGTCTTTGGATTTTAGTCTTTTTGGTACACTGCTTTCGGCCTCGTGGTGGGGTCGTTTGGATCTTTCTTCATGGGTTGTGTCAAAATGGAGTACTTGCCCCTGAACATGTCGATATTCTTTGGGGTCTGGATTCTTCATGTGGTGTGTCCTTCGGGACTCTTCTTGCCTCGGCTTTTCCCGTCCGACTTCCCTGGAAGGCCGGTGAGAATGTCTTCCGCTTCTGGTATGCTGAGGGACCTCGGGGATTGTTTTTCTTCCATCCTTCTGAGTGTTGTTTGCCGGCATCGGCGTATCTTGCAGCGGGTATGGTGGCTGCATAACATTATTCTGCATCATGAAGTTGACGACTGACTGGAGGTCCGCCAACTTGTTTGCTAGCTCTTTTACTTCCTCATCCCTCCGTAGGCACCTGTCCCTCCATACCTGGAGGTTATCTTTATTGTAGTACTTTCCTTGGTTTGCTCTTTTTGACGTGTCGCCTTCTGGGATGACGTCGTTCTCTCTGTGACCCTGGTCACGGGCTTCTGCACTATGGTTATCTCCTTCGATGTCAAGGTCAATTGGTCTGCCACTCCCAGTGGGAGCGTCATCTCCAATATTTTCCTGCTGTCCGTTACTGGCCATCTATTCTTCCTTCGTTCCCACAGACGGCGCCAAATTGTGTGGGTGAAAATCTGACCACACTGCCCGTTTAGTGATCAGCTGGAGAGCACAAGCAGAATAGATGGCTTAAGTAACCTGAAACAGAAAGAAAAAGCTCCGGCGGTGGTTCTTCCACCCGGGGGCACTCCGACGATCAAGTCAGTATATCTCTCAAAGATAATCAAGTACTAAATTGAATACTCAAAGTATAAATTGCATACCTTAGACCCACGGGGTGCCTCTCTTTTATAATATACTCAATCCAAGTCCCACTAGAAGTATGACTTCTATGAACTCCAGTTCACTGCTTAATCTGGACTCTTTTAAGTGATAAAGATAAACTCCTTGAGAGTTTTATCCTTATCTTGGTTCAGTCCCCTTTGTGCCTTAGGACTCTTGCCCCTTATCTCGGATTCCGATATCTTCGGAGATGACCTCGGCTTCTTCGAGATTACCTCGGCTTAACTACCAAGGCACGTGGCACCTCGGCTGCCATGTCGGCGTCACCATGCCACGTGTTGGTATTCAGAAAATATATCCCCACAGAGTAGTATCAATTCCCATTTCTTATGATTTAAATTAAAAATAAATTAAAAGATTAATAAAAATGCGAATGATTAAAATATTATTTGTTCCTCAGTTTTGCTTCATGAAAATAGGCTCGTGATTTAAATTGAAAACAAATTAAAAAGTTAAGATTTAAATTGATAAAATTAAAATTTTAATATTTATTTTATTATAATGGTCAAAATTTGGAATTTTTAATATTTTTTTCCTATATCATTTCTCTTTATAATGATTTTTTTAAAAATATTTTATAAAAAAGGTAAATATTTGAAAACATTTCACTCTTTATGGCAAACCAAACAATAAAAAATAGGTAAATATTTAAAATATTTTACTCTAAAATAAACGGAGCTTAAAAATCAAACAATGCAAATAAATAAAATACTTTTAAAATTTTGTAGAGATGCTACAATGTGCACCCTCGAAAGAGTGCATACATTATTGTAACGACCTCGACCTTTGATTAATTGTTAAACCATGATTAAGAATACCTAATAAGTAATTAATAGGAAATCATGTGTTAATTGCATGAATTATATGTTATTTGCATTTGTATCTATCTATCATAGAAATATCTGTTCATGTTTCTGTTTTGTTCTGCGAATTGAAGGTTTTATCGGCATCCGATCATGGAATTGACATGGTTTATGTCTTATTTGAGATTTTTAGGAAATTATGGTAGAATGAATTGAAATTTGATTTAGAACAAATTAATTAGAATAAATTAATGGTCATTGCTTAGACTAATTCAAGTGTAATTAACCAACTCTTAATCAAGCCTATATAAGGCTTTTTTGACTCAAGACATACAAGTTACACACTTTCATCCCCTCATACTTGAGCTCATAAACGTGTGAGAGAGTGAAAGGAGAGAATTGAATACAAACAACGGAATTGCTAGAGAATTCAAGGGAATTGACTTGGAACCTTAGTAAATTCACTATCTAAAGCTTAATTGAGAAGTGAGGTAAGGATTCAACCTTTAGATTGGATACTTATGATATCTAGACCAAGAATTCAAGAGAATTTAGTTGAGTAATGCAAGAATTGAGCTAGTGAGGTAGGAAGAAAGAACATACCATGCATACATGCATATTTTTTTTTCATTTTGAGCTTAATTGTTAAGAATTCTTACTTGCATGCACCAAGTCCACCAGAAGTTTTGAAAATTCATCATGTTTTTCATCAATTTGCTTTTGATCATGATTTGGAAGTTTTCAAGTTAAGAACTTACATACATAATTTGTTTTAACATTTTAATTTTGATTTCACACAATTGGCATGCTTTTGGGCCTTGATTTTGCGAAATAGTTTTGAATTCTTGATGTTTGACAAGTATATACAAGTTTCCTTAAATTTTTTGCCCAAAAGAACTTGATTTGCAGCTTTGAGGTTGAGTTTGAAGCTTGGAAACTGTTACCCAAAAGACAACCTAAGAGGTGGGTGAATTAGGTTTTTATAAATAAAAGAATAATACCCTAATAAAAATTATGACTAGCACAATAGATAAATATAGTTAATGAAATAAAAATAATTAAAACAAGTGTTCTAACAACTATGTCAATTAATGATTTTAGCACAATAAAAATATGAAATATAACTATGGCAATTTAAATAAAATAAAGAGATAAGGCAGAGAGAGGCAAACAAATTTATAGTGATTCGGCTTCAACTTGGCCTACGTCCACTCCTCAAGCTTCACTTGAGATTTTTCACTATTCTCTTACTTCACAGGGTGCTAGCAACCTTTCACAGATAGAGCAATCCTCCAAGGATTTTACATAGACTTTCTAAGTCAAAAAAAAAAAAAAACTAAAAGTACTATACTCTTACAGGATTGAAAAAAATGTCTTTTTGCTTTCACAGAAAACTATAAGAATTATCTCTCAAAGATAGATATAAAAATGAGACTCTGATTTTTCTGTAATCCTCACACAAGAAAGATGGGCTTAAAGCTATACGACTTAATGTATAATTTCTGAGAGATGATGTAAACCAAAATTGAAGAACACTTCTCAGAAAAATTTTCAAAGAATAGATGAGAGTGATTTTAGATCAAAGAATATTTTCTGGTTTCTATAACTTGTTTGTAGTTGCTGTCACTTGTTCATATCATAGGTTTTGGTATATATAATGAAACTTATAGCCGTTGTATTCATTTGAATTTATAATCGTTTATAACCGTTGTATTCATTTGAATATCTTCCACTGCATCATTACTAATTTGAATATCTTCTACTCCATCATTACTAATTTGAATATTTTCCACTTGAACCTTTTGGCCTGCTGCTGTGCTGGGCAGTTTGAACATTTGTTTTGGGCTGTTTGAACCTCTGGTTTTTGGCTTTATTTTTGGGTTGAAATGAACTCCTGATTTAAGCAAATATTAAAGACATTCAAACAATATTTAGGATAAAAGTTTAGGTAAGAAATAATGGGACAAAATAAATTTTGATTCTATTTTTCTTTTTCAAATAAATTAAAACATAATTAAATAAATCATCAAAATAAATTTTGGATTCTATTTTTCTCTTTCAAATAAATTAAAACATAATTAAATAAAATAAGTCTAACAGAAACAAATATGGAAATTCCAGAATTTTGCTTCTACGCTCGAGCGATAGATCATGTGCTCGAGCGACCACTCTGTATTTTGCACTTTCGCTCGAGCGTATAATGCACGCTTCCAGAAGTTTACCATTTTACTAGACCGCTCGAGCACAAGAGTTGCGCTCGAGCGAGGACTTTAGTCTCACGCTCGAGCGACTGTTGAGCATGAATTGAGCGGAAAATCAAGTAACCAGTACTTTTATAAAGTTTACAGATCGCTCGAACGAAGGAAGTTGTGCTCGAGCGACCACTCATATGTTTGAACCTCCGCTCAAGCGATAGAAGCTACGTTCAAGCGAGGATCCTATTTTCAGCAGATTTCCCTAAGAGTTGAACAGTATGTTTTGGCATCCTCATTGCATCCTAGGCATTCCTAAGCTATGATTAAGACTTAATAAGGAGGTTAAAACTTAGAAACACACTAAGAAAGAAAAGAAATAAGTTAAGTACTATCCGAATGTGCGTTTCAATATGTGTGTCTGTTATGTTTATGTAGGTCACGCGCTGTAAGCTACCTAGTTTGTCTGCTTTGTCTGTCCGCTTTCAGAGCCATCTGTGAGTAATAACTTAGCAAAGCTATGTTTACCTTTAATTATTTTCTAAATGACATGAAATGATTTGTTTTCTAAAATGATATTTTCTGTATAAATGAATGGCTGTCCAATGTTTCTAAAAGGTACTCGTGGCATCATTAGTTTCATGTGACATCTATTATCTATTCTGTTATGTCCCAATTAAGGGCCAATTGTACGACTCATGAGCCAATTGTATAAGGATCCTTATGAACGTCTCAATGATGGGCCAACTGTACGTCTCATAAGCTAATTGTACCGTCTCCGTTCACGTGAGTCAATTGTATGTCTTTATGGCCGTCCCTTTATGGGTCAACCATTTCTACTAGTGCTAATGGATGTATCACATATGATTAACTGTCTATTCTGATTATGAGTATGATTCTGAATCTGTTTCTGTGATGAACTCTGATTTCTGAACATAATTATGAATCCATTTCTGTTAACTACTGAATTCTGTTTTCTGTAACTATTATGAACAATATTCATTAAACCCTTTTACCCTGTTATTATTCATTGGGCTTCGGCTCACTATATTATTTTTGCATGAAGGTGATCAGGCGTGTGACTAGGCTTCGTGATACTCACCTGGAATTTCGTTTTGTCGACCACCCTTTGTGCCTCCCGAGGAAGTTCCAGATTAAGTCAAGTCACGTGGTCGTGTTTTGTGAATTACGTCTAAGATTTTGTTTTCTTTTGGGTGAATCTCAAACAATTCTGACTATCTGTTTATTGGGATAAGTTCCACTTCTGTTTTATCTGTATTTTGTGAGTGACGTACGACTAATATAATTATGACGTCACACGTGCGTATATAAAGTTTTAAATTATCTGCCCCATGTTTGTCTACACAGCTCAATGGACGTTGTATTTTGTATAATTACTTCTGATAGCCCTTAATTATATAATATTCTGTACAGAGGCCTTTGATAATCTAAGTATTACTGGCCGGTTACGACACTAAACCTATAGGGGCGGGTTTGGGTCGTGACAATTATGCATTTTATAATTTTTTCACAAAATTTCATAACATAAATTACACAATGTCATAATATTTCTCCCCATAAAATGTTATAATTTAAACTGTCATAATTTCACCATTCATAACTTCAGGGTACAGTCTATAAATTTATTATTCGTTACTTTACCATAAAATATCATAACACACATTACAAACATTCATAATTTTTATCACAATTTTTTTTTATATCTTTCTTACTATGTGCACCTTTTTAAGGATGCACATTATAAATTTCTCCTAAGTTGGAGGAGACACATTTCACATATTCACATACAATTTTTGTATTTTTCTATATAATTTTTACATATTTTAATACATTGTTTACACACATATTAACATTTAGGAGTGTTTGAAAAAATCGGTGGAATCGATAAACCGATTCAATCCTGTACAAATCGCTAGTTTGGTCTAATTTTTATTAGTTTCAATTCAAGTTTCTAGTTCTAAAAATGGTGAAATCGTTTAAATCAATGTAATTTATCGGTTCTAAGGCTTTGGCTATGTTTCAAGTTTTTTATTATTTTATTATTTTTTTATAATTTTATGTGTAAAAAATAAAAATATAAAAGTTTTTTCATAAGAATGAACACTAGTCTTTATTGTAAAAATGAAAATTTTTAACTAGTTTAACCAAATTAATTATTATTAATTTGTTTACGAACATAAAATATATATTATATTTATTATTATATAAAATTTATAGAATCGTAGAGCCAAACTAAACCGAATTAGTTTTTATGATTCAATTCTAATCCAATTTCATAGTTTTAATAATTTGGTTATGATTTCAATTTTTTTGAAACTGTATAAATTGATTTAGTTCCTAGTTTACTCTAAAATCTGGACTAATCCGAGTTGTAAACACCCCTACTAGCATTAACCATTGTCGGGTGGGTAGCATTCCCTTTTCAAAAATGTTTGATGAACTGTTTTTGAGAAATTTCGAAAAAACAATTAACTATTAGGAAACAATGAATGGTTATTTTCCAATTATAAAAAAGTTATTTTTTGTACCATATGATGGATTTTTTTGCACTTTTGTATGAGTTTCAAAACAAACGAAAAGTGATAATAAGTGGCCATTTGGGTTTATTTTTTGTGACTTCTAAATGTTTTGGAAGATTTAGAAAAGCTAAATATAGAAAGTTGAAAATTAAAAAAAAAGTTATTTTTTTTGTGAAAAAAAATTGATGTGGTATTTTTAATTGATGAAAAATAACTTAATAACTTTTGACTTTTTTTTTTAATCAGAATCTCACTTTTTTTGGTTGACATCCGAAACATCGTCCAAAGAAAATTAAACCACAACCTAAATTGTTCAATACCTCAACTGCTTGAGGGCCAACCCCGGGTGAGGCAAGCTAGGCTTGTACCTTGGCCCCCTGAATTTGGCGCAAAATAGGTCTTCTAAATTTATTAATCCCTTACTAGGGAGATTCTATTTGCACAAAAAAAAAAAAAATATATATATATATATTAACTATGCTCAATTTTTTAGTACATTCTATTAAATTATTTAGAATTATTATTTTATCTTAATACACCCTATGTTTTTTTTTTCAAATTATCTTTCAAGGTACACCCAAATAATAAATAAATCAAAAACTCCAAATTACAGAATTTTGAAAAACCCTTTTAAAAATCTTTAAACAGATTTCTCATTATAGCTATTCAACATCAGTGAAGGACAAGTTTTTTTCTTTTTTTTTTTTTTTTTTTATATAAAAAAAAAGATTTTTGAATGGGTTTTATAAAACAGGTGTTATTTAATTTCCCTGGATGATAAAGACAAAAGGTTTTACTGGGTTTGGGTTTTGTGAAGAAAAGAAGAGGTTTGCAACAATGACAACATCTTTCCAGGTTGCTCTGCTCGTGGCTTCATCGTCTTGTCTCAATGCGATGCTTGGTTAGACGAGAACTTGGTTACTTTTGCATGTGAAAATTCATCAAATCATCCAAAAAAACAAAAGTAAAATATCTATATAATAATGATATTGATGATAATGGCAAGTTTTGGTGGGGAGAATTGGAGCTTTAGAATGAGAAAGAAGATGAAGAGAAAATAATTGAAATTTGGAGAAGAAGATGAAGAGAGTTGAATATGAATAATGTGACGTGGGTGTACCATAAGAAGAAAAAAAAAATTATTTTAGAATTTAATATGTATTGTTTTTATTAATAAATTTATATTAGGATAAAATAAGAATTAAAATTTTAAAATTTTAGTTAAACATATTAAATTATTATTTGGATGCAAATAGAATAATCCTCTCTTATAATATATTAAAAATTCAAATAGAAGCTGTTAACATTGAAGCCCAATCTCTCACTCTCTCTCTTTTTTTTTAAACCCCGTGATGGAGGCCTAGTCTACAGCATCCCGAAAAAAGGGGGGCAAAATTACCAGTCGGTTGTATTAGATGGAGTTATTTCCTAGAAAGTCCTGAGTGAAGTTTTGTAGACTGCTTTTAACCCATCCCTCAAAATAACCCATATTAATCTTGAAAGTCATGTTTTTTGCTTTTGAAAATCGTTAGAAAATGAGTGAGTTTGTTGTGAGAACAAGTGTGAATCGAGAATAATGGGTTAGTGAGTTAGGCTATGAGGATAAAATCAAAAATGTGGATCTATTAATTTGAACCGTGATTAGGTCAATGAATATTGAATGAATTAGTTATATTATCTATTAAAAATAATTTAGTAGACAAATTAGATTATGCAAGCTTAATTAGTAATTTTATTACCAAAAATGCTATATGTTTAAGTGATAATTCGTTCAATTGTAAACGAGATATTATTAAATTATAAAGTAACAAGACTAAATTTTAATTTATAATTTTAATAATTATATGTATAAGCAAATATTTTGTGGCTATTATTAACAAATAAAAATTTATTGGTACTTATCATTTTATCTATAAACTTTTATTTAAAAAATATATGTAAGTGCTCCATTTTTGAAATTTGCCTTAAATCACGTAGCTGGTCCTGTGCTTGAGCTTGGACTAATAAACTTTTTCATTTTTATTTTACAAGTCATAAAATTTGTAAAAAAAAAATTCTCTTAAAAATTTATTAAAAACAAAATTTCAATGCATTGTATTTTTTTTTTGTATTTATTGATTTATTTTAAATCATTTTTCTATTTTTTTTACTTTTATTTTTTTACATTTTTAGTTTATCTAAATTTAAATACATTAAAAATTTTAAGAAAATTAAAATATTAAAAAGATTCACTAAAAATAATATAAATTAAGAATTTTAAAAATTATTTTTAAAAAATGATTAATCTATCGAATTTGAACTCGTCTGAATTAAGTAAGTCAGATGATTGGTGTAATTTTTGTCAACTGTAATTGTCACTCTTATTTATCGATGTGTCAATTGACATCCTCTCAAATGACAGTCGAACGACAATGCGCTTAGTTTCAATTTTTTGGAAATTGAATTTTTTATTTTTCATATTTTTTATTTTTAGTGAATATTTCTAAAATTTTAAATAATTTTTTTACTTTTGTAAATGCATCTTACTTAGATGTATCTAAAAAATAAAATATTTTTAAAAAATTAATAAATACACAAGAATATGAAAAATGTACTAGATTCTCGGTTTGTTTTTTTTTGTTGGTATTTAGTGAATTTTTTAAAATTCACTTATATTATATATTTTAAAAATATTTATGTTAAGTATATTTAAAAATAAAAAAAATTACTTAAAATATTAAAAAATTTTAATAAAAATAAGGATAAATTACATTGACATCCTCTGAGCTTTATGTTTATTATAGGTTCCCCTTACCTTTTGGAAATTACATCCCCCTTCCAGAGGTTTAAAGTTTCAGGACAGATTGCTCTCTCCAGCAATTTAATTTTTTAAATATCAATTTTTCCCTCACTGGGTAAATTACATTGACATCCCTCACATTTTAGAAATTACAATCCCTTCCCCAAGGTTTAAAGTAGCATTACCCATTGCCCCCTCGGTTAGTATTAGTTGAAAAAAAAATTAATTGAAAAAAAAAATTAATTGAAAAAAAATTATTTGAAAAAAAAATTAATTGAAAAAGAATTTTGTTAGTCAAATTTTTAAGTTTCTATTTAAAAACCAACGTAAGATAAAAATTACACTGACACCGCTTGAGGTTTATGTTTATTACACTCGAAAGATAAAAATTATATAAAAGTGATAATTACTTTTTATTTTTTATTTCTTAACCAAATTAATTTTTAATTTTTAAAAAAAAATTCTAAAAATCAAATCATATATAGCCTAAGAATCTTTTGATAATTCATTTCTTACGTTGATAACTTATTTAATTATTTATTAATTTTACGATATTTTTACCATCTGAGGCCTATTTGGTAACCATTTCATTTTCAGTTTTCAATTTATATTTACAAAATTTTTAAAAACTGTTATAAAAACTTGTTTGATAATTTTTTTAGTTTATAAATGGTTGTCTTAGCTTATAAATTTGAAGAAAAAACGTAAATTCAGAAAATGAGTTTACGTTGGTTTTTAAACAGAAATTTAAAAATTTGACTAATAAAATTTTTTTTCAAATAATTTTTTTTCAATGAGTTTTTTTTTTTTCAACTAATACTAATTGAGAGAGCAATTGGTAGTGCTACTTTAAACTTTGGAGAGGGGATTATAATTTCTAGAATGTGAGGGGTGTCAATGTAATTTACCTAGTGAGGGTAAAATTGATATTTAAAAAAATTAAATTACTGGAGGGAATAATCTATAATGAAATTTAAACTTAGGAAAGGAATGTAATTTCCAAAAAAATTATAATAAATATAAACCTCAGGGTGCCAATGTAATTTACCATAAAAATAAAAAACACGGAAAAAAAAAAAATTCAACTTACTACTCCCTCCGTCCCAAAATATTAGTCCCTTATTCCATTTTTCATTGTCCCAAAATATTAGTCCCTCTTTATAAATCAAGTACAAAAATACTGTAAATTTCCTATTTTGCCATTCTGTTAAATTAATAAACAATTTAAAAAGTACAATTATGACATTGATATTCCCAAAAAATGTACTATCAAAAGGGTAATTTTAGAAAACCAACTTTTTTCAAATGCAATAAGTGTACTACCAAAAAAAGTTAGATCCCAAAAGGACCAATATTTTGGGACGGAGGGAGTACTAGCTTTTGTGTCCAAAAACACCCAATTGAATCAGCGGAGATAGGGGAGAGAGAGAGAGGGAGAGAGATTATACTGGTCCGTGAGCTTGTGATGGGGACGAAGATGGCGGCGGCGCTGGTGTTGCGGCACCGAATGCGAAGGTCCGGCCGGATCATCAGTAATGCCGACAATAACTTCCCCACCGGGTATATACAAAATACATACATATATACACATATATCCAAAATTAAAATTTGAAGTGATTTATGGTGGATTTATTGAGTTTGCTACTAGTGTGAATCTTGATTAAACGCTTCGAATTTTGGACCGTGTTTTAATGCCATAAATTTTACTAAAATTATTAATTTTATTTCTATGATTCAACAGTCCAGTGTGTGTTCTCCTTGTATTGTATAACGCTTAGTTTATAATTATTAATTATTGGTTAAAGTGGGATATTTTTATTATGCCAATTTTGAACTGCTTTTAATAGGCTTATTGAATTTATCAAGTTGGGTAAAATTGAGCTTTGAATAGTTATTGATTTATATATATACATTTTTTTTTTGGTAACATCACAGCATTCTTTTGGTAGATTGTATGGGTTTAGCTGTGATAAATTATTTGGGCAGTTATGTAATTAATTGAAGAAGATATGTTGTGAATGGTTATTGAGAAAGCCTTCATAATCCCTTGCTCCATGCCCATTGATGAAAACTAACCTGTTTTACAATGAGTATATAAACCATTTTGTCTACCAAAATGTGCAATTATTTTTTCTTCAATATAGTATTGGCAAGGTTGTAGTTAGAAAGCATCTTTGGTTTGTTGTGATCAGAGTCAAGTAATGCACTATTCAATACGAATTTCAACTAAAAAAATGATTCAATTTGTGTTGTTGAATCATAAATTGAGTGAATCTTATGATTCAATTGTGTTTAATTACAATTCTTTGTAATTCACTACAATTTGCTACGATTCACATGATTCAGTTTTATTTGCATAATGCATGAAAAAAATGTCATTTTTGCAAAACTAAAGGAGATAAATTAATTATATTAATATACTTGGATTTAGATATACTTTAGTGAGTTTCAATGCTATTGGTGTTCTCCCCAGCTTTCATTGTTGTTCATTCATAGCACGAAAAAACTCCACAATTAATTATATTAGGTTCCATCCATCCTAAGCAATTCTGTTTCTCTCTCTGTAATGGGTTGCTGTAAATGCAATGGTGAATTCTCTCTCTCTCTCTCTCTCTCTCTCTATTATGTTAGTTGGCTTACTTGATTAGAAGCAATTAAGGTTGGCACCCTTAAAGTGTGAATGTGTTACCTAAGAGAGTGTATTTGTTTAAATTTTTTGCATGTTTCTTCAGATATCTAATACTTCACTGAAAACAAGAAAAGTAATAGCTGAGCTCTGCGAGGTGTTTGGTGGGGCTTTTTTGAGCCAACTTATGGCTTCTGACTTTTAAAAAGTTATTTTGGACTGTTTGGTTAAACTTATTTCAAACAGCTTCTGATTCTAACAACTTATTTTAAGTCAAAAAAGCTGATTCTGAGAAGCTGCTCACCCCTTGCTTCTGATTATCAGCTTCTGCTGTGAATATGTTAATTCACGATTATACTCTTAGATTTTTTTATTTTTTTAAAAAAAGAAAAAGACTCAAATGGACTATAGAATATTATTATTAATTTTTATGAGAAATGTAGACAAATAGTGAATAATAAAAAATAAAAGTTAATTGAAAAAGTTACTTCACAGCTTATTTAACAAACACTAATCAGCAACTTAAATCTATAATCCAACAGTTACACCAAACAGATTAACAGCTTCTGATTAAAGTCATAATCTATAATCTGTTAAGCTATAATTTATAATCTGTTTTAACAGCTACACCAAACAGCACCATAGTTGGCATTTGTGGAGCCCACCTTTCTGCAGCTGGAATTTTAGGTATCATCAAGAAATTAGGGAAAGACAGTGTGGAGAGACAGAGTGAGCAGTTGGGAGAAGCCGAAGTCAGTGATGGCATTGGATGGTGGGCTGTATGAGCACCATACGAAATTCAGAAATTCTATGGAGAGCACTCTCAAATAGTTGCTGGGGAAGCATCTGCAACCATTTTCATTGACCATTCCAATGATGGCCCTGGCATTGGAACTGCCCTCATAGCAGCCTCTCACTCCCAGTGTAGAGGTTGTGGAATTCTAATAAAGGTCAAAGGCAGAGTATTCTGGTTAAACGAGCTTGATATTTTATTGTTGTTGCTGTATATTTTCTTTTTCCTCTTTATTGGCACAACTTGTGGAAATCCTACTTCAAGAGATGGTACAAGCAAATCCTTAATTTACACTCCTGCAGAGCAATGGAGCGTTGGGGGTAACAAGCTTTTCAATTGTTGCCTTGTCCTGCTTTTTCTTTTTGTTTTTCCAGTGCTGAAAAGCGTGTGTTGATACTAGTGTAACCTCATTTTCTCATGCAATAGATAATAAAATTGGGGATTGCAGTTGTTATTGTACTCCCTGTTGAGTTTTTAGATTTCTTTTGGTAGATTCTGCTTGGTAGTTCCAAGCATGTAAAGGAAAACTCTTATATGATCTCATGTGCATGTGAACTTCATTTCAATAGAAAAATGCACGTGGGTGGGTTATGTTGGATGCTTCCTCTTTCTCTCATCTGTATTCTGTGAAGGTGTTTTCTAGTTACAATTTTGTTGTAGGCAGACTAAAGGATTTCAGCAGATCTGATTTGGATTGGTAGCAGAGTCAAATTTTAGGCATTGCCTGTTTGCAAATTTTAAGCCTGGAAGTGCTTCTGTAGATGTAGTTGCATTTTACTACACCAATCACATTTCATTCCTTTAAAGTAATGGAGGATAGGCCTTATCGTAGCATTAAGGTTTTGTTAATTTGTTTTTTTCCTTTTGTTTTGTTTTGTTAATGGAGGATAGGCCTTATTTCATAATTTACCAAAAAAACAAAGGCTGCTGCTCCATAATAATCTGGGCATCACGGTTTCAAACCATGAAATAGTCTCTCCACACGCGCCCTGCAGTGGTGGGAGCTTCGTGCACTGGGACTATTGGCATTTTTGCTACTGTGCTTGATATACCGTCTAACAGCTGCAGGTTCTCATATTGTGAACTGTGTTTCTTAATTTGGTTACAACTCAATATGTTCATGCTTGTAAGAAACAGGCGGTGGTTTTAGAGTTCATGCTTGCACAAAAATCAAAAGCCTGAAGGACCATCAACAGAGCCTAAATTCAAGGATGAAGTTTAAAGTTATTATACATTTCTGAATTTTATTGTATTCAACATCATGGTGAGGAACCATTTCCTACCCCCTCTTTCATATGATATAGGCAGTCTCTCTCTCTCTCTCTCTCTCTCAAACCCATTGCTTGATATATGTTTCAGAGAATCTAAGCTACAACTATTTCTCATGTGTGAATCTTTGTTCTCCCCATCATGCTAATCAGGTTCTTTAAATAGCAGTGAAGAGCCACTAAACATTGGACACCAAACTATCATCCTCATCGTCCAACAACCTCTCACGCCTGGAATTCTTGAGGAGAGGAGAACCAGCATTCTCGCTTCCATCAATTTTCTCTCCTAATTCTGGTCGATGGCTGCAACAGCTGAGCAGGATCTGCAGAACCTCCTTCATGTTAGGCCTAGTTGAGGGAAACGTGCCCGTGCAAATGATCCCGAGCTTGAAGACACAAGTCATTTCATCCAGGTAACAAGGTTCTTTAACCTCCTCGTCCAAGGCATCAACTAAGGGGTTTCCGTCTTGAATGTGGCGCCATGCCCATTCGGCAAGGCAAGTATCTTCATCCCCATTGTTGCTTGCTTCCCTTCCAGTAACTAGTTCCAGAAGGACCACACCAAAACTATACACATCAATCTTCTCATTCACTCTTGTTGTGTGAGCATACTCTGAAACTCAAATTCATAGTTTAGAATTCGACAAAATGGTTATGAAATAGTAATACTTATATCAAGGAACCCTTTAATGTGTACTAAATGTACCTTGTTAAACATTTTTTAATGCATTTTTGTGGAAAATGTTACGTAATCTTTTAGTAATATTATGACAATTTGAGGTTCAGAAATAAAGTTACTCATTTTTTCATCGAAACATTTATGAGCCACAAGTTGCCCTAACCACAAATTTTTATGTTGATGATAGCAATTTTCATTTTTAAACCACAAATTGTCGTTTAACTCTATCAGAAGATGACATAACATTTGCCACAAAAATATGTAATATGTACGAGAAAAATGCGTAACAACCAAAGGGTTTTCCCTAATATCAAGAGTATTGAATAAATCACTTACCCGGTGCTAAGTATCCAATAGAACCAGCCACAACTGACATTGTATTAGTCTCTCCATGCTTGACTACCATCTTGGCTAGACCAAAATCTGCAACCTTTGCATTGAAGCTAGAATCTAACAAGATATTGCTTGATTTCACGTCTCGGTGAATTACTGCAGGTGAGCATTCATGGTGCATGTAGCACAGTCCCCGGGCTGTTCCCACTGCAATTTGAAGCCGCTTAGGCCAGTCCAAGACAGCATGATGGACTGGACCCGAGACACTCAACCGCTGGTTCTTCCCATGGAGCCACCGGTCCAGGCTGCTATTTTCCATATACTCATAGACGAGGAGTTTTGTAGTCTCACTAGAAATGCAGCACAGCAATTTCACTATGTTGGAATGGCGAATCGTGCCCAGAATTTGCACTTCTGCTAGGAATTCCTTCTCGACTTTCTCATCCAGCTTTCTGATATTCCGGGTCTTCTTGACAGCGACAACTTTGCCCCAACGGTTCAAAACTACACGGTACACTTTCCCTGAACCACCAGATCCGATCATGTTGCTTTCAGTCAGACTCGATAGAATGTCCAACTCTGAGAAATTCAACGATTGAAATTGAGTGAACTCCCACTTGGAATCCAATCCACACTTTCTTTTCCGATAAGTTTTGACCACGAGGAACATGAAGAACATAGCCAATGCAAACAAGGCCGCCGCTGTACTTACAATTACAGCAAGAATTTTGCTGGAGTTTTGAGGCCCTGAAGAGCATACATCAATGCCTAGTAGTGATGGGTTAGTTGCACAAAGACCAGAATTGTTCAAGAAGCTATTATCATATGCTTTGTTTTCGAACTCAACTGGTATTGTCCCAGTGAGAAGATTGGAAGACAGGTTGAGCAAAGTTAGCTTCAAAAGGCCAATCTGAGGCGGGATTTGACCCGATAACTCGTTCCCTGACAAGTCCAAATCAGTGAGACTAGGTAAAGACCCGATTTTGGCAGGAATTGGACCGGAAAGCTGGTTTCGACTGAGATGTAGAGTGTTCAGCCAATTCCACGAGATTATATCTGATGGAAGATGCCCAGAAAGTTGATTTCCATCAAGCAACAGAGTCGTCAAATGAGGAAGAGCTGTCAATCCTTGAGGAATTGTACCAGTGAAGTGATTGTTACTTGCATTGAACACCGTCAAAGCCTTCCATGATGACACTCCAGCTGGGATTTCACCAGAAAACATGTTGTTACTAATCTCGATCCGTGATAAATTAGAAGCCAATTTATCGGGAAGCTGACCGAACAACAAATTGTCATTGAGAATCAAGGCTTTCATATGGATTGATGTCCACAAACCAGATGGAATGCTTCCAGAAAGTTGATTTCCATTGACTTGTACAATCAATAAGCTCCTGCAATTCCCAAGTGAATTTGGCAGTTCGCCTGTTAGATGGTTGTCAAAAGCTATGACTCCGGTCAATGCCCCATTAGCACACAAGTACTCTGGCAAGTTACCAGTAAAATGGTTTGAAGGGACCTGAAACTCTTTGAGCATCGAGTATTTTCCCAAGTCCGGTGGAAGTACCCCTGAGAGGTTATTGTTAAACAATTTAACGACTTCCAAGGAGGGAAGGCGGCCAATACTTGCCGGTAGCTCACCGGATAATTGATTGAAAATCAGATCCAAACCCGACAATTTTGTCAATTTTCCAAAATCATCAGGTATTGTTCCGTTTAAGTTGTTCGCGGATAGATCGATTTCCGCCAAATTCAAAGCTTCAACCACCTGAGGAATAGCCCCGGACAACTGATTTCTGAAAAGATACAGGATTGTTAAATTGTTCAACAAGAACAAACCACTTGGAATGTTACCAGTCAAGCTATTTATTGACAGGTCAAGGACCTCGAGCGCCGTCAAATTCCTTACTGTTTCTGGGATTTCTCCCATCAACCCTGATTCTCTCATCTGCAATTCTTTCAGTTTCTTCAACTGGGTAAAGCTCGAAGGTATAGCCATCATTGAGAAATTATTGAAAGACATCTCTAGTACTTCAAGATTCGACAAGTTACCGATTTCTGATGGGAAAGAGCCGTTGAACCCATTTAGAAAAACCCGGAGAATTCTCAGCTCCGGGAACTTCCCAATTGCTGTGGGAATGTCACCGGTGAAGATGTTGCCGCTGAGGTTGAGAGACTGGAGCTGAGCTGACAACCGGTCGATGTCGCTGGGAATTGGGCCGGTGAAGATGTTTTGTGAGAGGTCAAGGATTTTGAGCTTGGAACAGTTGTAGAGACTGGTTGGGAATGGCCCGGAAAAGTAATTGTATTGAAGATCAATGAGGGTAAGGTTTTGGAGGTCGCCAATGAAGGGAGGTACTGTTCCATTGATGTTTGTGTTGATAAGTGAAAGTCCGGTGACCGACCCGTTGGTGCAGGTGATCTCATGCCAATCACAGTGGGTAGAGGTTGAGTTCCAGTGGTTGATGGGTGCTGGGTCAGACCAGTATTGTTTCAGTTTCAATAAGATTGATTGTTCTGAATTAGTACTAGTTTGGGAGGTTCCATGGAAGGGGAAGATGAGGAAGAGGAGAGAGAGTATAGAGAGAGGAATTTTTGACATTTTTTGAGAGGTGGGTTTTGGGTGGTGGCTTTTTTTTTTGTTTTCCGGTGAGAAGCCTACGGTGGCGGAGGTCAGGCGGCGGGGCGGCAAGAGGGTTGGATTGCTATGGGAAGCACCATGAAATGTAAGACTCACCCAATTTTTCAAATTTCAAAGTTGTGTAGTCTTGTAATAAGTAAATATCAGCAAGGATGGTCTGTCCTCAAAATTTTTTGTCCCCTATCTCTAATTACTCACCATCATTGGATCATATGAGAATTTTAAGATTCACAAATCTCAAGACATATCTAATGATTGTGAGTGATTTGGAACAAAGAGGATAGGAATTTTTGGAGATAGAGAATCTTTGCTGAATAGCAATATAGTCTACTTTGGTCAATAGCCAATAAAATGTTGTCATTGAAATGATATGGATTCTTTCTCTGATCTCTTGGATATAAAAGTAAATAAATAAATTACAATAATAATTACAACATGTAATTTATTTAAAATACTAATTATTTTTGTGATTTTAAAAATTACATTCTAATCGTATAACAAATAATTTATTTCATTAATCAATCATTAAATTAATTAATCATGTTTAATGATGTTAGTAGTATATTTTAATTGATAATTCTGATAATTTTACTGTTATATAAGAGTATTGTTAAGAATTTTTTTTTTTTGTTAATTCTGTGATAACTTTTGATAAGGATTGTTTATCATTTTTATAATTATAAAGGGGCAATTTATATTTTAAATAAATTTGAAAGTTAACTAATGGAATTACATATATCGAAACAAGTTAGGCAATTTTCGGCGACTGTTTAGGCAATTTCTGGCGTCACTCCGGCGAGCCTTAAAACTTGTTTTTCTCTCTTTTTTTCTTCCGATCCTTCAGTGTTGGGGGGAGGGGAACCTATTGAAGGTCGCTTTCTTTGCCGGCAGTGCTTCACTCCAGTCGATCTGGGTTTCTTTTCCGGCTTTGACTCGGTTTCTCCTTCCCTCGGTTTCCCCTCCCCTCGGTCTCATTCAGTAGATCTGGGTTCCATATGTTTTTCAAGGTGTTTTCCGGTGGTTTGGTTGTTGTTCTCTGTTCTGTTTTCCGACGATCTCTACGGCTTGCTTCCGCTATGTGGACCAGGTGTTTTACGGCGAGACAACTCGTTTTCCAGTGTTTTTTTGGTGAGCTTCCAGTTACCCTTTCTGATCTTGCACTTTTTGGTTGCTTGGAACAATGCTCAAGAAAGGCTTTCTTCTTAACTCTAAAGTGGTTCCCAAACGTCTTTCCAAAGAAGAGAAAGGCAAAGGCATCGTCATGTCAGGGGCTTGTGCTCAGGATAAGTTGCAGGGTTCCTTATACCCTAACTAATTTTTCGTTTTGGACCCGTTGGACATGGCTCTGATTCAGGATTCTTTGGGTGATGATTTTCAATTTGATTGGGATGCTGCTTTGGAACATATACAGTCTAAAGTGGGCTTGGATGATACAAACTTTCCACTGTCAAAAGGCCGTGAACAACCTAGGTCCTCTAATACCATGGTTCATACTGGTGTTGCTTTTGAACCGAGTGGTCAGTCTCCGAGTAGGGATATTAGAGCAGGAATCGGAGCATGGTGGGATTGTGGCACTGTCATCAGAGAGGGGCCTCACAGTGGGCTTGGTTGCAGTAAGAATAGTGAGGTTGATATGTCTAGTACTTCACTCAGCAAGGATGATAAACCCACGCAGAAGGTCAAGCGTCCCAAAAGAGTGTATTTGGGCAAGGACTTCCTCCTCATTGATCGTAACTCGTGTCAGGCTTTTCAATCCGGTGGATCCTTTCAGTTTTTACGCCGACAGAGTTTGTTGATTGTTGAAGTTCGAATTCGCGGACATTCTGACCCAATTCTGCAAGATGCAGTAGTGGATATCGAGATGGAGGCCCCATCCCTAGACATTCTACCTACTTCTTCCCAATCCTGCGAAGAGACACTACAACCGTCACCACCCAATTTGCCAACTCTACAACTGTCCTCCCCGGTTCTTAGTGATTGTGAAATGGAGGAGCAAGCACCGACTACTGGAAAAGCTTCATTGTCTGATAATTTTATGTTTTGTTATGCAGGCCAGTCAAAAAGAATTCGTGCTTCCATACCTCGTTGTCCTAAATCCTCTAAATTGATCTTTGACATTACTGCTGGTAAACGCAAGCGGGAGCCACGGATTGAAAATTCCTACTTTGATCCCAGTCTTTACAGGCCACCTCGGCGTCGAGCTTTTGGACTAGGCTAGGAGACTCTTTTGTTGGTGCTTATTTATTATAGTTTTATTTGTACTCATGATTATTATAACTTGTAATGCTGTTATTCTGCTTATTAATATATGGTGATTTCATCGTCAAAAAAAAAATAAATTTGAAAAAATATATTTGTAATTTACTAAAAAAAAAAATGATTGGACAACTTTGCTTCTTACTTACCATCACAAGGCCTGTTTTAATGGAATAGTGTTTTTTTTTAGAAGGTGGAAGGCTTGACCCCTTACAAAATGGGAACTTCACTCAACAAAGCATGCACTAAATTCGCTTGTCTGGACCTTCCTTGGCCATTTGTGCCAAATGATGAGCCATAACGTTGCCATGAGTAAAATATTATACAGGAAATCAATATAAATCATGTGATAAGTTTTGATTTTTTACTTTAAAACAAAATTTATGAAAATGATTTATACTTTTAAAAAAATATTATTGTTACATCATTTTGGTTGAGAATTACGTTTATAAATTCTGTAAGCATACTATCTTTTATTTTTTTATTTTTTATAATCTAATTGGTTCATTTTTTAAATCTATGATAATAAAAATAAATAAATTATTTCAATAATTATAGTTATATGATTTATGATATGTATTTTTAAAAAATTGTTATATGTTTTATCTTCTTTTCTTTTCTCTCTAACTTTAGTAAACATTTATTTTCTTTATTTCTCCTACGTTACCAAACAAGGTGTAGGAACTGTTTTTTAACATTTTTACTTCGTGATTTCGAGAGCCAACGACAAGAATTAATGCTCTCTATTTCTTTCATTGAAATGAGTTTAAATTTTTCTATAAAATAATTATTCCTTTATAATAATGAATGATAATTTTATTTATTATTTTTCTTTTACATACATCTGTCCTTGAAAATAGAATATTTTTTAGGGTGAAATATCAATAAATCATAAAATATGATCTTCTGAATTATTTAATTTTTTCTTTTTTCGAATGAACCCAAAGGTCTCATTAAAGTGAAAATTACACAAAAAGGTAGTCACTTACACGTTTGAGTTTAATTTTTGAAGAATAAAAGTAAGTTTATCTAAATGTGAAATTACACATTTGGGCAATCCATACTATAGAGGTATTGGATTTTCACTTCTTCTAGAACAAATCCCACATTACAAATAAAAACATAATATTCCAATGTAATGCACTAAAAAATTCCTTAGCGTACTTTTCCTAAACGTAATAATGTAACACTCCAAAAAAATTCTTTAATGTATTTTTTTCAAATATAACATATAAAAAAATAACTTTATGTGTTTTTGACAAATGTAATACTCCAATCAATGTAATCTCAAACGTAACATTTCAATACAATACACTCCAATGTAATACACACAAAAACACTAAAAAATTCCTAAATATACTTTTTCCAAACGTAACACTCACAATTTGAAATTATAATTTGCCCAAAACTTGTTAGGAAATTTTCACTCTTTTTGAAATGGTTTGAAATATCTCGCATCCTTTTAGAATGGTTTGAAGAATCTCACATCTTTTTTTTTGAAGTGTTACATTTGAGAAAAGTACACTAATTTTTTTTTTTGTGTGTTACATTGGAGTGTTACACTGAGAATTTTTTTTGGAGTATTACATTTGAGAAAAGTACACTAAAGAGTTTTTTTTTAATATGTTACATTAGCGTATTACACTAATTTTTTTTTTTAGTATTATATTGAAGCGTTACGTTTGAAAAAAGTACACTAAGGAGTTTTTTTTTTTTGATAGTATTACATTGAAGTGTTATATTAAAGTGTTAAACAAAGCAACACACACTTACTTCGTCACCAAAAGTGCACAAACAACAACCGGCATCGGAAAATAAAAAGTAACCTTACAAACTTCTAGAAAAATAAAATTGATTCCCACGTTACAAGAAAACAACATCAGCAATTACAATCAATCCACTGTTGATCATTCTCCAAAATCACACACACAAATGGAAATGTAAAACATTACCCTCACCATTATGCACACATCAGCAAAAAGAATCACACTAAATCCCACCAAAGGATAAATATGTAAACTTCATTCATGTCAAATCACAGGAAAATATTCATTACCAACTAAATAGGACCAAATCGTTCATAAAAAAAAAAAAAAAACATAAGACTAACTAGATCAACATTTCCCAATTTAGGATTTATCAGTAATTTTTCCAATAAAAAATACCTGATTAATAATAATATTATTTATTTTTTTTGTTGATATAAATAAAAATCTAAAATTTTATAATACTTTTTTTTAACAGCGCCGCTAGTGGCCTCGAATTCGAGGCCTTGAATTTGCCTCAACAACAATTTATTTTTATTTTTTATTTTTTATTATTATTTTTTTTTTTGGTGGTGGCTGTGTTAGTTTAGTTATTTTTTTTAATTGGTTTTTTTTCTTTTTTTTTTTAAGGGTGGTTTATGTGCAAGAATGTATCAAAAAATTAGATATTTCACACAAACTCATCGTATAAAATTATATGAAATTAACAAAATTTAATTAACAGCCTAACTGATCAGTCAATTTTATCACTCAACCAGTCCAACCTAATTGACTGATCAGTTAAGCTGCTGGTTAAATTTTTTTAATTTCATATAATTTTGTACGATGAGTTGGTGCGGAATGTTTAGTTTTTTGGCACACCCCTACACATAACCACCTTTTTTAAAAAAAAAAAACCAAGCCAACATAGCCCAACAAATAAAAAAAAAAAAAAATCAACATAGCCCAACGAATTGAAGAAAAAAAAAAAAAACTCAGCCTATGTAGTTTGATAAGGTGAGTAAGTTGGGTTAGACTTTATCAAAGGTGAGTAAGTTGGGCTAGATTTTATCAAACCATATAGGCTGAGTTAGTGCAAGATGTCTAATACACATAACCACCCTTGCAAAAAAGAAAGGAAAAGAAAAGATAGAATTTTTTTTTGAATTTCGAGGCAAGGAAAAGAAAAGATAGGAAAAAAAAAATTTAAAAAAAAACAAACACACAGCAAAAAAAAAAAAAAAAAAAAGAAAAAAAGAAAAAACAGAAAAAGAAAGGAATTTCGAGACAATTTCGAGGCCTCCAATTCGAGGCCTCAAGCATTAATCTTTTTTTAAACCGTTCACTAGTCCTTATCGGTTGGTTTGTATCAATGCAAAAATGATATTATTTTTTGGTATGTAACTTTAGATTTAAAATTTAGGACAAATTATAAACAAACTCTTGTGGTTTATTTAAATTATAAATTATTTTTTGTGATTTTAAAAATTATATTATGCTCCTTTAAGATTTTTAATTTCATAACAAATAGGTTATTTTATTAATAAATTATCAAGTTAATTAACAATTTTTAATAACGTTAAAATTTTATTTCAATTAATAATTCAGATAATTTTATTATTATATAGGTAAACAGTTAGAAATTTCACTTTTTCAATTAATTCTGTTAAATAAAAGAATTTTGATAGGGAGGTATTTCTAATTTTTCAAACTACAGAAAATAATTTATATTTTAAACAAATCTCAAAAAGTGTATTTGTAATTTATCTTAAAATTTAAGGCATGGCTAATAACACCCATATAATAATCTCTTTGAATCAACATCAATTAATTTTAAATTTTATAAAAATTTTGCAATCTACTCAATACAAAAATTATAGGATATTTATTCATAAATCTATTTTTACTTATTTATATTCTACTTAATTCAAATTATTTTCTTATGTTCTAATAAATTTTATGAGTGAATAGTTATTAAAATATCTCTAATAATAATAATATTCAGATTAACAATGTAAATGTTTCGTGATGTGAATATTCATATCACCAAATTACTAAGCGTTCAAAAATATTTTTAAAAATAAAATTATCTATAAAATATCTTAAATGTGATAATTAGGATTTAATGTATTAAATATCCAAATAATAAGACTTATTGAAATATAAAAATATAAAAATATATTATAAATTAATTAAAATACAAATATTTAAAAAAAAAGAGAAGAAGTTTCTAATAAATTTTCCAAAAATTAATCCCCACCCTCTTAGGACTTGGGATCATTGCTGTGCCTTTGGCACAGCAGTGACTGTTGTGATTCATTTTGTAGTGCATTATGAATTTATTTTTATAATGTGAACCGTTCATGTTGTAGGGTTTGTTCGGTACTTCATGCCTACCAAAAATCATATTAATCGGATATCAATAACTATATGATTGATAACCAAAAAAATAAACAAGAAGTTTTTCTTTTGAAAAATAGTATAAAAATATGCAATTCGATCATGTAGTTATTCATATCCAATTAATATGATTTTTGGCAGGCATGGAGTACTCAACAAATTTTACAAAATAAACGGTTCAGATCATAAAAATAAGCACATAATACATCTCAAAATGAGGCACAACAATCACTACTGTGACCCCAATTTCACCCTCTTAAACCATACCCTTACCTATCTCCAGCCACCCCTGACGTCACCACCAGTCCTTTCTCCATCCTCACCATCAATTCCAAAGTCCATCGTTTTCCTTCCTAACGACGACCCTTACCCCTTCCTCTTTTTCAAAACAATCCCGATTTAGAACACTAAGGGTTGATTTTGGATGATCTAAATAAGTGTATTTTTTTATTTTTTATGAAATATGGATTGAGTATGGGTTGGGTTTGAAGTGATGTGTTATAGAGGTAATGTTACTTAAATAAGATGATGTGAGATAAATAGGATAGTGACTTTTTGACTTTTTTAGATCATGCCAAACAAGGTCTAAATTGAAAATTCTAAAAGTACCACTAATGAGTTGACAAGTATAAAAAAAAAAATTTCAAAATTATAATTATAATAATAAGTAGTATCTAACATTTTTCAAAATTATAACAATAATTGGATATCTAAAGAACAAATTTAATTTGATAAAATGTTTTTTTTTTCTTACCCCAAAACTCATGACGTTTTTAGGACTCTTTTAAAAAGAGCTAAACAAAAAAAAAAATTTAATTTATTTTTAGTCATATTACTTTTTTATTTTTTTAAAAGAAATTAAAAAATTAACTTTTAATCAATTTTTAAAAATAACTCTTAGGGCTAGTTTGACATGTACTAAATAAGTCAAAAAGTCAAAAAGTTACTATCTTATTTAAGTCACATTATCTTATTTAAATCACATCACCTCTCTAATACATCACATCAAACCCAACCCAAACCTAACCTAAATCCACCAATAAATTAAAAAGTACACTTTTTTAGGACATTCCAAACCAATCGTTAGTGAAGTCCTTGAGAAGTCCACGAGCACTCTAACAAGTTTTTCCTAACCCAACTCATACGGCGTTCTTAGTGGGAATTCGAAGTCCACAAGCACTGACACTTTTTTCCTATCCCAAATCATACGGTGTTCTTAGTGGGAATTCCACCACCACTAGGGCACCTTTTATTGGTAGTTTGAAAAATTTATTGGAAAGTCCCATTGAAATAGTTTATAGTCTATTTAGTCTCACATTTTTTTTTCCTTTGTTTGACAAGTCAATTTCATGAGTACTTTGTTACCGGATAGTCTTGTTTCAAATGTTATTGGGGTGTAGCTGGACAGATATGCCCTCATATTCTAATTTTATGAGGATTTTATATGTTTATTTTTGGTATGTGTAATCTCACATTTTTTGGGAGTTGAGGAAAGTAGTTTACAAAGGTATCAATTGAGGGGAACTAGGGTTTTATTGGTTTTAGTTGTTTGGAGTGGGGGAACGCAGTTAGGTTTGCAGTAGGGGTTATGTGGATCATTGGCTTCTGTGTGGGGGAGGGGGTAAACGTCAATACCGGCCGCTTTTTCCTATATATGTTACGAAACCATTTTCTTATTCACCAGTTGCACATTCATGATCACTCACTATTAAGGCTGTCATCAAACATTGGTTTGGTTTATGTAATCATTTTGTACATATACACAATTCATCTCTATTTGTTGCATTCATATGTTGTTACATTGTAGTCGGGGATTTCGCCGGTGTACCCATTCGGTGATTAATCAATGCAATCGATTTCGACTTCATTTCTTTTCCTTTCCGACTTCTATTATTTTGTGTTATCGCACATGGTTCTTACTACATTTGCATTTTTAATTGTGGGTGTGTTCATGTGGGGGGAGGGGAGTGTATCATTTTTAACCAATTGTGCATACTTGTTTATGGCTTACACATTTTTCCCTTATAGATAGATGCTCATGTGTTGTTACCAATCTACGAATGTTGCGTACAAACCACAACCGCCACACAATTATGACAAACTAGTCGAATTCGTTTGTTCAAAATTCAAGGAGCTCACCCCAGGGAAGCTATTATTTTTCTACATGATACCGGGGTACAATGAGTTCACATTACAGAACGATGTCGACATAGAAAATATGCTCTATCTTACGCGTTCATTCCGGTTGTAGATTGTCGACGTGGTTGTAAAACAAAATGTGGGTGATGACACATGGATCCAGTCCAACGATCAGAGTGTCAACGAAACGTATTTTCCGCGTTGATTGAGTGTATTGAACAATTTTGACATGGATGATGAGGTTGACTTGCTGCAGACATTTTGCCCCCATAATGACAAGGTATTCATTTCAGAGTCATGGGCACGCGGGTTCACTCATATAGGACAACAATTTGAAGGTGGCGCAGCTGAATTCTGCAATGTGTTGCGAAAATACGCTGTTCAAATGACTCCGTTCGGATTACCGCCATTTGTGCAATGTCAGGAATGAAGGGCTACAAATGGAATGTTCATGCACCAAAATTGAAGGCAAATAGGTTCTTCTACCTCCGCAAATGGGTTAGTGAACATACATGTGGTGTTGCTGTATGCACATCCACAAACTGGCTTGTTGGATCTGAGTTGGTGGCCGGCATCATGGCTGAGCGGATACGTGACAAGTCGCTCACACGTCCAACATAAGTTATACTTGACATGAAACAAGATTATGGTCTGGACATAACTTACCGTGTGGTGTGGCTTGGGGTTGAAAAGCGAAGGGGGAACTATTTGGTGCGCATTCAATTTCATTCGATCAGTTGTGGTGGTACAGCACTGCCGTGATGGAACACAACCCCGGTAGTTACGTTACCCTCAAGCACGATGAACACACCCACCGGTTCACAAGATACTTCATATCTTTCAAGGCATGCATCGACGGGTTCACCCACTGCCATCCACTCATTTTCCTTGATGCCACATTCCTCAAAGGTCATTTCAAAGGATTTTTACTAGCAGCCACTGCGAAGAACGGCAACCAAGGTTTGTATCCCCACAAAATTTCCCTACTAACGCATCATTTCGTCATACATAAACATTTCCCCCATATACACCTTCACGTTCGAAATTCTCATAATGTAATTTCTTACCATTGTTGTGGAGATCCATACATGCGCTACAGGTTTATTCCCACTAGCGTTCCCTGTGGTCGACTCGGAGAACACGATAAACTGGTCATGGGTTCTACAAAACCTTGCACATGTGCTAAATGAGGATAGACCACTCACATTCATTTCAGATCGGAATGCCAGGTTACTGGCAGCAATGCCAATTGTTTTCCCCAACGCGGGACATGCCTTCTATCTGCAGCATTTGCAAAGAAATCTGTGTGATAGGTTGTGTTATTCAAAAAGTATGCACCGAGCTGGGTTGGTGAGCAAATTACGACATTGCGCATACACACCAACGATTATCGTGTTCAACCATAAAGTCGTATAGTTTCACAAATCAAGCCACGGTGTTGCATCCAAATTCCTTGCAACCACAACATCACAATATTGGGCGAACGCATTTTTTAGGTAAACGAAATGGGCATCACCATAATTCTCAACGTAATGCACCCTAAACAATCTTACCAAACCGTCCACATGGCACTAAAATCCATAACACATTGTAGACACCCCATTTTTGACCGACCTTAAGACTCAGACGTCATCGATTGAGCGCTCGGTGATGACGCATATTGTGCTCGTTCTGAGGTTGCGGAGTCTTGGCTGAGAGCCTTGCCTCCGGACTTCGGGGCTCTTTTGTGTTTTGCCTCAGTTTGCGTACCAGGTCCTGTTTTCTCTATTTTTCTCTTCCCGAAGGGAAGGAGAGGTCTCGTAGACCATCTCTCAGTGGCCGTAGGCTACGTTTCGTGGTCGTAGACCACTTTTCCCGTTTGGAGACCAGTTTCTGATTTTCAGAGCCGTCGGCCGCGCGCCTTGGTTCGGGATCGCTTAACTACCTCCGTTTGCTCCGATTTTTGGCACACACCTTGTTTTCTCTCCCTAGAGGGACACTGTGGCTCGGGAGACCACCTTCGGGGGCGCACGCCACTTCCGGCGCTTAACAGTCAGTTTTTGAGGCCCCCGGCTGCACGTTTTGGCCTCCGAACCCTTGTTTTGCGTCGGGTAGGGTTTATTTTTGGCATGGACCCTAGTTTCATTGTTAGAAAGGTGGTAGTATGGTGGGAGACCACCTTTTCTTCTTGGAGACCACTTTTCTTTTCGCCACCCGATTTTCTTGTTAGAGAGGTGGTCTCCCTCATTTTTGAGCCACATTTTCTGGTCTCCCATACCACCACTGTGTTGCATTCACCTGGGAGGCCATCTTTTTGGCATGGCCGACCACCTTTTTTTGTTGACCCTTTTGACCCCTGGTCGGCCGACCAGGGGAAGTGGTCGGCCGACCACTTGAACTGGTCGGCCAGCCATCTCCTTTTTGGCCTTCCTGAGTTGCATACAGCTGTGCCAACTGGGAGGCATTTGCCCCATCCTCCGAGATTTAACCCTTTTGTTTGTCTTCTTAAGGAAGCTTTGGCCCTTTTTGCTTAGCTTCTAAGAGAAGCTTGACCTTTTGTCAAGCTTCTTGAGGAAGCTTGACCCCTTTGGTCTAGCTTCCTCAAGAAGCTTGACCCTTTTGGTTTAGCTTCTTTTAGAAGCTTGGTCCCTTTGCTTGAGGCTTCTCCAAGAAGCCTTGGACCTCTTCTTCTACAAGAGAGGCTCTCCTCTCCATTTACAAGGGTTGAACATTTTTTTGGCTGAGGCATACATATACTCTCTCTCTATATCTCTACATCCAAGCTCCATAGCTCTATGGTTCTTGGCCATTTGCACTACACCTCCAAGCACAACACCTCCACTACCATCCTAAGTACCTTGGAGCTGTTTTTCAGAGGTTGAGGGCTAACTTTCTTGGTCCAGAGCTTGTTGCATTGCTGTGCTACAAGGAAAAACCAGAAACCAGAGGTAGAAACTGGTCGGCCGACCACCCTGTTTGGTCTCCACCACAAAGGGTGGTCGGCAGGTGGTCTCCCATGCTAATAACTGGTCGGTGGCCTTCCCAAGGTAGAGTTTCAGCCTTCTGGAGCTTTGTGCAAGTTTCTGAGATCAATTGCAAACAAAGGTGAGGCGAGGCATCGCGATGGAATTTACCGACAAGGCGACTTCGAGCATGCATACACCTTTCATCATTCGAAATGGAGCTGAGGCAGTCCATTTAGCTTGCATGCTAATTTATTTGCTTTTCTAGCTAATTTGTTGATTAATTAGGGTTTTGAAAATATTTAATTAGTTAGAGTAGTTAATTATTTATTCGGACTGTATTATTTATTCGGACCCTCCGAGCGAGGGCACAATTGTAATAAGTGTGCGTGTGTGTGATGTATGTCTTCCAACCCCACGTCTTTCTCCCTTTTATTTATCAGCTTATGATGGTTAGTTTAGGGCATGTTTCAATTAGCATACTTATGATAGCATGTTTGCATTCATTCATCTGTCTTGCATGCACCAGGCTCGGCGCATCATACTAACTGCATTGTATTTCAATTTCGAGTTGAATACTTGTTAGTTGTAGCATTTCACATGCCATCTTTGGAATAGCCGAGCCTATTGTACTTGCATTCCTGCATGTGTTGCATTAGGCATTTCAGCATAGTTAGGATCATGCATGGATTTCTAACATAGCTTCTGTTTTGGCTTGGAGTACTCGGTAAGTGTTTATGCTTTAGCATCCTTGCATGTGTGTGAGTGACTGCCACGATAGCATGCTTACCATGAGGCTATGTGCTTATGTGATATACCTGCCTGAATGCCTATGGGTGAAGGTTAGATTATCTGAATTGGAATAATGCATTGACTGTGAGTTTTAAGCCCACTTGAGAGTGGCAAACCATCACGTTTTCTAAGCCCACCCGAGGGTGGCAAATCCACGTCTTAGCCTACTTGCGGGTAGCACCATCAAACCATTTTCAAAATAAACAAACATGAGATGTGTTGTTCCAATTCAGGCGATCCAGTCTATACTTGTATGCTGTGCACATCGCGTAGTAAATCTAGGCTAATAACCGGAATAAGAATGCATAATGTTTTCAAAACTCGATATCATGGTTAGTAGAGGCCGATCTTTGATCGGGCGAGCGGGGGTGCTCACGAAGTGACTTTCCCCAATCGTACCCAAGTTCCCGAGCCGAGGCAACTTTGGTGATGATGGACACGTGGTCTTCGGCACAAGTCAGGGTTTCTTAAATTTTTTCAAAATAAAATATTTAGGTGGCGACTCTGTATCTGGCAAAGCAGTCCATGTTCGGCACTTCTTTCTAAAAATCTGTTTTCCAAAACGATTTGCCAGATTTGGACTCTTTGATGATTCATCGGTCTTGCATTGCACTCTGCGAGATTAGATACAGGACCGTGACTTTTGAGTCCGAACTGTAGTGAGCCCATATGAACAAAACGGGATTTCCCTCTCGAGACGTTCGAGGACGTCTACAGTTTCTGGCGACTTTGCTGGGGAATTAGAGAACTTGACTCGAACTCGTGATATCTGGTTTTGACTACACTTGTGTATTTCTTTGCATTGCATTTGCATTGGTGCGCCTAGGACACCGTGTTTGCCGTATGCTATTCCTGAACGGTTTGCTAGAGGCTCACTTCGAGAAGCGTGCCATAAGGCTGACTGGTTGCGGGCTCTGCCACGATGGGAACACAAATCTCGGTTGTTACTGGGGCACCCTTTTTGACCATTCGACCTAGTGCATATTCGGAATCCATAGTGACCATCCCAAACTAGGACAGGTTGCTTACCCGATTATAGATTGTTTGAAACCGCTACGTGCGTAGTGAAACCCTAGCAGCTGACAAAATAGGACAAGGAAACCCTATCCCAACATAGGGGTGTTTTGGCTCTCACTTGCTTGCTATGTGCTTTTGGAGTGCATCTCTACAGGAATGCATGTATCAATTTGCGAGTCCAGGCATCAAGCCTGTGGGCATCAGTATTTGGGGAATCAATTTTACCTGAGGGTATCGGTTTACAGGCAGAATTTTGGGCAGAATTGAGTAGAGAGCACAATCGTTCAGCTATGTGTATACCTGTTCTGGTGAAATCAAGCTGAAATACTGTCTGTTTTCTCTTTTGCAAGGTAGTCGTGGAACTATAGCTTCAGAGGGCTCCAATATCCCCCGGGTATATTAGATCCGTGTTGATAGACTTTGTCAGGTCAGAGATTCAGTTCAAGGGCAAATCAGTGTTCCTTTGCCAGAGGCAGGGTAAAAGGGCTAGTCAGGCACAGATCACCAGTTTAGCAGTTACCAGATTAGTGGTCCTTATCCACCCCACCAGTGAACAGTCAGGCTGAGGTCTCAATTTTTACCACAGAGATAGAAATACTGGTCAGTCAGCTGAAACAGCAGAACATGGCAGGGATGGAGGAAATGATACGTCAACTCCAAGAAAGTATGAAACTCATGCAGTAGGACGCTGTCCGCCAAGCGGAATTTGCCAAACAGTAGGTTGCGATCATGGCCCAGCAGACAGAGCTAATCACCAGGTTGCAACAGCAAAACGGAGCATCTGCTTCACATTAAGCTCCTCCACCACCAGGGGTTCCGACACCCAGGGAAACACCAAATGTTAAGGAAGGTACGGACATTCCAACAGGGCCGGCTCCGCCCCCAATCCTACCCCAACTATCCAAAACACCTACCAATCTACCGGACTCTCCCTTCGAATTCAAGGTGGACCCCACGACATTAAAACTGAATAAGCTTGAAAAGCTGTTCAAGAAATCCCAAGGAGTGAAGTCCATCTCGGACATCGAGGATGGGTATACTGACGCAGCCGTGACGCTGCCGGACAGATTTAAGATGCCGCATATTGACCGATTTGATGGATCCGGGGATCCCATGGTGCACCTGCGGCTGTTTTCAAGCATACTAAGGCCGATGGGCCTCACCAAACTACATAAGCTTTCTTTATTCGGCCGGACCTTGTCAGGTGTAGCGGCCATCTGGTATGCAAAATTGGAAGACGATGTCAAGAGGAATTGGGATGAGATGGCCGAGGCTTTCGTCGTTCAATACTCCTATAATACACAAATCGAGATTACAACCCGTGATCTTGAGACGACTAGGCAGGAGCCTAAGTAAGGAGAGCTTTTCTGACTTTGTGACCCGGTGGAGGGCCAAGGCCTCAATGATGACCATTAGGCCAACTGACAAAGATCAGATTCGGATGGTTGTGTGCAACCTCCAACCCAAGCTCATGCAAAAGATGATCGTTCTCCCCTTCCCCACCTTTTCAGATTTACATGAGATGGGAGTACAGATCGAGGATGCTTTGAAACAGGGCCTGATTGACAATGACAGATAGCAGCCCAGGAGGGCGTTTTCCCGCAGTTCGAATGCGACCACCAGTGGTGATGCAGCTACAAGATCTTCTAAAGTTGAAATGGTCACCACCAAAACAGCTACCCCATTCACCGGTGCGTCCGGAAGTAGCTCACAAAAAACCAAATATCCACCTCGAGTTAAGAGGGTTTTTACTCCACTTTATATGCCTTTGTCAAAGGCTCTAGAGGTCTTACTCCGGAAAGGACATCTGAAACCGTTGGAACAATGGCCTCTACCCGATCCTATCCCCACAAAGCATGACCAGACTAAATACTGTGCCTACTATCAACAAACCGGTCATGACACTAACAGTTGCTTTCCTCTTCGCCATGATGTACAAGATCTATTTGACAACAAGGTCATCGCCGCACTAACTCAGCAAAGTCTATCGGCACTGGATCGGTGAACTTGGGAGAGAATGTGACCATGTGATCGGGGGATGAACCAGTTGCGGGTGGCGCTCGATTTACGCCAGACGTGGGAATGGCATGCACTGTTTTGAGCAATATGCAAATACTAGTTTTTGCACTTTCTGACTTAGGTATTGGATCAGTTTTGTTGTTTTGTATATAGTCAGTCTTTTTGTACTGAGTCAGTCGGGTCTGTCTTGTTGTATCGAGTCAGTCCTGTTGCGTTGGAGTCGGGTGATTCCGGGGGTATTACCTCGGACATCACTATCTTGTTTTGTGTTTGTCATTTTGCTTTCTTTTGAGTCTGTTTCTGCCTTGGAGCCAGTTATGCCAACAGATCTGAATGAAACAGCAGTGATTTTCACACTCTTGTGTTTGCTTCTGCCTTGCGCCAGTTGTGCCAGAAGTTTGAATGAAATGACGGAGCATCTCACCTGCTCTTCTGCACCTTTAAATCATTGCATTGACCTAAGTTTTTCAAAACTTTTTGAACACTGTGATGAAAACAAAGAGGAAGGAATTCCTCCGGATTTACAAAATTTGATCAATTGAGAGGAAAAGAGACATGCTAAGCCCTTAATGAATGAGATCATGTTTGTTAACGTGAGTACTGAGAAGGATCCTGGCTTGATCCAGATTGGTTCTACACAGCTCACAAAAGTCATAACGTTCAATATTAGTATTGTTAATTTCTGTACTTGCACTGTGACAGCGCCAAATAAGTAGTATCAGCGTATTTGTTATTTTCAAGAACAATCTCTATCCATATTTTGAGCTAATGAAATAAAAAGTGTGCGACAACACACCCTTTTATGATTATGCAATATTCAACGTACACATTACATAATGTGTTTTCCCATAATAGTCAACCATCCAAATTTCACACACCCACACAGTGCCAAACAATTGAACAGCAAAATCTATCGTGCCAACACTACCGTAGGACTAAACAACACATTTTAACCACTCACCAATTTCGGAACATTTAATCTAAACAAATTATTTTTTTGTAACTGCGTGGTGCCGCAGCCACATAAGTAGTTATTTACGTGTTTATTACGTTCATGAACAATCCCAACCCACATTACATACTTATGCAACGTTCACCGCACACATTACATAATATTCGTGTCACACAACAACACAACCCCACGAAAACAAATCCCCCACGCTGCTTACACTCCACAATTTTCCGTCCCACAAATCTTGTTACATACTATGAAAATCACTACCCCACGCATGCTTAAACCCCACACTTTCCCAACTCACATAACTCCTGCCTTACACATTAAACACAATGAAAACCACCACCCATGCATTCTTACACTCCACACTTTCCCAGTCACATAACTCATGCCTTACACATTAAACATTAAACACTATGAAAACCACTACCTCGCAGATTCTTACATGCCTAACACACGTTTCATTGACTCCATACACTATTTGAAACACGAACCACACTTTCCACACACGTTACCATGAACAAATCAACCACCACCCCTCCCCCCCTCCAAAAAAAAAAAAAATACAAAAAACTCGTCCTCGAATGCTACTATCACACAAACAGAGCACACACTTTTAGCCACTTCATTAAAAAAATGTGTGACAACACACACTACATAGTGTCACAATGTTCACCGTACACATTACATGGTTTTCGTTCCTCATGAGACGTTTACATCATGTTAAAATGACACTATATGTACACGAACACTCCCCTTATACATCAACATACCGTCCTAGATGCTTGACAATTCACTCCTCCCATTTTCAGCGACCACATTCCACTGACATCCACACTAAATGACCCACGCCACACACTTTACACTCCACGTTACTACAAAGGCAAACATAACACAAAAACTCTATGAAAACCCACTACGCCGCGCATGCTTACACTCCACACTTTTCTAGCTCACATAATCCATGCCTCACGCACGTTCCACTGAATCCATACACTATTTGCACCACGAAACACTTTTCCCATACACGTTCCTGCAAATGGTTAACACAACATAACACTACGAAAAATACTATCCGACGCATACTTATAATCAACATTTTTCCAATTCAAATAACTCATGCCATACACACATCCTACAAACAGCACATCAACTTACCCCACCCTAACCCAACAACCAAACACGAACCACGCTTATCACGCACACATCACTCCCTACACCCCCCTTTAAATAAAAAAAAAAAAACCATTCCCCCCTAAACAATTCAACATGCACATAACCAAAACACACACTTACTGTTGCCCCGTAAAAAAATCGCATCCATAAACTTACTGCAACAAACCAACAATGACACATTCATGTGGAAATAAACAGTGTCCCCAAATTACACAAAATTTCAAAATACACAGCAACATGTTTTCCTTGGTCGAAACAAAAAATGAACCACATTAACTATTAACACAAAAAAGATGAACCACAAAAAATGAAGCACATTAACTGTTATCATTAACCACATTACCATAACGGTTAACACAACAAAACAACACTATGACAACCACTCCACCATGCATGCTTACACTCCATCCTTTTCCAGCTCATATAATTTATGCCTTATGTACGTTCCACTGACTCCATACAAACCTGCACCACGAAACACAGTTCCCATACACGTTACCATAAATGGTTAACACCACACAACAACACTATGAAAACAACTACCCCACGCATACTTACACTCTACATTTGTCCAGCACAAATAACTTAGGCCATAAACAGATCTTACAAACAACACATCAACCTACCCCACCCTAGCGCAAAAACCATACACAAACCATGCTTACCATGCACACATGACCCCCCACACCCTCCCCCACAAAAAAAAAAAAGTCCCCCCAACCAATTCAATATGCACACACCCAAAACACACACTTACTGTTGTCCCACGAAAAAACCGCATCTATAAACTTACCGCAACAAACCAATAATGACACATTCATGTGGAAATAAACAGTTTCCCAAAATTACAAAAATCACAAATGACACAACAACATGTTTTCCATGTTCCAAACAAAAAATGAACCACATTAACTATTCGCGCACAAAGTTCATTACACTACCCCAAAAAAATTGAAAATTGTTGCAGTCTTCCACATCACACTAATGCTTGCCCCATATTGCTGGCTACCCCTCTCAGCGGATCCCCAATCAACTGCTTCACCATGTTAGCCTGAAGAACAATGCAGTTGTCTTCTTGCAAAGACCGCGCAACATCCACATGGTGCACGTACTGTCTCATGATGGAGCATACTATAATCGCACAGTCAAGCCCGTGAAACAGAACATATAATAAAAATAATCAAATTATGAAATGATATGGATCCCATTTGTGGCACTATTTAGGCAAACTAGATTATGCGTCACTTACGATTCTGGCCGTTGCTATGGGCATTCCACGATTGACTCCACCGGCGTATCCATTTCCTGTGTGCTGATAACATCGAACATTCCACGTGGCGCCAGCGACTCTCGTTGCACTTCGACAAAAACTCTTTTTTGCATAAACACCAAACAAAATAGACTCATATTAACCCTCATGCCATTGCGGGAAAACCTAACATAAGATTCAAACAACACTGTGCAAACTCACCAACGTCACAACTTCATTGGTATGAGCACCCCCCGCACCATTCCTACTACGCATAGAGTTATAATGTTTCCAACTACCATCCTCTGTGTCGTGAACAATAAGAGTCCAATGCGATTGGTGGCATATGGGGCAATGAAAGTAACACGTGTTTCATGCCGCAAACATGTTACTCATCACGTATTTCGCCCTGGCTGACTTGTTTTCATTCTTCATCATGTCCTGATTCACCTAAACCATCAACAATACAAAACGATACAATGTAGGAAACAAACACATAAATCCATACATACGAAAGACACTCCCCGTACATATACTGCTGAAGAAATACAATTTATCTAGGAAATCGTTCCCTGTATTCAACTTCTCATGCTCTTCTGTAAGCACCTCGGTGTAAGAATCTATCACCTGCAAAAGATAATTACAAACTGTGAACAATCACACCTACACTGAAAACAACATATGCCACCGAACTCTCATTCACCAATATTATGATATCCAATTACTACACATAGTGACCACAACTTACATTCCCTCTCACAGCCCCCTGCTGCACAATAGATCTAAAATCAGAAAAGTAAATAGTGTTACCATCCACCCGCCCAACCCACATCACCGCCCTGCACACAGTTTCAACGACAACAAATTTACATAAAACAATATACGTCCAACACATTACGTCACATATTTAATGACAAATAATCACACACAACACATTTGCTCACCCATCACCATATCTGTCATATGCTGTGCGTATGATACCTTTCTCTCACTCAGATATCATCTTCCACACAGTGTTACAGTTGCTTATTCCAAACCCGAATAGTTCTTAGCCACATCACCCATCTCTTCAATGTCAATAACATCATCACACTCACCACAGTCCAACCCACAACCTACATTACCGTCTCGCGAGCTTCCCTCTTTGTTGCCCAATTTTCGTTGCCACAAACGCACTTCAGGATATTCAAATTCTGATAATTTCAGATTTTTCCTAACCTTTCCTTTTATGTTATGCACGAACGAATTCATATCATCATCCAACGGACCACTATCCCCCATTACAGGACTGATGACAACCACTTCACGCTCTCCGATCTGACCCACATCCGCAAGTACGTCCGTCTCCCCACTACGATGAATACCAGGCACATATGACATTGGCGACGCATTTAACATAACATCGCTATGAAACGACGTACCACCGCTTCCCACTCTTGGTGGACCTCTCCCATTGTCCCTCATTGGTACCATTTCACTAACAGCCTCACCGATGAACCCACTGTAATGCTTCATGACATTGTGCACGGTCTGATCTGCAAGTTGCTCTTCCAAATACGCTACAGTCCTCTTCAACTCCGCATTTTTCGTTGACAGTTTTTTAATTTTTTCGTCTTTAACTTTGGAAATGCTCTATAACCCTCCAAATAGATTCACTGTCTAGATCTCATTCTTCCGTTTCAACATGGCAACCTCGTTCATCAACTTCGCCATAATTTTATCTGTCTCATTGCCATCCACACTGTCAACCACAGAATCCTTACCACTTCGAACATAACCCCCCATTCCACAAACTTCCCCTACGTCCGACCTCGATGTTCCCACTTTCATTGCCGGACATGCGTCTACGTCGCCCACTGATTTCTTAAACTGCATACTCACTCCATCAACATTGTCGGTGGTTTGCTTGCCACCCTCTACTTCAGTCCTGTACCCAGTATCCTTAACATTCGCGTCACGACATCGTTCACGTAACGCATCCTTCATTAACCCTATGTCGTCATCAACCATATCAATGTCTATAGCCGAGCGTATACATCCCATTAGGATGGCATGTTCGTGCTCCGCAACCACCAACTTTTCCGATAATACCTACACGCAACACAAATGCACCCAACCATTAAGTTGTGGTCCACACTTTAACTCGGAAACAATAAACTCACATTTACACCAGTAACACCACACATAAATAATAACAAAAACAAACTATACCTCCAAATTTGCTTCCACTGCCAATTTCACCCCTCATGCACTGGATATTAATTCATCCATATTCCACATCAAGAACCTGGGAAACATGTGCACCGATTTTGTTTTAACTATGGTTGTATGTTCGCATAACCAGAACTGGGGAAAACAATACAAAGCATGTTAAACGTCCTACACATGTCAAAAAATACCAAACTAGGAAATAATAACTAGCCACATCTTAGCAATTACACCAATAGTTATTTCACACAACACTTACCATCAAGGCGACCACATATCCAGTCACTTTCTCCAGCGTCCTGTGGAAATCCCTAACAGAACACATCAGTGAGCTACGTATTACTCCACACCAATCGCACAACTTCATTGCTTCCAAATTTTTAACATACCGGATAAATGTCCAATTAATTGTCTCTCTAGAGTTTACAAAAAACAACTTCCAACAAACATACAGCCATAATAGTTTTGCCGTGTCCTCATGATCATGTGGGGTGTCTCCTGTTGTTGCCTCAGTCAACATATCACTGACAAATTTTGCTGTAATTCAACTCGTTCCTCCGCACCTACGTTGCACAAAATATGACGGCGGCCTCGGTTTTAGCGTCAAATCGAGGAAAGCATCCCCACATTGCAATCCAAATAACAACTTGATGTCCTTATTTGTCAGATCAACACTCTGGCCACAATAGCAAACTTCTCATGCCGTATGTTGTATGGCTTTATGATGGTGACCACCAAATCATCACCCTTTCTAAATTCTGTGTGATCAAGTTGATTTATCAATATCGTTTCATACATCAGCCAGAATGGGGTTTTCCTCAAATGCACGAGGAGCATGTCTCGAAGCTTCACCGGGTACACCAATTTAATAATACCCGAGATGTTTGACCAAAAATGTAGCCATGCCTTTCGACGTCTACACAAACCCCCCAAACAGGCGCCAACTTCTTTCTAGTTGAACAACATACGCCCTGGCATCTTCATGCGTTTTTCCTTTGTCTCCGTTAACCCTAACGCTTCTTACCGTTGGCGTTCATATGACCGCGACCATGAGCTAACACCACTTCCACGCCCTGTAAAATGGAACAACAATGTTACAAACACATACTCCAAACAAAAAATGTACAAAACAACAATTTCTTAAACCAATCCACATCACCCTAGCAAAATTACGTAAAAAACAAAGTTTATTGTATGTATGCATATGGGTTTTATCATTTTTCGTAACTGTAACAAATGTGGAATGAAAAGTACACTCCAAACAAAACAATACAACCAACCAGCGATGGATGTCCAACTTGGACTAATGACTCAAGCTCCCATACCACATCGTTGCTTCTACTATAATATCATGGTCAAAATAAGCAAACTTCCCAACCTCATACTTCTCACATCATCACACCCACAGCGTGCCAAAAAAATATGGTTACATAAGCAAACCCAAACATATGCAATTACATGGGTAGTTGCGTGTCACGTTAACAACCATGATTAAACATTAGCATTGCACTTGTCTCACGAAAAACAATTTACACAAAAAAAAAAAAAACACACACACACACACTCATACACACACACACATAACCCCATAACAAACACCATAGATCCACTCCTGTAAAAGTGCCCTACCAACCCACGCACCCAATTACATACTTGTATGCCACCTACCATAACCTGCTCTATGTACCCACGATTCGTGCATGTCGCAACTGACCCCATTTCACTAACACGCAGAAACAACCTAAAAAACGACATTACTCAACTTGGCAGCCCATGAACGTACCTTATCTTGGGCCCACAAAATGTGACATCGTACCCATACACCCTTACTGTCCACAAACCCTAAATCACTAATAATGAAACACCCTACATTCATCGTACACTACCACCCCACACAACAAGGTCCACACAAATGAGACAACACCACCCAGCCTAAAACCATCCCTAGCAAAATGGTCCACCCACACCATCGTGTCTCACAGTAACATAATTCTTTATGGCCATAAAGGCAACACCAACAACGTATTGAACAACATATTACCAAAATCAGCATGATGTGGACAACAGATGTTAACCAAACAACAACAGAACAAACTTACAAATCTAACGTGGCAAACAATTTCACAGACCATTATTGACACTATTACAAAACAATCTACATAACATATGATAAACTACTCAAACAACAATATCTCTCACTTCAACTTACTTGTCGCAGACATTGACAGAACGGAAGAAGACGCTTACGATTCCCTCCGAAATAGATCGAACACCTACGCTGCCACGCCCACGCTAGGGTTTCTTGAACAACAAAAATCACCCTAACCCCACCAACACCCACACAAATTTGACCTACAAATCAATTCGTCTACAATCCCACAAATCACGTTGGTGGGATTCAACTAGATTTATTTGAATTTCAAAATCTACAGCAATAGCAATCGGGAAAAAAGGAAGGGTTTCTGTCCAAAATCACCAATTCGATTACTTTCCATTTGGGGATTATCCATATTTTGTGGGTCGAAGAGACCGGGTCGGTTTGTCGTAAAACTGGCCGAAAATCCAGAAATGGTTCACTACAATTGATTGCTCGTGTTTACGTCACACGTGACTCAACTTTTAGAATGTAAACAATGTTCCACTATGTGTGTGCCACAAAACTTCAAAACGGTACTAGTGCGCTTTTCCAAATCAACGTGAAACCCACACACCCATTCATCTTCTCCACATAACCAATAACACAACCAGTGGCAAATAAGTCAACAACCAATTTAAGAGATCATTCCGTCACTAAGAAAACATTTAGGACCATACAGATTACTGTTCGACAATCTTCACTGTATTTAGTGAAATAAATTCTATTTGTGTATTAAACAACAAACAGAATACAAAAGAAATATAGGAAATGAGAGAGCTTGTTTGATTACAAAAAATCAAACTAGAAATTAAAATAAATAAATAAAAACAAATTTTATTTTGTTACAAAAACAAAATCAAAATCTGATATAAATAAATAATAAAACATAAAATAAATTAACAACTTGCTTGATTAATTTCTTGAACAATATTCTGATCAAGTCGAGTGTTTGACACTGTGTCCTTAAGATAGATTCGTCCTCTCCATAGTGCTTTTAGATTTGCGGACATTTATCTCCCAGGATAAAATGATCAATTAACGAAAAATTACAGCACTACAAATTTTTCGTACAATGAATACACTATGTGTTTATACACTTTATCACAAGAAAAATAATGTAGCAAAATGTAGAGAGTAATGTAGTATTTTTCTGGACGAAAATTGAATGGAAAATACAAGTGAGAACTAGTCTATTTATAGGTGCAATGGTGCCTTTTAGTTTTGAATCCAACAGGTATGGTACCTGTTCAGTTTAAATTAAATAGATACAAATCTGTTTGAATTCTAAATTAAACAGGTAAGGGTTTTTGAACTGTAACGGACATATTTGAAATCTATACAAACGGAACAAACAGATTTCAAATAGAATGGTGCAAATTTTCGAACCAAAATTTGAATTCAAATGGTCAAAATTTATTTTCCAAAAATTAAAAGATAAATTCAAATGTTTTTGGCCCAAAAAGATAAGTATTGGGCCGGACAAGCCCAATGCAACTTCATACCACGCACCCGCGCCTAGCCCAGCTTGCCCGTGTGTTTATTTTGGGTCTAACGGGTCTAGCCCACTTTGCCCATAACCTCCCTCTTTACAAAACTTGGTTGCCCCTTGGGGTCTACCCCAAGTTCCAAACTCAAGCCTTATAAACCCATTCAAAATATGTCCACCAAATGAATGTGGGACAAGCCTAAACCACACCTTTAACAAATTTTCACCAAAACTCTATTTTCATGGAGCTCTCTTTGGCTTCAATTTTTCATTCACCCGATAATGGTTTTGAGTAACCAAATATACTACGTGAATCACAATGCGGCATAGAATACGTTACCACTTAGACCCACCAACAATAGCGCATGGGTCCCACTTAAAAATTAGATCAAAGTTTAGAAAAAAATTATGTTTTTTTTTAGATTTTTTCAAAAACCATTTCTAACAATTACAAGTTCGCAAAATGGGATTTACTGGTCAATTCCCCTTTTTTATCAACATAATTAAGAATAAAAATATAATTAGATATAAGTAAATTGTGGTTTATAAAAGAAAAAAAATATAAATGACATATGAACATAAAACAAAAATAGTAATAAATAAAAATATAATTAACTCCAAATAGTATATAAATATAATAAATAATACAGATAACAATTTTGGAGGTGTACCCACTTACACCCCTAGATATCCTTGCCAGCCAAAAAAGATTGGGAGTTCTAATTGTAAAAGTCTAGAGAGCTTTAATGGTGTATGAGTCTCACAATGATGTGATGTTTGTATTTATTTATTTTTCATTGCTAAGTCATTAGAGCTCTGTTTAGAGCTCTAAAATTAGAGCAATGTATCATTTCTATCTTGCCAACCGGGATGATGATGTCACTGTCAACATTTCGGTCAAAAATTGATTTGAACAACCAACACTTCATAGTAGTGCTACATGCATCAATTAATATACTAACTAGTGTACCAACACTAATTATGACATTACTGACCCCATTCATTAATTACATTACAAATATAAAAAACTTTTTAAATTATGTCACATTATTAATTAGTATATTAATTAATACATATAACATTATTCAACACTATCACTTTCTTTAAAATAATATTAATATTTTCCCTCAGCAAACATATTTGAAATCAAATAAGAGCGAAAATTGAATTTCAAATTTGCTTTTGAATTCTGGGCGTTGCAATGAATGAAATTGCATGATTGTATGCACCTGATCGGAAAGATCGTGACCCTTGAACACACCTAATTAGCTAGGACTCAGATTTGACAATTGGATCAGGTTTTGATGGTGAGGATCTTGTCATTGTGATCCTTTTTTTTTTTTTTTTTTTTTTTTTTTGAACCATTGTCATTGTGATCCTTGATCACAGCTAATTGGATCAGGTTTTGATGGTGAGGAAATATTTCAATGAGTAATGTTTGAGGGCCCGAAATTCGTGGGTCGAATTTGGCTCAAAACCCAAAACGACGTCGTTTTGGGTTTTGATTTTTTTTTCTTTTCTTCCGCCATTTTCTTCTTCTTCGTCTTCTTCGCAGAGACAGAGAGGGAGAGGGAGAGAAAGAGAAGAGAGAGAGAGAGGGAAGACAGGTCGCCGGTCGCCGATCGCGTCGCCGCGCCTCCGTCGCCGATCGCCGCCTCTGCTCGTCGCCGTGCCTCCGCCTCCGTCGCCGATCGCCGCCTCTGCTCGTCGCCGCGCCTCCGCCTCTGTAGCCGATCGCCACCTCTTCTTCCTCCGTCTTCTTCCTCCATTTTTTAGGCCCCCTCCAGTCCTTCCTCCCCCTCCTCCTCCTCCCCCTTCCCCCTCCCCCTCCCCTCCCCTCCCCTCCCCTCCCCTCCCCTCCCCTCCTTCTCTTCTTCGTCTGCTGAAAAAAAAAAAAAAAAAAAAATCGGGGCATTCGGGGGTCCCGTTTTCGGGCTCCTTCTCTTCTTCGTCTGCTGAAAAAAAAAAAAAAAAAAAAAATCAGGGCATTCGGGGGTCCCGTTTTCGGGCCCCCAATCACTACTGTATTTCAATTAATCCATTACTTTACTCTCATATTTTTTATGTGAAACTAGCCTTCAAGACCTAAGAGCTTTCTATAAAACAAAGAATGTTTTGAAAATTATCACAAAAAAAAAAAAAAAAAAAACACCTAACCTATTTTATTTTCCAAAATTTTCAACAAACATTACTTTTCATATATTGTACCAATTACTAATAGCATATTATGGAGGTTAAATTATATGGATCCTTTTTGATACTTTTTATTTTATTTTATTTATCATATATGAATAAAAAAAATAATGTTATCATAAAAAAATTAATGTTATCATATATGAATAAAATATGTATATAAACTTTTTTTAAAAATTTATTGTTATATATTCACCACTTAAATTAATTTTGGTCTATTTAATGTTATTAAAAGAAAGATTAGTGCAACTATATTAAAATTGTAAAATTTATTATATATTTTTTAAAGTTCAAGGAAGTGCTATTTATTCTATCATTCAATATAGGGAAAATTACTGCACCTCCCTTGAGATTTAGTTAAATTATAGTTTCCTTCTTAAGGTTTTAAAAATTATATTCCACCCTCCGAGATTTATATTCGCTTAACAATTTAACCCCTACTGTTAACTAAACGTTAAGAATGGTTAGCTAACATCACCAAAATATAAATTGATGGACAATATTGCCCGTGCTGAAATCTCTTTGATAAATCAACAAAATATACAACAGAATTACGTTAGATGGGAAAAAAAATATGTTTTTAAAACCATGTTTGATTTGTTGTTTAGAAAAAAAAAATCAAAAATTTAAAAAAATTAATTTAATAAAAATAAATATGAAAAAATATATTTAATTTGTAAAAATTATTTATAACCACTCAAAAGATAAAATTATATAAAAATAATATTTATTTTTTATTTTTATTTCTTAACCAAATTAATTTTTAATTTTCTTAAAAAATTTAAAAATACATTTTTAAAAATCAAACCAAACATATTCTAAGAATTTTTTGACAAGCCATTTCTTGTGTTTTTAACTTATTTAATTATTTGTTAATTTTATAATATTTTCACCATCTGACATTACAACATATAAGAGTTTTAGAGACCAATTTTTTTGATCTCTAAAAGTAAAAATTTTGTTGTAAAAGACATTTAGGGACTAATTTCTATTGTCGTTAGGATAATCGCTAAAAGTCGCCTTGAAAAGTAAAAAATAAGGCTTTTAGTGATACAATTTTGAAAATGTCAATAATAAATAGACTTTTAGGGACAAAATAATTTTGTCTCAAAATGATTTATTTTTTGAGACAAAATTTGATACCAAAAAGATAATAATTAATCACTAATATTCGATTTTCGTTACTAAAAATAATGACAATACTTTTCACAACAAAAATATTTGGTTCCCTAAAAATAATTGTCTCTATATTTTGGTATCTAAAACTTTAATTTTTTGTATTGTGATAAGCGTTTTTCTATTTTAATTTTACATTTCATAACTTAGTTAAATATGATAATTTAGTTAAACATCAAGGGAGAATTTGTAATTTAGCTAAATTTTAAGAGGATGTAGGTAATTTATCTTTATTTATTTAATTTATAATATTCGTTAATGACTTTAATTACGGTGAAGTAGAATATAAATTTTGAAATTTTTTTTAAAAAAATTATAATTTTATTAAACCTCAAGAGAGGTTGGCAATTGGCCCATTAATATATTACTTCTAGAATAAAATTTTAGTCAGTCTTCTGATAAACGTGTTTGAATGGGCTAGTGAACCACTCAGTTTTCAGCTCATCTAATGAGAGCGAAAAGTAGAAAAAGTACCTACCCAAAAAGAAAAGTAAAAGAAAACATCGTTTAATGATAATATGAGATTGTGTTTGGTGGAGTTTTTAAAATATAATTTTATAATATGATTCGAGTTTTTTTGTTTGTTTATAATTTTTAAAAATTGATTTTATATTTACTTTTTAAAACACATTTATTTGGTCATTCATTCGGATGTCCGGTCGGTTGATCGAAATCAGTGTTTATATTTTTTTGTTTTTAGCACTTGCTATTTTTATATTTTAAATAAAAAATATTTTGGAATTTTTTTTAAATTTTTTTATGAGTTTTGAATAAAATTTTGGATTGTGTGTTTGGTTCTAAGTTGTAAATTTTTGAATCAAATATCATATGTCACATCACTCAATTCAAACTCAATTCAAAACTCAATTCAAAACTCTTTTCAAAACTCATAACTAAACAAATTTTTCATACTTAAATTATAATTTCAAAACTCACAAATTCAAGATACAATTCTATTCTTAAATCATAATTTTAAAATTCTATGCAACCTAAATTTTCTCCATTAAATAGACATGTTGGGCACATGTCACGTTTATCTATTTTTATTTTAAATTTAAAAATAATTGAGAGAATTTTTAAATTTTTTTTTTAAAAAAATACAATAAATCTTACAATTTTAACATAATTATATAGAACATTATTGAGATTTTAATCTATATAACACTTGTATCTTTTTTCATCTCTTTTACACAAAAACGCATATTGTACATTATTTATTTTTGTATTTTCACTCCATTTATATTAATTTCAATCTATTTAATCTTATTAAAGGAGAAATCAATATAATTATGTCAAAATTATGTGATTTATTATTTTTTTAAATCTCAAAAAAAAAAAAAAAACAAAACAAAACAAAAAACAAATACAATTTACTCTAAAAATTATTAAATAAAAAATTAAACACACATCATTACTCTTAAATTTGTGATGTGAACCCAAGGAAGGTCCAAATAAGGACTGCCCTACAAAAGTGGAAGAATTTTTTGCTGCCAGCGGGTCCAGCAGCCTGTGCTAATTGAATGGAATACCCGTGGGAAGTGTCGCCAAAAAGCAGCGGTTGACTTTGAAAGTCTTTCCATATAAATTAATAAATTATATATATATTCACATCAATTATCTTGAGTCTTTTTATTTTTTTGTGTTTTTCTTATTTTTAGTAATTTTTTAAAAAAGTTTAAGTAATTTTTTTTCTTTTTAAACTCACTTAATTTAAATGAATTTAAAAAATAAAATATTTGTAAAAAAAATCTGTAAATATAAAAAAATACAAAAAGTTAATACACTTTTATATATTTTTACTTCTTCACAAACATTTTAATTGTAGATGCATTTAAAAAGTAAAAAATTACTTAAAATATTGTTAAAAATTAACTAAAAATAAATAATAAAAAAACTCAAAACAATACAAATAATTTTTTATAATTTGTCTAACATTTTCGTCCTTTAAAGCTCATAATATACCATGTAACATTTTTTTAATGAAGAAGGGAAGAGGGGAAAAAACAAGGAGAAAGAGAGAGACCATCCCCCAAACATCTACACACTATACCACATTTTCAACCATTTGTTTTAAGGGAAATTATTAACAACATAATAAACCATGTAACATTTTTCAATTAAGAAGGGAAGGGGGGAAAAAACAAGGAGAAAGAAAGAGACTAAACACCAAACAACTACACACTATATCACATTTTCAACCATTTTTTTCACTACAAGAAAAAGTATTTTTGACGACTAAAAAAAGTATCGTTGGTCGCTGAAAGTATAGGTTTTGGCGACTAAAAAAGTATTAGTAGCCAAAAGTAAAATTTTTGGCGACTGAAAAAATTTAGTAGCCAAAAGTATAGGTTTTGGCGACTAACAATCTGTTTGGTCGCCGATATAAGGTTTTTACCGACTGAAAATATTTTAGTAGCCAAAAGTAAGGCTTTTGGCTACTAAAAATAATTTGGTGGCCAAAAATGAGGCATTGGGCGACTAAAAAGATGTTTGGTTGCCAAAAGTGATGCTTTTACCGACTAAAAAAATTTTAGTAGCCAAAAGTGAGATTTTTGGCTACTAAAAATAATTTAGTAGCCAAAAGTGAGGCATAGTGCGACTAAAAAGATGTTTAGTAGCCAAATGTGATGCTTTCACCGACGAAAAAAGTTTAGTAGCCAAAAGTGAGGCATTGGGCGACTAACAAGATGTTTAGTAGCCAAATGTAAGGCTTTTGGCGACTGAAAAGAAGTTCAGTCGCCAAAAGTGGCAATTTTAGTGCGGGAATTAAATTTTTTAACGACTAAAAAAATTAGTAGCCAAAAGTATAGAATTGACGACTAAAAAGAAGTTTAATCGCCAAAAGTGGTATCTTTTTTTTTTTCTAGTAAATAATTTATTTTTACATAAATTATGTTCAATAAAAAATAATTATATTTATATATATACTTTTATATTAATACGGGTCTATGTACTATACAAATAATATATGTTGCATATAAAATCATATGTTGTTATAAAGGTGTAGTGGAAAGAGTATCTTGTATAAAATTTATGGTGTGGGAGGTTGATGGTTCAAATCTCTACAAGAGTAGATAAGAAGCTAGTGAGTGTAATTTTTTTTTTTTTCCACGAATGAGCTTTTGGCGACTAAAAGGTTTGGTCGCCGATTCCTTCAGTATTGGCCAGTAAATGTATAATTTAAAAAAATAAAATTGACTATTGGCGACCAATAATTTAGTAGCCAAACATTTAATTTTGCCGACCAAATAAAATTTAGTAGCTAAAAGGTAACATTGCCGACTAAAAAAAATAGTAGCCAAATGGTGCACTTTCAGCGACCAAACACGCGTTTAGTCGCTAAAACATTGGCCAACAGGGTTTAGACGACTAAGTTGGTGACAAAAAAATTTAGTCGCTACATGATGTCGGCGACTAAAAATCCGATCTTTGACGATTAATATTTTGGTCAGCAAAACTGTTATTTCTTGTAGGTGCCGTTTGGTAACACTTACGTTTTCAGTTTTCTGTTTATATTTACAAAAATTTTAAAAACTCAAATAAAAACTTGTTTGGTAAAATTTTTGATTTATAAATCAGTGGTCTCAGTTTATAAATTTGGCCAAAAAATGAAAACACAAAAAATGTGTTTCCATTTTGAGTTTTCAGTTTTTTTTTTTTTATCACCCAACATTAGCCACCACCCGCCACCGTTTTCCACCACCGTCATCCGCCGCCACCACCCACCACCCACCCTCCACCACCACCACCTGCCGCCACCACTCACCGCCCACCACCCACCTGCCACCCACTTGCCATCACCACCCACCCCTCGCCACCACCACCACCACCACCACCTACATGTCATCCACCCGCTACCACTCACTACCTGCCACTACCATTCACCGCCCGCCACCACCACCCGCCACTTACTTGCCACCACCACTCACCACCCACTTGCCACCACCAGCCACCCACCACCACCGGCCACCTGCCACCCACTCGCCACCACCACCACCACCCACTCGCCACCCACCTGCCACCACCACCCACCACCACCACCACCCACTTTCTACCACTCGCCACCGTCACCCACCCACCAACTACCACCACCCCCCGCCACCCACCTGCCACCACCACCACCCACTCACTACCACTTACCACCCGCCACCGTCACCCACCCACCCATCCACCCACCACCACCACCACCACCCACCATCCGCTACCCACTTACTATCACCACACACCACCCGCCGCTGCCACCACCACCGCCACCACCCACTCGTTACCACCCATCACCTGCCACCGTCACCCACCCACCCACCATCACCACCCACCATCCGACCGCCACCACCTACTACCACTTGCCATCCGTCACCCACCCGCCACCACCACCACCACCACCACCCCCACCCACTCGCTACCACCCACCACCGTCACCCACCCACCCGCCACCCACCACCCGCCACCCACCACCCGCCACCTACCCACCACCTACCACCACCCGCCATCCGCTACCCACCTGTCACCACCACCCACCACCCGCGCACCACCACCACCCGCCACCGTCACCGTCACCCACCCACCCACCCCCCACCACCCACCGCCACCCATCGTCACCACTTTCCACCATCGTCTTCCGCCGCCACTTGCCACCACTTGCCATTTCTCACTCTTTTTTATATTTTTAAAATTTTTTAAACATTTTGTCAATTACCAAACGCGTTTTTAGTTTATGTTTTTCTAAAAATAAACAAAAAATAAACATAAACCAGTTTATAAAATTTTTGTAAATATAAACTGAAAACGTAAACGTTAATTATATTTATATATATACTTTTATATTAATACGGGTCTATGTACTATACAAATAATATATGTTGCATATAAAATCATATGTTGTTATAAAGGTGTAGTGGAAAGAGTATCTTGTATAAAATTTATGGTGTGGGAGGTTGATGGTTCAAATCTCTACAAGAGTAGATAAGAAGCTAGTGAGTGTAATTTTTTTTTTTCCACGAATGAGCTTTTGGCGACTAAAAGGTTTGGTCGCCGATTCCTTCAGTATTGGCCAGTAAATGTATAATTTAAAAAAATAAAATTGACTATTGGCGACCAATAATTTAGTAGCCAAACATTTAATTTTGCCGACCAAATAAAATTTAGTAGCTAAAAGGTAACATTGCCGACTAAAAAAAATAGTAGCCAAATGGTGCACTTTCAGCGACCAAACACGCGTTTAGTCGCTAAAACATTGGCCAACAGGGTTTAGACGACTAAGTTGGTGACAAAAAAATTTAGTTGCTACATGATGTCGGCGACTAAAAATCCGATCTTTGACGATTAATATTTTGGTCAGCAAAACTGTTATTTCTTGTAGTGTTTTAAGGGAAATTATCAACAACAACAACAACCAAATATATATATATATATATGACCATATAACAAAATAAATATTGAATTTTTAATTTTATCAATTAAAATCTTAATCTTTTGATTTATTTTCAATCTAAACCATTTGTGTATTTTCATTAAGTAATATCGGAAAAAAAAATGTATTTTAATCATTAAACTCAACAAAAAAAATATTTTTGACATTTTATATACACTTATATTAAATTTAACGACTAAATTATTATGTTTTTTTTGTCAGTTTTACTTAGTGAAAATAGACGGATGATTTAGATTTAGGTTTTAAATAAACAAAATTAAAAACTCACGATTTATTTTGTTAGAAGGGTCAAACTCGGAATTTTTTTTTTTTGTTATTTCCCGAATTGTTTATTTCAGTAGGGTGGGGATCCAGTTGTGCACAATAAGGACTGTTGTGCTTTGGATGGGGGCCTCTTGAGTAAATCTCTAGAATTTAAAAAGTTCATTTTATAGAAATTATTAAGTAAATTATCAGTGTACAAAACAGATTGATCAGATGATAGTCACATTAGCACATTATAGTTATCTTTTTTTTAAAAAAAAAGTCATGATTATAATTTAAAAAAAAAACTGTCCACTTTAAACCAAATATAATATGATCATGTAATCAACTTTGGAACTTGGGTTGTTTCCAAACCAAGAGCCAAACTACTTAACATGAGCATGCTGGGTAGATCTTTCTTAATATCAATCAAACATCAACACAATTTAGAGCCGATATGAATTTCAATTGGTTCTAAGCTCAAGAGCATGGATGCGTTAAGTTGCCAGCCACTCCATGGTGGTGTTTGGGAAGCAAGTTCCCAAATTTTTTTCTCATTTTTTCCACTAAAAGACAAAAGTTCCAAACAAAATATCACATCCAACCTCATAATCATTTTACTTTTTCTCTCACAAACATCACATCCAACCACATAAAAACTCAACTATCTTCCCAAACACCAAAAATTTTTTATCTCATAAAAACCTACATCTAATAAAATCTACATAAAAACTCACTTCCCAAACACCATCTATGTGACATTGGCAATTAACAACAACGATATTCTATTTTTTGGCTCCAATAGAATAGGCAAAATGACTCCTAGAAATCAAGTTATTCACTAATTTTAACCATAGAGGAGAGACCAAACTAATTCTGCCGCATAACAGATGGTAGATTTGATTCAAAGGAGAGACCAAACTAATTCTGTCGCATAACATATGGTTGATTTGATTCAGAAGGGAAGAACTTGCATTATTTAGTATCTCAGTTTCAATTTAATTATAGATTTTATTCACATTGTGTATTGAGAAATATTTACCAAAATATATATATATATATTTACCATCAAGAATACTGTGACTAAGAAGACAAATAATGAAATTAAAGGCATAGTCTCAATAAAAAGAATGAAAGACCAACCAACATGTAAGATAAATTGATAGAGAGAGAGAGCATAAATTGTGTATATATTGATCTATTGAATGTTGTATATTACAAATGGTGAGGGGCTCTTTATATAGGAGAGGGACTGAGAGTGGCCGAAGCACAATTATTACATACAGTTGAAAGGCTAACAGCACTAGCACTAAAGTAAGCATAAAGTAAGCATTAATATACATTAGCATAAAATATATTAACAGCCCCCCTCAAATTCAAGGAGGATAAACATAAACCAACTTGAGTTTGGAGAGAGTGAGAGAAAGAACCCGTGCATGTCTGTATGCATGTGTCTGGGTGTCTTGCTGCTGTGTGTGCCTGTGTATGCATGTGCCGTGTGTATGAGTGTGTAGGTCAAACAAAACAATTTGATCAGCCTCTCATGACTAGGGAGGACTGAGAGTGAGATATAGAGAGAGTGTGTGGGTATGGGTGTGTACCGTGGTGTGGAAGGAGCTCAGTGTGTGTCTGTGTGAGAGTTGTCAATGGTGTGCATGTGTTGTGTGTGTGCCGTGTGTGATGCGGGAAGAGAACCAGCCCCGGGAGAAGAGACAGATCAGTGCATGTTGTGTATCAAATTAGGGGGGCTGAGGAGGGATCGGACTAGAGTGGAGAGACCGACACGGCGGCTGAAGGAGGCGGCCGGAGAGGATTTTTCGGCGAGCCGGTTGTCGGAGGAGGTGGGTTCGGAGAGGAGAGGTGATGATTTGATGTAGTTGGAGGAGGGCATGATGTGTTTGGTGGTTTTGGAGGAACTAGTTCTGGGAAGGGTGGTGAGTAGTTCATGTTTCATGGTATAGAGAGAGAGATTTTTGGTTTTCTTGAGTTTGATAGTGTGATCAGGAGGCCACTGATTAGTATTAGTACAGCAAACAAAAAAAAAGAAAGAGAGAGAATTGCTCAAGAAAAGGAGAGAGAGGCCTGGTCTTAGCCCATGTGTGTTGGTGGAGGTGACCAAGATGGATGATGGTGATGATGCTCTGATCTTGAAGGTGAATTTTGAATTGGGTTTAGTGAAGTAGTGGTAGTACTGAAGAGAAGAAATGGTGGTTGTTGTAGCCATAGCCGTGATCGTTATGATGAGCGGAGTTCTGCCATGGAATTTGTTAGAAACTACTGCAGCAACAGCAACAACAACAACATCATAAGAGTGCTGCATGTGTGGAGATTTTGGTCTCTCTCATGAACTCTTCAACTGCAAAGTCTGCCTATTTAGATCTCAGCACTGGTACTGTAGCAATCTGTATCCAAAAGCTGAGTCATACCAAGTCTGCAATTGGTGCCTGAGTCAAAGGTATGACACAACAAAGAAAACAAACTCTTCCAATTCAACATCATCTGGTAGGAACAACTGCAACGAAGATGATCAACTGATCATCAATAACAACAAGATCAAGATCAAGATCAAGAAGAATAATTTGTGGCAGCGGATTGAAGGTATGTGTAGAGGTCCGGCGAGCGGCCAAGGCGAGAATGCCGCCCGCTGGTGAAGCAGAATGACTAGGTTGTTAACCTAGCTCTGATACCATATTAGTTTTATGTATAAAGAAAGAGAAAGAATTGTGTATTGAATATGTATTGAATGTTGTGTATTACAAATGGTGAGGGGCCCCTTATATAGGAGAGGGACTGAGAGTGGCCGAAGCACAATTATTACATACAGCCGAAAGGCTAACAGCACTAGCACTAAAGTAAGCATTAATATACATTAGCATAAAATATATTAACACAACAAGTGATGGATTTGGGTGGAGTCTGTAAAAGAAAACCCTTACCCTACTCTAAGACATATGGTTGGTGAGAAGAAAGAGAGACAAGTAGGGGCTACTCCGTACATATATAAATTAGGACAAGTTATTACATATGGATTTGTTTATGATACATGAAGGGGATTTTCATGTACTATACATAAATAAATTTAGATTATTAGATCTAAAAATAAAATAAATCTAACTAGTGATTGGTAATAATTAAAATCAGGTTAAGAAATCTAGGTAGTTTCATAAAAAACAAGGTAATTTTCAATGGTTTTGAAACCAAAAAGGGTGTGTTTGATTGGACAGACCGGATAAGGGGGGATTAGAATCCATCGAATTTGAATCCTGAGATTGTGAATCCCTCCAGATTATTTGGTTGGATTGAATGTGTATCTCGTGTTTGTTTTTGATGTTTGGAAATGATTATTTTTAGTGAATCTAATATTTGGTTGGACAGACTGAATAAGACTCATGGGATTAAATGTTCAAAAGACTATTTTACCCTTGTAATTCATAATTTATATTTTTTATTTAATATATAATTAAAATTTGTAATCTCTAATTTATAATTTAGCAACACTAAAAAATTTTAATTTATAAGGCCATAATTTATAATTTATTATTTTTAATTTAATTTAATTTATAATTTATAATTTATATTTTTTATTTAATATATAATTTTAAATTAACAACACTAAAAAATAATTTTATTTAATATATAAATTTAATTTTTTTAATAACACTAAAAAATTTTAATTTATAAGGCCATAATTTATAATTTATTATTTTTAATTAAATTAAATTAAATTAAATTAAATTAATAATTTATAATTTTATTTAATATATAATTTTAAATTAACAACACTAAAAAAATAATTTATAAATGTTGAAAAGATTATTTTACCCTTTTCAATTATTTACTAAGTAATAGCGTGAGGGTAAAATTGACACTTCACATATTAGTCCCATGGAATACCAGTCCCATGGAAAGATTCCCCCCCCTCCCCCCCAAGATTGTTTAATCCTACATATGGGAGATAAGGAGTCCGGCCGGACTCCATTTTTGGCAGACTAAAAAAAAACAAACACTGAATTATCCACTTTCAATGGATTATAATCCAATCACACCCCCTAATCTCCCCAATCAAACACCCCCAAAGTGGTTTCAACTTACTACAATAACTAAGTACACTTGCTATTTGATATGATTATACTTACTATTTTTAATAACTATACTTACCATTCAGTTATTAATAAAATATACTTAACCTGCTATTCAGGTAACGGGTAACTTAAAAAATTAAGTTACAATAAATTTTCAAAACCTCTAAAATAAATATAAAATTTATAAAATAGAATGTAAGAAAAAAATATACAAAATAAATGTGAATTTTATACATTTTATTATAATTTATTACATTTTATGAAATATGATTTTTTTTTTGAATCTATTTATCTACTTAATGGAAATAAATGAAACCTAGTTTCCTATTCATTTACTACACTTGAATATAATAAATGCAATTAATGAAGAAATATAATTAATAAAATATAGGAAAATTTAAAATTTATTTGAGGATTCCATGAACAAAATTTTATGTTTATTTTTAAAATTTTTGAATGTTTGAAGATTTGAAGATAAGATTGTTATTGATTTGGAATTACTTAGGTAAGAATTTATGTCTCTATAGTCTCTATCTTTTCTTTCTTCACTATAACTTTCCATGATATTTTGAATTTATGAATTTTAATGTTTTGTTGGAACAACATTTCATCTAGTTAAAAGAAAAATTATGAGATTTAAGTGGTAAGAATAAAAAAATCAAGTCTGATGAAATAGAAAGTGCAATCTTAAGTTTAGTTTAAATGATTGATTAATCAAGTCTACTAAAATAGTAAGTAGAGTCCCATAGAGTAGTAAGTATTGTTTAAGTGATGAGTCAAGTTTGATGAAGTAGTAAGTAGAGTCTAATTGAGTAGTAAGTGTTGTTTAAGTTGTCACGACCCAAACCCGCCCCTATAGGTTTAACATCGTAACTGGCCAGTAATCCTTGAATTACCAAAGGCCTTTGAACAAATTATCGTAGAATAAGGGATTGCGGAAGCAAATATAGAAACATACATAGTCTATCGAGCTGTGTAGACATACATGGGATAGAAATTTTAAAACTTTATATACATACACGTGACGTCATAATTACATTAGTCTTACATCACATTCATTACAAAATATAGCCAAAAGGGGATTTAGCATCAAATACAAATACAACAGTCGAAAGAAACTTGTTCATAGAGTGCTATATAGACATGACTGATCACAAAAGGGAACCTCCACTAGAGTCATAACAGCTGGCTGACAAAACAGAGACTCCAGGCAGCAGTTTAGGCCTAGGCATGCGCTTACTCACCTACATACATAATATAAATAGTGAGCGGAATCCTAGTGAATAATAACAGAGTAAAGGTTTTACTGAATGATGTCCATACAGAAACAGAGTCTTGTACATAATCAGATGTCAAAGCAAAAATAGATTCATTTACATAATCATATTCGTATCCGAAGTTCTTACATTTCACATGATAGTACGTAGTACATCCATTAGCGTTAACAAATCTGATGACCCATGAAGGACGGCCGTGAAGGCATTTCGATGACCTATAAAGGGACGATCATAAAGTCATTACAACGACTCATGTGCCTAGAGACGTTTTCAATGACCCATAAAGGGACGACCATAAAGGCATTCCGATGACCCATAGAGGAAAGGCCATAAAGGCATTCCGATGACCCATAAATGGACGCATATCATATGATACTAAGGATGCCACGAATACATTTCAAAAACTTGGACAATCATTCATTCATACAAAACATAGCATTTCAGAAAAACTAATCATTTCATATCATCAGAAAATAATTAAAGTTGAACATAACTTTACAGAATTATTACTCACAGATGGCTCCAAAGGTGGACAGATAGATCAAATAGCTTATGCCGCGTGACCTACACAAACACATAGCAGATACACATTGAAATACACACTTGGAATATACTTAACCTATTACGTTTCGTTTTTAGTGTGTTTCTAAGTCTTATCCTCATTATTATGTCTTAATCTTGGCTTAGGAAGGCCTAGGATGCAATGAGGATGCGGAAATGCACTTGAAAACACTTAAGCAAATATACTAGAAACAGGGGTCTCGTTCGAGCGCAGCTTCCTTCGCTCGAGCGGACATCCAAACATGTGAGTGGTCGCTCGAGCAGTCTGTAAACTTTGTAAAAGTACTGGTTGTGTGAATTTTCCGTTCAATGGCAACTCGATTATCGTTCGAGCACGTGACTGAGGTCTTCGCTTGAGAGTAACTCTTGTCGCTCAAGCGGTTTGCAAAACATGTGAACTTCTAGGAGCATGCATTTTACGCTGGAGCCAACTTTTGGACACTTGAGCGGAAGTGCGAAAATGTGCGTGGTCGCTCGAGCGGAGGTTCTGTCGCTCGAGTGGAGAGGCAAAATCTAGAATTTCCAGATTGCTCTTCCAAGCTCCAAACTTGAATCCAAGTTACAAAACAGGTTCTCTTGGGCCAAAAACTTGAGGAAACAATTAGAAACTTGTAAACCATGATGAATTCAAAAGCATTTCACAAAATCAAGCCCAAAAGCTTTGCCAATTGAACTAAACCAAACTTGAAATGGTGAAAACCATAACATGCATGTATTCATTCATGTTCTACACTTTGAAAACATGATCAAATAATGTCAAATGATGTGAAATGAGACCAATTGTCAAAACCATGCTAGAATGAACACATGCATGTATAAATTTCTTGGAAACAACCTCAAAACATGATAAAATGAGCATGCATGCATGATATACTCTCATGATCACCTATCTAAGCCCAATTCTAGCATTACACAGCATTACACAACTTAATTTTTTGAATTCATGTGCTAAGTGACTCAATTTCAAAGGCACAAGGTTGAATTCTTACCTTGGATGATCAATTATGCTCTAAATAGTTAGTTATGTGAAGTTCCAAGCTAAGACCCTCAAATTCTCTAGCAATTCTCCTAAGTTGAACTCAATATCCTTCTCTCTCTCTCTCTCTCTCCACGTTTTGTGTAGGCTCAAAATGATGAAGAAGAGGTGGCTCAAAATGATGTATAAGTCTTTTATAGGCTTGATTAAGAAAAATAATTAATTTGCTTACCACTAATCAAATAGGCATTAATTATTTTAATTATTTCATTTCGAATCGAATTTCAATTAAACCTATCATAATTTTCTAAAAATTCTAAATAACACATAAATCAAGTCAATTCCGTGATCGAATACCGCTAAGGCCTTCAATTTGTAAAACAAAACAGAAACACAAACATATATGTCTACGATAGACAAATAGGAACACAAATAATGCAACACATGTACAATTAATTCATAATTCCATCTCAATTACTTATTAGGCGTATTTAATCATGGATTATACGTTAATCATGGGTCGGGATTGTTACATAAGTGATGAGTCAAGTTTGATAAAGTAGTAAGTAGAGTCTCATTGAGTAATAAGTATTACTTAAATGAGTGGTAAGTCAAGTCTGATAAAGTAATAAGTAGAGTCTCATTGAGTAATAAGTGTGGTTTAAATGAGTGGTAAGTAGGATAAAATAGAAAGTATGGTTTAAATGAGTGGTTTCCAACTTACTACAACAACTAAACACACTTACTACTTGATATGGTTGCATTTACTATTCCACATAACTACACTTACCGTTCAAACATTAATAAAATGCACCTAACCTCTAAAATAAATATAAAATTTATAAAATAGAATGCAAACCAAATAAAATAAAATAAATAAATAAATAAAAATGTACAAAATAAATATGAAATTTATAAATTTTATTATAATTTTTTACATTTTATGGAATATGATTTTTTATTTATTTATCTACTTAATGGCAATGAATGGCAATAAATGAAACCTAGTATCTTTTTCATCTACCACAATAAATGCAATTAATGAGAAATATGATTAACAAAATATAGGAAAATTTCAAATTCATTTGAGGATTCCATAAACAAAATTTGATGTTCATTTCTAAAACTTTTGAAGATTTTAAGATAGAATTGTTGTTGATTTGGAACTCCTTAGGTAAGTTTCCCTCTTTTTACTTTCACTTCCATTATATTTTGAATATAAATTTTTATTTTTTGTTAGAACAACATTTCACCTAGTTAAAAGAAAAATTATGAGATTCAAGTGGTAAGAAAAAAAAAAATCAAGTTTGATGAAATAGTAAATGTAGTCTTAAGTTTAGTTTAAATGATCGATAAGTCAAGTCTAATAAAGTAGTAAGTAGAGTCTCATTGAGTAGTAAGTATTGTCTAAATGAATGATAAGTCAAGCTTGATAAAGTAGTAAGTATAGTTTTATTGAGTAGTGTAGACGTCCCCGAACGTCCCGGGAGGGAATCCCGTTTTATTCATTAGGGCTCACTACAGTTCGGACTCAAATTGTCACGGTTCTTAATTTGATCTCACAATGTGCAATGTAAGATTGATAAATCACCAAAGAGTACAAATCCGGCAAATCGTTTTTTAGAAAACAGATTTTTAGAAAGAAGTGCCAAACATGGACTGCTTTGCCAGATATAGAGTCGCCACCTAAATATTTATTTTGGAGGAATTTAGGAAACCCTGACTCGTTGCCTAAGGTCACATGTCCGTCATCACCAAAGTTGCCTCGGCTCGGGAACTTGGGTACAATTGGGGAAGGTCAGTTATGAGCACCCCCACTCGCCCGATCAAAGATCGGCCTCTACTAACCATGATATCGAGTTTTGAAAATATTGTGTGCTCTTATTCCGGTTATTAGCCTAGAATTACTATGTGATGCACACAGCATACAAGTATAGACTGGATTGCCTAAGTTGGAACAAAGCATCGCACATCCGTTTGTTTTGAAAATGGATTGAATTTTGCTACTCGCAAGTAGGCTAAAACATGGGTTTCGAAGAATTATTCCAACTCAAGCAACCCAACCTTCACCCATAGGCATTCAGGCAGTTATATCACATAAGAAGTTAGCCTCATAGTAAGCATGCTATCATGGCAGTCACTCACGCACATGCAAGGATGCTAAAGCATAAACACTCACCGAGTACTCCGAACCAAAACAGAAACTAGTTACTAATCAATGCATGATCCTAGTTCATGTTAAGATGGCTAATGCAACACATGCAAGATGCAACTAGAAATAGGCTTGGCTATTCTAAGATGTCATGTGAGATGCACAGATAACATGTATTCAACTCGGAATTGAAATACAATGCAGTTAGTATGATGCGCCGAGCCCGGTGCATGCAAGACAAATGAGTGAATGCAAACATGCGAGCATAAGTATGCTAATTGAAACGTGCCCTAATCTAACCATCATAAGCTGGTAAATAAAAGGGAGAAAGACGTGGGGTTGGAAGACATACATCACACACACACACACACACTTATTACAACATTGCCCTCGCTCGGAGGGTCTGAATAAATAATACAAACCGAATAAATAATTAACTACCCTAGCTAATTAAATATTACAAAACCCTTAACTAATTAACAAATTAATTAAGCTACTAAAACAGTAAAACAGTCTCGGGAAGAGGGATGAATGCATGCTCAGATTGGCTTCGCTCGGAAAACCCAATGCTATGCCACAGTTGCCTCTGTTTACACTGCCCTGCACCTCTGAAGACTGCACAAGTCCCAAGGTTGGTTCTGGAACACTCCCTGAACACTGTGGGATGTCACCGGCCAAGAGAGATGGTCACCGGCTATGGAAAAGTGGTCATCGACCAGTTGTGAGGCTCTCGGCCAACAATACATGGCCGGTCGGCACTGAATGTGGTCGGTCGGCCATTTCTTCTTGCAGAACCCTGTTTGACAGCAGCAGAGGACAGACAAGGCATGGCAATGCATTTTTAAAGCAAATGTTTACACAACCACCCACCCCATCATGTTATGGACTCAAGGGAGTGTGGCCCTCGGTCCTCGGGCCACCAATCACGCATTTCAATACATGATGGTCCGAGAAGCCAAAGTGTGCAATTTCAATGTCAAATGAAATGCACGCAAAACAAACAAGACGCCTCCAACCTCTATCATGGTTTGATCAAGAAGCAAGAGATGCATGATATGCAATGCAACCTAAGCATACGAGCTAAGTATGCAACATGAACATGTGGACAAACATGCAAACATGCAAGCATGTGACAATATTCAAACAATGAGTATGCAAGACATGATGCAACCAAAGCATGCAAACATGAAGCAATGTAACAACATTTTAGCAACATGCAAAAGATGGACTTAAACTAATATGGACAAGCCTCAACCATGTCTAAATCAGTGGCCATATGAGATGAGAACAAGGCCCAAGATTCATGCAAACATGCACAATGCAAGGGCTCCAAGCCTAAGGCACAAAATGCAATTTTCCAAGAGCAATGCAAGGATGAAACATGGCATACAATGGCATACATTCCAGCTTTGAAATGGCATACTAAATGATTCCAAAATGACTCCGAAGCATGCAAACACTCATGCTATGCATGCTAGAAGGCTTAAACACCAAAGGCTAGTGAAGTGCATTACACTATAGTCATGCAAAGCTATGTTCAAATGATGAAACTAACCCCAAACAGACCTTATGCAGCCCTAAAACAGTGGCAAAATGATATGAGATGGTGGCTCGAAATGCATTTAAATGAAGCTCATGCAAAGGCTCATAAATGGGGCATACAAGCACAACTCTCAAACACATTTAAAGCATGGAAACTATGGTAGTATGGCACAAGTATAAGCTCTGAAATATCATGCACAATGATACTAAAACATGTAAACACCTTGATATAAGCATGCAATAGGCTTCAAAACTCAAAGCTAAGCATGGCTATTACACTACAAGCATGCATGACAAGCACCAATCGGCCAAAACATGCTAGAAAGGAGGACCAAAACAACATGCAACATAGGCTAGTAAGCATGAATTACACTACATGTATATGAAGCATTCAAGGGGCCACTAAACCAGCCAAAAATAGATTCATGACATGCCAAAATATGACCAAATACCCACTAAAATGTGTCCAATACATGCTAGAATGAGGTGCTCCTTTGGAAGGCCATGCAAGGGGTTGTTCTACACATGCAAGAAGGACATCTAACATGGCAAAACCAGCTCTAGAAAGGGGTTATGAAGGCCCTAAAATTCACTGAAAAAGGCCTGAAATATACTCAAGAAGTGTGCAAATATAGGCCCATTTGGAAGGCCAAATATGCTAGTAAACAAGACAACAAAGGAGAGGATCACCCCTCTCCTTTTTAGGACCTCAAAACACCATCTCCACCACTAAAATCCCTCTGGATTTCAGTGGTGAGAGAGCCAATACAAGGTGGTCCCGAAGCTCACAAAAAAGGCACAGAAATGAGGCTAAACAAGGCCTAAGAGGGGGTAAACAACCCCAAACATAAAAGTGATCTTAAACAAACTTCAAAAACATGCAAAAAAAGAACTTTTATCAGTTATAAGTTAAGCTCAAAACAGCATGCAAGATAGGCTAAAAGTCTATGCAAAAATGGGGAATAAAGAGGGTGTTTCTCACCCTTGATGCACAGCTGCGAAACTAGCAGGTTCTTGGACCAAAAACCAGTCCCTTAGTCTCTGAAAATGGCCTCCAAGATGCTTAGGTTGATGATGGAGGTGTTAGGTTAAGAGTTGGTGTGCAAAGGGGCCAAGAACTAAGCAATTTGGAGCTCAAAATAGAGAGATATAGAGAGATGTATATTGTTGGCCTTAGAAAATTTTTTGGAACCCTTGCAATGGAAGAGAAGCTCTTCTTTTATAGAGGAACAAAGGTCCAAGCTTCTTGGAAAAGCTTGGAGCAAAGGGGCCAAGCTTCTCTTAGAAGCTTGTAGCAAAAGGGTCAAGCCTCTTGAGGAAGCTAGAGCAAAGGGGTCAAGCTTCCTCAAGAAGTTAAGCAAAGGGTTCAAGCTTCTCTAAGAAGCCAAAACAAAAGGGTCAAGCTTCTTGGAGAAGCTAGAGCAAAAGGGTCAATGCTTCTTGGAGAAGCTAAAAAGGTTCAAGCTTCTTGGAGAAGCTAAAACAAAGGTTCAAAAGGTTCAAGCTTCCTCAAGAAGCTAAAACCAAGGGTCAAAAGGGTCAAGCTCCCTCAAGAAAAGGTCTCGGCCAGGAAAAGTGGTCGATTGATCAAAACAATGGTCGGCCGACCAAAAACATTGCCGACCAGCCAACACTTTTGACCGGTTGCAAGAAAACAGGGCCGGTGGCCTCAAGCCATGGCCGGTGAGGTGTGGGGATGGCCAACAAGCTTTTTCCCACCCTTAGAAGCAAAACAACAAGTGCTTGGTCCACAACCAAGCACAAAACAAATAAGTTAAGAGATCTTGAGGCAAGGCGCGTAGCCGAGACCCCCGAGAACTCAAAACGAACACGAGCATGGATGATCATCGAGTGTTTAAATGATGATGTCCAAGTCTTGAGGACGGTCAAAAATGGGGTGTCTACAAGTAGTAAGTGTGGCTTAAATGAGTGGTAAGTCAAATCTGATAAAGTAGTAAGTCCAGTCTCATTGACTAGTAAGTGTGGTTTAAATGGATGATAAGTCAAGTTTGATAAAGTAGTAAGTAGAGTCTCATTGGGTAGTAAGTGTGATTCTGATAAAGTAGCAAGTACAGTCTCATTGAGTAGTAAGTGTGGTTTAAATGAGTCAAGTCTAATAAAATAGTAAGTAGAGTCTTATTGAGTAGTAAGTGTTGTTTAAATGCATGACAAGTCAAGTTTGATAAAGTAGTAAGTAGAGTTTCATTGAGTAGTATGTGTGATCCAAATGAGTGGTAAGTTAAGTCTGATAAAGTAATAAGTATAGTCTTATTGAGTAGTAAGTGTGGTTTAAATGAGTGGTAAGTCAAGTCTGATGAAATAGTAAGTACAGTCTCATTGACTAGTAAGTATGGTTTAAATGGCTGATAAGTCAAGTTTGATAAAGTAGTAAGTAGAGTCTCATTGAGTAGTAAGTGAGATTCTGATAAAGTAGTAAGTACAGTTTCATTGAGTAGTAAGTGTGGTTTAAATGAGTGTTAAGTCAAGTCTAGTAAAATAGTAAGTAGAGTCTTATTGAATAGTAAGTGTTGTTTAAATGACTGATAAGTCAAGTTTGATAAAGTAGTAAGTAGAGTCTCATTGAGTAGTAAGTGTGATTCAAATCAGTGATAAGTCAAGTCTGATAAAGCAGTAAGTACAGTCTTATTGAGTAGTAAGCGTGGTTTAAATGAGTTTAATTACCATTCAAAAACACAACACTTAGCATTCCTTCTCATTTTACTTGCAACTCTTTGTGACCCAACTTACCACTTACCATCCATTTTACCACCTAGTATTGTACTTACCATTTTTTACTTGCTTTTTCTTAATTAATTCGTTTATGCTTATTGCAGATAGAAGACAACACTGAGCAAAACAAGAATAACATTATAATATGTTTTGTTACAGAGGTACTGGTCATACAAGGAATAAGTGTCCAAAACTAGGTTAAAAAACAGTGATTATAAAAAATGAGAATGTTAATACTTTTCCTACACAAGATACTTACGTATCAGGGGCAAGCATGTTGCACCAAGAAGGTGGTTTCAATGTTGACCTTACTTTTACTAATAGGTACTACAATATAATGGGATGTGGTTCCATTGGACACCCTACTTTTACTGAAACTGATTACAATATAATGGGATGTGATTCCAATATCTATCCTAACTTTGTGGTAATAATTTTTTATTTAACTTTTATTCAAAAAATTTATGTTTGAGAATTTATTAATTATTGGTTACATTATGTAGGTACATACATGCTTAGAAGCTCCTGACAGCATTTATGGACATGTCATAGGAGGGGCAATTGATTTGTCAAAGTGATTGTAGCAATCTTCGAGACAATCAAAGAAATCAACCTTATATTTTAATTTCTTTTATTTTTTTTTGTGACACTACTCGTTTGTGTAAGGCTTATATTTATAAGGCATATGACTTTTATATGTATACCACAAATGATAGTGTAAGACTTTTACCATTCTCAAACACAATACTTACCACTATGCTTTCATTCACCATGTTCATAACAACATAATGGTAACTAATGTAGTAAGTGAAGTCTAGTTTAAGTGGCAGTAAGTGAGGTTTATTTGAGTGGTAAGTTAAGCCCAACAAACTGGTAAGTAGAGTCTTCTTGATTAGTAAGTATGGTTAAATAAAATGGTAAGCCAAGAGTAATGAAGTAGTAAGTGGAGTTTATTTGAGTCGTAGTAAGTAAGGTTGTAACACCCCCAAAATCATACAAATAATCCAACTCATAAGAGAAGTGAGTATAATAGAATTGGTATACTTTCATTCATCAGAGTTCATATTACAAAAGATATCAGATGCAATATACATTCATAAATGTTCATCCTGAATCTATAGCATGTAACACAAGTTAATAACAACAAAATAAATGCCCTACAGGCTTACATCTTTCCAAGACATTGCTTGGTTACACAAAAGTGAGTCATAAGCTCTGTACATATATAAAGCCCTTAGCTTGAATAAACATTTAAACACTATACAACAAAATAGAGCCTCTAGCTCCTAGGTCCTCCCAAGCTACGTCCTTGGAGGAAGCATATCACCAGTACCTGAAAATGGTTTCCCAAGTAAGGTGAGCCAAAGCCCAGTAGAGACATACTAACATAGTATATGAGGTTTAACGAAGATATAAGTGTTAAATATATATTCAATATTTATGACAAAACGTACATTCTTCACATGACCACACGATACCTATATTCACATCTCAATCCATTCCCAAATATTTATTTCTAGCTAATTCATTTGATTTCATTTCAATTCATGAGCTAAGTTTATAATTCTCCGAATAACCCAACTGAGACTACAACTCAGTGGTTCTCAATCAATATAACTATCATACAGGCACTTCAATCTTGCCATTTTACGAAAATTTCGTTCGTGGGATCGGCACCCATGTATACACATGATTTCGGAACTTTCACCCTGGACATTCCGGCCAACTTAATTTCAATAGAGTCCATCCCCTATCTCCTCCCAAAACATGCAGTACATCCCATTTTCTCCTCCCAAAACATTATACATATACAATGTATTTAAAAGTTTCGTCATATTCAATGGCTATCAATTACACATATTCAATGCCTTAATATACCGTTATATTCAATGACACAATTTAAATGACTAGTTTCAATATTTACCTAGTCCTCATGCAATTTCTACAACAATCATAGCTATCCTCCATCGATAGCCCAATACATATATTTTTAAACAGATATTCAATCTCAAGACAGATAATTTATTCAAATTTCCATAGGTGAGTGATTTAGACAGATCCAACAACACCATTCATTTATACTTTCCTCCAATTTCACATTTTTCATGCCAATTTCATTATTTATACAAAATAATTATTCAAGACTCATTAGGGCAAATTCCCCCATTTTTCAAATATTAACCCAAAGGCTAAAATCCACCATTCTAACACAAGATAACCTTATAACCAACACTCATAATTGTAACACAACATAGAAACCCCTCTTTTCAATTTGAATACAAACCTTTGGTTTACTCAAATACTCCCAAAATTGTCACTATTTATATATAACAACAAATAATTAGGTTAAAAATCATATCAAGGTGTAGAATATCCCTACCTCAAGAAGAGAAGACCAAGCAAGATAAGAGAGAAACCTCAAAGATGCTGAAATCCAACTCTATTTGGATCAAAGTATAGATCTTGAGATGTTCTAGCTTTTTCTCAAAGGCACTAGGGTGAAAATCTCAAAGGATCGAGGTCAAGATATAGAGAGAAAGAGTATTTTAGAGAGAGAGAGGGTCAAGATTTAGGATTTTTAGAAAGTTTTAGAGAGAGAGAAGAATGAAAAAGTGAAATAAAATGTCACTTTCGTGTTCTGATATACGCACAGTTCGTTCGAGCGGAGAAGTTGACGCTCGAGCGTCAGACACAAAAAATTGTTTCGCTCAAGCACAAGAAGAGGTCTGCTTGAGCGCAGAATACACACATTCAGTACTTTGTAGACAACAGACAAACCGCTCGAGCGTCAAATGCACTCCCCCAGTATTTGTAGGTTTGTGAAAATACTAAGAGTTGACAAATCCCGCTGGAGCTCAAGAATGACCGCTCGAGCGAAGGAGCAAAATTTGTGAAGCTCGCTCGAGCGCAAGAGCCAAATTCTGGGCAACAAAGGTTTGGAAAAACAAGCAACCAACCTGTTCCAAACACACAATTACAATCCAAAAACTAAGACAGAGGGGAGACAAGGGAAACAAGATATGAAACACCATCCAAAACCATACAACCCGAGTCCGGAGTACAACAAGAGACGGGTCAAAACCGGAATCGCTATAAAGGTTTATTTGAATAGTAAGTGAAATGTAAAAAAGTGATATGACTTCTATTTAGAAGGCAATGCTTACTACTTGTTCTTATGCTACTTACCATTCATCAACACAATAATTACCATTATGATTTTATTCACCATGTTCGTAACAACATAATGGTTTTCCACGAACACATAAACTATTAGGAAAATAGTTTACAAAGTCATCATCACTATCATCAAAGAAGTTTGAAATGTCTGGATCAGAAACTAGCAATAGATCTTCAATGATTGCTGTGATAGCACTGTCACAATCAAAATGAGATTTTTTCTTGGCATATTCAATGTAATGAAATCTATCCAATCTTCGTTGCATCTGTGTATGCTTTCTCTGTAGCCTTGATATGAGTGTTGCATCATCAATTTAATAATTTAATGTAATAGTAAGTGGACCTTTATTAATTAGTAAATTATATTTAATTGAATAGTAGTAGAGTTAAGTTTTAAATAATTATGTAAACTCTTTTTATTTGCTTGATGTTCGAGTAAGTTACAAGTAATATTTTGCGATCATGTTATAAAATTACTTGTTTAGTTTGATTTAGTTTTAAAATTTTTATAGTTTTATTATAAATTTCAAAAATCTATAAGCTAAGGAGGGTATAAGGCATTAGGTTCAATGGATATTTTTTTGTTAGTGAGAAATCCATCCTATCTGTTTAATTTTTTAATATTTTCAATTCAAATTTCCCTTATCTGTTTAAATATTTTGTATTTTGTTGAAATACAAAGCTACCTGTTGAAATTCAAAGAGTAATCTATTGAAATACCAAGCCATTTTTTTGATTTGTTAAAATAGCAATTCAATTTTTTTTTTTATCTATTTAAACAGATCTGATTTGTTTCAATTTATTTCTTCACCATCATCAACAACAACAACAACAACAACAACAACAACAACAACAACAACAATAATAATAATAATAATAAATGGAGTAGTAAGTCAAGTTTCAATAAATAGTAAGCTGAGTCCCATTGACTAGTAAATGGAGTTTAATTGAATAGTAAGTAAAGTCTAATGAAGTAGTAAGTGGAAACTCATTAAGTAGTAAGTGAAGTGTATTGAAGTAGTAATTGGAAGATTATTGAGTAGTAAATGGAATTTAATTGAGTAGTAAGCAAAGCGTAATGAAATAGTAAGTAAAAACTTATTAAGTAGTAAGTACAATTAAAATTTTTTTTTTGGTGAACAAGTACAATTTAATTGAGTAGTAAGTGAAGTCTAATTAAATAATAAGTGGAATCTCATTGACTAATTGTAATATCACTTATCATTTGGAGTCTAGTAAAGTGTGGGAGCCAGAAAATAATATATATCAACTTATTGGGCTAACCCAAACAAGGCCTGCCAAGGGGCCAACTATTGGGCTTATTCGGCCCACCCCTCATCTATAAAAGGAAGGCACCTCATGGCATATAGGTATGATCTTTTCTCTGCACTCCACAGGCAACATTCATTACTATCTATATTTTTCATTTATGGATTCTAACTTCATCATCGGAGTGTCCATGGCCGGAAACCCCGGTTGGGTGGTATCAACCATGTTTATCTCTTGCAGGTTCAAGAAACTATCTTTGTTGAATCTCACCAACAACATCCATGTGAGAGGATATTTCATGGTCTCATAATTGGCGTCGTCTGTGGGAACGACTGAATGAGATCAACGAAGAACACAACAAACATATTGCTATAAGTAAACATATATTGGTTGCATTGAGGTTAGTGCACTTTCTACAAAAGCAAAATCAATCCCTAGTAATACGCCCCACGGCTGGGTTTCTTTAATTCTACTTCAACTTGATTTTGTATCTATAGTATTCTTGATCAATTTTGTGGTGGGTTGTTGTTGGAATATAATTAGCAAAAACAAACAAAGTATTCTTGATCAATTGTTGCCCCAATTATAGCTTTTTTATACATTTAGATGCAGTGCTCCTGAATTTACTTGAGCATTTTCACTTTCTCTCTCTAAAATTGGGTTTCACATTTTGTTTATGGAAGTTTCTTTTCGGCATTATACAAATGGTTGCTTGGCCGATCCCACTTCTAGAATTGTTTATTTATTTCTTCATAGGAATTTATTTAAAATTGATTCTTGCTAATATACATGTTATTGACTTAAAGAATTATGTTTTGTGGCTCTCCAACTAAGAAACAAATGGCTCACGTCTTTCCTCAAAAATTCTTTGTATCTATGTTGTTTCGGCAACCATACCCACTGTTGGAATTATTTGGCACATTATTGGCAACCAAAATTTCTGAGCCCAAGCAACCATTATTTGGCACATTATTGGCAACCAAAATCTGAGCCAAAATAACCATTATTCAGCACAGTATTGGCGCATATTGGGCACATTATTGCACCTTACTCGACAACTTTTATTCGGCATATTATCAACAAGGAGTTCGGCAACTTATTGGTTTATTCGACAATTTTTATTTGCGTGTTATCTACATTAATTCTACATGTTATCAACTCAGCTTCGACAACTTATTCGGCTTGTTCGGCAACTTGCTCGGCATATTAGCAACTCTGCAAATCATTACCGTTGTAATTCGGCATATCATTCCACGTATTATCAACTCGGCTTCAGAGTATTAATCAGCTTCAGCATTGCTTATCAACTTTGAATTATACACTAAATATCATCACATTGCTATCCTCTGCAATTCGGAGTGTCATATTATCAACTTGGCTTCGAAAATATTATTTAGCTTCGGCAATTTATTTGGCAAAAATTACTCCGGAACATTTCTTATTCGGCACATTCTTTGACTACAGTACAATATTCTTCCGCAACAATATTCGGCAACGTTATGACTTAGTCGGCACTAATATCTTGGCATAGAATTAGCATCTCGGCTTGCCAAAATCCACATTTGAACATACCACAGGATTTGTATCGGCTCAAAAAGTCCAAATCCACCAACCTGAGAAGCCAAGAAGCAACCCAAGTTTGCCGAAAGTTGTGAAACGGATCACACGTGCCAAAAAATGAAATTTCAAAAGCTGTCAAACTCAAGTTTTGACTATACCAATGTGAAATACTCATTGAGACAAGTCCAACGCAACAAACCGCATTGAAATCGGAGCTAAAACGAAGCCGTACGAGCCAACTGAAATTTGCCCAGAAAATCACATATTCTGTCAAAGAAGACGACCAGAGTCTGCATGGAAAACAAAAGAAATTATTCGGGGCATCGTGGCTAAGCTACATCCCATAATAGCTGAACAATCACATTCAAATATAAACTTTGTTGATTACAAACATAAGGCTTTGTCTTGGCACAATGGTTCAATACTCTTTCTTCCTTCCAAAGGCAAGGGTTCAAGTCTTATTGGCACCGTCTTTCTATATTTTTTATTTTCTGCCAAAGCCACCAAGCCAAGCCGAGAACTTATCCAACGCTTCCCGGAGCTCAATTCTTCATTAATTTGAGCCGTTTGATCTATTTTTGGCTGCACTTTCTCCCTCAGAGGTCCGATTCCAATGATCCGTCATTCATTTCTAGCTATTTGATGCATTCCGGGCCCATCCGTACGGACAAAATTTTCAAATTCAAATTAAAAAAAAAAATGCAAATTTTATCCAAAGAATTGAGCACAATGGCTCACTTCGCATATCACCACGGCATCGCACAGGGGCATGGACTCCGTTTCAAATTGTTATCGGCCCACTCGACAATTTTGGCCTAAGTCAATTTTATTCCTTCCGAATAACAAATCTTATTCAAAAGCAATGGGGCAAATATACGTTGGATAAGAAACTCAACTTCAATAAATTGGCAACCATTGCCAACCAAGTTCTTAGCAAATCTAACTCCGAAGGGATGCTGGCACACCATGAAGCTAAGAAAAATCGCTAACCAAAAGATTGGCACAATCACCGACCCAAGTGTAGCCGGCCAACTTTTTGGAAAAATCACATTATATATGAAACGGACACCGATGTTTTGACACTAGTTACTCAGCAGTGCATCAATTTTACTCAACAAGATTATTCGGCACCATTGTTAATTCAACATTATGTATGATCATTATTTGGCCGTGCATCAACTTTCTTCGGCTAAACAACATTATTGGTCAACTTTATGCATTGTCAAACTTTTATGCAGCAACATTGGCCACAATATTCGGCAACTTTATTCGCCTAACAACATTATTTGGCAAAACAATTGCCCACTGGGACATCAGTCAATTTTCCGCTTTCCAATTGGGGCACATCAATCGATCATCATCTCGGCACCTTTGATATGCATGCATACTCGGCCAACTTGGTACAAACATTACAACGACATTTACTTGAGTTACACACTCCCACTCATTTTCACACCGCTCCAAGCAAGCGCCAGTTTTGGGGCAATACATTACACACTTGGCAGTCGGCCGCTAGAACTTGGCAGTCGGCAGTTTGCATATTTTTGTGCGCCATCATTTTACCAAAGCCGAATCTTCCCTGCAACATAGGGCAATGGGAATCTGCATTCCTTCCGAGTAACACCTGTCCTTCGAAAGCAATGAGGCAAGTCTACCTTGGACTAAATGCAAATCGAGCAAAACGCAAACCAAGCAACTCGGCAATTAAATAGTCGGCCCAATATCTACTTGGCAATTCCTTTTAAGCGGAGCAATATTATTTGTGATTAACACATCTACCTCATTCGGCACAGACCACCACTTACACATGATGCATTATTCAAAATCCTTACAATATTAGCACTTGGTCGCCACTTAAAATTAACATAAGTCTTCGAGTACAGCGTAATCTTCGCACTCGGCATGGAGCACCATCAGCAAAGGCCTACACCTATGCCCGGGGGTAATAATACCGCAGGCCTACACCCTCGCCCGGGGGTAATAATGCCGCAGGCCATTTTTTGGCTGATATATCTACCTTATTTAATCTGCCTTATTTGGTTCAGGAAATCATTTCTGTGCTTGGCATATAGATATATTTCTTGCTCAACACGAAAGTCCATATTTGGAAGCAAACTTTGCACTCGGCAATATACTACACCTTTGCCCAGGGGTTATAATGCCGTGACCCACCGTTATAGAGATAGTATTACTCATTGGGCTTTAGCTCACCTCTCGCCTTTATATATATATATATATATATATTCGTACATATATTCATACATACATGCATTCATCCAGCCACTCATTCATTTATGTTATTCATTTATCAAATGTATTCTTTGTCAAAGGACCTAACATCTATTGGAACAGCATAACTCGGCAATAAAAACTCTTATTCCTTCTACCGAAGACAATGAAAGTTTTGGGGCAATTGTGGGAGCCAAAAAATAATATATATCAACTTATTGGGCTAACCCAAACAAGGCCTGCTAAGGGGCCAACTATTGAGCTTATTCGGCCCACCTCCCATCTATAAAAGGAAGGCACCTCATGGCATATAGGTGTGATCTTTTCTCTGCACTCCACATGCAACATTCATTACTATTTATACTTTTCATTTATGGATTCTAACTTCATCATCGGAGTGTCCCCGATAGAGATGATAATCGGAAACCGACCTGACGGGGACCCGATCCCCCGACCACGAATTGAGTGGTGATTTCTCGAAAAATACCCCCGACGGGCCGGGGATGGTATTAAAAATTGAATCCCCGATGATATTCGGGCCGGGGATGGGGATACTTGTTTCAGCCCCGGACCCGACCCGACCCCGGCCTACTTGCCCTCGCCCCGGCCTACTTGCCCCAGACGTGAAATGACTTTTTTACCCCTGGGTATATATATTAACACATGTGTGTGTGTGTGTGTGTTTAGGGTTTTGGACAGAACACACACAACACAAACACAAAAGCCGTCCCTCTCTCTCTGCTCTCTCTCTATCTCTAGGGTTTCGCCTTCCTCTCTTTCTCTCTCTCTCTCACACACACACACACAACGACGTTGCCGATCCTTCCTCACCGCCGATCCTCCCTCACCGCCGGTCATACGTCACTGCCGATCCTTCTCCCTCACCGCCACTGCTGGTTAGAGTTTCGCCTCCGTCTCTCTCTCTTACACACGACGGCTACTGCTCCCTCACTGCCACTTCTCCGTTACCGGTGATCCTCTCTCACTGCCGATTTTCAAAGGGTATCTCTCTCTCTCTCTCTCTCTCTCTCGGGATTTCGATATAGGGTTATATACATATATATATATATATATCTGTGTGTGTATCAAGGGGTTTCGACCTCTATTCCTTTTTTTTTCCTCTAAATTTATTTATTTATTTTTATTCCGTAAAAATTCCGTAAAAATTATTTTTTGATCTGTTAAATAAATATGCATTGATCTGTTATTGATCCGTAAAAATTCCTTATTTTGATCTGTTAAATAAATATGTATATATATATACAGTTCTAGGTGAATAAATATGGAGTTTTGGTTACATATATATATATATGTATATATGATCTGGTTAAATATATATATATATATATATAAAGTTCTTGATCTGTTAAAATAAATATAAATATATATTTTTTTATATTTCAAGCCTGATGATGATGTTGATGATGAATAAATATAGAGTTCTGTCAATATGTTTTTATTAGTTTATGTCATGGTCTGTTTGTAGTTGATGATTCCATTAATTCATGGTCTGTAGTTTATCTTATGGTCTGTTTATGGCTTCTGAGTGTATTTTACTACTTCTGGTCTGTTTGTAGTTGATGATTCCATTAATTTATGGTCTATAGTTTATGTCATGGTCTGTTTGTGGCTTCTGAGTGTATTTTACTACTTCTGGTCTGTTTGTAGTTGATGATTCCATTAGCTGAATATAAATTGATGATATTGATGATTCCATTAGCTTAGTTGATGATGATATTGATGATTCCATTAGCTTAGTTGATGATTCCATTATTTGTTTATGTGAAGAAAATTGATGATTAGTTGATGATGATGTTGATGATTCCATTCTCAGTTCCATTAATTCAATCCATTAGCTTAGTTATTATTAATTTGTTTCTCAGTTCCAGTAATTTACTTTTATGTGTTAATATTAATTGAATCCATATTATTTTTATAAAGGTTAAAAATATCAGATGTTAACTCTCAAGCACCAGTTAACTCTGAAGTACCTGTTAACTCTCAAGTACCACTTGAGAGTGACGCGTCACAACATTCATCGCCAGCTACAAACTCACCGTCTCCCCTCTCTAATCAAAATGTTATTGATTTAGAAGAAGAGTCTAATACTACTTGTGGAGGAACTAAAAGAAAACCCAGTGTTGTGTGGGAACATTTTAAAAAACAACAAGTCAATGGGGTGTGGAAGGCAATATGTAATTATTGTAATAAGCATCTTGAAGGTGATTCAAAAAATGGAACTAGGCATTTACATGATCACCATAAGAGTTGTACTAGGAAAAAAGTGATGGACATGAGGCAAAAAGTTTTAACTAACAACTTTAGTAGAGAGAGTCCAAAAATGAATTCTTATATTTTTGATCAAGATTTTGCTAGGAAAGAGTTGTCACATGCCATAATCTTGCATGAATATCCCCTCTCTATTGTAGACCATGTTGGTTTTAAACGATATTCAGCAGCACTTCAACCATTGTTTAAAGTGCCTTCTCGAAATACGATAAAAAGTGATATTTTAAAGATTTATGATTATGAGAGGGTGAAGACATTGAGTTTGGTGGAGCATAATAAAAGTAGGGTGGCAATCACAACTGATATGTGGACTGCTAGCAATCAAAAGAAAGGATTCATGGCTGTCACCGCACACTTTATTGATGATTCATGGACATTGCAAAGTCGCATTTTGAGGTATATTTTTGTAAATTTGCAAATCATTTAAAAGTTCTGTCTTATTCAATTCAATTTGCATGTTATTAATACTTGTTTATGAATATCATATTATAGGTTTATTTATGTTCCATGTCCACACACAAAAGAAGTTGTTTGTGATACTTTGCTTGAGTGTATGATGGACTGGAATATTGATAGAAAAATCTCTACTGTTACTGTAGATAATTGCTCCACAAAAGATGCCATGATTACCATGTTGATGGATAAGTTAAGTAATACATCGCTTTTGTTGGGTGGTACTTTGTTTCATATGCGTTTTTGTGCACATATTTTGAATTTGATAGTGAAAGATGGATTGGATGTCATATGAGTGGGTGTGGAGAAAATTTGAGAGAGTGTAGCTTATTGGACAGCAACACTAAAAAGACAAGAAAAATTTGAAGAAACAGTCAACCAATTACGTATTCCACATACTAAGAAATTAGGACTTGATTGTGCAACTAGGTGGAATTCAACCTACTTGATGCTTCAGACAGCCTTATTGTATAAGGATGTCTTTTCTAGGTTGAAAATTAGAGAGCCCCAATATAAGACTGTGCCAAGTGAGCAAGAATGGGAGTTTGCTAGAGATATTAGTGGGAGGTTTAAGATTTTTTTTTCTGTCACAGAGTTATTTTCTGGTACTAAGTATCCCACAACCAATGTTTGTTTCCCAGCTTTATGTGAGATTATGATGACACTGTCTCAATGGCTCTCTTGTGAAATTGAAGTGATTAGAACAATGACATAAAAAATGGTGGAAAAATTTGATAAATATTGGTTAGTGATACATGGTTTTATCGGAGTTGCAGTTGTACTTGATCTTAGGTATAAGATGAGTGTATTGGAGTTTTATTTTGAAAAACTTTATGGAGACAAAGCTGAGGATGAAGTTGATAGGGTTCATCAGATTTGTTATGATTTGTTGCAAGAGTATCAGCACCGAGTTGGTATGGAGACCGATGTTGTTGGTGACTCTTCTACTCATCCAGAAATTGTTACAGAGACCCTTTCAGAATTTGATTTGTTTATTAGTAGAAAGAGAAGTAAAAAAATGAAGAATGTAAGATCAGAGTTGGACCATTATCTAGAAGATAATGTTTTGCCAAGAACTTCAGGTTTTGATGTTTTAAATTGGTGGAAAGTTAATGGACCAAAGTATCCGACCTTACAGGCAATAGCTAGGGACATTTTAGCTATTCTTGTATCCACTGTTGCTTCTGAGTCAGCATTTAGTACTAGTGGAAGGTTGGTGAGTCCACATCATAGTAGACTTCAGCCAAACACATTAGAAGCATTAATGTGTGCACAAAGTTGGTTGTGGGGTGTAGAGATGAAAGGTATTATTTCATCCAATCTACATATTATTATTTCACTTTTATTATTTATATTACCATGGAATAATTTCAATACTGAATTTATGTTCTTTATTTTTTAGGAAATTCAACATTGGAATCGGTGGGCTATGCAACTATATATGATGATGATGAGATCAACTCGGATGAGTCACGTGCCACTTTTGTGTTAGTTGTCATCTTTTTTTGTTTTAATTGTTAACATTTTTTACATTTTATTATTAGTATTAATTATTTGTTTTTTTCCTTTTGTTATTTAACAGGAATTCAAGTTGAAGGAGATGATGAAAGTTGTTGTGTGGTTTGTATGAGTATTGGAGAAACAATGGATTTGACTTTTTATGTTGTAATGGAATTTTTATTTTTTTTTAATATCAATTTTTGGGTAGCCTATCCCTTGTGGGTTGTGCTTGGGACTAATTATTCTGTTTGCAACTTGTTCAATTTTCTTGTGTGTGTGGGCTGCTGGACAGATGTGTTGTTGTTTGTGCTATTTTGTTGAACATGATGCTATTCTCTCAGCTGGACAGATTTATTAAATATTTGACACATCCTATTTTGTTTAGGATATTTTGATTTGAATAGGATGCTGCTGGACAGATTTATTGAATATTTGACATATGCTATTTTGTTTAGGATATATTGATTTGAATAGGATGCTGCTGCTGGACTGATTTATTGACAAATATCATATTTGAAATATCAGATTTATTGAATATTGATTTGATAGATGTTATTTTGTTCTTTACAGATAGAAAATAGGTTGACAAATATCATATTTGAAATATGTTTGAATTGGATGTTTACAGATTTTTTTTTTAATTTGAAAACATGTTACAAATATGTTTGAATTGAATGTTTATAGATTTTTTTTAATTGGAAAATATGTTGACAAATATATTTCAATAGGATTAGGTTGTTTACATATTTTTACAGATTAAAAAAAAAAGAAAAAAAAACCACCGGGGAATTTCTGGGGATCGGGGGCGGGGACGGGGGCGGGCTATGGGTCCCCATTGGGGATCGGGGGCGGGGACGGGGAATATATCACTTTCGGGGATCGGGGACGGGGAGTGTAGTCCTCGGCCCCGCCCCGCCCCGCCTCGTTGTCATTCCTAGGCCCCCGGCCAGAAACCCTGGTTGGGTGGCATCAACCATGTTTATCTCTTGTAGGTTCAAGAAACTATCTTTGTTGAATCCACCAACAACATCCATGTGAGAGGATATTTCATGGTCTCACATAAAGTACTAAGTAAAATAGTAAGTGGAAGCTCATTGAGTAACATGTGAAACCAAAATTGAGTAATAAGTATAGTTTGATAGAATAATAAATAGAGTACAATTGAGTAGTAAGTAGAATTTAATTGTGTAAACAATAGAGTCTTATTGATTAATAAGTGAATTTAATTGAGTAACAAGTCAAGTCTAATGAAATAGGAAGTAAAATTACATTGAATTGTAAATAATGTTTAATTAAGTAATGAATCAAGCTTCAATTGAGTAATAAGTAGGGTATTATTCTCATACACAATCCCAATTTATATGCAAACAATATTAAAAATAGTTTTTTTCTTCAAAATTCCAGAAATCAAAACCTACATGAGAATTTCTTGGAGATTAAAATTACTAGCTAAAAAGCACAATTCGTGTCCATGTTTCCTAGATTCATTCCATACATACAACTTCTCAATCACCTCTTCATACAAAAAGAAAAAACTGTTCATGCTCATGGTATATAACTTTTTGGTTCTTTACATACATGAACTACTACGTCACTTCATAAACAAATAATAAATAAATAAATAAAAGAACCATCCATTCAATATCATGGGTGGTGTATGTACATCAAAAGTATGTTAGTTTGAAGCTAATTATCATGTTAGATTAGTCTTGATTAGCTCTCTCTCCTCCATTGAGGATCATGAATGCTCTGTATTTGACAAAAACAAAATAAAATGAGATATATTGGAGATGTATGAATAGGAAACAAAGAATTTTGTTGTAGGAGGTATATAACACACGGAGCTCCTAATTTTATGAATGTTTAACTAAAATCTCAAAAAAAAAAATAAAAAATAAAAAATCAATGCAGCGTTGGCCTCCAACAGTGCTTAGAAATTAACAGGGAATCAAGCTCGAATTCTCTACTTCTCAACTTTCACACAAATAACCCAACCTTTGTGTGAACTATATATAATTGAACAAATCTTAAAAGGAATTATAGTTTGTTTTTTCTGACAAAGAAAAAATTCTACAATCAATGGGTATGAATTTTCTTTGTTGTCCTCTACTTACTCAACAATGAAACAAACTAATTCCCTAAAAAATCTAACACTACAACAAAAAAGGCCTTTGGTGACAGATTGATTTTGTCTCCAAACATCAAATTTTCGTCACCAAAGTGATCTGTGATGAAAAAAATTTGTCACCACGTTCGTCGTCTATTTGTCATCGCAGAAAGTACCTGGTGACGAAAAATTGTTTCGTCGTCTATTCTTCATTTTCGGCGACAAAAATTTTCATCTCTAAATGTTGAATTTTTTGTCCTCTATAATATCCATTTCATCACAAAATATTAAGATAAAGGTTTTAGTGACGAAATTTATCCTCACTAATGATATTGATTAAGGTGACAAAACAAATTGTCACTAAAATGAGCACAAAACCAAATGTACTTTTCCTTTTAGACCATTACCACCCCAAAGGTTACAAAGAGTGTTGCCCAAGGGGGTTTGGGCATTAGAAGGATTAGGGATGTTAATGCATGCTTGCTCCTCAAATAGTGGTGGAAATTTGGAAATCAAATTAATGCACTATGGAGAAAAGTTATCTACAACAAGTATAAGATTGAGGTAGAGTGTTAGTGCCCTTCTGTATAATCCTTGTACAAGCATTCTAGGGTGTGGAAGGACATTATCTTCATGGGGGTTCATAGTTTGAACACTTTTAACTTTTTCTTGGATAACTGCCAAATCAAGGTGGGGGACAGTAATCGAATCAGATTTTGGCATGATAAGTGGTGTGGATTTGCCTATCTCAAGGATGAGTTCCCTTTTCTCTTCAACCTGTCTGCTGATAAGAATGGATCTCTTTAACAATTTTATACTAGGAAAACTAGCCCTAGTGTTTGGAACTTTCTCTATGGAAGAGTACTATATTCCTAGGAATAGGCTGCTGAAGCTAGGTTGATTATTCTATTATCCTCTGCTCCTCCCTTGAGCCTTAGCAGTGCTGACAGTCTGGTTTGGTCCTTTATAGCCACATGTTCTAGTGATTTTTCAGTGTCTTCTTTATACTCTTTTTGCAATTCTCTTCTTGGGCCTCATCTCAGAATTAGTAAGTTTGTTTGAAGCAATATCTTACCCCCCAATGTCCATTTTTTTGGATGGTTAGCTTGGAAAAACAGAATCAAAACAGCTATATTTCTGCTCAATATTGGCATTTTTGACAACAATGTTTCACCCTTATGCATTTTCCGCAAAATGGCTCCTGAATCTGCTTCTCATGTTTTGTTTCATTTCCATTTCTCTTGGATTATTTGGTCATCTGTGTTACATGATTGGGGGTTATAATGGTGTATTCCAGAATCTGTGGTAGGCCTTCTCTATGGGTGGGTGAGTGGTAAATTTAAGTTTCCACTCAGAAAATTTTGGAGAGCAATTCCACTAGTAGTTCTCTGGTCCCTTTGGAAGCATATGAATGAGTGTGTTTTTAGTGATGCCCATCCTAATTCTGCAAAATTGTGGGAACTAATCAAGATCAGATTAGCTCTTTGGCTCAAAGCTTCTCTTAAGGACTTCTCATTCTCAGTTGATGATGTGGTTCTCAATTAGAGGCAAATCAGGCATTGCTTTTGAGGTTAGCAGGTGCCTGTGTCTTCAGTAGTAGTTTTCAATTCTGTGGTTCATAATCTAAAGGAGTGAGTAGCTATTGCTGTATTCTGTCTTTGTGTTGGCCATGGGTTATGTTGTTCTCATTGTTTTGTTTCGTCTGCTACTGTTGTATTGTTGTTCTTTTATTTGTTTTCTATGGTTGCTCTTGATTGGTTTCTCTCCAATCTTGGTTTTCTTGATGTAAGTTTACAAGTCTCTTACTCTTTTCACCAATAAAGTTTTTTTGCCGATCAAAAAAAAAGAAAAAAAAAATGAGCACAAAACAAAATTCTTCAATGACAAAAACAATTTTGTCGCCAAATATTTCAAGTTAGTGATGAAATATTCAGCAAATGTGAAGAAATTATTTGTTGGGACTATATCATTAGTGACAAAATTATTCGTCAAGAAAAGTTGTTTGAAAACTAAAAGTGACAATTTTTTTATTTCATCACTAATAATAATTAACATTTAAAAAAATAGGGGTAATATTTTAAATTTTAAATTTTTTTTCACTAAAAATTCCCTACACATTTTAATAACATATTTAATAAAATATCTATTACAGATCAATACAAAAACTTATTCATTTTCATAAACACCACAGTCGAAATATGTCTCATAATATCAACAAAAATACAATATCAACTGTGGATTACAAAACACGTCTCCTAATACCCACAAAAAACACGTCTCCTAATATCTACAAAAATATAATATCAAGTGCAAATTACCAAACATGTCTCCTAATATATACAAAAATATAAATTTTACAACGCAACCAAAATACATGTAAGGTAATATTAACAAAAACACAAAATGAGCAAGCTCCTGCTCTCTAGATTACCAAACACGTCCATCTCTAATCTCCAATCTGCAACCAAACAAAACCAAAAAAAAAGAGAAGGAAGACAATTACTATCTTATCAATAAAATGTACAATTTAACATTTTTCGAAAAGTGCATTTTTCGACTTATTTTTTAAACCGGGAGTCTCGTGCTAGTTCAATAAGCTTCCAAAACTTATATTGGTCCCTCCCAAGGTGTTCGGGGTGTTTCTTGGGCCTTCTTATGGCTGTTTCACGATTTTGGCCCCCAATGGCCTATTTTTAAGCCTAGGTGTTGGAAAAAGTGTATTTTTTGACTTAGTTTTCAAACCAGAAGTCCCGTGATTAATTCCATAAGTTTCCATAACTTACATTGGTCCCTTCCTAGGTGTTTGGGGTGTTTCCCGAGCCTTCCTGTGGCTTTTTCACGATTTTGGCCTCTGATGGCCTATTCTCAAGCCTAAGTGTTGGAAAAGTGCATTTTTTTACTTAGTTTTCAAACAGGGAGTTCCATGCTAGTTTCGTAAGTTTTCACAACTTACATCGGTCTCTCCCGAGGTGTTCAGGGTGTTCCTTGGGCCTTCTCGTGGCTATTTCACGATTTTGGAGCCTGAGGGCATATTTTCAAGCCTACGTGTTGGAAAAGTACATTTTTCTACTTAGTTTGCAAACTGGGAGTCCCGTGCTAGTTCCGTAAGTTTTCACAATTTAAATTGGTCCCTCCCAAGGTGTTTAAGGTGTTCCCCGGGCCTTCTTGTGGCTGTTTCATGATTTTGGCCCCCTGATGGTCTATTTTCAAGCTTAAGTGTTGGAAAAGTGCATTTTTCTACTTAGTTTTCAAATCGGGAATCCAGTGCTAGTTCCGTAAGTATTCACAAGTTACATTGGCCCCTTTCGAGGTGTTAGGGGTGTTCCCATGGCCTTCTTGTGGCTGTTTCTCGATTTTGGCCTTTGATGGCCTATTTTCAAGCCTAAGTATTGGAAAAGTACATTTTTTTGCTTAGTTTTCAAATAGGAAGTCCCGTGCTAGTTCTGTAAGTTTTCATAACTTACATCGATCCCTCTCGAGGTGTTCGGGGTATTCCCCAGGTCTTCTCGTGGCTGTTTCACAATTTTGGAGCCCGATGGCATATTTTCAAGCCTAAGTGTTGGAAAAGTGTATTTTTTTACTTAGTTTGCAAACTGGGAGTCGTATGCTAGTTCTGTAAGTTTCCATAACTTACATTGGTTCCTCCTAAAGTGTTTGAGGTGTTCCCTGGGCTTTCTCGTAGCTGTTTTACGATTTTGGCCCCCCGATGGCCTATTTTCAAGACTAAGTGTTGGAAAAGTACATTTTTCTACTTAGTTTTCAAACCGGGAATCCAGTGCTAGTTCCGTAAGTTTTCAAAAGTTACATTGGTCCCTCTCGAGGTGTTCGGGGTGTTCCTGTGGCCTTCTTGTGGGTGTTTCATGATTGGCCCCTGATGGCCTATTTTCAAGCCTAAGCGTTAAAAAATTGCATTTTTCTACTTAGTTTTCAAATCAGGAGTCCTGTACTAGTTTCGTAAGTTTTCACAAGTTACGTTGGTCCCTCCCGAGGTGTTCGAGGTGTTCCCGTGGCCTTCTCATGGGTTTTTCACGATTTTGGCCCCCGATGGCCTATGTAGATGCGCTCGAGGACTCCCGAGCTCCGCGCGTGAAGGTGCGAAATTCATTTGCTCTCTAGCTATTACAAGTTCGGACACATGTCACGATTCTGAATCTAATCTCACAATGTACGATATAAGATCGATAAATCACCAAAGAGTCCAAATCCGACAAATCGTTTTTGGAAAATTGATTTTTAATAAAGAAGTGCCAAACATGGACTGCTTTGCCAGATACAGAGTCGCCACCTAAATATTTTATTTTTGGGGGAATTTAGGAAACCCTGACTCGTGACGAAGGCCACGTGTCCGTCATCACCAAAGTTGCCTCGGCTCGGACACTTGGGTACGAGAGGGAAAGGTCATGCAACGAGCACCCCCACTCGCCCGATCAAAAGATCAGCCTTTACTAAGCATGATATTTTGTTTTGAAAACACATGTGCTCTTATTCTAGTTAATTAGCTAATCTTACTATGTGATGCACACATCATGCAAGTATAGACTAGATCGCCTAATTTGGAACAAAACATTGTATGTTTGTTTGTGAAAATGATTTGAAGTTTGCTACTCACAAGTAGGCTAAATCGGGGATTCGATAAATTGTTCCAATTCAAGTAATCCAACATTCACCCACAGGCATTCATGCACTTATATCAACTAAGCAGTTAGCCTCATGGCAAGCATGCTTTCATGGCAGTCAATAACACACATGCAGTATGCTAAAGTGTAAACACTCACAGTGTACTCTGAGCCAAAACAAAGAACTAGTTATAAATCATGCATGATCTTAGTTCATGTTACGATGGCTAATGCAACACATGCAAAATGCAGCTAAAATAGGCTCGGCTACCTAGAATGTCATGTGAAATGCAACTTGATAACATGTTGTTGAACATGTATTCAAGTAAATGTATTGAAAATACAATGCAATTAGTATGATGCGCTGAGCCCGGTGCAGGCAAGACAGATGAATGGATGTACACATGCAAGTATGAGGTATGCTAAACAAAATATGCCCTAAATCTAACCATCGTAAGCGGTTAAGTAAAAGGGAGAAAGAAATAGAGGTTTGAAGACATGCATCACACACATGCACGCTTATTATAACAATTGGCGCCCTCGACGGAGAGTCCAAATAAAGAGCTAACTAGCTAATCTAAGCTAATTAAACTAATTATTACAAAACAACGAAGCTAATTAACTAATCCTAGTTAACTAACTATTACAAAACAGTTAAGCAGCTAAACGCATTAGCTACTTAAGTACAGAATCAAAAGCATGAACTAACTAATCACATTAGCTAAGTAAAGCAGTAAACAGAGGTCCTCAGAGGGAGAAGACGGGATGCATGCTCGGTCGCCTTGTTCGGAAATCTGTCGCGATGCCCCAATTTGCCTCTGTTTGCAATTGTCCTCAGAACCTTGCACCAAGTTCCAGAAAGCTTCCAACTCACCTTGGAGACCTGTGGGAAGGTGGCCGACCAGTTGTTGGTGCTTGCAGCCACCTGCCGACCACTTTTTGCTACTGCAAACCAGAAAAAGTGGTCGGCCAGCTAGTTTTTCTGGCTGGCCGACCAGTTGTTGCTGCACTCCTCCAATTTGCTGCAACAGAGAACAAGAAAGGGCATGGCAATGTATTTGCAAGATGTGTGTGCACAACGACCCTCCTTATCATTTCATGAGCTCATGGGAGTGTAGTTCTCGACCCTCAGGCCACCAATTGCGCATTTCAATGCATGATGGCCGAGATGCGAAGTTGCACAATTCAATATGAAATGAATGCACAAATAAACACATAAAGCCTAGAACTCTATCATGTGTGATCAAGAGCGTCGACGACCGAGAATTGAGGCACGTTTCATCACTTCAAGTATGAAACGTCCCTCGTTTCTCGTGCTTGGATTAACACTTAATCCAAATAACAATGCAACAACATAGCATACACACCGCAAACAATAACACAACATACTCAATGCAATGTGACATGATCAACTTAACAAAGTTAATGACATGCGAACAATGCTAATGCATGCATGCACAATGCAATGCTACAATGGAAACTTAGCAATGTTAGGAACATGCATACCCAATGCAAAGAACAACTTGGCATACACAATGTAAATAACCATATGGCATGCACAATGCAATGTAAGATGACATACTTAATGCAACGAACAATAAGCATGAGAACAACATGTAAATAAATATAATAAATGGACTTAAACCAAAAGGGGGTAGACCTCAGTCATGCCCAAATCAGTGGCCAATAATGATGAAACCAAGGCACAAAATACAAAGCATGCATGCACAATGCATTGGCCATACAACTAGGCCTAAGAGCACAACCATCAAGAAGGCTCAAGGAGTGACAAATGCGGAAGTGTAACAACACTAAATGCACTGAAATAATGTAAGAGATGATGCCAAATCATTCAAACAAACACAAGTACAGCATGCAAAGGTCCTAAAATATGAAGCTAGTAAAGAGGACTATAAAGGGGGCATGCAATACATGGCCCAAATGCATGAACCAACCATGGACAGAGCTGAAATAGGTCAAGACATGGACCAAAACATGCTAAGTTAGGGGCTCAAAGGCCTAGGCAAGATGGCATACATGCTAGGCCATAAGTAAGGCAACAAAGCACAACACTTAAAGGCATTCAAAGCATGAAAGAAGTGGGAACATAAGCATGCTATAAGCTCTGAAATGAAGTATTAAATGATGCCAAATCATCTAAATAGCTCAAAGATAGCATGCGTGAGTCATCAAAACACAAAGCTAGCAAGGCCAATTACACTACAGCTATACAAAGCATGAAGGATATGGCAAAGGCAACCCAAAATAGTCCTAGAACATGTCAAAATGATACTAAAACATGCATGGAAGGAAGCCAAAACAAGCTATCATGAAGGGCATAAGGCATGATGCATACAAGGCAAATAAGGTGGATTACACTACACCTATTAAGACCAAGCATGGGATGACTTAACCAAAAAAAATCAGAGTTATATCATAGCAAAATAACCCCAAAAACACATTGAAATGGTGGCTCACAAGCAAAAGGCATGAAGGCATATGCAATGGTTCATGTTAAGGCATAAAGGGGCAAACCCTCCAACACATTGAATGAGCAAAAAATACAAGTGCATGACCATGAAACATGGATTGAAATCACATTATAAATGATGCCAAATCATTCAAATAGGCCAAGTAAAGCATGCTAGTGGACTTGATGCACAAAGCTAACAAGCTAGATTGAACCATGGCTATACAACGCAAGTCATTCATGGCGAAAACAATACAAATCAGAGCTAAAGCATGTTAAAACATGGACAAAAGCTTCTCAGGGTTAAGCCAAAAGCATGCTAGAATGACATGTTAAGGCATGATGCATGTTAGGCTACTTCATGGAAATGCACTACAAGTGCATGGAGCATACAAAGGCCAACCAAACCAAACCCTAATAGAGGTATGACATGGTAAAATAAGCCTAAGAACATGCTAAAATGGACACAAAACAAGCTAGAATGACATGCTACTTCATGAAGCATACAAAGCTAGTTTATGAAATTTACACTACATGTGTATTATGCATGCATGGGGTGATCAAGACAACCAAAAACAGTGGCATGCCAACTCAAAATAACCCTAACTACAAGCTAAGAACAAGCTTAACAAACATGCTCACACATGAGGTATTCAAGACAAGTATTGAAGACACAAGGAGAGGGGATGACCCTCTCCTTTTTGGGACCTTAAAACACCATCCCCACCACTAAAATCCCTCTGAATTTCAATGGTGAGAAGGCCAAAACAAGGTGGTCCCAAAAGCTCACAAAGAAGGCACAAAAGCAAGGCCAAACAAGGCCTAAGAGGGGGTAAGCAACCCCAAACACAAAAGTGACCTTAAACAAAGATCTTAAGCACCAAAATTCAGAACTTTTTGTAGTTAAGAGTTAAGCTTAAAACAGCATGCAAATAAGGCTAAAAGCTTAAGCAAAAATAGGGGTTTAAGAGGTTAAAAACTCACCCTTGAAGACCACCTTTAAAAGCTGCAACTCCAGTAGGTTTTTCAAGCTCAAACCAACCCAAGAACACCAAAACTAGCTCCTAAGCACCTCAGCAACAAAAGGATGGTGTTTGAGTGTGTGTTTGTGTGCAAAAGTGAGACAAAATGACACTTTAAGGCACAAAACAAGAGCAAACGAGAGATATAGATACAAGTGTGTATGTATAACTCAAACCACAAATTTCTGAACCTGGAGGAGGGAGGAGGAGCCTCTCTCTTATAGAGAGCAAAAGCACAAGCTTCTTCAAGAAGCTAAGGCTCAAAGCCATCCCTCCATATACGTGTATGGAGGATGGTTCTAGTGCTCTCCAGCTGTGCCAGCTGGCCAAAAATATCTCTAAAAAGGTGACAAAAAGCAGCCGACTACTTGAAGTGGTCGGCCAACTACTTTAATTGGTCGGCCGACCACTTTAAGTGGTCTTCCACGACAAAAACTGGTCAGCCAGGGGTAGGAGAAGTCTACACACTGAAAACAAGAAAATGGTGTGGTGGCCGACCAGAAAAGGTGGCCCAAAGACCAAGAAAGCCAGTTATCCGACTAGAAAATCGGTTGGTAGGAGGAAAAGTGGTCTCCAAGGGGAAAAACTGGTCTCCCACCCTTGTACCACCTTCCAAACAAGGAAAACAAGGTTTGTACCAAAAACAAACCAAAACGGATGCAAGACAAGAGATCGGGAGGCAAAGCAAGCGGCCGAAAGCCTCGAAAACTAGTCTACTGGCGTCAAAAGTGGTATACGACCACAAAATTGGTCTCCCGGATCACAGTGTTCCTCTAGGCAGAGGCAACAAGGCATGGTTCAAAAATCACGCCAAACGGAGAACGTTAAGCGGTCCCGAGACAGGGTGCGCTGCCGAAGGCTCAAAAAACTGAAAACTAGTCTCCAAACGGGAAAAGTGGCCTACGACCACAAAAAGTGGTCTATGACCACATAGATATGGTCTACAAGACCTCTCCCTCCCTCCGGGAAGAGAAAACAAGATTCGGTTCACAAACCGAGCCAAAGCACAAAGAGTTCAGAGGCCCGGAGGCAAGGCTCTCAGCCAAAAACTCCGAAACCTCAGAACGAGCACAACATGCACAATCACCAAGCGCTCCATTAATGACGTCTGAGTCTTAAGGTCGGTAAAAAATGGGGTGTCTACAGCCTATTTTCAAGCCAAAGTGTTGGAAATATATATTTTTCTACTTAGTTTTCAAACCGCAATGCTTTATGGGGAATCTTCTTACCCCTGCCACGATTGATCTTATTTTGAATCTCTCCAAATAATTTATGACCTAAAAAATGAAAATACAAATGAATTCAAAGGCAAAATTTGCCTCTTCTTTAGAAATCACAAGTGCATTTAAACCAGTAAGAATACAAATCATTTGTGCCTAGTTAGTCGTATGTGTTAAGTTTTGTTGACATCCGATACTATTTGACCAATTTAGTATGTCAACTGGTTAAGGAAAAAAGTTTCTAAAGAACAAGTTTTCACAAATACAAATTAGGCTTTAGATTGACAAATTAGATTAACAAAGCGATTGGCCAATTAGAGAAGCTCTCTAGGCGAATCCAAAGAAATTAGCCGTTGCACACCTTCTTTGACACATTTTGGCACCGCAGAGGAGAAGAACGAGTAAAAAAAAAAACTAGGGCTAGGGAATTGGGGAAGTGAGAAGAACCAGGAAGGGTCGTTGACCATCAGAAACACAGGAAGGGCCGATTGCCGGAAACACTTAATCAAAGGGATAGAGATTGAGCCATGAAAATGTAGAGAATATGCGATAGAGATGAACTGTGGAACGAGAAAATGAAAGAGAGTGGAAAAAGCAGAGCAAAGTTTTACTTGACCGGTCAAGATCCCAGATTCTTATCTAAAGGCTCAAAATCATTTTTATGTATGGTATGCAAATACCACTTTTGCGTACCATATTCGGACCCATTATGTATAAATTAGGACAAGTTATTGCATACTATGGGGACAAGGCCAAGTGTCCCCTTATGAGAGTTGTGATTGATGGAATGAATAAAATTCATAATTTTGCATTAGAACATAAATGTAGAGTATCGATTGGTGAAAAATGTAGGATTGGTCACGTAGTGTTCCATAGTAGTAATTCAAGAGTACGGTCACGTAGTGTTCCATAGTAGTAGGATTGGTGAAAAATGTAGAGTATCGATTATTTGTATTGTGTGATTGAAGAATATGAAAGAGTATAATGAATGATGATTGATGAGAGAGTATGACGTCGTTATATTCCGAAACTATTGTATAATTTTCTAAGAGTATATTGTTTGATGATTAGTGAAATGGTATAACAACATGGGTGCCTCAAGGGCATCGCATAATTTTCTATATATATATATATATACATGTTCACTTGACATATTCTGTAACTACAATATTATTGGAAGTTGGAACACTTAGTGTTGGTTTGGCTATCATTTTGGGGCTAAAAAAGTACAAAATGATAAAATATGTTAAATAAGCTAATAAGACAAAATATCAATCATTACATTTTTTCTCTTATAAAAGTCAAAAAAATCCAAACCAAACGAGGCTAAAAAAGTCACAACACAAAAAAGTTGGCTATATTAACCAATGTCAAATAAAGCTTTATTCACTCTATAAATTTTTTAACCACTTGACAAATAAAAATAGACCCCACCTTTTAGGAAAATTCTACCATACATGAAAGTGGTTTTCATGTATGGTACATAAACAAAATATAGACCATTAGATTTAAATAGGATGAATGTTAACCATTGGATGAATAGATAGTAAAACTAGATAGAAAAAATAAGTTGGTTTTTCAAAAAGTAGAGTAGTTTTAGTAATTTTAAAATAAAAAAAATAATGTTAAATTACTATTTGCTACAAACATATTTACTATTTGCGATTCACTCACTTACTATTTGTTATGAATAAACTTAATATTTAAAATATTACTTGCTAAATAGGTTACTTTCATTTATTGAAAATTGTACTTTCTTTTGCATTTGAAATTAATTTTAAATAAATAAAACTAATGACACATCATATTTATCTATTTTTCCTCCATATTTTATCTTGTTATAATTTGTAAAAAGTAAAATATGATATGTAAATATTAATTTATTAAAATTTGTAAAAATTTACTAATTTTTTTAAATAGTTATTATTGTGAAAAAATAAATTTTGATATAATATTTAAAATAAATAAAAAAGAAAAAATTTGTAAACAAATTTTTTTTTAAGATTGTGTGAAAATTTCTTTTATCGATTACACTTGAAAACAATAGTTGCTAATATAGTTAATTCGGAAAATATAGAAGAACTCTAAACTCATTGTCATACATATAATGAATAAGATTGTGTTTTTTGCATATTTGTTCACAAAGAATAAGAGAAAAAGAGTGATTTATATTTTACAAATTGAAGATAATTTTCAGTTAATAAATTATATATGTCTCTATCTCTCTTTTAATTTAACATTATGTGATATTTTTAATTTATAAATTTCAAGATTTTGTTGAAAAATCATTTCACTTAGTTAAAGGAAAAGAGGAGCGTTATAAGATTGTGTTTTTTTCCATATTTGTTCACAAAGAATAAGAGAAAAAGAGTGATTTATATTTTACAAATTGAAGATAATTTTAAGTTAATAAATTATATATGTCTCTATCTCTCTTTTAATTTAACATCATGTGATATTTTTAATTTATAAATTTTAAGATTTTGTTAGGAAATCATTCCACTTAGTTAAAGGAAAAGTGGAGCTTCTAAAATTTTAAGTCAAGTTTAATAAAATAATAAGTATAATGTCATTGACTAGTAATTTAAATCTATTTTATTTATTAATAAGTCATGTTTAATTAAGTAGTAAGTATAGTTTGATTATAATAACTAACGTCTAATGGAGTAACAAGTAAAAATTTATAAAGTAGTAAGTCGAGTTTAATTGAGTAGTAAGTAAAGTCGAATGAAATAAGTGAAAGTTAATTGAGTAGTAAATGAAGTATTATACAATAGTAAGTAGAAACTCATTAAATAGTAAGTATGGTTTAACTGAATAGTAAGTGAAATCTAACCAAATCATAAATGAAATCTCATTGAGTAATAATTCAAATCAACTTATTATGAAGTAGTAAGTAGTAAGTCAAGTCTAGTGAAATAGTAAGTGGAGTTTATTTGAGTAGTAACTAAAGTTTAATTAAGTAGTAAGTGAAACCTCATTGAGTAATAAGTGAATTGTAATTAAATAGTAAGTAAATTGTAATGAAGTAGCAAATGAAAGATTATTGAGTAGTAAATGGAATTTGATTGAGTAGTAAATAAAGTCACTTCCACTTACTATTTGATGAACTTCCACTTACTATTTTACTAGTCTCTATTTACTACTCAATGAATTTCCACTTACTACTTCACTAGACTCTATTTTACTAAACTCCATTTACTACTCGTTGAGCTTCCACTTCATTACACTTCACTTACTACTCAATGAGTGTCCACTTGCTACTTCACTATACTCCACTTACTACTTAATGAACTTCCACTTACGAGCAATAAATGAGGTTTAATTTCGTACTAAATAGAACATCATTAAATAATAAGTAAGATTTAATTGAATAGTAAGTCAAGTCTAATCATTAAATAGTAAGATTGATTTAATTGAATATGAAATCAAATCAAATCAAGTGGTTTTTTTTTTCAGTATTGAACTCTAATCAATTTATTCTCATTCTACTTACAAATCAATAGTAGCAGGGTCTTATTGAAAAGTACTCATGTTTGATTGAGTTGTAAGTCAAGTTTGATGGAGTAGTAAGTAGAATATGAACAAGCAGTAAGTAGAGTTTCATTAAATAGTAAATGTGGTTTAATCTATTAGTAAGTAGAGTCTCATTAAGTAAGTAAGATTTAATTGAGTAGTAAGTCAAGTCCAATCGTTAAGTAGTAAGCGAGATTTAATTGAGTAGTAAATCAAGTCAAATGAAATGGTGTCTTATTGAGTATTAAGTTAAGTCTAATAAATTTTTACATTTTGATTAAAATTCATTATTTAATAATTTAAAATTCATATTTTTATTTATCACTAACCATTCATTGTAACTCTACTTACAATTTGTTCTAATTTTGTTTATGACTCAACAGTTGTAGGGACATAATTTTCAACATGTCCACATTACTAGGCTTAGGGCCAAGGTGGATTCCATCTAGTGCACATGCTTTTCGACTTTGTTCTCGAAATCTGGAAGTTAGATTCACTTTAATTGTATAATCATATTTTAACACACATAACAATAATGGAGTCTTATTGAGTAGTAATCCTGTTTGATTGAGTTGTAATTCAAGTTTGATGTCAATGAGTAGTAAGCTAATTCTCATTGAATAGTAAGTGGGATTTAACAGAATAATAAGCAAAGTCTAATGAAAGAATAAGTGGAGTCTCATTCAGTAGTAAGTGAGATTTAAAAGAGTAGTAAGTCATGTCCAAAGGGTTGTCTTATTAAGTAGTGTGGGGGCCGAGAAGAGGGAGTCGTACAGATTCCGGATAGTCAAATCTCAAAGAATCGAGACTCGAAGCACTCGGCAATTGGCCCGCCAGTTTGAATCCAACTTTATTCGGCCAAATAGCCGATTAGGCAAGGGGCCGAGTGAGGGTCGGTCTATTATAAGATGTACCAAATATGAGTTAGAAATGGACCTAATCCCGAGGCTCATGGAAGAAAAGATATAAATAGAAGAACCTCAGCCAAAAAGAGGTATGTCAGAAATATAGTGCTTAACTTATAATACAAGTATTCCTGAGTGTGTCTACTAACTTGTCCGTCGGAGTGCTAATTCCGGCACCACCGACCGGAGTGTTTATTCCTTTTCAGGTGACCAGAAGAGGATCACGAGCGTTTCCCAGGATCAGAAGAGTATTTCCAAACCACATCCCCACAATTGGCGCCATCTGTGGGAATACTCAAGCACATCCATGGTGAACGTGACGGAAGATCCTCCGACAGTCACTGTCGACCCTATACTGCAAGAGGAAACCACTCCAACAAACTTGCTTGGAACAGAGACTATCACCGCAAGACGTACCTTGAATTTCGCCTCACCCTCGACTTCGGAGCACGAGACAATGCAGGCGATCATGGAACAAGCAAAGCAAAATGAACAGAGGTTAGAAAACATGATCGCTGAAAACGAACGTCTTCGTGAAGATTTGGCCTTGGAAATGGCGAAGTCCAAGCAAGCTATATGCCCAAACCCAGAACGACCTCCGAAGGCAGGTGGTCGACGATCTCGAGCCTGACAACAAGATACTGATAGTAACTCCGACTCATTTTCCTCAGAGCTCAAGAAGAAGGGACGATCTGAAGTTGCCAGTTCTTCTGAAGAGAGTCCCCGTACCAGGCGTAAGTGAAGAAGAAATAGCTTGGATGACGATCAAGATGATCCTTTTCCACGACGGATTGCAAAGGCAGTGCTACCCAAGAAATTTAAAGCACCGTCATTCACCCTATATGACGGTAAATTGGTACAGGATGGCCGGCCACAACAGTATGTCCGAAAAGGCAACCCAACCCAAGCAATAGCCTTGGCACAGGATTCACGTTCGCTCCACATGATCCACATGATATACAGCCTGCCAATGTCATCGGCGGTGCACGCAATTCAGTCAAAGTCTAACCCTCAAGAGTAACTCACTCCGGCTAAACGGCCCCATGAAGCCGAGGTTATCACTTTCGATGATTCAGATTTGGCCGGAGTAACATTGCCCCACATTGATCCCCTGGTAATTGAGTTGCCTGTGAACTGATTCACCGTTGAGCGCGTACTCATTGATCCGGGAAGCACATCAAAGATTATGTACTGCAAGACGTTCACCAAACTTGGCTTCTCCGAATCCGATCTCTCTCCGGTCCCTTACCCCCTATTTGGCTTCAATGCCAATCCAGAGTACCCGTTGGGCAAAATCAGCCTTCCCGTACGAGCAGGTACCCGAACAGTGGATGTGGGATTCTTCGTCGTCAAGCTGCCGTTGCCGTATAATCTCATCATGGGGCTATCCTGGTTGCATACTATACAAGCTGTCCCCAGCACCTATCATCAGCTGCTCCGCTTCTCGACAGAACGCGGTATTGAGCAAATCCGTGGCTCCTAGAAATCAGCACAAGCATGTTATCTCCTTGCTGAGAAAACACCAAAGGAACTACAAGTGAATTCCATTGAGTTGTGGGATCGAGAAAGCCTCGACGATGTTGGGCGACCTCCAAGTGAAAAGGCAACGGAAGACTTGGAACAAGTTCAAATCGATGGAAGCCCCGACAAGTTCTTCATGGTCGGTGCCTCCTTGAATCAGGCCGACAAACGGCAGCTAATATCTTTCCTGCTTAGCAACCTTTATATCTTTTCATGGACTCCGTACGAGATGCCAGGTATAGATTTGTCAGTTTCACAGCACCATTTGAATGTCGATCCAAAGTGTAAGTCGATCATTCAGAAAAGTCGGTGGTCCGTCGCAGAGCACACTGCCACCGTTGTTGAGGAGGTTAACAAGCTGCTTGAAGCCGGAGCAATTAGAGAAGTGACCTACCCTACATGGCTCTCTAATACGGTGGTGGTGAAGAAGAAAAATGGGACTTAGCGAGTGTGCGTCGACTTCACGGACCTAAACAAAGCCTGCCCAAAGGATTGTTTTCCTCTTCCCATGATAGATCATCTTATAGATACTACGGTGCACCATCAGCGTATGAGCTTCCTTGATGCCTATAGAGGTTATCATCAAATTGCTATGCATCCGGAGGACCAAGAGAAAACTGCATTCCTCACCCCAAGAGGAACCTATTGCTATAAGGTAATGCCTTTTGGGTTGAAGAATGCGGGGGCAACCTACCAGAGACTGGTCACCACCATGTTCAAGGAGAAACTCGACAAAACTATGGAAGTGTACATTGACGACATGGTGGTCAAATCCAAAGAAGAGCAGAATCATATAGCCAATCTGGAAGGGACATTCGCCATCCTACGCAAATATGGAATGAAGTTGAATGCTTCCAAATGTGCGTTCGGTATCGGCTCTAGCAAATTTTTGGGCTACATTGTCAACCACGGAGGAATCGAAGCCAATCCAAGGCAAATCACAGCAATCCTGGAGCTCAGCTCCCCTCGTTCAGTAAAGGAGGTCCAAAAGTTGATGGGGATGGCAGCCGCACTCAACAGGTTTATAAGTCGGTCCACAGATCGCTGCCGACAATTCTTTCATACACTACGGCAGGGCAAGGCCTTTGAATGGTTCGCCGAGTGCGAAGCCGCTTTCAACGGCCTGAAAACCTACCTCCGCTCAGTACCACTCTTGACAACACCCTCTGCTGGCGACCCGCTCATTTTGTACCTGGCAATTTCTGACCGAGCCGTCAGTGCCGTATTAATAAAGGAAGAGCTAGGAGAGCAACGACCAGTATATTATGTGAGCAAGGCAATGGTTGATGCCGAAACACGCTACCTTCCGCTGGAAAAGCTCATCCTAGCCCTAGTTATGGCGGCAAGGAAGCTCATGCATTACTTCCAGGGGCATAACATTGGGGTGCTGACAGATTATCCCCTCCGATCAGTACTACGCAGTGTGAAAGCATCTGGACGTGTTTCAAAGTGGGCTCTGGAACTTGGCCAGTACGATATTCAATTTCTACCCAGAACCTTAATCAAGGGATAGGTGCTTGCCGACTTCGTCGCCGAATTCACTGGAGGCCTTGCCGACTTCAAGTGTGATGTCGCCCACTTCAAGTCAGATGAAATTCGACCGAAGTCGAACTGGAGAATTTATGTTGAGGACATCAGGCAGTTGTATTGTGACGGATCGTCCAATCAGCGGGGTAGTGGAGCTAGAGTTGTAATCATGACCCCCGACGGCGCAATAATTGAGCAGGCCGTCAAGCTCGGCTTCGAAGCATCAAATAACGAAGCCGAATACGAAGCCCTTTTAGTCGGTTTGCGGAACGTGCATATTCTGGGTGCTCGTCGTCTACTTGTATTTTGCGACTCAAAACTGGTGATCAATTAGCTAAAGGGAGAATACGCAGCAAGAAACGACCGTATGGCGGCCTACATGAAAACGGCCAATTCCTTGTTGGCAAAATTTGACCATCATGAGTTGAACCAGATAACACGTGATCAGAACACCCATACAGATGCCTTGGCTTGCCTAGCCTCCGCAATCAACTCAGAGGTTAAACGGACCATCGAAGTAGGATTCATCCTAGAGCCAAGCATTGGCCCTCCGGAGGAAGTCCAAATCAATGTTGTCGAATCTGCACCAAGTTGGATGGATCCCGTTGTTGCATTCCTATCTTTTGAACAGCTCCCAGAGGACAAGAAAGAAGCACACAAGCTGGGAAACAAAGCCATGCGATACTACTTGGATCCGCAAGGAAGGCTTTATAAAAAGTCACTCTCCGGTCCATATTTGGAATGTGTGCACCCGGACAAAGTCGGAGAGCTTCTGACTGAGATACACGAAGGCAGTTGTGGAGCCCATTCTGGTGGACGCTCTTTGGCCCATCGAGCTATAACTCAGGGGTATTATTGGCCGACAATGAGAGCGGACGCCGAGTGTTATGCAAAAAAGTGTGAACAGTGCCATAAATTCTCCCCGTTAAATCATCTATCTGCTGAAGAGTTAAACTCTATCACCAGTCCTTGGCCGTTCGCCAAATGGGGGCTTGACATCGTAGGACCATTGCCGAGGGCCCCGGGGAACAAACGATACCTGATCGTCGCAATAGATTGCTTCACGAAATGGGTCGAAGCGGAGGCATTAACACACATTAGAGATGCTAATGTTAAGCACTTTGTGTGGAGGAACATCATAACGCGATTCGGCATTCCCAGAGCTCTTATCTCAGACAACGGCACCCAGTTTGATTGTGGCGTATACCGAGAGCTGTGCAGCAAATATGGTATTCGGCCTTACTTTTCTACGCCGGCTTACCCCCAAAGCAATGGCCAGGCCGAAGCCTCTAATAAATCCATCTTGGACGGCATCAAGAAGAGGCTGGAAAAAGCCAAAGGAAAATGGGTCGAAGAACTGCCGAGTGTACTGTGGGCTCATCGAACTACACCGAGAAGATCGACTGGAGAAACGCCGTTTGCCCTCTACTTTGGAACCCAAGCAATCTTACCCCTGGAGATCGGCCACCCGACACTCAAGTCGCAAGTTTTTGATACGGGCCGAAACGACATGATGCTGGCTTTGGATTTGATTCTAATTGAAGAACGAAGAGACCGAGCCCTCGCATCCATGGCACGGTACCAGCAGCAGTTGGCAAAGTCGTATAATCAACAGGTTCAGCTGCGCCGTTATGCACCAGGAGAATTGGTCCTGAAGAAGGTGCTTCCAGCTGACAGGAAACTGGCCGATGGAAAATTGGGTCCTAACTGGGACGGCCCCTACCAGATTGATTCAATCGCCGATGTAGGGGCATATCAGCTCAAAGACATGTCAGGAAGGGGTCTACCGCGGCCCTGGAATTCCACGCATTTACGCAAATTTTATCATTAACCCGACTTGTGGGACATGATGCATGATTCGAACTGTTCGCTATATACATCTCTTTTTCTGCAATACAAAGATTTCCATTCACCTACTACAGAATCTAGTTCAAAGATGTGCCGATAAAGCCTCCGGATTCGGAGCGCCCTTCATGGATATCACGATTGGCCAATTCAAGTCTCCGGATTCGGAGCCCCATCGGCGAATGACGTCTTTGGGCCAATAAAGCCTCCGAATTCGGAGCGCCCTTCATGGATATCCCAATTGGCCAATTCAAGTCTCCAGATTCGGAGCGCCCTTCGTGGATATCACGATCGGCCAATTCAAGTCTCCGGATTCGGAGCCCCATCGGCGAATGACGTCTTTGGGCCGATAAAGCCTCCGGATTCGGAGCGCCCTTCGTGGATATCACGATCGGCCAATTCAAGTCTCCGGATTCAGAGCCCCATCGGTGAATGACGTCTTTGGGCCGATAAAGCCTCCGAATTCGGAGCGCCCTTCGTGGATATCACGGTTGGCCAATTCAAGTCTCCGGATTCGGAGCCCTATCAGCGAGTAATGTCTTTGGGCCGATCAATGTACCCTTTGGGTCGTGCGTAATACAATGATGTCGATTAAATCAAGCCAAACAATGTCCATTCAATCGTCTGGAACACGTTTATTTAAACATTTATATAATAAAACGCATGCAACCATGTGTGTGCGGTACAAAACTTATAACAAAACATTGAAAATAAAATATTTTTTTATTCGACCAACCAATAATTACATACATCTTAGACGTGATCCGCGTTTTAACATTTATAGCGAATATTTTTATTCGGCGTCTCCCTCATCATCGCTCTTTTCAACTTCAAAGGCGGAAAAGGGCAAACGATCACGATGATCCAGGTCACATAAGTTGAAATCGACACCCTTCGCTCGGAGAGTCTCTGCGGCCTGAAGAGCCGCAAGCCAACCATGCTTAAAGCCGCGATTCTCGCATCGGCAGGCCTCCTCGGCAAGTGTCTCTTTCGTTTTGTCGATCCCAACTTTCCGGCCAGCATGGAAACCCTCCTCGTAACCCTTGGCCCTCGCATTTGCTACGGCAAACATGCCTGCCGTATCTCGGTCAGCGATGGCATGACTCAATAGCCATTGGGTCACCCTCTCGTTCAAAATCAGGTTAGATTGACCCGCCGCATGCGGATCAGCTACTTTAACCTTGCTAAGCTCCCTAAGCTCTCCTTCCGCCTTCTCCGCACGAGCCTCCGAACTGCGGACCCGTTCGTCCATTTTCTCCATCTCCCACTGTGCGGCGTGCAGACACATGCTGACTTCGTAGACGGTGTACAGCCCCTTCACTGCCCCATGAATTTCTTCTCGAAACACTTCGAAATCTCGTCGTCCAACCATCGATTGTTGGACTTCTGGTGGAAAGATATGTTTAGCGAACTCGACCGCTACACTCAGATCATTGACGATGGAATCTGCCTCAGTCATCGGTTTATTTCCCACGAACACCGCAAAACTCAATGGTCATGGCGTCGCGTCTGACTTATTCCTCAGTCGTGGTTGTGGGGAGCTTCCCCGTTGATGCTTCTCTCTTCGGGGTGATTTGCTTCGACGGCTTGAAGGTTGACGTTTTTCACTTTCCTTGGATGCTCTTCCTCCCGCACGCGCAGGCTCGCTGTTGCGATTCATCGCAGTATCTAACTTAGCCAACGTTCGTCCCTCTCCTCTGCTGTTGAAGAACAACTTGTTTGACATTCGCCCTCGCCCCATGCTAATTCAAATTGAGTCTGAATAAGAATAAGTGGACTCACTGGTGCGAGCTCTCCACATTTATTCGTAGGCATGCAGCGACCCCGAGGCAATTTTATTAACGCTTTTGGCAGTCTCCAAATAACGGATGCCGATTGATATGTGCCACAGCCACTTCATGTGCCGATTTTTGGCTTGTTAAAACGGCCTAATTATCTAACCGGAGATTACAAGCGAATGCCTTGAAGTCCATGCACTGGCTGGGGCAAGGGCAGATTTATTAATCTAACCGGCCGAGCATCTTGGCCCCATGCCGATTGCTATGTGCCACAGCCACTTCATGTGCTGATTTTTGGCTTGTTAAAACGGCCTAATTATCTAACCGGTGATTACGGGCGAATGCCTTGAAGTCCATGCACTGGCTGGGGAAAGGGCAGATTTATTAATCTAACCGGCCGAGCATCTTGGCCCCTTGCCGATTGATATGTGCCACAGCCACTTCATGTGCTGATTTTTGGCTTGTTAAAACGGCCTAATTATCTAACCGGCGATTATGGGCGAATGCCTTGAAGTCCATGCACTGGTTGGGGCAAGGGCAGATTTATTAATCTAACCGGCCGAGCATCTTGGCCCCATACTGGTTGCTATGTGCCACAGCCACTTCATGTACTGATTTTTGACTTGTTAAAACGGCCTAATTATCTAACCAGCGATTACAGGCGAATGCCTTAAAGTCCATGCATTGGCTGGGGCAAGGACAGATTTATTAATCTAACCGGCCGAGCATCTTGGCCCCATGCCGATTGATATGTGCCACAGCCACTTCATGTGCTGATTTTTGGCTTGTTAAAACGGCCTAATTATCTAACCGGCGATTACGGGCGAATACCTTGAAGTCCATGCACTGGCTGGGGCAAGAGCAGATTTATTAATCTAACCGATCGAGCATCTTGGCCCCATGCTGGTTGCTATGTGCCATAACCACTTAATGTACTGATTTTTGGCTTGTTAAAATGGCCTAATTATCTAAACAGCGATTATGGGCGAATGCCTTGAAGTCCATGCACTGGCTGGGGCAAAGGCAGATTTATTAATCTAACCGGCCGAGCATCTTGGCCCCATGCCGATTGCTATGTGCCACAACCACTTTATGTACTGATTTTTGGCTTGTTAAAACGGCCTAACATCTAGGCGGCAAGTATACAAAACGTTTTATCCAAAATAGCAACCAAACAATTCCGTTCATCAGTAACAACAAAGCACAAAATGAATTTTCATTAAGTAAAATGGGCACAAATTGTAACCATTTTACATATGAAAATTACTAGATAGTAACCGACCGGCACAGTAGTAGTGGCCACAAATAGTGACCGACCGGCCAGTAGTAGTGGCCGACAGCCACCTATGGTAGCCGACTGGCCATCAGTGGAAAAGTTGTTCAATGTGTTCCTGTGTTGGGGCAGAAGCAATCTGGAAGTTGGTACAGTTTTCAGAAATCAAACGAGTGCAAATAGAGGCATCCAAAGGCAAGGCGGTGGATTTTCGAAAGGAAACCAACCGAGCATGCATGCATCCCTCACCCTCGAGGCCATTTAATTGCCTTAATTAGTTAGTATAACTAGTTATTCAATTTCGTTTTGTAATATATTAATTAGCTTAGAATAAGTTAGTTAATTTACTTCAATTGTGTTGCAATAATTAGTTAGCTAGAATAGTTAATTAGTTTCGTTTTGTAATAATTAGCTTAATTAGCATAGCTAGTTAGCTTATTCATTTAGACCCTCCTTCATGAGGGCAAAATATTGTAATAAGTTTGCGTGCGTGTCTGCATGTCTTCCAACCCCACGTCTTTCTCCCTTTTACTTAATCGCTTTCGATGGTTAGTTTAAGGTCATTTTCGATTAGCATACCTTATGCTTGCATGCTTGCATCCACTCATTTGTATTGCATGCACCGAGGCTTGGCGCATCATTCAAACTGCATTCCAAATTCAATACTTATTTGAAGACGTGTTTCAAAGCATGTTATCAAATTGTATCATATGCCATATTAGTAGCCGAGCCTATTAATTGCATTATTGCATGTGTTGCATTAGGAATTTTGTATAGTTAGGATCATGTATTTTTCTAACTCATTTTTGTTTTGGCTTGGAGTACTCGGTAAGCCTTTATGCTTTAGCATACTTGCATGTGTGTGAGTGATTGCCATGTTTAGCATGCTTGCCGTGAGGCTATGTGCTTATTTAATTAATTGCATGAATCCCTGTGGATGAAGGCTTGTTGTTTGAATTGGAACAATTCAATGATTGTGAGTTTTGAGCCCACTTGAAGTGGCAAATCGTGTTTTTAAGCCCACTTGAGATGGCAAATCCACATTTCTAAACCCACTTGAGGGTGGCAACTTCAAACCATTTTCGAAAACAAACATGAGTTGTTTTGTTCCAATTCTTGCAATTTAATCTATACTTACTTGCGCTCGCGTCACATAGTAAAGTTAGCTAAATAACCGGATAAGAACACATAAGGTTTATAAAACAACATATCATGATTAGTAGAGGCTGATCCTTTGATCGGGCGAGCGAAGGTGCTCATTTCATGACCTTCCCCCCTCGTACCCAAGTTCTTGAGCCGAGGCAACTTTGGTGATGACGGACACGTGGCTTTAGGCACGAGTCAGGGCACGAGTCAGGGTTTCTTAAATTTTCCCAAAAATAAAATATTTAGGTGGCGACTTTGTAATCTAGCAAAGCAATCCATTTTTGGCGCTTTTTGATTCAAAATCAATTTTCCAAAATGATTTGCCGGATTGGACTCTTTGGTGTTTATCAGTCTCACATTGCACTTTGTGAGATTAGATTCAGAACCGTGACAGGAATCCGAACTGTAGGACTAATTCGAACCTCTCCGAAAGGGGGCGCACGAAAAAAGTCGAGCTACAGTAGTAAGTTAAGTATTATTAAGGAGTAAATGGTGTTTAATTTAATAGTAAGCAAAATATAATAAAATAGTAAGTGAACACTCATTGAATAGTAAGGCGGGTTCCTTGCCCTTCCCATACATTCTAACCCTCCCCGCCCCATTTATATTTACTAAATACATTTATATGGAGAAGTGGTCATTACTATGTAATGAGCACATCAGTGACTGTTGTACATCTCATGGGGCCCGTTTTGGGTCATTTTTTGATGATTCGAATCGTTTATTTTTTTAGAAAATATCAAGTAGAACATATTTGTAAAAAATCAAATTTGCCATGTATATCAGTTTTCATTTGATTAAAATGATATCCAAATTTGACCAAACTTACTAGTATTGGATCCAAGTTATTATTTAATTTTTTCCACAAGCAATTATATAGAGCTAAACTTTATTGTCAAATGTGAGAATTTGTATGTCTAAAATTACGAGTCTAAAAATTGCTCTTATAAGTTTAAAAATTCTAATACAAAAAATTCCATGTGAAGTGACTGGTATACATATTGATTCTATATAACTATAAAAATTGAAAGGGAGCAACTCAAGATAAATTGATATAGGCAAAATCTGATTAATTCTTTATCACCTTCGTCTATCAAATTAATTAATTGTACAAAAAAACTTATTTGAATGAAGCACAACATATACCTCTTTATGTTGTTTTGCTTGAATTTTCGAAAGACAAGATCCTGTTGATATGTGGACCCTAAAATGTCCATGTGCTAACTCAAATTCTTGCTTTGTTGCCTTACTATCTCATTGCAAAGAATAGAGAGAGAAACGTATGAGAAGAGACACTGGGTCATCACCGTTGTAATTGCCGAAGTTGACGTTGAGGAACCTCACCGAACCCTTGCGGACTTTCTCTAATTTCTCTTTCTAGGGTTAGAACTAGAGAAAAGAGAGGGTTAATGAGACAAGTGAGAGCAGAAGCAATAGTCCAGAAAACTGTTGGGTCGGTGGACCCTGATAAGTACTTGGGTACTTTCGTAATTCTCATGTGTTTTCGTGTAACCCTAATTGTATACTTATAAATAGATGAGGGGGCGCCTCTTTTAGGTTAAGAGAGAGTTGTATTTTTTCTGATCATAGTGAAAAACACAGCAGCCGTGGACGTAACCCTATTCTGGTGTGAACCACGTATATCCATGTGTTCTTGTGTGTGTGATTTGTTTGATTTGTTAATTTCTTTCTTGTTTGTTATTTCATGTCTCACCGATCTTGGTTAGGAAGGGTCAATTCCTAACAACTGGTATCAGAGCGTTAGTTCGAGTGGAAGCGATGGCTACAGACGAAAAGGTTAGAATCGATAAATTCAATGACACAGATTTCGGATTTTGAAAGATGCAGATTGAAGACTATCTATATTAGAAAAAACTGTATGAGCCCCTTTCAAGGACGAAACTTGAAAAGATGAAAGATGATGAGTGGACTCTTCTTGATCGCCAAACGCTAGATGTTATTTGGCTAACATTGTCTTGTAACGTTGCGTTTAACATAGCGAAGGAGAAGACTATAGTAGGTCTCATGGCGGCACTCTCAAACATGTACAAAAAAAACCCGCTGCCTCAAATAAAGTTTATTTGATATGTAGATTGTTTAATCTGAGGATGACAGAAGGTGCTTCGGTGGCTAAGCATCTGAACGAATTCAATATTGTGGTAACACAATTGAGTTTTGTATCTATCGAATTTGATGATGAGGTTAGGGCTTTGATTCTTCTATCTAGTTTTCTAGAAAGTTGGAATGGTATTGTAATAGTAGTACGTAATTCTTCAGGAAAAGAAAAGTTGAATTACAATGATATTCGAGATTTAATTCTGTGTGAAGAAATTCGCAGAAGGGAATTAGGGGAAATATCAGGTTCTGCCCTGAATACCGAAGCCAGAGGGAGATCAGCAGGAAAAAACTTGAACCGTAACAGATCAAAATTCGAACACAGAAGCAAGTCAAAAACTGGAGAGGAATAGAGTTGCTGAAACTGTGGAAAAAAGGGACATCTAAAGGGAAATTGCTCGACATTGAATAAGAACAAAGGTGATCAAAATCAAAAGTCTACTAATGCTGAGTATTGACATCCCTCTTGAATCTTGGATTTTAGATTCTAGGGCATCTTCCCATTCTACTTCACAGAGGAAAATCATGGACAATTACATTGGTGATGATTTCGGGAAGGTTTATCTGGCTGATGATAAACCTTTGAAGATTGTGGGTAAAGAAGATGTGACAATCAGGTTGCCAAATAGATCTGTTTGGAAGATACAGAATGTCAGACATGTGCCTGGTTTAAAAAGAAACTTGATTTCTGTTGAACAACTTGATGATGAAGGTCATGCTGTAACCTTCATGGGTGGTTTGTGGAAAATCACCAAAGGAGCCATAGTTGTTGCTCGTGGTAAAAAAGAAGGCACCCTTTATATGACTTCGAACAATAGGGATGCAATAATAGTTGCTAGTACGAAGGAAGACTCAAATTTGTGGCACCAAAGGCTTGGGCATATGAGTCAAAAAGGGATGAAGGTACTTGCATCTAAGGGAAACTGTCAGATTTGAAATCAATGAACATTGACTTTTGTGAGGATTGCATCTTCGGCAAACAAAAGACGGTCAGTTTTTCGAAGGATGATAGGAAACCGAAGTTAGAAAAATTGGAGTTGGTTCATACAGATGTGTGGGGACATACACCAGTTTCATCTCTTGGAGGATCACGATACTATGTTACCTTTATCGACGACTCAACAAGAAATGTATGGGTTTATTTTCCGAAACATAAATATGAAGTTTATACTACTTTTAAGAAATGGAAAGCCTTAGTAGAGACTGAAACAAGTCTGAAAATTAAGTGGTTAAGATCAGAAAATGGAGGGAAATATGAGGACAATGAGTTCAAGAAATATTATGCAAAAAGTGGAATTAGAATTGAGAAGACTGTTCAAAAGACACCTCAACAGAATGGCGTTGTAGAACGCATGAACAAAACTCTGAATGAATGTGCTAGAAGTATGAGGATACATGCCAGATTACCAAAGATGTTTTTGGCAGATGCAGTTAACACTGCAGTATATCTGATTAACCGTGGTCCATCTATTCCATTGGATGGAGAGTTACCAGAAGAAGATTGGAGTGGTAAAGAGGTAAATCTTTCTTTTTTTGAAGGTACTTGGCTGTGTTTCATATGTGCATATAGATTCTGCTGATAGATGTAAACTTGATCCGAAATCTGTTAAATGTACTTTTATTGGGTATGGCATTGATCAATTTGGTTATCGATTTTGGGATAATAAAAATCGAAAAATAATTAGAAGTAGAGATGTCATATTTAATGAGAAAGTAATATACAAAGATAGGGATAAGTCTGTATGTGAATTTGAATATGAATCTGTTCCTTGTCATCAGCGTGTTGAGTTAGAGGAGATTAGTGAGAGTGATTTGAATAGTAGGATTCAAAATAATCCTGAAAAACTTATTCCACAAACTGAGCCACATACTCCTAAGTTGAGACGGTCAGAAAGAGAGTCTAAACCTACACAGCGTTGGTCTCTATCTTTACATTATTTGTTGTTGTCTGATGGGGGTGAGCCTGAAAGTTATGATGAGGCTTCGCAGGTTGATGATTCAATTAAGTGGGAGTTAACTATGCAAGATGAAATGAATTCACTCATGCCAAACCAGACATGGGAGTTGACTGAATTACCAGTGGGTAAGAAAGCTTTGCATAGCAAGTGTGTTTACAGGGTCAAACAGGAACATGATTGAAGTAAACGCTACAAGGCCAGATTAGTTGCAAAGGGATTTCAGCAAAAAAGAGGGGTTGACTACACTGAAATTTTCTCTCCAGTTGTGAAGTTGACCACTATCAGATTGGTGTTGGGAATTGTGGCTGTTGAAGATTTGCATCTTGAGCAGATAGATGTGAATACGACTTTTCTCCAAGGTGATTTGAAGGAGGAAATTTACATCAAGCAACCACAAGGTTTCTTGGTACATGGCAAAGAGGAGTTTGTATGCAAACTTCAAAAAAGCTTGTATGGTTTGAAACAGGCCCCAAGGCAAATTGTACTTTAAAGTTGTCACAGGCTGAGTATGTCAAGAAAGTTCTCAAGAGGTTTAGCATAGATGGTGCAAAACCAGTGAGCACTCCATTGGCTAACCACTTCAGACTTACCAAAGAGCAGTCTCCGAAGATCGAAGAAGAGTAGGCTTATATGGAACATGTTCCATATGCTTCAACTATTGATAGCATAATGTATGCTATGGTTTGTACTAGACCAGACATTGCATATGTAGTGGGAGTGGTTAGTAGGTACATGAGTAATCCAGGCAAACAGTATTAGGAGGCAGTGAACTGGATCCTTAGATACTTGAGCGGTACTACAGACATGGCACTTTGTTTCAGATGAACCGGCATCGGGTTACATGGTTATGTTGATGCAGACTTGGCTGGTGCTATGGATAATAGAAAAAGTACTACTGGTTATGTTTACACATTGGGTGGTACAGCAGTGAGTTAGATTTCACAGTTACAAAAGATCGAGTTGTTATGGCGTTCCTCTATGTGATGAAGATGATGGAGAGCTTGTGTTATCAGGTTCCAAGTGAGAGATTGTTGGTTCGGTGGACCCTGATAAGTACTTGGGTACTTTCGTAATTCCCATATACTTTCGTGTAACCCTAATTCTATACTTATAAATAGATGAGGGGGCACCTCTTTTAGATTAAGAGAGAGTTGTATTTTTTCTGATCATAGTGAAAACCGCAGCAGCCGTGGAAGTAACCCTATTTTGGGGTGAACCACGTAAATCCTTGTGTTCTTGTGTGTGTGATTTGTTTGATTCGTTAATTTCTTTCTTGTTTGTTATTTCGTGTCTCACCGATCTTGGGTAAGAAGGGTCAATTCCTAACAAAAACGTGAGGGATAGCAGAGGATTTTCTTTTTCACCAGTTGCAACCGGTCACTGAGTTTAACTTCAATGGCTCAGATCACTCTATCAAATCTAACAGTTGAAATATTTTTTCATGTATGGTACCCAAAAACTACTTTTAGGTACCATAGTTAAACCCCACCTTTTAATGGTTTAACACAATTTATTGCACAATTTTAGGCACCCTAGATACTCTAACGATAACGACTAAAAGCAAGTTAGCGTACTTGTTTTGGACATTGGATATTATACGGTGGAGGCAAAAGTTGACCTTGGAAAAACTCACATGCATTATCATCAAAGAGAAAAGTCCACTTCAATATTAACAGAGGGTTGACGGAGATCACCAGTGGTTGGCCCACTAGCTGCTAGTAACTGGAGGTGGTGGCTGATAGTGGGTGGTGGTCAGAGATGGTGGGAGAGAAGTGAGTGAAAATTTGTTTTGAAAACAAAATAAAACACCATTTTCATTTTTGTTTCCAAAAATTCAAAAAATTTGGATCGATTCCACTTTCATAAAAACAAAAACACACTATACCAAATAAGCTTTCGTCTACAGTTAAAAATAAACACAAAAAACAGAAAATAGAAATAAAAAACATATGGGTCAAATGATAACAAGCGTGTTTCTAGTTTGCCTAACAAACCAAACTTGAACGAGCCTTTAACGAGTTTTGAACTGTTTAATTCATTTATCACTCTTCTATGGTGCAAGAAAATTAAGGTGGTGTACAAAAATGAGGATGAATGGAAGCGTTCTGTGTAAAGGAAAGGGAAAGATAAAAGATCCCATGTAGGCAGAGTATAAGGCTCCATGAACTCCTACTTCAGCATAGGTTGAATTGATTAAAGGAGACAAAAACAGTTGCAATGGGAGGAAGGAAATTAGGTGCGCTCTGGGCAGAATGCTGTGGAGTTGGATGCGATGAGGCAACCAAGTATAGATGATATAGTAAATGCCCAAATGTGGTTGGCTAAGAAGCACGAATGACACATGACAAGACACAAATACTCGGACATGCAATTTTTTAAAAATTGCAAGATATGATACATAGTGAACACAGGAAAAATATATAATTTTATATATTTATTCTCATCAAATTCATCAACCTTAAGTAGGTTACTCCAAAGGAGAAGGGAAAAAAAAAACACATTTCTACAATGTGTCCAACTAAAAACAAAATGGACCACTTCCTCCAACATGTGTCGTGTCCAATACTTGTGCGTGACCTTCAGAGAGGTGTCTATGCTTCATAGGTGGCTGGAAGTCCTGATGTTCAGAACCTCAGAGAGGGAAGTCCCCAAGGTAGTGTAGTGAAGCAAAATTCGAGTGGCAGCATGAAAAAGAAAGAAGAATAAGAGAGAGAGCTCAGGAGCAATCTAGGTGAGGCTGTTGCTACAAAGCCAGCCGGGAAGTTTACTTTCAAATGTTTAATGTAGCAGCTTGGAATATTAGGGGTATAAATGGACCCCATAAAGCAGAGAGAGGTAGTGAGGGTTGCTAATGAAGAAAATATTACAATTTTGACCCTTTGGAGACAGAAGATAAGATAGTTAATGCAGATACGATTTTTGCATCTATGTTTCCTGATTTGTGTTATGAGAGCAATTACAACTACATTGAGGCAAATTTTGGGTCTATTGGGATCCAGGGTTTGCAAGTGTGAGCAGTATTACGAAGCCTGATCAATGGATTCATTGCATAGTGTCTGGTTGTGACAACATTATGCCTTTTGCTGCATCTTTTGTCTATGCCCTAAACAAGTATAGAGAGATAAAGTCAGTTGGTTGAAATTGAAGATTTGGTGGTTTGAGGGTTTTATTGTTATTGTCCTAAACAAGTATTGCCCTATTGCCCTAAACAAGTATTATTTGGGGATTTTATTGCTATTAGGTATCCTCATGAAAGATTTGGTGGATAGGATTTTTGGCCGCCTAAAATGGAAGAGTTTAATGAATGTTTGCTTAAATCAGATTTGGAAGATCTTGGGTACTTTGGCTATTAGTTCACTTGGTCAAATAAGCAAGAGGGGTGAGTATATCTCCATAAAAATAGATAGGTTGCTTGTCAGTGAGGAGTGGGTCACTAAATTCTGTTATGTGGCTGCTGAATTTGCTGCACAAAAGGTGTCAGATCACACTTTTCAGCTATCCTGCATATGAAGTTAGCAGAGGGAAGATCAAAGAAGCCTTTCAAATTTTTAGCCTATTGGGCAGCACGTTATATGTTTATTCCTTTGGTGGAGGTGGTGTGGAACCAAGACACCCAGGGAACTCCTATGTTTCAAGTGTGCCACAAACTTAAGAAGTTGAAGGTAGAACTTAAGATCCTCAATACCAAGGTGTTTAGTGATCTGTCTAGAAGATTGGATGTTTCGAGGGCTAAGTTGATCAGGTGCCAGGGGGATCTTGACAAGAATCCACAGCATGTAACTCTGCAACAACAAGAAAGGGGAATGTTGACAAGAATTTTTTTTTAAAATATAACTTATTTTAATAATATATTAAATGTCACATCAATTAGTAAAAAAACAAGTATGAAACTTTATTTGTTGGTATAGTATTAATCATATTTTTATGTAAAAATAACGAAACTAATAAATGAACTAATAGAATAGTTGAGTTCAAGTTTTATGGTTTTGTAATATAATTTATTCTTTCTCTATTTTCCTCTATGTATGTATGTATATATATATGACCCAAAATTTGATTGATGATGGAACATATGTTTCATAAATCTAGATGCATGCACAACTTGCATACCACCGTTCCAAGGACTATATGTTTAGATGCATTGAATAAGGTTCTCATCTTTCATTTAAAAAATCCCAATTTTCATGTAAAGGTGTCTCTTCACTTTTGGAAAAGGGACTCCAAAATCAGAGGTAGCTCAGCCTAGTCATTTTTAAATTTATCCATTTTGTTTTCTCATTGATTTACACTTGGTTTGTTTTGACAAAAATAAAAAATAAAAATCATGTGTTTGAAATTTATTTTTAATAGAAATTGTATTATGTTTAATTGCAATTTTAAAAATAATTGTCATGATACAATCAGGAGGGATACATGCCCTTAAATTTTAAAATTTTAGTTTAGTTTTTTAGTTTCAAAAATATTTTCAATTTTGCCTTTTAAAATTTTATATATGTGCTCCCCTTAATTTTTCTTATTCTTCTTCCAACAAACTTGACACTCCATTAACTAGAACACCGACACAGATTGACTTCATATTTGTTCCACAAATAAATCAAAGAAAGTTTTTCATTTTTTAATTGTGTTGTTTATCGGCATTTTCATTTTTATATTTATTCCATTTCTTGTTGCTTAAGAGTTGTATAGATTTGAATGCTATGATGTTTTGTATTGATATATATAATATTGGAATAGTTTTAAAATATTCATAATTGATTTTTTTTTTTTTTTGGATTAAAATATCAAATTGAGCCTTGTGTCCCAAACCTACTGATCCGATAATTTATCTTAGTATTTGCTACCCTCAATCAAAATCCTGATTCTATCACTAGTGATCATGATAGTGGAGGAGTGAGTGGTGGTGTGGTATGGAGATGGTGGCGGCGGCAATGGTGATAATAGTCGGTTAACCTCAATGAGTTGGCCTAGTAGGCAAAACTTGGAGTCTAGGAGTGTACTCCCTCCAAGTCTCATATTCAATATTTACTAGTAACAATAAACTCTTTAGGGCCATGTCCACGGGACGTTCACCCTAATTTTAAATGGGCCCCCAGCAATTGAGAATAGGATTGGTCTCTCGGTATTAGTCAAGTTGTGCATTAGTTGGTGCGAACACCCGCTTATCAAAAAATAATAATAATATATTGTTGGTTAATTTTTATTTTTTTATCATATTAGAAGAAAATACAAATGCTTTTAAAAAAAAATTGCCAAAAGAAATAAAGCATAAAATGAAGTTAAATGTCTTTCCCTTGTGATTATGCACCAAGGACCTCTTTATGTTAGATATTGGATGTCTCAAATGATGTGATGAGCTGTTGAGGTATATACTTCATGTTTGAAAGCACAAAATGACTGCTGAAACATTTTTGCTTCTGAAAAAAATGACAAGCCACACACACACACACACACATGTTACTTCACTTTACAAAGCTTATGGTATAATCTCTTTCTTATAGTTTGTACACAGCTACAAATATCAATGTATATAATACCCTTTTCATCACATTCAAATAGTGAAAAAGAAAAAATAAATTAAAGAATATAAAAGAAAAGAAAAGAAAAGGGGAAAAATTAATATATATCATAGCGTATGATAAACAATGTAGCAAAGGCAACAAAATTGCAGAAAGTTTGAAAATGGTCGGTAGTGATAATGTACAATAATATTCGTATTCTAGGAGATAAAATGTTTTTAGAGGCAAGACAACAAGTGTTAGACAGTAAGAGGAGCATAAAGTTAATGGCCCTGGGTAGGAGAATATATTCATTGTTGCTTACTACTGGGATCTTAGTGGATATGGGTCCCACTTTCTCCAGCTATCTTTTCTTTTGGTTATGGAGATTTGATGGAGTCACATGATTAAAATTTGCCAAACTATGTTTGAATGAGTTGGTGAGGAGCTGTCTATTTTCTGTTGTTGCCTAGAATTGTGCCCAATTTGTTGGTGAGGACCTCTCCTACTTTCAAAGTTTGAATGAGTTGGTGAGGAGCTGCCTATGTTCTTTTGTTGCTTAGAATTGTGCCCAATTTGTTGGTGAGGGCCTCTCCTACTTTTTAAACAATTAGTGTACGTAGAATAAAAATAAAAGGAGACAGAGATATTTTATAAGGAATTTATATATCTATGTCTTATTCTATATTTTTAGTAGTGCTATTATAAAAATTATTCAGCACTATTTGTTGTCAATAGGGGATAGGCTAAGCACGCCTGTCAACGGTTTATAAGGTAACCTATCTTAATGCAATCCCTGCTATTGGACTAACCTCTACACGATTTGGATGACGTTCCACTTCTCCTAACATTATTCTACCCTTTATTGGCACAAACGCAGGAATATATAAATACACATAATACAATTATATAATAAACAAATTACGACATATATGGTCTCATGTGTTACTGTTGGGGTGGAGGCCTAATGGCGGGCGCCCACACACAGATATGCTCTTGTATTTGCTGTTGAATTATGTTTATTTGTTGTTTACAGAATTCTACTTGTTGTGTAGCCCACGACTGAAGATACGAATCTTGAAGAAATTTTAAATAATTATTACAACTTGTAATATAAAATTCTAAAACATTTAATAAATCTACAAGAATATCAACAGAGGGCATACATCAAAGAAAGAAATACTTACAATCACAATCTTCAAAGTAGATTAATTCTTCAACACTTAATTTATATATGGGAGAAATGGTTACAAGATGAGAGAGAGAGAGAGAGTTAGTTTATGCTAAAACTTGAAATTTAAAAACTTATGCTTATAGACACACTCTGCCTCAACAAGGGTGAGGTCCTTTCCTTGTATAATATAGAAAAGAAAACGAGAAGATAAGGTGGAGGACAGGTGGCGTGTCTTGAATGGTTGGAGTCGATCTTCCTTATCCTCAAGCTGAGTTGATATTATTGTAATTCAGCATCCTTATCCTTAATCTGTCGGTAGCTGACTGGATGGCGAACAAAATATCTGCTTTTCTGAAAGTTGATGTACTGGTTTTTGTTTGTTTGTGCCGACGGTTTTGCTGGAGGGGGAACAAGCCTATCAAGCTTTGCCTTTACCTTTTTTTTTTAAATCTTTTTCTTTGTCTATTTTGTCTGCAATCATATTGGTAAGTGAATCGCAAAAATCACCAAAATTGGATTCGTCATCTTCTGGTGCTTGTGATTCTCCGACTAAAACAGTAAATTCATTTTCATCCTGGTTAGGATCTTCATGATCTTGGCTGTTGGCAACAAATTTCATGGAGGTATCATCGTTGGAAATAGTTTGGAGAAATTGTTCCTTCATAAAATCCATACTTTTAATAATTAATTTTGTTTCTGACAAATTAGGATATTTTTGTCGTAATTCTGTTTGGATTTGTAAGAACGGATTTTGAGTAACTAGTTGGTTGAGAATAGTTTTGGGAATAGCATCCCAACAGGCTTGAAAATATGCCTTGATTTTCTAGATAGTTTCTGGTAGAGTAGGGTTCATACCTTTATCCCACCATCTCACAAAGAAAACTCTTTTGCGACGTGGGATCTTATTCTGATAATCATATGAATACCTATAGTATCAATCTTAGTAATAGGCATTAAGAGATATAAAAATGGTGTTCCCAAAATAATAGTTGGAGACATATTTCTGATAAGGACAAAAGATGTAGATAAACAAATATTCTGATTACAGATAAGAGCTTCAGGTATTTTATACTTGATATGCATAGAATTACCACTTGCACTAGTAAGTGATTGGGTAGTTTTTTGAAAATTCAGAATTAATCCTTCCTATATACAATTCATGTCAGCACCACTTCCAACAAGGGCAGCTGCATCTTTGATAGTAAAGTCAGGTTGAATAACAAAAGTGATACGAATATATCATTTTTGAAATGTAACCTAATTAACAAGCAGCAAATACTAATTATCTTTTTGTTTAGAAGTTTCTGGAGCAATATTTTTTTGTTTTGCAGCTTTAAGCTGATGTATATCGGCTTGTATAGCTTGGTTAGCAGTTTGAAGATGCCTAATTTCTATTTTAAGACATTAATTTCCATTTTTAAGTCTTGAATGGTGACTTGTTTTTCCATAACAGGTTAGGACTGTATTCTATCCAAAACATCCTTCATGCTGTAAGATTGAAGGGGAATTAAAGGAGGTTCAGTACTAGCTTTCTATTGTTGATAACAAATTTCTAAAAATTTTAGTTTCATTTCTAGATCCTTAATTTGCTTAGCAAGATCTAATATGGATTTCTGATCATTAGTTAAAACATGACTACTAGGACCCCCAAGGTCCAAACCATTCAATTCAACAATAGATTTCCAATAATTGATTTCAAAAATCTGGTTCAGATTGTAGAACAAGAACAATTAGGTTCTGGTATCTTTGGCACTTCACTAGAGGTAGATGAAGAGTATAGATCAGCGAGTCCATCTGACTCAGAGCTAGTATCTTATTCTTCTTCAGATAAAGTCTGTAATAACTGTTGAGCGATAGTAGGATCTAAAGACATTTCATTAATTTTCTCTTTTAATTTTGATCTACATCGATTAGCATAATGTCCAGTTGTGCCACACTTATAACATTTAATATCTTTTTTAGAATTCCTTTTTTTGCTGTGGATTTCCTGATTTGAGGAGAAAACTTTTTCTGGTGAGAGGTTGAAGGAACACTTTTGATTTTTTTTTTGGGTAGTATTTACAATACTATTTGGAAGGCTTTTTGTGATAAGTTTGTCCGGTTTTTGATGGGTACTAGATCTTGGTGTCATAGGCAAACTGATCACAAAATCACCTAACTCTTTTTTACCGGTAAGATTCTATTATTTCATCTGATACTGAAGTTTAAGGTCATAGTACAAAGAAAGACCTTCTTCTAATATTACACCAATGAGTTAGCCATACGTGACTGATCATAAGGAATAGCCATACGATCATGGTGATCCCGGAGTTTTTTCTAGACCTTTTCAGCAAAAAGGGTAAGAAGACCATCGATAAATTTGGCTTTCCAATGTTCACCATTAGCATCAGGGCGCTGCATAACTTTCATTAAGAACACATCTTTATACCAATGAAAATGGGTTAAAGATGGACATTGAAGATTCTGGAGGAGTTCGCGACTACGGTCACTGCTAATAGTGTCTATTCCAATAAAATGATATATAATAGTTTGGACTAAGGTATAAACTGCATCCTCACGTTGACTAGTAGTATTAGTAGCTGGATCAGTTTCAATTTTGATGGCATTTAAAACTTCATGTTGTTGATCGAAAGTGAGAACATTATCCCACCATCTTTTCAGGATACCTGTAAATCCATTGACAATGAATCTAATGATCTGATGGTTAGAATTATTATTCTGTTTACATAGTGTTGCATGCATAATGATTTGATGTATTAATTCAAATATCTGGTATCCAGAATAACCACCTAAATTCCACTCATAGACGGTTTTTCCATGATAAGAGTTTTGGGCATGAAAGAAATCTTCTTCATAAAGAATATCCTACGGGGTAGGTCTATGATAATAATACGTACTAGATCTTGTTAAGGCTATTCGCCCTATTTGTTTGGGGAAGACAATTCGATTAACAGATTGCATATCTTGAAAATTATTTTGAATTTCATAAATTAGGGAATGGGTAGCTTCCTCATCTTCCTAATTTGGAGTCTGTTGAGTAGACAACATATTTATAGAGCTAGCTCCTAGTGCAGATTTCCCTATATTTAAATCATTCATTTTTTCCAAAAGGGTATCCATGAATTCATTATCCTGTTTAGAAGAACGTAACTTAAAATTTGTTACTTTTAATGGTGGCTTTATGTTGACTGGTTCAAGCTTAGGATTAGCCATAGGTACCATCCTGCGATTTTTAAAAGTATCAATGGTTTCCTCAATTCTGATTAATTGTTTGCCAACTGTTTGAAGACATAAATTAGTATAATTATTCTGTTTTATTAATGGTAGAATATCTCTGCAAAGACTCAATATGAGCCATTCTGGAGGGAGTTTCCACATAAGCTATGATGACTAACGGTTGATGAGAGACATCACTAGGAGCTAAATCTAAAGACTGTGGTGGTGGATGAACAAAAACTATTTTTTGACCACCTACTGTTTGCCATGTTCTTTGTATATTTTCCAAGACATTAATCTGGGATATTGGAATAGATTCCATAACTGTGCTAAATTCATAGTACCATTCTGGAAAAGGTCAAAGAGTTTAATATTTCTCAAGATGATAATGATACTGATTTTTTAATTGTTGAAGTTCATGTTTAGTATGGTTATTAAAATACCATAATCGAAATTCCTGATATTTATCCTGCATAAAATCTTGGTTCAATTGTTTTCTAATTGCACTTCCTGGTGTAAAATGTTGGACAATCTTTACTGTATTTAAATAGATTAAATTCTGTTGTGTACAAAACAACAACAAGAATATAAAGAAATAAAGAAAAGGAGAGAATTTGTTTGATTATAAAAATCAAACTCGAAATAATAAATAAATAAATAAAACCACAGATTTTATTTTGTTACAAAAACAAAATTAAAATCTGATTAAATAAACAAATAAAACAGAATAAAATTAAACAACTTACTTGGTTAATTTATTTGAATAACTTTTCAGATCAAGTCCAGTGTTTAACACTGTGTCCTTAAGACAGATTCGTCCTCTCCACGGTGCTTTCAAAATTTGGACGTCTATCTCCCAGGATGAAATGATCTTACCACAAACAATAGCAGCACTACAAATTGTTTGCCTTACGAACACACTAAGTGTTTACACTCTTTCTTTCGGAAATAAAATGCAGCAAGATGAAGAATATAATTTGCAGAGGATGGAGTACGAAAATTTCAGTTAAATCCAAATGGGAGGCTAGTCTATTTATAGATGTAAAGGTGGCTTTTGGTTTTGAATTGAACAGGTATGAAACCTGTTAGATTCAAATTTAAACAGATTTGAATCTGTTTATTCAAACAGATAGAAACGGGAAGGGCTCTATTTGGATGAGCAATAAATCCAAAACAGTTTAATTCTGTTTGAAAACGGGAAGGGCTCTGTTTGGATGAGCAATAAATCCAAAACAGTTTAATTCTGTTTGAAAACGGGAAGGGCCCTGTTTGGATGAACAATAAATCCAAATGTTTTTGGCCCAAAAAGATTAGAAGCCACACCACGCACAAGCCCAAGCCCAGCCCGGACGGACGGCGGCGGCACGCGCGCGCGCGTGGTGATTTTTGGGTCAAATGGGTCTAGCCCATTTTGCCCATAACCTCTCCCTCTAAAACACTTGGGTACCCCTTGGGGCACACCCCAAGTATCTCACCCTAAGCCTTATAAACCCTTTCAAAACTTCCCACCAAATCAATGTGGGACAAGCCAATTTACAACTTAAGGAATTTCCACCATAACTCCATTTCCATGGAGCACACTTTGGCTTCAATTTCCCATTCACTCGGTAATGGTTTTGAGCAACCAAATATACCACGTGAATCACAACGCGGCATAGAACGCGTTACCACTTTGACCCGAGTAAATCGATGCTCGGGGCCCACCTAAAAAATAGACCAAACTTGAGAAAATTTTTTGGTTTTACCCAGAATTTTTCCACCATTTCCAACATAAAATCCATTAAAGTTCAAAATTCATATCACTAGCAGTTCGGCTTTCAAGCCTTCTGGTTTCATAAACTCCATGAGGAATTTTGTTTTCTAATATGTGAACACCCTGGATTGGGGTTTCAAGGAGAAGGTCAGGGGAAGGCTGACTAGGTGGCCTAGAAGGCATTCCTTGGTTTACAGATTCTATGGGTTCAGGCATAGAATGTCTAGAGGATTTAGGTAAATCTACTCGATAAGGCAAATTAAAGGAGTGAATATATCATTCATAATATGCTGAAATTTTGAAAGAGCTTTTTTTAAAATCCAAATGGCATAACATTTCATTCAAAATGCCCAAACAGTACTGTAAAAGTAGTTTTATAGCGGTCCTGTTCAGCAATTTGTACTTGAAAATATCCTGATTTAAGATCAAACTTAGAGAATATAACAGCATCTTGTAAACGATCTAAAAGATCTTTTTTATTCGGAATTGGATATCTAATCCATTTTAAAGCATCATTAAGAGGTTTGTAATTAATTACCAATCTTGGCACACCTCTTTCTATTTCTGCATTTTTATTAACATAAAATGTTGTATAGCTCCAAAGGGAGTGGCTCATTTGGATTAATTTTTTCTGGAGGAGAGAATAATTTTTTGTTTTGCAAAGTTGAAGATAGTCTTTTTTCATTTGACTGGGTCGAGCTTTGGTTGGGATAAGTTTTTCATCAAAAATGGATTCATAGGGAAGAGAAACAATATGACGTTTTCATTCCCCAAAAGCATTCGGAAGATCACTACAAATCTCTGTTTGAAATTCTTTTTCAAGAAGCTTGATTTTATTCTATAAAGAAAGTTGTTTTAACCGTTGTTTAGTTGTAAGAAGATGAATTTTGGTTTAAAGAAAATTAATTTACTTTTTGTATCATAAAAGGGAAGGACCTCACCCTTGTTGAGGCAGAGTGTATCTGTAAGCATAAGTTTTTAAATTTCAAGTTTTAGCATGAACTCTCTCTTTCATCTTGTAAACATTTCTCCCATATATAAATTAAGTGTTGAAGAATTAATCTGCTTTGAAGATTGTGATTGTAAATATTTCTTTCTTTGATGTATGCCCTATGTTGATATTCTTGTAGATTTATTAAATGTTTTAGAATTTTATATTACAAGTTGTAAAAATTATTTAAGCTTTCTTCAAGATCCGTATCTTCAACCGTGGGCTACACAACAGGTAGAATTCTATAAACAACAAATAAACATAATTCAATAGCAAATACAAGAGCATATCTGTGTGTGGGCAGCCGCTGTTAGGCCTTCACCCCAACAGTAACTCACGAGACCATATATGTCATAATTTGTTTATTATATACTTGTATTATGTGTATTTATATATTCCTGGGTTTGTGCCAATAAAGGGTAGAATAATGTTAGGAGAAGTGGAATGTCATCCAAGTCGCGTAGAGGTTAGTCCAACAGTAGGGATTGCATTAGGACAAGTTACCTTATAAACCGTTGACAGACGTGCTTAGCCTAGCCCCTTTTGAGCACTTAGTTGGTATCAAAGCCAAGTTTATACATAAACATAATACATATATATGGTACTTAAATTATACATATATGGTCACATACAATATATGGTAGAAGAAACAACCATCACAACAGTAGCTAATACAGTAGCTTCTACATCAAAAGCAGCAGAACTAGTAGCTTATCAGGATGCGAGGGAAGCCCTTGATAAATGGACAATCCCAAAAGTGAAATCTGAAACTATTTATAAAATAGGAACCTTTGATTTTACTAGTAGAAAAATCATTAAAACTTTTGAACATGAAGTTCCTTTACAGAATGATGATAAAGTGATTCAATTACTACAAATACAGGATTTAGTAACTTTTCGGAAGAAATATAAATATGTCCACATAGGACCTGTCAGATAGCTTTTAAACCCTTAACTCTGTTAGGACAAAATACCAGTCTTACTTGTACACTCAGGGATGGTCAATGGTTTATAAGGTAACCTGTCCTAATGCAATCCCTGCTGTTAGACTAACCTTTATGCGACTTGGATGACGTTCCACTTCTCCTAACATTATTCTACCCTTTATTGGCACAAACCCAGGAATATATAAATACACATAATACAAGTATATAATGAACATATTATGACATATATGGTCTCATGTGTTACTGTTAGGGTGGAGGCCTAACGGCGGCCGCCCACACACAAATATGCTCCTGTATTTGCTGTTGAATTATGTTTATTTGTTGTTTACAGAATTCTACCTGTTGTGTAGCCCATGACTGAAGATACGAATCTTGAAGAAATTTTAAATAATTATTACAACTTATAATATAAAATTCTAAAACATTTAATAAATCTACAAGAATATTAACAGAGGGCATACATCAAAGAAAGAAATACTTACAATCACAATCTTCAAAGCAGATTAATTCTTCAACACTTAATTTATATATGGGAGAAATGTTTACAAGATGAGAGAGAGAGAGAGAGAGAGAGAGAGAGAGAGAGAGAGAGTTTATGCTAAAACTTGAAATTTAAAAACTTATACTTACAGACACACTCTGCCTCAACAAGGGTAAGGTCCTTCCCTTTTATAATACAGAAAAGAAAACGATAAGATAAGGTGGAGGATAGGTGGCGCGTCCTGAATGGTTAGAGTCGATCTTCCTTATCCTCAAGCTGAGTTGATCTTATTGTAATTCAACAACCTTATCTTCAATCTGTCGGTAGCTGACTGGATGTCAGACAAAATATCTACTTTTCTGAAAGTTGATGTACTGGTTTTTGTTTGTTTATGCCGACGGTTTTGCTGGAGGGGGAAAAAGCCTATCAAGCTTTGCCTTTACCTTTTTTTTTTTTTTTATCTTTTTCTTTGTCTATTTTGTCTGCAATCATACTGGTAAGTGAATCCCAAAAATCACCAAAATTGGGTTCGTCATCTTCTGGTGCTTGTGATTCTCCGGCTAAAATAGCAAATTCATTTTCATCCTGGTCAGGATCTTCATGATCTTGGCTTGTGGTAACAGATTTCATGGAGGTATCATCATTGGAAATAGTTTGGAGAAATTGTTCCTTCATAAAATCCATACTTTTAATAGTTAATTCTGTTTCTGACAAATTAGGATATTTTTGTCGTAATTCTGTTTGGATTTGTAAAAACGGATTTTGAGTAACTGGTTGGCTGGGAATAGCATCCCAACAGGCTTGAGAATGTGCCTTAATTTTCTAGACAGTTTCTGGTAGAGTAGGGTTCATACCCTTATCCCACCATCTCACAAAGAAAACTCTTTTGAGACGTGGGATCTTATTCTGATAATCACACTGAAAGTCCCATTTCCAAATCCATGGAATACCAAGATGGATTGTAAAATGGACTAAGGATTTTGTGATAGAAATAGCCTTATTTACTGGTAAATGGGAATATGCAACTTGCCATTCATTATAGGCTTCCCTGATTGGTACTGGTAGAACTTCTGATTGGTACTGGTAGAACTTCTAACTGTAGTCCAAATTTATGCCACCAAACAAGGAACCAAGAAAGGACATTGTTTTTAAGGACATCAGGGCAGTTGCGAATAAACCAAGAATGGTTATTAATAGGATTTTGGTAGGAAAAAGTTTGAGTAAAAGCATCGATATAGTCCCAATAACTACATCGTGTTTCCCTGTTACAAATATCAAGTTTGCTAGTAGTATGTGGATGGATGCCCCATGTGGTAATGGGCATAATGTTTTTGATAGTGATTTTGCTATACTGAATTGCGCTAGCTGTTTTAGAGGGATCATGCAAAGTATGCTTGATCTCCGCTGCTTCTGTTTCAATGAGTATCTGTTCATAAACATATCTGTATTAGTCAAAATATGGAGAAAATTCTGTGTAGTAAGATACTTATGCTTGATTTCCCATGGATCTAACATCCATTGTTCATCTGCTGGTTCAATATAGAGGACTGTTTCCTTAGTAATACTGTTAGCGGTATACTATTCTTCAGGCGTAAGGAGAATATCCTTAACTGTTTGACTGGATTCACCTTTACTGATAGAGCCTTGCAGCCTTGGAAATTCTGTTTGGTAGTAGGCCTCAGCGGCCCCGGCCTCTGCTAGTGATGAGTTTACTGGGCCTTGTAAATTTTCACGGGTTAGAAAATCGGGTAATGAATTATGATCACCTTTAATATATTCAATATCAAAGTTGAATACTGATAAAATACTTTGCCATGTAGCAAATATCTATTTAGATGCTAAATTTAAAACATCTTTTTTTACAATCTGTTTAGCTGCAGAACAATCAACTCAAATAAAGAAATGTTGATTGAGAAGATCATCCTGGAATTTGAGCACACATTTGACAATGGCTAAACATTCCAGTTTAGTAGTTGGATAATTTAAAGTTGGTCCTTTTCAACTACCGGAGTGAAAACGTAAAAGTTGTTCTGTTGAAGTGGTAGGGTTAACTTGTTTCAAAATACCACCATAACCCTAGTTAGAAGCATCTGTTTCAACAATTTTCTTCCATGATGGATTAGGAAGATGAAGGCAAGGAAGTTGCTTAACTTTAGCCTTAATTTTCTATACAGCTTGGGCATGTTCCATAGTCCAAGGAGAAGGATTTTTCTATAACTGATTATATAAGATGGATGCATCCATAGTTAATTGATGATAATAGTCTTAAATACAATTCAGACTTCTAAAAAATCGATGTAACTGAGTTTTATCTTTAATTTCATCAGGAAATTTAGATGCAAACTCTATGCTTCTGTCAATAGGTATAATACTACCATTATGAATATTATGACTCAAAAATCGTACGATTGTTTAGAAAAGTTTCATTTTTGGTGCAGAAATGACCAGATCATTTCTGATAATAACATTCTTAAAAATAGTAAGATGTTTGATATGCTGATCAATGGAAGATGAAAAAAATAAGAAAATCATCTATGTAACATATTGCAAATGCTATATAAGTGTAGACACCCCATTTTTGATTGCCTATAAGATTTGGGTTCTACTGATTGCTTACTTGATGGTGCAGGCTATCTTGTGCAAAGGGTTTGATTTTTTCAGCAAGGAGAACGTCAAATCCCAAACCTCACACCCCTTTTTGGACCAATGCCTTTTGACCAAAATGATTTTTAGACCTTCGAACCCAATCTTTCAAAATATTTTTGAAAAAAAGTTTCTACGATGTTCCGAGACTCGCATTTCGTTAAATGTTGCACTTTTTGGTAAACCGAGCAAGGACAAAGTGGAAATGAATGAAAGAGAGGTGAATTCTTTGGAACAAATCTTTAAAACACCTTATTTAGGGGTTTGGAGTGGAAGAAAATTGGAGGAGAGGGAAGAAACCTAGTTGGAGGAAGAAGTTGGACATGAACCGTTAAGAGAGAGTCGAGCAACCCTTGCTAAATCAGGCCTATCCATTTGGACACTTAGATTTCATCTATGAGGCCACCACCATTGGAAAGCTTACTTTCGGGGCTTCAGTTTAGACTCAAGAATGACCTGCAAAGGAGTCCAGATGAAAGAGATATGCCTGTTTGACGTCGGGGCCAGAACCAGTTTTTTCTGTTGGCCACTGGTAGAGTGTGCCGGCCACAAATGGAGCTTGCTGGCCATAGGTCGGCCAAGAGTGACCCTTGTCGGCCACAAGTGTCCAAAAAGCTTAGAATTTGCAGATCTTTTCCTCCAGTTGTTTCACACTACTCCAGCTGTCTCTAATTCAGATATTTTCAACCCGAAGCTCATATATTGCTATATATGGAGGCCATACCTCTCATATTGAAGGGTTAGCAAATTTTGGGAGCCTCTCTCTCTAAAAATCCTCTCTCTATAATTCTCTCTCTCTTGCCCTTTTGTGCATAGAAGTAGAGATACACTTCTCCTTTGCCTAGACATCCTTGACCAAAGTTGCTTATCTTTGGGTTGAGATTTCTTGGGACCTTCTTTGAGCTTTGGAAGATGTTTTCAGCTTGATTTGGTGCCTCATTTGTGCCTAAAGTGTGCTTGGCTTCAAGAGGTATAACCCTCACCTTTTAAACTTGTTTTGCATAGCTTGTTTCACCATCTTTTGTACTGTTTTTGGTCTGGTTTTGAACTACAAAACCTTTTTTTTTAGTCCTAAAAACAGTGGTTTAAGGCCTTTTTGTGTTGAGGGGTGGCCCACCCTTCTAGTTTCCTAATTGTGTGAGCTTTTGTGCCATTTTTAGCATACTTAAATCAAAATTTTTGGGCCTTTAAACCACTGAAATTCAGAGTTATTTTAGTGGTGGAAAGCATGTTTTGAAGTCCAAAAATGGAGGGGTTAACCTCCTCTTCTTGTGTCTCTCTTCCATGCCTAGTTAGCATTACATAGTAGCATGATTTTGCAGCTTAACTTAGCTTAATTTCAGCATGTTTTAGGCTCTGTTTTGACATATTTTTGCTACTGTTTTGGCATGTTTTAACTCTATTTTGGGTCGGTTAAGTCCTTCGAGGCTTGTTTTGCATGGCTATAGTGTAACGGTCTTCACTAGTTCATTGTTTTGAGGCTTTGAGCATAAAGTGTTTGAGTTGTTTGCATGTTGTAGCCTCATTTTGCATGTAATTTCAGCATCATAACCTCTGTCATGTGGTCATGTATTTCACTCTTTCATTGCTTTTGAGAGTTGTGCTTTGAGTCTCATTTGCAAGCTAACATGCGAGCATGTTTTTCTAACCTTTTGTGCGTAAATCTCAGCAAGTTTTAGCCACTGTTTTGACATGTTCTAACTTTGTTTTGAGCTGGTTTGGTCAATTAAGCTTTGTATTGCATGCCTCTAGTGTAGTGCTCTTCACTAGTTTAGAGTTTTTGGCTTTTGAACATGTTGTGCATGAGTTGCTTGCATGTTGTAATATCATTTTTCATGCCATTTTAGCAATGAAATATCTGCAACCTCCCTTATTTCTTCCCTTTTCATTTGCTTTGAGGGTTGGTTAATCTTAAGGTTGCGTTTAAGCTTGAGATAGAGCTTGTGCTTGTTTAAGGTCACTTCTTGGTTGGGGGTTGTCTCCCCCCTCTTAGGCCTTTTTTGGCCTCATTTTGTGCCTTTCTCTTTAGGCTTTGGAACCCCTTTATTTTGACCTTGTCACCACTGAAATCCAGAGGATTTTTAGTGGTGGAGAAGTGGTTTTGAGGTCATGTATAGGGGAGGGACACCCCTCTCCCTTTGTCTCTCATTTGCTTGCATTTAAGGCTCATAAAGGTAGCATGTTTGCTTAGCTTTATTTGACTTCATTCCAGTGGGTATTTGGTGTTAGTTTATCATCTTATACATCTGTTTCATATTGGTTTGATGGCCTATAGCATGCATCATGCACTTGCTTTGTAATCCCCTTTATCGTCATAATATGTATCATGCATTTAGACCATTATGCATGCATGTTTTGGCTCGACTTCAAGAAGCTTTTATCCATGTTTTGGTATGCTTGAGGTCTAATTTTGGTTGTCTGCCGTGAGAACCACGGATATAGAACAAGAAGCCGCGTTGAAGCGGTTTGTGCAAGAAAGGGATCAAAGCAAATAGGATGCTGGAAAAGCCCAACACCATACGGGGGATACTTGTGATGAGGGAATGATCAGAACGGAGCCGGACAACTATTTGTCGGTTGCCGAAGGTGCATGGTGGGAGGATGATGATCTGTTTTTGGCTCACACCGATGAGGATTAGGGTGAAGACTTGCCAGACAATACCTGGTATTCTGAGGAGATTGACCATATGATGAGGAGTGTGCGGTATTTCAAGCCCCCGTACTTAGACCAAGCTAAAGCCTCCGGGAAAGACAAAGAGGTTGAGAAGGAAAAGGAAAAACAGTTAGGAGAAGAGGCGGTGCTGAAATAGCTAAAGAAAATTCAAGCCGATATTTCAATATGGGGTCCGCTTATGGCTTCTCGAGTGCATCGACAGGCTGTACTATCAGTGATGGACATGGCCAATTTGTCCATTGACACGACTCCTAAACAACTTGTGGGATTGGTCTTCGCAGGAGGCACTGCTCCAACTTTAACTTTCTCAGATAAAAAACTGCCGCCAGAAGGCTCAGCACACAACAAACCTCTGTACATATCCGTGGAGTGCAGAGAAAAATGGGTGCCAATGGTGTTGGTCGATACTGGGTCAGCTATCAGCGTCTGTCCATCTCGTACAACTTATGTCGTCGGCCTGAAACTAACAGATTTCATGCCTACAGCCCAGGTGATTTGGGCGTATGACAATACAAGCAGAGAGGTTATGGGCATGGTATAGATCAGAGTTCAAGTGGGCCTAGCTCAACAGGATATTGAGTTTCATGTCCTAGATGTGCCAGCCACTTTCAATCTACTGCTAGGGAGACCTTGGTTGTAACAAGTAAAAGTTGTCTCTTTTACCCTTCACCAAATGTTGAAATATCCTCATGGGAAAGGAGTGGCTATCGTCTTTAGGAATTGATCTATACATCCTCCGCCAAAGGTAACTACACCTGTGCTGGAAATTATTCATGGTGAGGAGGATGTATTCCTTTCAGGGTTCACTCTAGTTGACGCCCGAGCATTGCAAACTACCTTGGCAACTAATAAGGGCTCGTATGTTAATGCCCAATCAATCTATTTCATGAACAAGCTCCAATATGTGCCAAGAGTGGGGTTGCGGAGAAGTGGTCGGAAGGGTGTCACAGCACTAGCCAATGTGCCACATAATCTGCATGCCTTTGGTCTTGGCTATACGCCCACCAAAGAGGATTGGGTTAGGATAGGAAAATAGATGGCAGGCTGAGCCAGAGCTAAGCAGACCGGGAAGCGTTATGAACTTGTTCACAAGCCGATCCGGGGAACATTGAACAACCATTTTGTTCGGGAAGGGGAAGACTTCCCATTTTGCGGCTTTCCCGAGCCTTGGTTGAATTTTGAGAAGTAGCGTGTTCCTAGATTTGAAATCTTCTTTGACTTGTAGTTGTAAGACAGTGATATAGAGGAAAGAGTTGAGCCAATAACTACTGAAGCTGAGAAGAGCATGGAAAATGACTCAGAAAACAGCGAACTTGAAGTAGGGGCAACACTGGCATGTCTCCTTTCAGATTCTCCAGTCGACTCAAAGAGCTTGGGGAATAACCTGACCATCTCCATGATAAAGGACCAATCGGGTGTGAACCCTTCTAGCAGCATTTTGGTTGCATCTGAAGCACCATCTCTTATCTGGCAGTTGGAGGAGGGCTACCTGTCTAGTATTTCTGAGTCGGGTAGTGAACCAGAATCTGATTCCACAGAATCTGTGGAGTCGGAATCAGATTTTGGTTCTTCTGAGTTTGAGTCCGGTATTCCTGGGGTTGATAACCCAGATGCCAAGGTCTTGTCCAGGTCCTTTTTTTCTTTTATTTTTGAGTCGGTTGTAACTGAAGAGCCGGATGAGCTGGACCTTATGAATAAAAATGGTGTTGCAGACTTTGAATATTTCTCTATGCCACTTGTTTATTGCATTGATAAGGATTTTCAAAATTTTAAAGAAAACGAAGAGGAAGGAATTCCTCTGGTTTTGTAAATTTTGATTAATCGAGAGAAGGAGAGTTTTGCAAAACCCCTTGTGATGAAATGATTGCTTTTAATGTGGGTACTGAGAAGGATCCGTGTCTGGTCCAGATCAGGTCCACGTTGTCTTCAGAGGAGCACGAACGCTTAGTCGCTTTATTAAAAGATTTCAAAGATGTTTTCATGTGGTCCTACGAAGACATGCCTGGAATCGATCTTGAGATTGTACAACATCGGATCCCTCTCGACCCCGAGGCCCAACCCGTCAAATAGAAGTTGTGGAGAATACGCCTGGATTGGGCTTTGAAGATTAAGAAAGAGGTCACCAAGCAGATCAGTGCAGGGTTTTTGCTAGTATCTGAATATCTAACTTGGTTGGCCAACATTGTTCCAGTCCCAAAGAAGGATGAAAGAATCCAGGTGTGTGTGGACTTCAGGGATTTGAATAGAGCCAGTCTGAAGGATGACTTTCCCCTACCATATATTTATGAATTAGTGGACTTCACCGCTGGCCATGCATTGCTCTCTTTCATGGATGGATTTTCTGGGTATAACCAGATTTTGATGGCACCCAAAAACAGAGAGAAAACCACATTCACTAAGCCGTGGGGAACCTACTGCTATCGGGTGATGCCATTTGGACTAAAGAATGCCGGGGCTACCTATCAAAAAGCTGCAATCACTATTCTGCATGATATGATCCATAAAGAGGTTGAGGTGTACGTGGACGACATGATTGTCAAATCCAAATAAAGGGAGGGCCACTACACCGCCTTGAAGAAATTCTTTCAACTGATTAGAGAATACAAACTAAGGTTGAATCCATAAAAGTGTACTTTTGGCATAACAGCAGGGAAAATGCTGGGCGTCTTAATCACACAGAGGGGCATTGAGGTAGATCCTTTCAAAATCAAGGCCATCCTAGAAATGCCATTAGCAAGGACTGAAAAGGAGGTGCGAGGCTTTCTGGGTAAAGTGCAATTCATAAGACGGTTTATTTCAAAATTAAGCTTGACTTGTGAACCACTTTTTGGTCTCTTGAAGAAAGGAAAGAAATTTTGATGGGACGATCGATGTCAATTTGCTTTTGAACAGATCAAGTAGTACCTTTAGAATCCACTTGTGTTGTCGCCACCAGAGCTGGGAAAGCCTTTGATTCTGTATCTGTCAATAACGGACACAACGATGGGATGCATGCTTACTCAGGAATCTGAGGAAAAGGTAGAGAAAGCCATCTATTATTTGAGCAAGAAAATGCTGGAATATGAGACTCGTTACACCCCACTGGAGAAAGCTTGCCTAGCCTTGGTATGGGCTACCAGGAAGTTATGGCACTACTTGTTAGCTCACTCAATAATTCTGGTTTCGAGATTAGACCCCATCAAATATCTCTTTGAGAAACCAACTCTTACGGGTAGGCTAGCTCATTGGCTGCTTCTTCTTTTCAAGTTTGATCTGAAGTATGTTACTCACAAGTCAATCAAGGGAAGAGTAGTAGTGGAGTTCCTGGCAGATCACCCAGTGGAAGGGGATGAAGCCAGATGAAGCCATTCTGCAAGTCAAGGAAGAGATTTGGACAATGTACTTTGACGGAGTGTCTAATCAATATAGTTATGAGATAGGTGTGTTGCTGATAGCACCTGACAATTCCTATATACCTTTAGCGTTCAAACTCGAGTTCAAGGTATCCAATAACGAAGCAGAATATGAGGTGTGTATCGCGCTGGTTTGGAAATCGCCCTGGAACTAGGGGCAAAAAGATTGGATGTTATCGGGGACTCAAACCTAGTTATTTCTCAAGCCAATGGAGACTGGAAGGTCAAAGAAGAAAATGTGAAGATTATCACCAGACCCTAGACATTCTGATTCCTAGGTTTGAAAAGCTGACTTTCACACATCTACTAAGAGAGAACAACAGGTTTGTTGACGCCTTATCGACTCTATCTTCAATGATAGACATTCCGCTTAGAGTTCAGATGCGTCTGATCATCATTGAGCAAAGATGCACATCGGCTTATGAGACTGTCACCGCAATAGATGAAGCGCAAGATCAAAACCATTGGTACTATGATATCTAGAACTTTTTGGAAAATGAGGTTTATCCACCAGGGGCAAATGCTAAGGACAAAAGGGCAATACGGCGGACGACCATCCAATTTATCATCTATGGAGGTAAACTGTACAAGAGAGGTCATCTAGGAATGCACAAGTTATGTGTTGAAGCAGAGGAATCAAAGCGCCTAATGGAGGCCATCAATGGAGGAGAGTGCAGAGCACATATGAATGGAGTAATGTTAGCCCAGAAAATTCTCAAGCAAGGTTACTACTGGTCTACTATGGAAGAGGATTGTATTGGCTTTGTTCGACGATGCCACAAATGCCAAATTCATGCCAATCACATGAACATCCCGCCGTCGAAGTAGTACAACATGACTTCACCATGGCCTTTCTTAATTTGGGGAATTGACGTCATCGGCACAGTTATACCGAAAGGGTCGAATGGGCATGAATACATTCTAGTGGCAATTGATTACTTCACGAAATGGGTGGAAGCTTAGTTATATGCAGTGTTGAAAGCAGCGCGTGTGGCTAAGTTCATCCGAAACAACATCATTTGCCAATATGGGGCCCCAAGCGAGATCATTTCAGATAATGGTTCTAATTTCAAGAAAGAAGTGATCGACTTGTTGGAGAAATACAATGTGGCTTTCCATAAGTCATCTACATACCGGCCACAAACCAACGGAGTTGTTGAGGTCGCCAATAAGAACATCAATCATATTCTGCAGAAAATGGTTGAGACTTACAGGGACTGGCTAGACAAATAGCCATTCGCACTCTGGGGCTACAGAAGTTCAATCCAGACGTCTACAGGGGCAACTCCTTATTCTCTCGTCTATAGGATGGAAGCTGTTCTGCCAATTGAAATAGAAGTTCCGTCATTGCGAGTCATGGCTGAGTGTCAAATAGCAGAGGTAGACTGGCAACAGAGCAGGTTTGAAGAGTTGATGTTGTTTGATAAGAGAAGACTGAAAGCACTGTACCATATTCAGGGTTATCAACACAGGATTGCTAGGGCCTTTAACAAGAAGGTTAAGTCTCAGAATCTCAAAGAGGGGGATTTGGTGCTGAAAGACAACCGAGCTCTCATCTATGACCCTAGGGGCAAGTTCAGACCTAATTGGATTGGTCCTTATATCATTAAAACTATCTGGTTGGGTAGAGTTGTTATTCTCATGGACAGTTGATTTGGACCTAGCCAGCCGTAAACACCTCCAAATCAACTGTCCTGTCCATGTGTTTGATCAGGTCATCTTTGTCTTTTCGTTGCCTAAGAGTTCGGTTGTGATCTTTACTTTGAGAGATGAACTGGTTATAGTGCTGAGCGGTGTGGTATTCAGTCAAGGGACAGTTTGTGATCTTTGGATTCGGGGTTGTACATCTCGAGGATAAATTCCATGCGTGTCAAGTGGTGATCCTTTTCGAAAATGGTTTTGAAAAGTTTTAATAAAAATTAATTTTGCTCAAATTTTACCTTTTACAAATTAGACCATTTTTGGACTAAAAGGAAACTTTTTAGTGCTCGCAACTTTAATTTCATTGATTTCAATACAAAGTTCTCTAACTCTCGATGCAATCAAAGTTGCTTTTATTATATTCAAAAAACTTGAAAAGAAAGATCAAAGCAATAAACTAGGGGCATAGAAGAATTAGGTGCTCCTGCATCCTTCGCTCGTGCTTGTGGAAGCTTCTGATGCCAAAGTGCCCCCGGTTTGTGTCTCATCTTCGAGCCAAGCTAAGCATTCGCTAGAAAGGGCGTAACTGAAACTAGGGGTAGGGGCCAATAGCTCTCTTGTGAACCTCGGATGGGGAATGAAACCAAATGTGAACCTCGGATGGGGAATGAACCTCGGATGGGGAATGAAACCAGGTACTCTACCCCCTCCTCTAGGTAGGCCTGATCACGCCTAAACTGACGCCTGAACTGGAACGGGAAATAGAACATGCAGTGCATCAAGCCGATCCACTGTATGCCAGGTTGCCAAGCCATGCTGTATCTTATCTCGGTCAGATTAAGCCAGGGGCAATGCCAGGCTATGTCAGCAGCAAACCTGTTGCACATCTATTCACACCACCACCTCTCGTTAGGAATATCTACTAGTCGCTGGCCAAAAAAATAGCCACGCGCTGAGTATTGAAGGCAAGAATCCACTACCTTCAGCTTATCCATGAGCCACACCTGGGAAGGGATGAAAGCAAATAGAGATCAAAGAATAGAGAGATGTACGTTGAGAGAAAAGTGAGAAAAGGGCTTTTAGAGAAAAACAGAGCATGAGTGCCAAGAGATGTGAGAAACACATATTAGAAATGGTGGGAAACATTACCTGAAGAAGTAGTGGGCTCCTTCCGAATCTGGTAGTCTCCTGTCAATGAAAGGCGTCTAAGCCTATCAAAGTCTCAGCCAGTGCCAAGCCAATGCAGCTCTTACCTTCTTTTAGGCCTTGCGCTACTTCGATCAAGCGAATGCTAGATCCGCCAAAACTAGGGGCAAGAAGGAAATGAGCTAGCATACATAAACAAAGGGCTTGCTGCCGAAAACCTCGCCAAAGACGGTCACCGCGGTCACCGGCGTTGGAAAATCGACAAATCAAATTGGAAATATCCAGTTCTCCATTGTGGACTAGAGATCGAGCCTCATTCATGGTGAGCCCACACATCCATCCTAAAGCTTGGGCATGACCAAAACGAGACTAAGGCATGACTTCCTCATCCCGCCAGGATTCCATTAGCACCTGAAATTCTCCAATTGTCGGGCACATTTCTTATCCTCCGAAGCATCTAGTCGCAGTATGAAGGAATGGAAAACAAAGTGGAGTCTGACTTAATGAAAAAAGTGCATTTATGCTAAAACCCCAAAAATTCACCTTTTCTGAGCCATCCAAAGTCGCAATCCAATCTGTGAGGTTTTGGGCAAGAAATGGCTCCATTTGTGGCAAAAACAACAGCTAGAATGAGTTCTGGAGAAGAAATAACGAAGTTGAAGCTTTTGTAGAAGATAAGGTAGTGAGTGGAAGCCAACTATCAACAATCTGGGGGTTTTGCGCATTAGCGGTCGGCAGGCCACTACTGTGGCCGACAAGCCATTGTTGGTGGCTGTTAACGTTCATCCATGGCTGGCAGATGGCCGGCAAACCCTCTATGTGGCCGGCAGCCTTGTTTTCTGTCCTTCTGTTCACCTTTGTGCTAAACAGTGCTGGAAGCATGTGTCTTGTTCTGCTCTTTATGTGTTTTTAGGTCTTGTTTTGAGCCCTTTTGTTTTTTTAGCAAGTTTATTAACTTATATTCGAGTTATTTTGTTTATCGAGTTGTTATTTTTGTTTATCGAATTGTATATTGTATTTTGTATTTTGGTTGTTGGTCGGTTCATTACCTGATTAAGCATTTTGTTTCAATCAAGCACTCGTGGCCAATTCAATTCAATTCAATTCCGTGACTATTTCATCCATATATGGTGCTCATTATGCAAAAAATGACAACACATTTATAAAAACTGTACTGATTTTATTTCGAACATGGCTTTTTACAAAAGAGGAGTGCAAGTTTTAAAGCAAAACAGAACTTACTAAAGCTATACATGTGCTAATTCTACTAACAAAAAGAAACTAAGCAAAAACTATAAGAAAATCAGCGCCAGCCATCTCAGGCTTGAGAGGCCCCCTTTGTCCTCTTCCTGGAAGGAGACTCAGAGTTGTCTCCATCAGCGCTGCTGTCTGACTCAGATGCCGAGCCAGAATCAGAATCATTGTTGCTCTCTGCCTCAGAGCCTGACTCAGCATCACCTCTATTCTTAGATCTCGAGCCGCCATCATCTCCACTCTTGGAAGACTCAGACTCAGACTGCAGACTCACTGCCTTCCCAGAGCCACTAGCCTCAGTATCGTCGTCGTCACTCAACACTGGCTCCGAGGGGCTCCTCCGGCCTCTACCAAGACGCTCCTCTCGGCTGCGTGCTAGGGCCCGTCTCTCCCTCCTCTCTGTTGCTGGATAAGGTGGTGATGGTGCAGGTGCAGTCACCGCTGCTGGTACTCTTGATATGGCCGAAACCTGAAAAGATACAGTATTGACGTATCAGATATAATGTATAGTTGCAGATGCAGTATGATGAAAGTGGTGGAATGCAATGAGCCAGATACAGTACAAATACAGTACAGTGTGTTAATGCAACATATCGGTGCGATATGACAAGGGGCAAAATGCATGTCGTGATATGAGTATCGGTGGCTCAGTGAGAATGATGTGCACAATAGTGTGAAAAATACTGAAATATGAGCAAAAAAAAAGGGGAAATACCTGGATGCCGTAGAGATTAAGCAGTGCCTTCCTCCTCAGTATCATGCTCTCGAACGAAGCTACTAGCTCGAGCAATCCCTCAGTGTACCCCGGGAGTGCCGGTAAATGTATTGGGAATGATTAGTGTTTGGAAGGAACAAATATCAGAAATAAAATGAAAAACTGGAGAAAATATGGTACATACCAGAGGTGCGTCATGAGCTCGGACGTATCTATGCCTGGCCTCCTCCAGCTCGATCAGAATCTGGTAGGACGTCCCGACCGACCTCCAGCATGTCAGCGTGGTCGGAATCTCTGGCCAACCGGTAACCTGTCTAGCGAGAGTGGCCCCTCCAGTCCTGGCCCTCGTCGCCCGAGTCCTACCCGCCATGGGGGCACCTGCTGCTCTGCCTACACGAGCACCCGTCAAGGGAGGCATGAGATGTGTTCAGATGAATGTCGAATAATCCCCCTCCCCGAGGAAATAGTCAGCATCCAAGCCCCCAGTGAATTGAATCATCTCCTAGAATGAGACGCTCTTTGTAGTCCTTATAGACGTGGGAGGCGTCATAGGAACTATCGGCTCAGGCAAACCCATGGTCTAGCACACGAACCGCTCTCCTAGAAAACAGGCTCGACAAACTGGGCCCTCCAATAGAAACTGAAAATGGGAGGCCCCCCAGGTTCCGACATACTAGTCTCTAACTCCAGTAGGCATTGCCGTCCATGGCTGCTAGGCAGTCTGCAAAAAGAGAATGCACAGATTGTTAGTTATCATCAGATATCAAAGTATGAATCAGAGCCGAAGTAAAGCAAAAATAATTGTGAGTTTTGGGTTACCTCATCGGCGGTCACTGTGTCGAAGTACCGGTGAAAGAATGTGAAGGTCTTTCGGGTCCTCTGCAGGCATCAGCCATCATACCGATGAGAATATGGCACGACAGGGGGCATCTCCACCTCCGGCTCCGGAGAAAGAGTCGGGAAATATGCATATACCCAGAGCTGCAAGGAAAGGCAACCGTGAGTATACAGTGTATAGAAAGTATAAATGCATAGAATGTAGAATGCAGAGTGAAGAACGGCAACAGTGAATACACAGTGTATAGATGTAGAGAATGCAGAATGTGCATTACAGAAAGCACAATGTATAGGTGTAAAGAATGCAGATGCAGTGTACACACAGAAATAGAAAGTAGAAAAAACATGAAGCAGAAGTGAAAGTTACACCGCACACCTCCCGGGCTCGCCAATAGCCTCCGACCCTGTTTCCTCTCCTGCAGGGCGTGGAGCTCATATACCCGTACAATGTGGTGAGGCCAACGCCGCCCCAATCATAGAGTTGCACCTGGGATGGTGTCACCAAGGCGCTTAGAAGATATAATCCTACAGTGTTCCACCTATTTGCAAACAAGGTGGTACCGAGGAGAAACATCAAGAAGCCCCAGGCATACTGATCAATCTCCTCTAGTGTCCGTGGCTTGCTCCCACGAAACTATTCTGCAAACCAACTGTATCGCACCATGGCTGGTTAGTATAGCAGCGGGCGTGCCCCCTAGCAGGTAGATCCAGGCGGCCTCCCACTCGCCCATGTCCATATCATAAGGGATCGAATGACTCCTTACTCTTATGCCAGTGAGCATGGAGAAATCGTAGGGAGTCATCGTTATCTCCCCAGTAGCAGAGAAGTGAAAGGAGTTAGTGGTATCCCACCACCTCTTTACCAATACTCCGTGTAAGGACCGACTAGTTATGTTATGGGAAAGACTGGAGCAGAACAAACCAAAAGCAACCGCATCTATGATATCACAGACCCTAGCAGGAAGCTCAAGGTACTAGTCCCTAGCGGTCGTTGCTCTATAGCCTCTAGTAGAGCGAGAGTCCTCCTGTGATCAAGATAATGATAACTGGGTGATAAAAGGGAGTTAGATAGAAGACAATGTGGGAAATACAATGCAAGAAATACAGTGAAATCAAGAAATGCAGTGCCAAAATGTAGAAAGAACATGAGGGTGTAGTGTATACCTCAGTGGCAGGAGAAAGGTGGGAGTCTAGCTCCCTAAGCAGGAGGTCCTCAGGTACGCACCACATGAATGCACTAAAATGTCTAATGCCCCCAAGTGGCAGTACGTGTGTCTGAGGATGATATGTAGCCGGATCAAGGGGTCGAATCATGAGTGGTAGTGGCTCTGGCTCGGGCTCTAGAACAAATTCTGTCTCGGGAGCAGGTGAAAATGCAGGTGGGACCTCTGGGGGAGCTCCGTCATGTGGTAGATCCTCTACCATCTGGAAAGAAGATGAGAAAGAGGTCAAAAATAAAGAAAAACGGAGAAAAAATGAGAAACTTTTAAAAAGTCAACCCTAGGAGAGAGAAAATAGAAAGAAAAGTCAAAGCCCAGGAAAAGGCACAAAACCCAAGAGAAACTTGAGGGAAACAAGCCTCAAGTGGTGAAACTCCAAGAAAAAACATCGAAATCAAATTTCAATCGGTTCAAAATGAAGGAAACAAAGAGGATTTAGTGAATAAACTTCGCGTAAGGCGTTGGAAAACGTGTAGAAAGCCCAGACCTAGGGAGAAAAAGTGTCTAGAGAGAGAGAGAGGGAGCAATTTTGACCTTAGGGTTGTGAGGAAATGAAGTGTGGTGGTGTGTATATAAAGACCCGAGCTGAAAAGACCAAAAAGTCCTCAATCTGTGACAGGTGGCCGGCAATGCTTTTCTGTGGCCGGCAGCCTCCTTCAGTGGCCGACTGGTGGCCGGCGGCCTCCTTTAGAGTCCTGATGCTGTTTTGTGTCCTTGGTTTCCAAGAAGTTTAGGAACGGTTCACTGTTGGGTTCAGATTATCTCTGTAGAAGTTCAAAGCTGTGTTTTTGGTGCACGATGTTCGTCACTTGTCAATATGAACGAGGTGTATCCTTTAAACATATTGTAATTCTTCCGAGAGGTAAATCAGAAGTTTCCATTGAATTTGCTTTTGTCAAATTATGCTTTTGTTTCTTGTATAGAGTGTACATTTTGCATGGAATATGCATTTCACATATATGCTGCATGCGCGTCTTGCATCCATTATGAATCACGCGTAGAATATGCTTTTGCTCTTGTTTTACACATAGAATATGCTTCCGTTCTTGTTGCACGTAGAACATGCTTTCAATTAACATTGTATCTCGGCTATTTTCCTTGCATAGAACATGCATTCTTACTGTATTACTCTTGTTAAGTTTCTTTCTTACACATGCACGATATTGTATGCACGGTTCATTCAGAGGAGTTCCGGATGAGTCATTCGTGTCTCGGTGGGAGAACTTGTATAGCTTTATAGCTAACATCATGAGTGCATCTGTCGCACTCACTCACTTACTTTGTGCATCTATCGCACACATTCATTTGCTTTCGTGCATCTATTGCACTTGTTCACTTTGTGCATCTATCGCACTTGTTTCACTTCATGCATCTATCACACTTGTTCACTTTTGTGCATCTATCGCACACCGCTCTGTTGTATGCGGTGGTTTTTTTCTCAAGACGCGTGAAATGCGGCCCTAGACGTGCGAAGGACGAGCCCGAGCGGCTTTTGTGTTGTGTCTCGGGACACATAAAACGCGGACCCCGAGTGGTCTTCCTTGTTTCTCAAGATGCGTGAAACGCAGCCCCGGGCGGTTCTCAGTTTCTCGGGATGTGTGAAACACGACCCTAAGTGGTTTTTTCTCAGTTTCTCAAGATGCATGAAACGCAACCGTAAGCGGTGTTTTTTTTTTCCTTGTTTCTTGTTTTGGTAAGGTTAGAGTGTGTTTTATCGCTTGTATCAAAACCTGTGTTGGTTTTAAGCTTGAAACTGCTCATTCATATGTTGTTATCTTACTTATTGCATGCATTCTTGCTTATCGCATCTTGTTATTGCTTATTGCATCATCTCGCATGATGATAAGTTTTCAAAATAGCCGGCTTCGCGTAGCGTGTAAGTCCAACCTTCAAACTGCTTTGCATGCATATCATGTGCATCGCCCAGAACTACGCTGCTTTGATTCCTTGCAAAGGGATACGTAGACAACCTATGGGCGTAACCATTTATTTTTTGTCTTGTTTGTTTGTCCAGGTCTTTCGACCTTGTGAAAATGGGTCATCCTCGGGCTTTGACGTTCATTTACATCATTTCATGACTTCCGAGTTCTACCAAAGAGGGGCAACTATAGACACCCCATTTTTGACCATCCTCAAGACTTGGATGTTATTGTTTGTGCACTCAATGATTATGATTGCATGTGCTTGTTTAGTGTCCGAAGTCCTCGGCAAAATGCCCTGTTTTTGAGCCTTTAAACCCCATCCATTCTGTGCCTTGTTTTGGACCAAAACCTTCAAGCCTGGAACCCTTGGTGGCTGCTGGCCACCAATTGAGGCTGCTGGCCATCAACTAAGGCTGCCAAATGGCCTACCAGCCACCAGTGTCTTTTTTCAAATATTTTGTTGACAGCTGTTCCAACTGTTGGCACAATGGGCTTCATCTCCATACACGTGTATAGATGGATATTTCTTAGCCAAATGCAAGTTTTTCTATATATAGGGGGCTGGCTGAGTTGGTCAACAAGATCCAAGAGTTGGTCAACAACTCTGACCGAGCTAACTGCCAAAAAAGAAAGGCTGGCTGAGTTGGTCAACACGGCCGAGTCAAACAAACAAAAAGTCCTGGCTGAGAAAAAAGACCACGACTTGCGCGAATTAGCAAAGATAGAAAAGAAAAAGGACACCAAAATCCAAGAGTTAAAAAATAAAATAGAGGACGCGGAGGACCAAGGTTTCAAGGAGGGCGAAGAAACCTACGTCCAATAGTGTAAAGCGGTGAAAGATATCTTTTTAAAGTGCAGCTGGAAGGCTGCAGCTGAAAAGCTCGGCCAGGCACATGACTCTGAAATATTCCTAAATCCTCCTTCCCATTTTATACCAAGCTATATGACGGACTATGCCAATGCTGTCCAGCAAAAGTTCCTTCAAGAGGAAGAGGAGGAGATCCCAGATCCAATTGACGTTCCTCTTGCTAATTTTGACCTCAGTCGCTCAATGACTTTTCCAGCTCGGCTGGAAGTGCCCAGTCAAACTGAGCTAACTTTAACTGGCGAAAGAGATATCACTGACTTGACTCAAGATGGTGAAGCTGGCAAGGTACGTGGTGACCTTGATACCGAGCTGGAGGATCTCTTTGTGTGACCGGGCTACTATTATTCTTCTCGTAGTTCTGTTTTTTTCTTTTATCTGTTTTCCTTTTGTAACCGGGCTATAAGCCCCACCTTTTGTAAACATATTCTCATTAATGAAAATTTTCGATCTTTTGCACGTATGGAATATTCTATACACATTTGAATGCATGCTTGGCCGAACTAACCACCTCGGCCGTACCTTATCCTGCCAACCTTCTTTGGCCGAGATACCTATCTTTGCTAAAGATTGCCAAATGCTGTGCTTGGTCAAACCTGTCAGCCTTCTCTAGTCGAGATACTCATCTCGGCTAAAAGTTGTCAAAACCCACCAATCTTCATTAGCGTAGATCCTTATCTTGACTAAAGAGTGCAAAAAGTTGTGTTTTTCAATCCTGCCAACCTTTTTTAACCTAGATCCTTATCTCGGTTAAAAAGTGCAAAAAGTTGTGTTGGTCAAACCTGCTAACCTTCTTAAGACTAAATCCTTATCTTGGTTGAAGAATGCAAAAAATGTTGGTCAAACCTGCCAACCTTCTTAAGCCTAGATCCTTATCTCGGTTGAAGAGTGCAAAAAATTTTGGTCAAACCTGTTAACCTTCTTTAGCCTGGATCCTTATTTTGGCTAAAGAGTGCAAAAAATGTTAGTCAAACCTGCCAACCTTCTTTATCCTAGATCCTTATCTCGGCTAAAGAGTGCAAAAAATGTTGGTCAAACTTGCCAACCTTCTTAAACCTAGATCCTTATCTCGATTGAAGAGTGCAAAAAACATTGGTCAAACCTGCCAACCTTCTTTAGCTAGATCCTTACCTCGGCTAAAGGGTGCACAAAAAAAAAAAAAAAAATTATTGGGAAAACCTACCAACCTTCTTTAGCCTAGATCTTTATCTCAGCTAAAGAGTGCAAAAAATGTTGGTTAAACCTGCCAGCCTACATTGCCGCTCAGTCGGGCAATGAGTACAAACTAGTTTACAAATAGAGGAATACAAGTACTGAAAGAAATTATACTGGAAAAAAATGTATACTTGTTTTATTGAATGTCAAAAAGAAAAATTACAAGTGTCTGAAGAGCTAAAGATAAAATACTTTGAGATTTGCAGTGTTCCAAGGCCTTGGGATAACTCAATCGTCTACATCTTCGAGGTGGTATGCTCATTTTCCTGCCAAACCAGTCACCCTGTACGGTCCTTCCTAGTTGGGTCCTAATTTACCATCTCCAGGCACTAGAGTGTTTACCATTACTTTGCGTAGCACCCAATCTCTAATCTTGAATTCCCTTCGATGCACCGCCTTGCTGTATTTTCTAGACAATTCTTGTGGATATGAGGTGATGTGGACCAATGCCCTTTCTCTTCGTTCGTCAGCCAGATCTAGCTCCAAGGCTATGGCCTCTCCATTTATATTAGGATCAAAATTTTCGCTTCTAATAGTGGAGAGGCCATTTTCTAGGGGGATCACTGCCTCCATGCCATAAGCCATGGAAAAAGACATTTCGCCAGTCGACCACCTAGGTGTAGTTCAGTTTGCCCATAAGACGTGAGGAAGTTCTTCAGCCCATTTCCCTTTCACTTTTTCTGGTCTTTTCTTTAAACCATCTAAGACTACTTTGTTGGAGGCTTCATCCTAGTCGTTGGCTTGGGAGTAGGCCGTTGTAGAGTTGTAGAATTTGATTTTATGCTCTTCACAAAACTTCAGAAGATTCTCTTATCAAATTGAGTGTCGTTGTCAAATATCAATGCCTTGGGAATTCCAAACCAGGTTATAATGTTCTACCAAACAAACTTTTTTACATCCTTTTCTTTAATGGATGTGAGCGCCTCAGCATCCACCCATTTTGTAAAATAGTTTGTTGCCGCGATAAAAAACTTTCTGATGCCCAGCGCGGTTGGAAGCAATGCCATTATGTCTAAGCCCCACATTGCAAAAGGCCAAAGGCTGAACAAGGCAAGAGCTCTCTAGCTGGCTGATGGATTTGATGCGTGAACTTCTAACATTTCTCGCATTTCTTAACATACTTCTCTGTGTCTGCTTGCATGTATAGCCACCAATACTGTCATGACCCGAACCCGCCCCTATGGGTTAAGGACATAACTGGCCAGTAATCAAGGGATTACCTACGGCCTCAATCCATTCCAGACATAACTCAATAGAGTAAAGGGGCCAAACGGAATCAATTTCCAACATTTTTCCATAGAGCTGTGCTTGTATGACACGTCATAACAATCCATACATATACATGTTAATAACTCATGTCAAAATATGTACTAACACAAAGTTCTGTACATATAGGATCATTCAAGTCTAAGTCAGCCAATCAAAACTATATACAAACGTATCCAAAGTCCTCACCAACATGACAAAATATAACAAGATAACAAAAGGGCGAAGACGAGTCTCGTGCTTGAGACATAAGGGCTGACTTTTCAAAACCTTGGTTGTTCCACACAACTTCACTGTGGCTGGGTTTGGACCTCTCTTGGCTCACCTACAAACACGTGAATGAGCATGAGCAAAAGCCTAGAGAATAATATCAAACACGGAAAATACACGAACAGTATTTAGAACAATATACACCAAACGGCCTTGGGCCCAATTCATATTTCTATCAGGCATATATATAAATATGTATAGGTCAAGTGACTGCGATTCCAAACACATCAAACGGCCTTGGGCCCAATTCATTCTTGTCCGACGGCCTTTGGCCTAATCATTTGTTTCATACGGCCTCTGGCCCATCCATTTATGTCATACGGCCTCTGACCCATTCATTCATGTCAAACTGGCCTTTGGCCCATTCATTCTTCCATTCATGTCAGACTAGCCTTTGGCCTATTCATTCTTTCATTCATGTCGGACTGGCCTTTGGCCCATTCATTCTATCATTCATGTCAGACTGGCCTTTGGCCCATTCATTCTTTTGGCGTAGCAAACATTTGTCCACCCTTCAAATTAACGAACTTATAAGACTTACATAGAAGTACGCAATTGGACAAACATCGTACTTCAGATATCTTTATTAAGATATTACTCACAGTGATCGGCTGGATGATTTGTCCCAGAGCTCGACCCTACACATTCCATGAACACAATGGGTCACAAACAATCCAATTCGTTCTTAATTCACATATTCCTCTTTAGGCTTCTTTCTTATTCTTTTAATTCATTCATAATGCTCAATGCATGCCTAAAAGTACTTAGAAGTGAAAGAGAACGGAAAACGAAACACATAACATCTTTACAAAATTTTTGAAACAGGGGTCCCTGCTCGAGCGTGGACTTCCCCGCTCGAGCGGACCCATGAGGTCTGCAAAAGTACTGGTTAAATCATTTTTACGCTCAAGCGTGAACTCAGACGCTCGAGTTGAAGGCCATTCTATATAGCTCCCCCACTCGAGCGTGAACTTCCCCGCTCAAGCGGACGTCATGTCTGCAAAATATTCTGGGAGCTCATATTTTACGCTCGAGCGGACGTCAAGAATTCTGAATTTTCTAGAACTTGTTCTTGAGCTCAAACTCAACCTCCAAAGGTTCAAAACTCATAATTTTGGTTCCAAAAACATGCAAATACATTATATATCATGAGTATACAAGCAAGATGAGGTCAATTGCTCAAAATCATGGTCCAATTCTTCAAAATAAATCAACATTTCTTGGTGTAATCAAGGCTCATGCATTCAAATCTCATATGAGCTCCATATCTCCAATAATCAAACATGCATGTCAAAAATATGGTGCAAATGGTGTTCATTCTCATGAAGCTCAACTAAAACCATGCTTGCATGTATGATTCAACCCACAATCTTTCATAATTCACATATTACATGCTAGATTATGTAATTTCATAGGAATTTTCTACATGCATGCACACATGGACTTCAATCTCAACTTAATCAACTCAATTCATGATCTAACTCACCATTTAAGCTTCAATTCACAAAATCACAACTCAAACTCATGAATTAAGGGTTGATTACTCACCTAGGAGCTTTAATCTTCCAAACTTATGCTTAATTCTTGGGTGTTGCTTCAAAATTCTTAAGCTTCTTGATCAAACCTTCAATCTCCTACATTCTGCCTCTCTAATTTGGTTCTCTCACTCTCTAGAGAGCCAAAATCAGCCAAAATGAAATAAAAGAGAGGATTTGAGTGTATAAGGGTCCTTTATATAGGCTCTCATAAGCACAATTAATTAAGATTAAATAATTGAGCACTTAAGCACCAATTTAATCTATTTAATTTGGTCCGAATCAATTTTCAATTAAATTTCACCATAGGCTCAAAAAATTACGCCCATCACAATGGCGCAGTCAATTTCGGGTTCCGCGGCCGATAGGGCCTTCAATTTAAATTTCAAAGCAAATAATCAAACAGATATTCCTACGGTGAACAGATAGAAATTCAAAATCACATATTTTCAGATAAATGGAACGCAAAATCATATCAAACACATAATCACATTCACAATAAGGGCCAATTAGCATAATACAGAACAGGGTTATCACAGTCTTCCCCCCTTTAGGAAGTTTGGTCTTCCAAACTTAATTTACCTTCGTCGGGAAACAAATGTGGATAGCGTAGGCGCATTTCATCCTCTTTTTCCCACGTGGCATCCGTCCCATAGTGTTTTTTCCATTCTACTTTCACCATTGGGATGGACTTGCTTCTTAATTGTTTCACTTGCCGGTCAACAATTCGTTCCGGCCATTCGGCATACTCCATATTTCCATCAAGAACTACCTGGTGATAGTCGATCATGTGAAACGAGTCTCGAAGATAACCCCTTAACATCGACACATGAAACACATTATGGATCTACTCAAATCCTGGTGGCAAAGTAACTCTATAAGCAACTGGGCCAAGCCTTTCTAGAATTTGAAACGGCCCAATGTAACGGGACGACAGCTTGCCCTTCTTTCTAAACCTGACTTGGCTTTTCATCGGAGACACACGGATGAACACATGGTCACCAACCTCATACTCAAGAGGTCTTCTTCGAACATCTGCATAATTCTTTTGTCGGTCCTGAGCTATTTTGAGCCTCTGTTGAATGATTTTGATCTTCTCAGAAGTGTCTTGCACAATTTCAGGCCCAAGTAAAGCTCTATCCCCGACTTCTATCCAACAAATCGGTGATCTACACCTTCTACCATAAAAAGCCTCGTATGGTGCCATACCGATGCTGGAGTGGAAGCTGTTATTGTATGCAAATTCTACAAGTGGCAAATAGTCTTCCCAACTCCCCTGAAAATCCAAGGCACACATCCTTAGCATATCTTCTAACGTTTGTATGGTCCGTTCTGATTACCCATCTCTCTGCGGATGGAATGCAGTACTAAATCTCAGTTCTGTTCCCATAGCTTCCTGCAAACTCTTCCACAATCTAGATACAAATTTCGGATCCCTATTTGACACAATAGATATCGACACTTCGTGTAAACGGACAATCTCATCAACGAATATCGTAGCCAGTCTATAAGCATTAAATGTAGTTCTAACTGGTAAAAAATGTGCAGACTTAGTCAGTCTATCGACTACAAACCAAATAGAATCCATACCTCGAGGAGTCCGAGGTAGACCAACAACGAAATCCATAGTCACATGCTTCCACTTCCATTCAAGAATAGGGAGAGGTTGAAGTAGACCGCCCGGTTTCTAATGTTCAGCTTTAACTTGCTGACATTGAAGACACTTGGACACATATTCTGCAATTTCTTTCTTCATTTTAGGCCACCAATAGCTTTGTTTCAAGTCCCGATACATTTTATTGTTACCCAGATACATAGCAAACACTGATTTATGGGCTTCATCTAAAACCCTTTTCTTTAGTTCCAGAATATCTGGGATACACATTCGGTTTCGAAATCTCAACACTTCGCCTTCAATGCTGAACTCTGCCTTCGGACTTGTCTCAAATTCATCGATCACTTTCTTGAGGAATTCATCCTCTTTCTGTTTTTGTTTAATTTCATCAATGATTGCCGGTTCGGCTGAAATAGCGGCTATCAATCCGCCCTGTTCACACAATACCACTTCAATTTCAGACTTCTCAAAATCTTGCAAGATCTCTTTCTGCTCAGTAAGCAACCAAGCCATACTCCCTGTTGATTTTCTGCTCATGGCATCAGCAACTGTATTAGCTTTCCCGGGGTGATACTGAATCTCAAGATCATAGTCTTTTATCAGTTCGAGCCATCTCCTCTGTCGCATGTTCAACTCCTTCTGCGTGAAGAAGTATTTCAGACTTTTGTGATCCGTGTAGACTTCACACTTTGCCCCATACAAATAATGCCGCCAAATTTTCAAAGCAAAAACAACTGCAGCCAATTCTAAATCATGTGTTGGGTAGTTCTTCTCATGTGGTCTCAACTGACGGGAGGCATAAGCAATAACCTTTCCATTTTGCATTAGTACACAACCCAAACCTTTATAAGATGCATCACTGAAAATTACAAAGTTTTTCGTACCTGTGGGCAATGTCAATATTAGTGCAGTGGTCAGTCTCATTTTCAGTTCATGAAAGGTAAATTCTCTTTCGTCATTCCATTCAAGTGATTGCCCCTTGCATGTCAACTGGGTAAGAGGTACAGCTATCCTTGAAATTTTTTCACAAACCTCCTGTAATAATTGGCTAGGCCCATGAAACTACGGACCTCTGTCACATTTGTCGGTGTAGGCCAATTCACAATTGCCTCTAAGGGGGGCCCTGCTGCTACAGTTCGGGCTCGATTTTGTGTCATGGTTCTTAATCTGAACCAAAGAGTCCAAATCCGACAAATCGTTTTGAGAAACAAATTTTTAGAAAAGAAGTGCCAAACATGGACTGCTTTGCCAGATACAGAGTCGCCACCTAAATATTTTTTATGAGGGAATTTAGGAAACCCTGACACGGTACCGAAGGCCACATGTCCGTCATCACCAGAGTTGCCTCGGCTCGGGAGCTAGGGTACGATTGGGGAAGGTCAGCTATGAGCACCCCTTCTCGCCCGATCCGAAGATCGGCCTCTACTAACCGTGATATCCATTTTTGAAAACATTATGTGTTCTTATTCCAATTGTTAGCCTAGAATTACTATGTTATGCGCACAACAAACAAGTATAGACTAGATTGCCTAATTTGGAAATAAGCATTGCATATCCGTTTGTCTTGGAAAAATATTTTGGAATTTGCTACCCACAAGTAGGCTAAAACACGGATTTCAACGAGTGTTTCCAACTCAGGCAATCCAACCTTCACCCACAGGCATTCAAACAGTTTATCACATAAGCATCTAGCCACATGGTAAACATGCTGTTATGATAGCATTCACACGCATGCGATATGCTAAAACATGAAAATACTTACATCGTACTCCGAGCCAAAACAATAAACTCGTTAGTAAACGATGCATGTTCCAAGTCCATGTTTGAATGTCTAATGCAACACATACAGGATGCAGTTAGAGTAGGCTCGGCTAACCTAAACATGGTATGTGAAATGCAATCAGTTGATGCACGTATTCAATTTGGATTTGAAATATAAATGCAGTTAGCATGATGTACCGAGCCCGGTGCATGCAAGACAAATGTATGGATGCACGCATGCATAGCATAAGGTATGCAAATTTAAATATGCCCTAGTCTACCATCATAAGCAGGTAAATAAAAGGGAAGAAAGAAGTGGGGGATTGGAAGACATGCACACACTCACCCACACTTATTACAAATTTACCCTCGCTCGGAGGGATCAAAAGAATAATACAGGTTAAATAACGAATTAACTCACCTAGCTAATTAATTATTACAAATCACCTAATTAGTTAACAAACCAACTAAGCTAGGAAAAACAGTAAACCGCCTCGGGAAGAGAGCTCGATGCAATGCATGCTGGGTCTTGCTCGGGAATTCACTGCCATGCGCAATCTGCCTCTGTTTTCCCTGCTCTGGTCCTCTGAAGACTGTCAAAGTCTTAGAGTTGCTTCTCTGGACATTGGGAGATACCACCAGCTGAGTATAATGGTCACCGGTAGTGGTCTGGTGGTCATCGGCACATAATGAATCCATCGGCTGCCAGTTTATTGCCGGTCGGCACTCTATGAAGTCGATCGGCAGAGAATGCCTGCAGAACCTGTTTGACAGCAGCAGAGGACAGGACTTTGCATGGCAATACAATTCAGGCCATATATGCACCAATCATGTTCCTTATCATGTGAGTGAGTCAAAGGGACATGCTCTTTGGTTCTCGGACCATCAATCGTGCATTTCCATGCGTGATGGCCCAAGTGACCAAGTATGCACATTTTGATGTTAAGTGCAATGCAAACCAACAAACCAAAGGGGTCCAATCGCTATCACTAAATCAAGGGACAAGATATGCATGTTCAATGCAACCTAGGCATGTTAGCTAGGGATGCAACATGGCAATGCAAACAAGCAAGCAATGAACAAGCATGCAAGCTAGTGGACATGCAAGACATGGTGCAATCAAAGCATGCAAAGTGTAAGACATGTAACCACATGTAAAGATTGGACTTAAACATGATTTGGGCAGCCCTAATTAGGCCCAAAACGGTGGCCATAGTACCCAAAATGAAGGACTAAAACACACACACACATGCATGCAAAGGATGTCCAATATTTCAAGCATTTAAAAGCAATTCTCAAGCACAATTAAGAGAATGCAAACATGGATAAATGACATGCATTAAGCTCTGAAAATTATGCAAGAATATGGTGCTAAACCAAGCAAACAAAATGGGCTAAGCATGCAATAAATGGCCCAAGTACTTGAAGCAAGTCAAAGGGACTTGAACCATGGCTAAGCCAACCAAGCCTCACAAGGCCTAGGGGGCTTAAAACAGGTCCAAGGCAGACCTAGACCATGCAAAGGGGACCCCCTAGATGGCATCTAAGTGGCTCAAATTCAAAGGTATGTACAATGGCCAAAACATGGAGCATACAACACAAGCTCATAAGGCATCAAAGAGACAACCAAGGTAAGCATACCAGCATGCAAAGGGGACTGAAATGACATGGTGGATAGTTCCAAACCACTAAATCATTGCAAGAATGTCATGCTATACATTCACACACTTAAGGCCAACAAGCCGGAATGCAAAGGGGCTATACTATGCATGCCAAAGCCGACCCAAACAACGTAGGACATACCTTAAACATGACAAAATATGCACAAAAGCTTCACAAAGCTAAGCCTAAAACATGCTAGAACAAGGGTTTATAACCTAAGGCATGTTAAGGCAATAAAGTGGCATTACAAGGTAGGTATGCTAAGCATGCATGGTGTACCAAAACCAATTAAAAACAGAGGCATATTATGACATAATAAGCGCAAAAAATAGCCAAGGCATGGTCAACAAGAAGCCTAGCTAGGTGCTCCCTCAAGAGGCCAAAAATGGTCCATTTCAAGGACAACAAGGAGAGGGGGTGGCCCTCTCCTTCTTGGGACATCAAGGCACCATCCTCACCTCTGAAATCCTCAAGATTTCAGTGGTGAGGAGGCCCAAACACCAAGGTCTCGGAGCTTACACAAAATAGCACAAAATGGGGCCTCTCAAGGCCTAAGAGGGGTCAAACACCTCCAAACCACAAAACACTCTAAACAAACTATTTAGAGGGCCTAAAAACAGAACGTTTTTGTATTATACACTAAGCATAAAAACAGTTCTAAGATAGGTAAAACAAGTATGCAAGAATGGGGAATAAAGGGACTAGTTTCTTACCCTTGAAGACCTCTTCAACAATGGTGGACCAGCAGCTTCTTTTAGGTTGAAACCAGCTGCAAAACCTCAAAAACAACCCTCAAGAGGTCTCAGCTCCAAGGGATGGTGTAATGGTGGGTGCTTGTGAGCAAAAGTAAGACAAAACACACACACTAAGGCTAAATGAGAGAGAGGTATAGAGATAGAATATATATCAAACCCTAAACCTAAAACCAGAGCTCTCACAATGTTTTTCTCTCTCAAGTGTCTAACCTAAAGCCAAGAGGGGAGGGCTCCTCTTATAGAGGAGCCAATCTTGTAAAGCTTACAAGGTAAGCTACCAAGAAGTCCATCCCTCCATACACGTGTATGGAGGGGAACAAAATGCCATACAGCTGTATTAAAATATCTGCAAAAGTAGATAAACAGTAGTCGGCTGCTCAAAATTGCCATTTTGTCAAAATGGAGTGCCGACCGACAATAAAGAATGCCGACCGGCAATATACATTGCCGATGGCAACAAAACACCAGCCGGTGGCCTCTGGCCATGGCCGGTGATGTGTGGGGATGCCTCACAAGGCATTCCCTGCCCCTCCAAGGCAAAACACAAGTGTTTGGTGCAAAACCAGACACTAAACAGTTGAGTTTGGAGATCCTGAGACAAGGCGCGTAGCCGAGACCTCCGGGAACTCCAAACGAACACAAACAAGGGTAATCACCAAGTGTTCCAATGGTGACATCCAAGTCTTGAGGATGGTAAAAAATGGGGTGTCTACAGTTGCCCCTCTTTGACAGAACTCGAAAGTCATAACAATGACGGGAGTGAATGTCAAAGCCCAAAGACGACCCATTTTTGACAAGGCCGAAGACTTAGACAAACATGCAAGACAAACAAGGTATGCGCCCGAAGGCAGGGGCAAAATGCAAGACAATGCACGAAACCGAGCATAACTTATAATCATGTAAAGAAAAGCTGTAACGGAGCACACATGCAACAGTTTTAAGCTGGCATACACCAAACTACACTACATTGCAGAGAGGATGTAAGAGAATTATGCAATTCTCGATACGTCTCACTCGGAGGATACAATACCTGTGCGGCTCGCCTGGTTTCGCCAGCCTTAAATGAACCGTACATACAATATCGTGCCTGTAAAGAAAACAACTCAACAGGTACGATGTTGTTAGCAACATGCATGACAATGCAAAAATGGATGCAAAATGATATGCAATATATACAAAACAATGTATAAATAATGCAAATGGAGATGCGATGGAATTGAAACAATGCAAACTATATGTAAAGCAATTGAATCATGATCCAATCATGAGCAGTTCGAAACCACACCTATGTCAAATAGATTGATGGAGGTAACAAGTCCGTCTACCATAGAACGGTCTACTGAACTATGAGTAATGTAGACGGACGCAAGAACAAGTATTGGGGGAGATTGACAAAGGTGGGGAAACGACCCGCTGGGGAAAGGGCTACGATCCTAATGCTGGATGCAGAAATTATACTACAATGCAATATATACAATGAATATGCTGGGGAGATGGCAATGGACATGGCACGCAGGCCAAACCAAATCTTGCCTAGGCAAGGCATGTACGCGTACAAGCCGCGTCTAACATAGAACGGTCCACTGAACTATGTTTCGACACGAGAAGTATGGGCACATACCGGACCAAGCTCAACATGGAAAGGCGCGAGCCATAGGCGGAGGTGATGCAGTGAATGCATGCAAGCTATAACGCAATGGATATGGCACGCGGGCCAAACCAAATCTTGCCTAGGAAAGGCATGTACTCAGACAAGCCGCGGCTAACATAGAACGGTCCACTGAACTATGCTTTGACACGAGAAGTATGGGCACATACCAGACCAAGCTCAATCATGGAAAGGCGCAAGCCATAGATGGAAGGTGATGCAATGAATGCATGCAAGCTACAATGCAATATCTACAAATATGCAATGGAATGGATACAATGGATATGGCCTGCGGGCCAAACCAAATCTTGCCTAGGCAAGGCATGTACGCATACACGCCAGGTCTAACATAGAACGGTCCACTGAACTATGCTTCGACACGAGAAGTATGGGCACATACCAGACCAAGCTCAACATGGAAAAGCGCAAGCCATAAACGGGGGTGATGCAATGAATGCATGCAATTACAATGCAATATGTACTATGTTCTAATGATGCATGACAATGCAACTATTTACGATGATGCATGACAATGCATGTGTTTTTTTTTTGTTTTTGAAATGCAAATGATGTATAAAATGCATGTTGCATGAAATGCGTGACAACACGCGACTTTAAGATACATGTATAATGCAACTTATCAAAAGTCGTTCGGGCACGACAAACACTGAAGGACTTGCACCTTCAGAGGATTTAGGGTCTCCTAGACCGTACAATATTGCACAAGAAATGCATAGCAATGTAAGTGAATTTGAAATGCGCAACAACGTGCGGCTTAAGACATGCAAGGCAATGAAAACGAACTGTGCACACCAATGCGCCGAAGGTTTTGCACCTTCCAAGGATTTAAGGTCTCCTAGACCGTACAATACCTGTGCGGCTCGTCTGGTTGCACCAGCCTTAAATGAACCGTACATACAATATCGTACCTGCAAAGAAAACAAACTTAACAGGTACAATGTGATTAACAATACGCATATTAATATATTTGAAAATGCGTGACAATGCAAAGCAAGTGGGAAGCATAACAATGCTGTGAAAGATCAGACATGTAAGTGGAGCACGCGGTCTACGCAGGTAACGAAATTGATTATGAGCATGCGGTCCACGCAAACAATGAAATGGGACATAAAAATGCGGTCCACGCAAGTGGAACATGCGGTCTACGCAAGTAATGGAATTGAATGCAAACATGCGGTCTACGCAAGCTATGAATTTGATTAAACATGCGGCCTACGCAAGCAAAACATGCGGTCTACGCAAGTAATGAATTTTGAACAAACATGCAGTCTACGCAAACAAAACATGCGGTCTACGCAAGTAATGAAATTGAACAATTGTGCGGTCTACGCAAGCAAAACATGCGGTCTACGCAGGTAATGACATTGAACAATTGTGCGGTCTACGCAAGCAAAACATGCGGTTTACGCAGGTAATGAAATTGAACAATCATGCGGTCTACGCAAGCAAAACATGTGGTCTACGTAAGTAATGGAATAGAACAATTATGTGGTCTACGCAAATAAAACATGCGGTCTACGCAAGTAATGGAATTGAACAATTATGCGGTCTACGCAAATAAAACATGCGGTCTACGCAAGTAATGAAATTGAACAATTATGTGCTCTACGCAAATAAAACATGCGGTCTACGCAAGTAATGAAATTGAACAATTATGCGGTCTACGCAAATAAAACATGCGGTCTACGCAAGTAATGAAATTGAACAATTATGTGCTCTACGCAAATAAAACATGCGGTCTACGCAAGTAATGAAATTATGCGGTCTACGCAAATAAAACATGCGGTCTACGCAAGTAATGAAATTGAACAATTATGCGGTCTATGCAAGCAAAACATGCGGTCTACGCAAGTAATGGAATTGAACAATTGTGCGGTCTACGCAAGTAAAACATGCGGTCTATGCAGGTAATAAAATTGAACAATTGTGCGGTCTACGCAAGCAAAACATGCGGTCTACGCAAGTAATGAAATTGAACAATTATGCGGTCTACGCAAGAAAAACATGCGGTCTACGCAGGTAATGAAATTGAAAAATTGTGCGGTCTATGCAAGCAAAACCTGCGGTCTACGCAAGTAGTGAAATTGAACAATTATGCGGTCTACGCAAGCAAAACATGCGGTCTACGCAAGTAATGAAATTGAACAATTATGCGGTCTACGCAAGCAAAACATGCGGTCTACGCAGGTAATGAAATTGAACAATCATGCGGTCTACGCAAGTAATGAAATCGAACAAATATGCGGTCTACGCAAGCAATACATGCGGTCTACGCAGGTAATGAAATTGATTGAATGCATGCAAGATGCAATGAGATGCGCAAAACCGCGCGATGCGTTAGACAACGCGAGTGCACAAGACAGTGCAATGCGCAAGATAGCGCGATGGAATGCATGTAAAATGCAATGAGATGCGCAAAACAGCGCGATGCGTTAGACAACGCGAGTGCACAAGACAGTGCAATGCGCAAGATAGCGCGATGGAATGCATGTAAAATGCAATGAGATGCGCAAAACAGCGCGATGCGGAAAATAGCGTGAGTGATTTTGAAATGCACAAGACAGTGCGATACGCTAAACAGCGCGATTGATTTTGAAATGCACAAGACAGTGCGATTGATATGTGATGCACAAGGGGGGCAACTTTTGAGTTTCGTAAAAGCCAAAAGGATACGAAAAGGATACACCTTGCACGAATTCGAGTGCCACGCACAGAAGACACGACCCGAGGTCAAAACGGAGGCTGGTTTGAGCGTCGGAAATACACTGTTTGCACTGTTTTGAGCAATGAAGGCCCTGAACCCCACAAATAACTTAAAAAAGGGTGTAAGAGGCTCAAAAATCACTGTAGGAGACCACCGGATGTCCACCGGCCATCAAAATACATCACCGGCCATCCATCGACCATCATACAATTCCATCGGCACAATATTTTGCCGACCGGCAAAGAGTGTGGCCGACCGGCAAAGAATTCCTGTATCGGGGCAATACTGTCATTTCGGCATGGGTCTTTTAAAATAGGGTTTCCAACCCTATTTTTTTCACTCCTCCTTGGTCGAAAATTGCCTCTCTCTCTCTCTAGAGCATTTTCCTCCCTTGATTCTCTCCTTTTCTTGCGTTCTAGCTCCCATTTCGTTGTTCGATTCACGATCTCCTCCGCGTTTCCGACATTTTCAACCGAACGAAACTTCGTTTCGGTATTTCTTTCTTGATTTTCGCCACTCGGGGCTTGTTTCCCCCAAGTTTTTCTCGATACTCGTGCCTTTTCCACACTCTGGCTTTTCCGGCCTTTTTCGACCCTCTCGGGGTTTGACTTTTTGTTGACTTTTCACCTTCTTGCCCGATTTTCCGCCTTCCAGCCATTTTCACATTCTCTTCGAGATGGCGGATGATCTTCCACAGGGCGGGGCTCCTCCGGAGCTTGAGATGGACCTTGAGGCCGAGCCCTTGCCACTCCGTATCCGGCCATTCGATGCGGAGACCTACAGGCCTGCAGTTCATGAGATGATCCCCGACGGACTACGCTAGTTCTGGAGCTTCGAGAGGCACGTGCCACGCGAGCTACTAGTGCGTGAGCCTACCTCCCACCTGTCCTTCGGTGCTTCCGAGGTAACTTTCTTTCTCTGCTTTACTTTCTGCAATGTAGGATGCAAAACAGCCGTAGCTGGTTATGCTCTTTAACTGCTTAGTTCTGATATGTTGTATACTGTAGTTGATCGTAAACATACGTGCAACTGATATTTGTTTGAGACTGACACATGCACACACACTGCACTGGCTTCGAATCACCCAAACACACGGCGCACACTGTATTTCACTGCATACACACTGGTGCCTGGTATCTGCTTGAGTCTGAAAATATGCACGCATGCTATACTGTACTGAACTACCCAAACACGCTGACACATCACACGTTGTAGTTCGCTGTAAGCACACCGGTACCCGGTATTTGTTTGAATCTGTTAAAACTTGCACGCATGCTACATCTACCCTGAACCACCCAAACACGCTAACACATCACACGTTGTAGTTCACTGTATGCTTCTTAAAACTGCATTTTGAATATTGCCTTGCATTTGTTGTTCTTGATTACAGGGGGATTCCCATACCATCCGCGGGTATGGGAACACCGTTGCTCGGGACTGGTACCTCGAGCTGCCAGATGCGGTTCGCAACATCATCGACGAGACCGACTTTGGCATCTTCGACAGGGGGCTCTCTCGATTGACTACCTGCAGGCCCTTGCTTGCCGCTCTGGCGGAGAGGTTGTGGGATACCACCGACTCCTTCCACTTCTCCGTCGCAGGGGATATGACGATGACCCCTTACGACTTCTCGATGCTTACTGGTATTGGGGTAGGGAGTGATCCGATCCCCTTTGACACGGATATGGACAAGTGGGACGCTGCCCAGATGTACTTGCTTGGTACTCAGCCTCCCCTCGCTCGAGCGGGGTTTGTTAGGTACTCGTGGTTTGAGAGCCACTTCCGGATCTAGCCAGCTTTGGCAGAGGAGGCGCAGATGTCCCCGGAGGAGGTGGACCAGTACGCGCGGGGCTTCATCATGTTCTTCTTCGGGACAACTCTCTCCGCTGATCGGGCGAACACCGTGTCCTTATGCCTGTTGAGCGCACTGGTGGACGTTAGGCAGATCTGCCATTACGACTGGGGTGGCGCAGCTCTGGCCACTTTGTACGGTTACATGAGCTCTTCTTCCCGCCTCAGCGGACAGCTTCTCGGTGGCTACTGGCGAGCCTGGGAGGTACGTCTTCTTCCTATTTTACATTCCTGTCTTCTACTTTCTGTATTCTGTACACTGCACATATACTGTACACTGCCCCACACTTACTATACACTGCACACCCGGCGCACATATACTCTGCTTTACACGGACTGTATACTGCACAACACACGGTTCTTGTCACGCCCCAAACCCGCCCCTAAAAGTTTGGGCATGACCTATTCGGAAACGGACATGTAACCTGGTAACATAATATACGGGGCCTTATCGGAAGCACGAAAAAAAATGGAAATAATGAAATAAATAAACTCCATTGAGCTACTTCTACATGCCAGGATCTCATTCATCACATGCATTATAGTGGATAGATAAAGTTCCAACTATAACCCGGAGCATATACATACACATTTACAATGCCAGCCCCATGATTGGGCGTATACAAAAAAAAAAATGAACATGAAAGTATATACAACAACCTTAGAGGGACACCCATAAGCAAGTCAACATCTTAACAACTTGACAAAATAAATGGCTTATACAGTGCCTGGACATACGAAGGTTGACAAAAGAAAGCGGACGTCTTGGCTAGGACTGACCACCTGGTTGCTGACCTACAGAAACAGACATAATAGAGAGTGAGCCGGGCTCAGTGAATAGTAATACATAAATAAAATGATGCTTAACTTGAAACATAATACATGTCAATGTAATAGTCTGATTCTGTGCTAAGTACATAACAGCCTTAGGCCCAATCTTGCAACATAAACTTGATGGCTATAAGCCCTTGAAATGTGGTGGCACGAGGCCCTTGAAACATTGGCATAAAGCCCTTGAAACTTGTTTGACCTTGTAGTATATTCAAACTTGTAACATATACTTGAAACATGCCTGAGCATACTTGAACATCATTCATTAATTCAAACGGAACATATTATAACTAGAGTGTTTCTTGTTGTATTCTGTCATTTTCGTACGCTTAACAATAAGAGACTAATTCACATTCTCATGAGAGTCACATAATAATGCTAAACTTTGCACTTATATCGTAGATTCTGAATAACTTCCAATTCATAAGCAACATAGCAAAATAACTTCAAATTCATATGGATACACATGGCTACTCTTATATTTACTCAGAATCTATTCTTCAAGAATGAACATAAATTCTTTTGGGTAAATGACTTAATTCACGTGTTCTATTAATCAATAGTATACACCGTTGTTTAATCGTTCTTATATGTTAACATAGTTGCCTTGCCTTGTAATTAATAGAGTCCTAATGGTAACCGTTACATCATTCCCACGAGTTGACATAATTAACGTAAAGTTAATAGGACAAAGTAAGCACATTTTCATTAGATTACAGATGACTTTATCGGTTTCACAATTCCACCGTTCGGCCCTTGGCCTGAGGGGTTCACACATTCACGATAGCCTTTAGGTTTCATAGATTCACAACTCATCACATCGGCCTTCGGCCCTTTGGATTCACAAGTTCACAAGTTTGGCCCTTGGCCTCATAGCCTCATAATTTCACAAATGGCCCCTGGCCACATAGGTTCATAGTTCACAAATGGCCCCTGGCCACATAAATTCACAAGTCGGCCCTTGGCCTCATAAATTCACAAGTTCACAAGTTTGGCCCTTGGCCTCATAGCTTCATAATTTCACAAATGGCCCCTGGCCACATAGGTTCACAGTTCACAAATGGCCCCTGGCTACATAAATTCACAAGTCGGCCCTCGGCCTCATAAATTCACAAGTCGGCCCCCGGCCTCATAAATTCACATATACATAAATTAGCTTTTGGGTTTCATAGGTTCACAATTCGGCTCTTGGCTTCATAGTTTCACAATTCACAACTCGGAAATTCATACTTCACAAATGGCCCTCGGCCACATCGTTTCATATTTCACAAGTTGGTGATCCATACTTCACAAATTCGAGATGCATATTTCACAAATCCTTTTTGATGTTTCCATAATTTCACAATGTTCCTCATATAGCATACACCTTTGGTGTTTCCATAATTTCACAATATTTACGTAGCATACATAACATACATGTCAACATAATTCTTATGACGAAGATCATAACGTCGATAACAATAATCATTAATGGTTAGAGATACATCGAAGTACTACTACTCACAGTGCTACAACGGAGTGCTTGGCCCTCCTGAAGTATGCCCTGTACACATATATAACTTAGTCATTAGTTCTCTTTCCTTCCTTTATTATTCTTCACAAGCCTACCATTATCCATCCATTATACCACAATTTCCTCCATCTCAATATATCTATATATAGAAATAGAAGATTACCATTCTTACAAACACAATATGGAATTTTTAATCAATCACTTCAATTTCAAGATAGGAAGGAATTGTATGGACATCTTCCATATTTCCAAAAATAAATCATTCTCTTGATTTTAATGACTAAGCAAGCCCACAAGTATTTAGCAAAATAATTTGGGATTAACCCATTTTGGAAAACTCTATATTTTAGGTCACAAAAATCAAAGTCAACATAGTCAATACCATCTCACATAATCACTACAATTCAACATAAGCAACATGATTCAACTCAACATCATTAAATATAATTCAACATAATTCAAGAGAAATTCTTAAATTCCATTTTAACATTCCAAAACCAAGTTCATATCATTCATACCATTAATAGATTATTTCCCCAATTTTCCCTTCACATGCTAGCATGAATTCCAATATTCATAACAAAGTTCATTCGCAAATTTTAAACATAATTTTCAAACATTTCCAAATTCTAATTAAACTTGAACACATATAATTCAATACCTCAATTTCATCACGCTACTTTCAATTTGGGCCAAATCATTGGGTATCGTCATTACTCAACCTAGGGTTTCAAGAAAAATGAGGATTTTTAACAAAAATTCACACTTCTTAAATTACCACTTTTAATTCCAATTTTCCCAATGATTCTACATCTAGGATTCACAATTCATCATTTTAACCCACCAATTTAACTCCCAACATCTTCAAACCATAAAACCCCAAATCTCATACTATACACTACAAGCTCTAAACATGGAAATTTTGTATTTAGATAATAAAATGTCACAAATCTATCTATGGATATAAGTATTGAAGAGTATTCAAACCATTACCTCAATAATCAAGCAAGAAGTGAGCTTGAGAAGAAGCCTTCACAAATCCAAGTTCTAATCGGGTAAAAACATTGATCCTCCCTTGTTCTCCATCCTTGATGCCAAAAACCATGGTGGATCATGAGCAAAGTAAAGGAATTCAAGGATTTGGGGCTAGGGTTTCGGATATGGAAGAGGGGAGAAGAAGAGAGGAAAAGAAATTGCAAGAAATGGCCCCAAAATCCCGTTTTTAGAGCTGCTGTCCCGCACAGGCCGCACGTGCGGCTCTGCTTCCAGCACAGATGTGAAAATTTCAAACGGGTATAACTCTCTCATCGGGACTCCGTTCTAGGTCGTTCTTGTGTCCAAATCGAAGCCCCGGAAATAAGCTTTCCAATGGTTCTAACCTCACATTCAAATTCAAAGTGTGGAAAAACAAAAGGACAAATGAATGACGGCTGATCGTAGATTAACTATTCGAATTAAATTCGTTGGTCCAATCTTACTTTACCATCATACCACCACCTCAAACAATAACCCAAAATAAGGTAAGAACATTCCAAATACACTATTAAGAATGTCAAAAATGAGCCCATGCTCGAGCGGAGGGTAAAAAAAAAAAAATTTCAAGCCGATACAATAAAGGTCGCCATAACTCAGCAGATAATTCTTTAATTCCGATAGATATAGTTGAATTAAAACACATTAGACCTTATTTAAATAAGGATGACTTTCTATACGCATTTTGGGGTCATTACATTCTCCCCACCTTAAGAAGTTTGGTCCTCCAAACTTGATTCACCTTGTCACAAGTCTAGTTCCGTCCTGGACATATAACATTTCTCAATCATTTAGCCATTCACAATTCTATACAATTAATTTCGATGGAGTTTGCTCCCAAAATCACAAGTAATTCAACTCCACTAACTAATTGATAACCCAATTAATAATAATACTTCATAACATTTTCATTTATTACTCCACAAATCATATCTTCCACATAATAGAACAGCTTAAGGGTATTCAGAAATGAATTCATTTCAAGTATTCGTTTGCATGCAACTCATAAACTATCAAACATAATTCAAACTTTTTAAGTTCAAAAATAACCCCCATTATCATAATTCCTTCAAGATTAAGGAAACATTCACGACATAATCATGCGTCAAAGGTATATACTTCGTACAACGATTAGACCCACAGTAGCAATTAAGTTCTAAATCAACGATTTCGTGGTTCTTTGTTCATTACCTAAATTAGACTTATCAGTTCAAATCAAATCCCTAACACACTCCAAATACCAACTTAAATCTCATATCAAGGAATTACATGTTCAGAGTAGAGTATTAGTAAAATCAAATACAGATTAAACCTTAATGGTCATACTTCCCAAATTACAGTACAGGAACTTATCAGACCTTTCAAAGATATCAGATGATGGAATAATTCCCAATAGCATTAAACTTATTTAAACTTTGATAGAACAATCTCCAATTCAACTTATAACAGATAAGACAGAATAGCTTGAAGCTCAACATAGAGCCTTCATCAAGCATGCCACAATCAATTATCAAATGAAGAACTCGTTCATGCATAGCGAGATATCTCTTTCAGAAAACTTGTCATACCTTGAACATTCGGAGTTCCGTAGCGTATCTAGTCATTTTGGGAAAATTATTCAGAAAGCTTATCATATCATAAACATGTCGGAAGTTCATAACATTTTTATTATTTCCGAAAATACTTATCATATAAAACATTTCGTAGCCCAAAATATGGATTTCCTTAAACATTGTATAGCATAGTTGTTATTAAAATCATTTGACAAAAGTACCGAATGCAGATGATGGTATATGACATCTCTAAATAACACGGATCACATAAGGTTTTTTTTTTTTTTTTTTTAATAAACACTCTTTTTCGTATCATAATAAAGGAACAAGCCTTAAATTAAGTCTCATATAAATATTTCATCCTTAATCAATAATGGTGGGTTTATGATAACAATACGTTAGGTTCAGAATAAAAACACATCAAAGCAAAATTATGTCCTTCAGTCAATTGGCAGTCCACAAAAGAAACACAATTTCCCTATATCATTAATCTTCTATAAAATTCTACCGAACATTATGTGATCACAAATCATGATACTTGTATTTATTAACATTCCAGGTAGCAATTTCAACATTCTAACTCTTGATTACCAATTCCATGCTCGTTATCAATCATTAAATATTTTAATCATAATAATTTCATGAATTGTCAGCTACCATAATTCTAATGTCTCTCATCTTTTCATGTTTCCAGAACTCAACATGTTTGTACTTCCCATTAGCCAAGTCAAAACACTACAATTTCATAAACCTTAGCCTTTTGTTTCCTTATACATATCACGTAGAGAAATATTGATTACAGATTACAATTTACACATAACAAAATAGATTACAAATGGTAGTGTGAGATTTCAAATGTCGAATTTCATATTTCAGAATGCAAATTTCGAATTACAGACTTCCATAACAAATTACACACAATTCTAAGAGGGGTCATTATATACATAACTTCTTCAAACAGCCATTCGTATTCAACACAAGTTCAGTTAGCCCACAAACACATCTTATCAAATACTCATATGCAGTAATTGCACAGAATCACAGATCTAAACATTGTTGTGACAAGGAAGACTATATCATTTTCTTTAGTCTTAGGATTATTCCATACCTAGGGTTTAATCACTTCATCTAAACAGATGATAAGCAACTTCCAATCCGCAAATAACAATCGATAACATACATCTTATTTAATCATTGACATAGGGACTGTCTTACCGATTAGCTCGAACCCTTACCATGCTTCCGCTGCGCAATTCTGTTGATTTAACCCCATCTGCATGCCTTACCATGTTCTACATCACAATCATTCACAATATACACAAAGAATATACAATGGACAGGGGTGATAATCGTTAGCGTTAACAAATTGCATTTAACGTTGCCATCACTTTCTTTCATATGCACTAAGGGTTTAATGCATGATGCCTAAGTCTTTTCTAGACATCCTAAAGCTCAATGGATTCGTGTGTGAGATAGCAACTCGTGCTCTGATATCACTTGTCACGCCCCAAACCCGCCCCTAAAAGTTTGGGCATGACCTATTCGGAAACGGACATGTAACCTGGTAACATAATATACGGGGCCTTATCGGAAGCACGAAAAAAAATGGAAATAATGAAATAAATAAACTCCATTGAGCTACTTCTACATGCCAGGATCTCATTCATCACATGCATTATAGTGGATAGATAAAGTTCCAACTATAACCCGGAGCATATACATACACATTTACAATGCCAGCCCCATGATTGGGCGTATACAAAAAAAAAAATGAACATGAAAGTATATACAACAACCTTAGAGGGACACCCATAAGCAAGTCAACATCTTAACAACTTGACAAAATAAATGGCTTATACAGTGCCTGGACATACGAAGGTTGACAAAAGAAAGCGGACGTCTTGGCTAGGACTGACCACCTGGTTGCTGACCTACAGAAACAGACATAATAGAGAGTGAGCCGGGCTCAGTGAATAGTAATACATAAATAAAATGATGCTTAACTTGAAACATAATACATGTCAATGTAATAGTCTGATTCTGTGCTAAGTACATAACAGCCTTAGGCCCAATCTTGCAACATAAACTTGATGGCTATAAGCCCTTGAAATGTGGTGGCACGAGGCCCTTGAAACATTGGCATAAAGCCCTTGAAACTTGTTTGACCTTGTAGTATATTCAAACTTGTAACATATACTTGAAACATGCCTGAGCATACTTGAACATCATTCATTAATTCAAACGGAACATATTATAACTAGAGTGTTTCTTGTTGTATTCTGTCATTTTCGTACGCTTAACAATAAGAGACTAATTCACATTCTCATGAGAGTCACATAATAATGCTAAACTTTGCACTTATATCGTAGATTCTGAATAACTTCCAATTCATAAGCAACATAGCAAAATAACTTCAAATTCATATGGATACACATGGCTACTCTTATATTTACTCAGAATCTATTCTTCAAGAATGAACATAAATTCTTTTGGGTAAATGACTTAATTCACGTGTTCTATTAATCAATAGTATACACCGTTGTTTAATCGTTCTTATATGTTAACATAGTTGCCTTGCCTTGTAATTAATAGAGTCCTAATGGTAACCGTTACATCATTCCCACGAGTTGACATAATTAACGTAAAGTTAATAGGACAAAGTAAGCACATTTTCATTAGATTACAGATGACTTTATCGGTTTCACAATTCCACCGTTCGGCCCTTGGCCTGAGGGGTTCACACATTCACGATAGCCTTTAGGTTTCATAGATTCACAACTCATCACATCGGCCTTCGGCCCTTTGGATTCACAAGTTCACAAGTTTGGCCCTTGGCCTCATAGCCTCATAATTTCACAAATGGCCCCTGGCCACATAGGTTCATAGTTCACAAATGGCCCCTGGCCACATAAATTCACAAGTCGGCCCTTGGCCTCATAAATTCACAAGTTCACAAGTTTGGCCCTTGGCCTCATAGCTTCATAATTTCACAAATGGCCCCTGGCCACATAGGTTCACAGTTCACAAATGGCCCCTGGCCACATAAATTCACAAGTCGGCCCTCGGCCTCATAAATTCACAAGTCGGCCCCCGGCCTCATAAATTCACATATACATAAATTAGCTTTTGGGTTTCATAGGTTCACAATTCGGCTCTTGGCTTCATAGTTTCACAATTCACAACTCGGAAATTCATACTTCACAAATGGCCCTCGGCCACATCGTTTCATATTTCACAAGTTGGTGATCCATACTTCACAAATTCAAGATGCATATTTCACAAATCCTTTTTGATGTTTCCATAATTTCACAATGTTCCTCATATAGCATACACCTTTGGTGTTTCCATAATTTCACAATATTTACGTAGCATACATAACATACATGTCAACATAATTCTTATGACGAAGATCATAACGTCGATAACAATAATCATTAATGGTTAGAGATACATCGAAGTACTACTACTCACAGTGCTACAACGGAGTGCTTGGCCCTCCTGAAGTATGCCCTGTACACATATATAACTTAGTCATTAGTTCTCTTTCCTTCCTTTATTATTCTTCACAAGCCTACCATTATCCATCCATTATACCACAATTTCCTCCATCTCAATATATCTATATATAGAAATAGAAGATTACCATTCTTACAAACACAATATGGAATTTTTAATCAATCACTTCAATTTCAAGATAGGAAGGAATTGTATGGACATCTTCCATATTTCCAAAAATAAATCATTCTCTTGATTTTAATGACTAAGCAAGCCCACAAGTATTTAGCAAAATAATTTGGGATTAACCCATTTTGGAAAACTCTATATTTTAGGTCACAAAAATCAAAGTCAACATAGTCAATACCATCTCACATAATCACTACAATTCAACATAAGCAACATGATTCAACTCAACATCATTAAGTATAATTCAACATAATTCAAGAGAAATTCTTAAATTCCATTTTAACATTCCAAAACCAAGTTCATATCATTCATACCATTAATAGATTATTTCCCCAATTTTCCCTTCACATGCTAGCATGAATTCCAATATTCATAACAAAGTTCATTCGCAAATTTTAAACATAATTTTCAAACATTTCCAAATTCTAATTAAACTTGAACACATATAATTCAATACCTCAATTTCATCACGCTACTTTCAATTTGGGCCAAATCATTGGGTATCGTCATTACTCAACCTAGGGTTTCAAGAAAAATGAGGATTTTTAACAAAAATTCACACTTCTTAAATTACCACTTTTAATTCCAATTTTCCCAATGATTCTACATCTAGGATTCACAATTCATCATTTTAACCCACCAATTTAACTCCCAACATCTTCAAACCATAAAACCCCAAATCTCATACTATACACTACAAGCTCTAAACATGGAAATTTTGTATTTAGATAATAAAATGTCACAAATCTATCTATGGATATAAGTATTGAAGAGTATTCAAACCATTACCTCAATAATCAAGCAAGAAGTGAGCTTGAGAAGAAGCCTTCACAAATCCAAGTTCTAATCGGGTAAAAACATTGATCCTCCCTTGTTCTCCATCCTTGATGCCAAAAACCATGGTGGATCATGAGCAAAGTAAAGGAATTCAAGGATTTGGGGCTAGGGTTTCGGATATGGAAGAGGGGAGAAGAAGAGAGGAAAAGAAATTGCAAGAAATGGCCCCAAAATCCCGTTTTTAGAGCTGCTGTCCCGCACAGGCCGCACGTGCGGCGCTATTCCCCGCACGTGCGGCTCTGCTTCCAGCACAGATGTGAAAATTTCAAACGGGTATAACTCTCTCATCGGGACTCCGTTCTAGGTCGTTCTTGTGTCCAAATCGAAGCCCCGGAAATAAGCTTTCCAATGGTTCTAACCTCACATTCAAATTCAAAGTGTGGAAAAACAAAAGGACAAATGAATGACGGCTGATCGTAGATTAACTATTCGAATTAAATTCGTTGGTCCAATCTTACTTTACCATCATACCACCACCTCAAACAATAACCCAAAATAAGGTAAGAACATTCCAAATACACTATTAAGAATGTCAAAAATGAGCCCATGCTCGAGCGGAGGGTAAAAAAAAAAAAAATTCAAGCCGATACAATAAAGGTCGCCATAACTCAGCAGATAATTCTTTAATTCCGATAGATATAGTTGAATTAAAACACATTAAACCTTATTTAAATAAGGATGACTTTCTATACGCATTTTGGGGTCATTACAGTTCTGCTATTTCTGCTTTATTCTGTATTCTGCCCTATCTGATAGTCATACTGACATCTGTTTTGCAGTTGTGGGTGTATGCCTACTTTCCTAGGCTTGCCCCAGTACCCGATGAGGAGATCCCGCTCGGCGTCCCCTTCTCTCATCGCTTCGACGTGTGATGTGTGCGGAGACCACGGGAGTCTCTTATTTTCTTCCGCCGATACTTCGACACCATCACCGCCGCGGAGGTACGTTCAACTTTAGAGTTTATTATTGTTTTGGCTTTGCTTCGCACTGTATATTTTCAATAACGGTAGATAATAAACTGCAAATTATTTTCAGATCACCTGGCAGCCCTGGGCTCCGTTACCGGCTGTGGTGAGGGATCACTATGAGGGCGCCGAGGAGACTGCCCGTTGCCGAATTCTGTTGGAGGGCTCGGTCTGTCGGGCTTGGTACCTGGGCAAGCGTTTCTTGCGTCAGACCTTAGGTTTACCGGAGCAGATAGTGCCGGGTCCACCTCCTACGCATATGAGGCATACGGAGAGGTTCTCTCTTGAGCAGATGAGGGACTTCACCATCGGCTGGAGTGAGGAGCATCACAGTGGCGAGGGTGACTACGCAGAGTACGTCCGGACCTATATTATGCGACCCTTGAGCGGTGGTCGCCGAGCTGAGGGGGAGAGGCCAGCGGCGCCGGCAGCTGGAGCGAGAGCTGGGGCTGGAGCGAGCACATCGAGAAGGGCCCGAGTGCATGGCAGGAGCGGAGCTCAGGGAGGACGGGGGACTGGCTGGCCCGCCTTGCCTACTGTACTGTCATATAGAGGGCAGGATGGGGCAACCTACCAGATCCCCTTTGCTCCTCCCCCGGCTGGTCATGAGTTAGCCGGTATTCCCGACTTGCCTCCGGTATGTATTACTTCATTTTGCATCTTGCATCTGCATTTCATTTCAGTTTATTTGACATTCGGCGGAATACTGATGTATCTTATACTGTTGCAGGCGTCTTCCGAGTATACCCGACAGTCCGTGGAGTTGAATGCCTCCATGATGGGGATGCTGCAGCGGACCTTTGACCTCCTGTCCCTCTACAGTATTCCGGTATGCCCTTCTGATGACGGTCTCAAACCACTCATACACTGCTTCACATTATCTGATGCACGACACAACACCTAACACACTGATCTCACAGCATCTGATACACCGCATACACTGCATTTATACACTGTGTTCTGCACTTGATAAACCGCCCACGGCATTCACACACTGTATACTGCATTCTGCACTGATACACTGCTCTCGGCATTCTCACACTGTATACTGCATTCTGCACTGATACACTACTCACATTATTCTCACACTGTATACTGTATTCTGCACTGATAAACTGCATACACTGTATTCTGATGTATTTGCTTTTTGTGCTTTTCAGCCTCCCTTCCAGATTCCTCTGGTGGGTGGTGCTCCGGCTGGGCCCTCTATTCCTGCTCAAGGAGGGCGTGGAGACACTGCACGTCCCCGTACCAGGGGAGGGCGTACTCATATCGGGAGTAGTTCTCGGGCGCCGACCCCTGATGACGATGATGATGATGATGACGTTGACGGGTCCGAGGCAGTGGCAGAGGCCGGGTCGTCTGAGGAGGAGACCGAAGGCGGTTCTAGCTCGGGCTCTGATGACGATGCTGATGATGCTCCTGGACCTTCGTCCAGGAAGAGGACTAGGACAGACTGATGGCCCTCGGAGCCGCTTGATACGGATACAGATTTTTGTTGTTTTTCTTCTTTCTTGTACTTTTCTCTTTTGTTGGTAGTTAGGATACTTTGTACTGCCGTAGGCAGATTTTTGTCTCCAAAACTTGTGTATTTGAAAAGATGATGAAATGAAACAGGCTTTTTATCTAAAAAAAAAGGTGTTTATATCCATATATCTTTACATTTCATACTTTGCATTGCATCACCCCATATTACACCTCAATGTAAATGAAATTGATTGGTTGTCTGAAAATTGAACACTTGCACTGTAATAATCAGATAACTAAACAGTCAACAGCAAAATAACCCAAGCAACCCACTGCCTGATTCTGGACACACAGCCCTTACTCTACTGGGGATTAATCTGCATACAGCCCGTAACCCAACATTTGGTTCATTTCGCACACAGTAAATCCTGAACAAACAGCCCAATCTGACAAGACGGACTTCGAAGGTGAAACCGACTAGGGTTAAAACATGCTTGGATGCCCTAAATTTTCCCTTCCTTCTTTCAGTTCGCCCAGTTGTAGAGAATGGCACAGCATTCCAAGCACAGACGATTAACTTTCGAAAAAGGGGTTTTCTTACCCGGGGTGTCGAGCCTACAACTGGATACAGCGGAAAAGGACTCAACAAAGGTACACGACCTAAACACGACGAGACACGCTCGGAAAGGACTCAAAACAAAGGTTGAGGTAAACAAAACAAAAGACACGACATACAGACGCGTTAACGAAGACGGGGGACCTTAGATCACGAGGAGCCAGTTTCTCTGGGTATTGTTTCCCACCCTTTTCTCACTTGTGATTCTCACATCACTCTGCCACTCAAGCTCGGTTTTTCTCTCAAAAACCCTTTTCCTCACTTTTCTCTTAACTTACACCTCTCTATTCTTTATTCTCTCATTTTTAATCCCTCCCCAGAGTGATTGATGGATAAATAGGAAGGTGTGGGTTCATGCTCAACACCGTTAGCTCACGGCTATTTCTTCTGGTGGGTAGAATGCCCTCCTGGCAAGTATGTTGACGACGGGGGGAAGATAGAACGCCTGACTCAATTGTGTCCCTAGTTCATCATTTTGACCATTTTTTTTTGGTTTTTTTTTACTAAAACAGTTTTGATCAAGATGAGAGTTAGATTAACACACTTATTCGATTTTTGATTTGAAAACCATGCGAGCCAGGCTGTAAGCACTGAAAATTTTCCTTTTTGGATCCAAGAAAATGGTCCAGTTTTGGAAAATGGAATAGTTTTCGAGAAAATAGTCAACCTCAGTAAAAATTTTCAAAAACTATTTCGCAAACAGTCAGTGCTCACCGAGCATGGGACTTACTCTTTGAGATGCACAACCCCGGATCGGAGGCAATGGAAAATTGCCCCTGGCTTGAAAGGGGTGGATGGCAACGGAAAGTTGCCCCTAGTTTGAATGGCGGCTTGCGACGACTCGTGGCAACGAAAAGTTGCCCCTTGTTTGGATGCGGCTTGCGACGACTCGTGGCAACGGAAAGTTGCCCCTTGTTTGGATGAGGCCGTAGCAGTCCGTAAACAGTCTTCATTGGTGGTGGTCGAACTCTTGGACAGAGAGGTGACGAAGACGGTTATAACAAATATATGGACACAGTCACCTTGGAGGCGTTGGCGACTGGACTTTGGGATGAAATCGAAACCATTGTATGGACTGAGACGCTATGAAAGCGTTGGGGGCTGGACTTCAGAATGAAGTTGCCTACGTATCCCAAACATGGGAATCAAGCCTTACGTAGTTCCGGTTAAGGTACATTCGGGTATTTTAACCTTCACTTTTCAGGCTCTAACTTTTGCCAAGGTGCCCGATGCGGGTTTTCGACCTTGCGAGCTTCTTTTCATATTCCTTTTTCGTTCATTTCTTTACTTCTTTTTCTTTTCTTTCTTTCTTTTTTTTTTGCATTTTCTCTTTTTTCTTTCTTTTTTTTTCGTATTTTTTGCTTTTTGCTCTTTTTTTTTGCTTTTCTCTTGCTCTAACTTTTGCCTGGGTCGCCCTTCCGGGTTTTCGGCCCAGCGAGCCTCTCAAAGGGTAAAAGTGTAACAAGTCCATGCCAAATGGTTTTTGAAGTTGAAGCCTCTCTGTATCTAGGAGAACGGTTGTTGCAATGATTTGCAGAAAAATCCATCATGGTTGCTCCACGAGCTTCTTCTAGTGAGATTTGATCCTTTTGACTCGCCTTCGGTGCCTCTTGCTCGAGGGCTGCTTCAAAACTGGCCACACGGGCCTCCTCTGACAGTTGACAGTTGAATGTTTCGAATGAGTTCAAGGTTCAAGACAACAGGTCGAATCTTGAGGCTGAGAGCGATCCTAAGCTGCACAATCTCAAGAGCGATCCCACACAGGTCTTCGCAGGGCCGCGTAAAACATTTGTTTTTGAAAGTTTTTAAGAAAGTGACAAATTGTTCGCGCCGAAGATAGTGTGGGACCAATCTGGATCAAGCCAGGGTCCTTCTCAGTACTCACGCCGACAAGCATGATTTCATTCGTTAAGGGCTTAGCATGCCTCTCCTTTTCTCAATTTGATCAAAGTTTTGCAAAACCCAAGGAATTCCTTCCTCTTCGTTTTTATCACCGCAGTGTTCAAAAGGTTTTTTGAAAAACTTAGGCTAATGCAATGAGTTTGGCGCGCAGGAGAGCAAGCGAGATGTACTGTCAGCCCAATCAAATCCTCTGGCACAACTAACTTATACTGGAAGCAAGCATGAAAATGAGATAACCATAGCTGTTTCATTCAGATTTGTTGGTGTAACTGGCTCCAGGCAGAAACAGACTCAAAAACCAAAACGGGTAATTACAAGACAAAACGATGTTCGGGGCAACAACCCCGGAATCACCTGGTGTTCTATACAAAAGGGGACTGACTCGATACAATAAGACAGATCCTTAAGCAAAAAAGACTGACTCAAGACAAAGAGACAGACTCAAAACAAAAGACTGACTCGATACCCAAGCCAGAATTTACAAAACTCAGTTTCACTGATGCTCAAAAATGCGTGCCAAGACGCCACATCCAAAATATACCGAATGCCGCCAGCAGGTGGTTCACTTTCTGATTACATACTTGCAGTATCTGTGTCCTCAAAATTCAATAACTGGGTGGTAACGGACTTGGCTGAGGTGGGCGAAAGGATAACCTCGTTATCAATCAAATCTTGCACCTCATGACGGAGGCGGAAACAATTGTCGGTAGCATGGCCTGTCTGCTGGTGGTACGCGCAGTACTGAGCAGCATCATGCGTAGCAGGGAGATTCTTCGGTAGAGGCCGAGGCTCCAAGGGTTTAAGGTGTCCCCTCTCGGCAAGGATCTGAAGTGCCTTAGATAGAGGCATGTAGAGAGCATGAAAGGTCCTGCGCCCTCGGGGCAGGTACTTTGAAGTCTGAGCGTTCTTACTAGCCGCACAAGCAAAAAGGTCGGCAGGCACTGCCTTGGCTTTTTGATCTTTCCCAGGTGCAAGGGCGGGAATAGGAGAAACTGTTCTGGCATGACAGGGCCTATCCCGATTTTCCGACTGACTCGAACTCCCCTCGGGTGGAGTGGGGAAAGCATCCTCCATAGCTCTTGCCACAGCTGCGGATATCTGTTGCTTGTTCATCCCCGCGGCTTTCGAAGCCTCGACTGCCCACAGCAGTTGTTCAATGGGATCGGCATCTGCCTTCATTTTGTCTTTTCCTCTAGCCTCAGTCTGGTCGAGGGTTTGGTTTGATGTTGATATGTCATTACCATAGCTGGAGGCCATCTCCGGTTGGCTAAGTTCAATCACAATTCACCCCAACAGCGGGGGCTCCTGAGGTACAAAACTCCCGGCATATGGTGCGGCTGGAGGTGAAGCTGACATTCCGTAGGCGAGATCCGCCACAGACCTCTGGAGATCACCTATCATCCCCATTAGTTCAAATGTAGTAGGCTTGCGAGCCTGGTATAGCTGGGGGGCCCAGACCGGGTGCGCGATAGGCGACCTGGGTGGATGTGGCATATCAATATTGGTCTCACTTTGCAGAGTGATCCCTTGATCTAATGCAGCCGTCATAACCACGATCTCTTCCGAATTCTGCGTCATCATAAGTCCTGCCTCAGCAAGGGGGAGCATCAGCTATTCTGTACCAGCTGTCCGAACTGAAAGAGACAACAAGCAGCATTTCAGCCCAAATAGATCAAACACGGGTGTAGCTGAACAACTATACTCTACTGCTGATCACTGTTCCCCAGAAATCACTGTCCCCAAAACTGAACCTGATACCCGCAGATAACTGATTCTCAACAACACTGATACTGGTGCCCTCGGGCCTGTTACTCAAACCTGCAAACTGATATGTACTTTCCCTGTAGAGATACACTCTAAAAGCACATAGCAAATAAAGAGAGCCAAAGCATCCCTATGTTGGGGTAGGGTTTGCCTGTCCTATTTTGTTAAGAGCTAGGGTTTCACTATGCACGCAGCAGTTTTCAAACAACCTAACATCGGATAAGCAGCCTGTCCTAATTTGGAATGGTCACTATGGATCCGAATATGCACTAGGTCGAATGGTAGAAAAAGGGTGAGCCGGTAAAATCGGGGTTTGTGTTCCCATACTATCAGAGCCCATAACCGGTCAGCCTTATGGTCATGCCTTGACAAGACATGCCTTCGGCAAACCATTCAGGAATGGCAGACGGCAAACACGGTGTCCTAGGCGCACCAATGCACATGCAATGCAAAGAGACACATAAATGAAATGAAAACAGGATATCACGAGTTTGAGTCAAGCTCTCTAAATGTCCCCAGCGGAGTCGCCAGAAACTGTAGCACACGCCCGCGAGGGGGGCCCTGCTGCTACAGTTCGGACTCGATTTTGTGTCACGGTTCTTAATCTGAACCAAAGAGTCCAAATCCGGCAAATCGTTTTGAGAAACAGATTTTTAGAAAAGAAGTGCCAAACATGGACTGCTTTGCCAGATACAGAGTCGCCACCTAAATATTTTTTATGAGGGAATTTAGGAAACCCTGACTCGGTGCTGAAGGCCACATGTCCGTCATCACCAGAGTTGCCTCGGCTCGGGAGCTAGGGTACGATTGGGGAAGGTCAGCTATGACCACCCCCTCTCGCCCGATCCGAAGATCGGCCTCTGCTAACCGTGATATCCGTTTTTGAAAACATTATGTGTTCTTATTCCAATTGTTAGCCTAGAATTACTATGTTATGCGCACAACAAACAAGTATAGACTAGATTGCCTAATTTGGAAATAAGCATTGCATATCCGTTTGTCTTGGAAAAATGTTTTGGAATTTGCTACCCGCAAGTAGGCTAAAACACGGATTTCAACGAGTGTTTCCAACTCAGGCAATCCAACCTTCACCCACAGGCATTCAAACAGTTTATCACATAAGCATCTAGCCACATGGTAAACATGCTGTTATGATAGCATTCACACGCATGCGATATGCTAAAACATGAAAATACTTACATCGTACTCCGAGCCAAAACAATAAACTCGTTAGTAAACGATGCATGATCCAAGTCCATGTTTGAATGTCTAATACAACACATACAGGATGCAGTTAGAGTAGGCTTGGCTAGCCTAAACATGGTATGTGAAATGCAATCAGTTGATGCACGTATTCAATTTGGATTTGAAATATAAATGCAGTTAGCATGATGTACCGAGCCCGGTGCATGCAAGACAAATGTATGGATGCACGCATGCATAGCATAAGGTATGCAAATTTAAATATGCCCTAGTCTACCATCATAAGCAGGTAAATAAAAGGGAAGAAAGAAGTGGGGGATTGGAAGACATGCACACACTCACCCACACTTATTACAAATTTACCCTCGCTTGGAGGGATCGAAAGAATAATACAGATTAAATAACGAATTAACTCACCTAGCTAATTAATTATTACAAATCACCTAATTAGTTAACAAACTAACTAAGCTAGGAAAAATAGTAAATCGCCTCGGGAAGAGTGCTCGATGCAATGCATGCTCGGTCTTGCTCGGGAATTCACTGCCATGCGCAATCTGCCTCTGTTTTCCCTGCTCTACTGCTCTGAAGACTGTCAAAGTCTCAGAGTTGCTTCTCTGGACATTGGGAGATACCATCGGCTGAGTATAATGGTCACCGGTAGTGGTCTGGTGGTCATCGGCACATAATGAATCCATCGGCTGCCAGTTTATTGCCGGTCGGCATCCTATGAAGTCGATCGGCAAAGAATGCCTGCAGAACCTGTTTGACAGCAGCAGAGGACAGGACTTTGCATGGCAATACAATTCAGGCCATATATGCACCAATCATGTTCCTTATCATGTGAGTGAGTCAAAGGGACATGCTCTTTGGTTCTCAGACCATCAATCGCGCATTCCATGCGTGATGGCCCAAGTGACCAAGTATGCACATTTTGATGTTAAGTGCAATGCAAACCAACAAACCAAAGGGGTCCAATCGCTATCACTAAATCAAGGGACAAGATATGCATGTTCAATGCAACCTAGGCATGTTAGCTAGGGATGCAACATGGCAATGCAAACAAGCAAGCAATGAACAAGCATGCAAGCTAGTGGACATGCAAGACATGGTGCAATCAAAGCATGCAAAGTGTAAGACATGTAACCACATGTAAAGATTGGACTTAAACATGATTTGGGCAGCCTTAATTAGGCCCAAAACAGTGGCCATAGTGCCCAAAATGAAGGACTAAAACACACACACACATGCATGCAAAGGATGTCCAATACTTCAAGCATTTAAAAGCAATTCTCAAGCACAATTAAGAGAATGCATGTTGTCATGGCAAACATGGACTGCTTTGCCAGATACAGAGTCGCCACCTAAATATTTATTTTTGGGGGAATTTAGGAAACCCTGACTCGTTAACTAAGGCCACGTGTCTGTCATCACCAAAGTTGCCTCGGCTCGGGAACTTGGGTACGATCGGGGAAGGTCATCTATGAGCACCCGCACTCGCCCAATCAAAGATCGGCCTGTACTAAGCATTATATCTTGTTTGTTAATACACATGCGTTCTTATTCCGGTTAATTAGCTAGAATTACTATGTGATGCGCACAACACACAAGTATAGACTAGATCGCCTAATTTGGAACAAAGCATCACACATCCGTTTGTTTGGAAATGGTTTGAAGTTTGCTACTCGCAAGTAGGCTAAAACACGGATTTCAATGAATCGTTCCAATTCAAGTAATCCAAACTTCACCCACAGGCATTCAGGTAGTTATATCATATAAGCGATTAGCCTCATGGCAAGCATGTTGTCATGGCAAAACTCACTCTCATACAAGATGTTAAACCATAAACACTCACAGTGTACTCCGAGCCAAAACAAGAAACTAGTTAGAAAGCATGCATGATCCTAGTTCATGTTAAAATGGCTAATGCATCGCATGCAAAGTGCAACTAGAATAGGCTCGGCTAATCTAAAATGGCATGTCAGATGTGACAATTCGATACATGTATTCAACTTGGAATTGAAATATAATGCGGTTAGTATGATGCGCCGAGCCCGGTGCATGCAATACAGATGAATGGTGCAAACATGCATAGCATAACGATGTTACTTAAAATATGCCCAAGAACTAACCACTGAAAGCAGATAAGTAAAAGGATGAAAGAAGTGGGGGTTAGAAGACATGCATCACACACACGCACGCTTATTACATAATTGCGCCCTCTCGACGGAGGGACCAAAAGAATAATACAAACCATCTAATTAACTAACTAACAAGCTAATTAATTAATTACACAACCAAATCGAAATAAATAACTATTCTAAGTTATTAAAACACTGAAATGGCCTCGAGACGAGGGATGAATGCATGCTCAGATGGCTTCGCTCGGAAATCTATCGCCATGCTTCATGTTGCCTCTGTTTGCACTACTCTGTTCCTCCGAAAATTGTGCCAACTTCTGTGACACTTCTGAACCACCTTGTGGGTATGCTGTGAGGATATCGGCCAAAAGATAAGGCCATTCGCCAAGGTAAACTGGTCATCGACCATGTGGGAGTCGAATAATGGCAAAGTCAGAAGACGCGCACTATAGATGGCTGATATTAATCGGCTGTATCCTGCGAGAATAGGGGGCCGAATATAATATATGGGCCGAATAAGAGAAAGGACAATGATTAAAAAGTAGGCCCTGGCCCCGAGGCCCAAAAGAAACAGGTATAAATACAAGAATAACAGATTTAGTAGGTGTGTAACAATCACTTTTTGCTTAACTTCGAAGACAAGCTATTTTGAGTACAAGAACTGACTTGCCCGTCGGAGTGCTAATTCCGGCACCCTCGACCGGAGTGTTTGTGTCTTTTCAGGTGACTAGCTGAGGATCACTAGCGTCTCCCAGGATCTGAAGAGTATTTCCAAAACCACTTCTCCACAATTGGCGTCGTCTGTGGGAATACTCAAATACATCCATGGCAGGTGTGACTGAAGATCCTCCGATAGCCACCGACGAGACCACACAGAGAGATGACCTCACTCCAGCAAATATGCTCAGAAAGGAAACCATCGCTGCAAGATGCGCCTTGAACTTCAATTCACCAATGACTTCAGCGCAAGAGACAACGCAAGCGATCGTGGAACAAGCAAAGCAGAATGAACAAAGGCTGGAGAACATGATCGCTGAAAATGAACGTCTCCGTCAAGACTTGGCCCTAGAAGTGGCGAAATTCAGAGAAGCCGTGCGCCAAGATCCCGACCATCCTCCGAAGGTAGGTGGACAACGAGCTCGAGCCCGACCAAGGGATACTGATAGTGACTCCAACTCACTGTCCACGGAGCTCAACAAAAGGGGACGATCCAAAATTTCCAGCTCCTCCAAAAAGAGTCTTCGTACAAGGAACAAGCGCAGAAGAAGCAGTTCAGACGAAGACGACCAGCATGATCCCTTTGTCCGACGGATTGCAAGGGCGGCCCTGCCCAAGAAGTTCAAAGCTCCGTCATTCACTCTCTACGATGGAAAATCAGACTCCACTGATCATATCCGTCACTACAAGCAGGCCATGACATTACATGCAGACAACGAGGCCCTCATGTGTCGAATATTCCCTAGCAGCATGGGGCCATTAGCTGTCAGGTGGTATTACAAGCTGGAGCTGGCTTCGATCAAAAGCTTCCATAAATTACAGAAATCCTTCAGGGCCAAGTTTATCACCAACGAGGTACAATCGAAACAGGCCGACTCTCTCTGGGCTATGCAGACCTAGTTAGGAGAAACGTTCAGAGCGCACTTGGTGCGCTATTGGAGTGCTTCAATCTCGTTGACGACACTTGCAATGACTCTATGGCCATCACCGCCTTCAAAATGGGACTACACCTTGACAGCGCTCTTCGCAGTTCCCTGACCAGAAGGCCCCCCAAAACAGTCTGGGTGTTGATAAAGAAAGTTGAGGAGTATTGCAAAGTCGAAGATGATGCCTTGGGAATTAAAGCCGGACAAACGTCCAACAAAACAGCACTCCCTGAAATTGCTCAACCAATAAGTTCCGTGCCACCTCCGAGCCCTGAGCCACGGCAACGCGCTAAAAGAGACAAAAGGCGGGACTCTCGCCGATCAAGCGATTAATGCTCCCACTGGACGAATGAACAACTGCAAGTCGACAGCAGGCTCTTGAGGAGTGCCGACAAGAAGTACACAGAATTGTTCGAACCAATCACTGCGATAATGACCAAGGTCCAACACCTTCCATTCTTCAAATGGCCATCGAAGATGGTGGGACCTCCCGACACGCGAAGAAGGGATAGGCGGTGCGAGTATCACAAAGATCACGGCCACGAGACTGAGAATTGTTACGCATTAAAGGATCACCTGGAAGAACTGGTGCAAGACGGCTGACTGCAGCGGTACGTGAGAAACAGCAAGCCAATCAAGGCACTAGCCTTGAGGCAGGACTCACCCCCACTTGGCGTGATCTATATAATCTACAGCCTGCCAGCGCCCCCAACCGTGCGCGTAATCCAATCGCATCCAATCCCCCAAAAGCAACATATTCCGACCGAATGGCCCAGAGAAGCTCCGACAATCACTTTCAATGACTCCGATCTTAGCGGCGCAACAGCCTCCCACATCGATCCGTTGGTCATCAGGTTATGCGTAAATCGATTCACCATTGAACGCATTCTCATAGACCCAAGGAGTACTTCAGAGGTTATGTATCACAAGACTTTCATCAAACTCGGCTTCAACAAGTTAGATCTGTCTCCGGCTCCTCACCCATTGTTCGGCTTTAACACGAACCGTGAGTACCCGTTAGGAAAGATCACACTACCTGTTCGAGCGGGCTCCAGAACGGTCGAAGTAGAATTCCTGGTCGTAAAGCTCCTTTCGCCGTATAATGTCATCATGGGGCGAACCTAGTTACATATTATGAAGGCCGTTCCAAGCACTTATCATCAGCTTGTACGCTTTCCGACAGCCCACGGCATTAAAGAAATCTGTGGCTCCCAGCAATCGGCACAAGCAGAGATTTTACGAAAACCTTATCACTGACCCGACCTGTGGGCTTTGATACCTGTATACATTTCACTTCTGTAATACAAACCATTTTTTTTCGTCGCCCAAATTCATTTCCCGACTCCCATTGTAGCGCTCGTCATATCGCCGATTTAAAGCCCCCTTTTGGTGCATGACACCTTAGGGCCGATTAAAGTCTCCGGATTCGGAGCCCCCTTTGGTGCATGACACCTTAGGGTCGACTAACACTCCGGATTCGGAGCGCCCTTCGTGGATATCACGATTGGCCAAACTAAGTCTCCGGATTCGGAGCCCCCTTTTGGTGCATGACACCTTAGGGCCGATTAAAGTCTCTGGATTCGGAGCCCCCTTTGGTGCATGACACCTTAGGGCCGATAAAGACTCCGGATTCGGAGCCCCCTTTTGGTGCATGACACCTTAGGGTCGATTAAAGTCTCCAGATTCAGAGCCCCCTTTTGGTGCATGACACCTTAGGGCCGATTAAAGTCTCCGGATTCGGAGCCCCCTTTGGTGCATGACACCTTAGGGCCCACTAAGACTCCAGATTCGGAGCGCCTTTCTTGGATATCATGATTGGCCAAACTAAGTCTCTGGATTCGGAGCCCCCTTTGGTGCATGACACCTTAGGGCCGACTAAGACACCGGATTCGGAGCGCCCTTCGTGGATATCACGATTGGCCAAACTAAGTCTTCGAATTCGGAGCCCCCTTTTGGTGCATGACACCTTAGGGCCATTTAAAGTCTCTGGATTCGGAGGCCCCCTTTTGGTGCATGACACCTTAGGGCCGATTAAAGTCTCCGCATCGAAACGCCGGTTACGGAGCCCCATCGACGCAAGATGTCTTTGGGCCGATTAAGACTCCGGATTAGGAGCGCCCTTTGTGGATATCACGTTTGGCCAAACTAAGTCTCCGGATTCGGAGCCCCCTTTTGGTGCATGACACCTTAGGGCCGATTAAAGTCTCCGGATTCGGAGCCCCCTTTGGTGCATGACACCTTAGGGCCCACTAAGACTCCGGATTCGGAGCGCCTTTCGTGGATATCACGACTGGCCAAACTAAGTCTCCGGATTCGGAGCCCCCTTTGGTGCATGACACCTTAGGGCCGACTAAGACTCCAGATTCGGAGCGCCCTTCGTGGATATCACGATTGGCCAAACTAAGTCTCCGAATTCGGAGCCCCATTTTGGTGCATGACACCTTAGGGCCGATTAAAGTCTCCACATCGAAACGCCGGTTATGGAGCCCCATCGGCGCAAGATGTCTTTGGGCCGATTAAGACTCCGGATTCGGAGCGCCCTTCGTGGATATCACGTTTGGCCAAACTAAGTCTCTCGATTCGGAGCCCCCTTTTGGTGCATGACACCTTAGGGCTAATTAAAGTCTTCGCATCGAAACGCCGGTTACGGAGCCCCATCGGTGCAAGATGTCTTTGGGCCGATTAAGACTCCGAATTCGCAGCGCCTCTGACGCGTAACACCCTAGGGCAGATCATACCTCCGAATTCGGAGCACCCTTCGGCACGAACAAAACGAAGCAAAACATGCCAACATTCGAAATAAGGTGCTTAGCTAAGCATATAAAAAATCCAGAGTAAGACGCAAATGTTTGAAATAAAACTTTTTATTTGATCAAACAGTTGTTACTTAGACGCAATCCGCGTTCGAACATTACAATATCTATCTTTAACTTCTAAGGCGAAAAGGGGAATTAATCACGTTGATACAGCGGAGGCCCTGAATCAATGCACGTCGTTTGGAAAGCCTCTGCGGCTCAAAATGCCTTGATCCAACCGTGCCCGAATTAGCGTATCTTTGGACCTCCCTCTGACACCATCGACAATGTCAAGGCCAAGATCCAAGACAAGGAAGGTTAAGGGCAACGGTCGTTGTGTCTCCTTTCAGGGCGATCTGCTTCGACGACTTGGAGGCTGACGCGCCTCCCGTTTCTTTTTTAACGACCTACCTCCCACACCGGAGAATTCTCCGCTGCGATCCATTGCGGCATCAAGCTCGGCCAAAGTTCGAGTTTGGCTGATTAAAGAAATTCTATTTTACATCCACAATATTATATAACCCCATGCAACAAATGGCGTTATATTAATGAGGTCACTGGCACGAAGAGTCCATTCCATTTATTTTTAAACGCTGGCAGTGACCCCGAGGCAATTTCATTAACGCCAAAACCCCAAGAGACGAACGTCGATTGACATTCACCACGGCCTAGGTACCCAAACGGCTTTTTGGAACACATGCACTGACTGGGACAGGGGCAGCGTTATCAATCCAACCGGCCAAGCATTTAGACCCCGCGCCGACTGGAATTTGCCACAGCCACTCCACGTACTGGCTTTTGGCCTCTTGAAATTACAGTGGCCACATTCAAGAATAAACGGCCATCATGATTGTGCCGACCCCGCTTATAAGCCGGCGTATCACTATACGATCAATGTTTGTACATTCATTCAAACATCCATGTAATAAAACGAAACACATATATGCCGAAAACGAACTACGACGAAATATTTATAATAGAACATTTTTATTCAATCCAACAATGAATTACATAGTTTTTATTGCATTTCAACCTTACAATGCGTATTCTTATACGGCATCACCCTCATCCTCACTTTTCTCGACTTCAAAAGCGGAAAACGGAAAATGTTTACTGTGGTAGAGTGGCGATACCGAATCAATGCCCGAAGTTCGAAGAGCTTCCGTGGTTTGAGATGCCTTGATCCAACCGTGCCTAAATCCACGATTCTCACATCGGCAAACCTCTTTGGCAAGCTTCTCCTTGGTCTTTTCAATTCCAACTTTTCGGCCTTCATGAAAACCTTTTTCATAGGCCCTCCCCTTCGTAGACTCCATTGTAAACATGCTCGCCGTCTCACGATCGGCGAGCGCGTTACTGATGAGCCGACTGGTAACCCTTTCCTCCACAATTGGGTTTCCCTGCCCGACGAGTTGTGCCTGAGCCGCCCTGGTCTTCCTTATCACGCTCAGCCGCCTCCGCGCGAGCCTCCAAACTTTGAATACGTTCCTCCTTCTTCTCCAATTCTCGACGGGCAGCGTGCAGCCGAATGCCAATTTCATAGGTAGTGTAAAGCCCCTTCACCGCCCCGTGAATGCCTTCGCGAAATACGTCATAGTCCTGTCGACCTACCATTGACTGCTGAACCACAGGAGGAAAAATTTGTCAAGCAAACTCGACCGCTACATTTGGGTCTCGAACGATCGAGTCCGCCTCTGTCATGGATCTATTCTCCACAAATACCGCAAAGCTTAATGGGCACGGATTCGTGTCAGATCCCCTCTCGACTCGGGGTTGCGGAGATCTGCCCTGCGACTGCTTGTCCCGCCTGGGTGACCTGCTTCGACGTCGAGGAGACTGACGCCTCTCTCGATCCCTAGAACTCCTACTTCCTGTGCACGAAGGTTCACCACCTCGATTCATGTCTCCGCCCAGCTCAGCTAGCTTCCTCGCTTCCCCTCTGCTGTTAATGAAGAGTCTGTTCGACATTCACACGATAAATCTTCCTCCAAGAGCTGGAGTCAGCTATTTACTAAGCTCATAAAGGTTGTACCTTTGTTCATTTATCCTTTACAGAGGCAGCACCGTCGAGGAAATCTCATTAATTGAGAAAACCTCAGTCGTCCCGCGCCCGAATGATCATGCACCGCCTGGAGCAAGGGCAGATTCATCAATCTATTCCGCTCAACTGCCCCAGTCGGCTCATGAATCGAGTATTAAAAATTCTTAAGATTCATCAATATATTGGGCTCAAGTGCCCTAGACGGCTCATGAATCGATTCTTCAAAATTCTTAAGGTCGTCTCATCCGGCTCTCGAATGATCATGCACCGCCTGGGGCAAGGGCAGATTCATCAATATATTCGGCTTAACTGCCCCAGCCGGCTCATGAATCGATTACTCAAAATTCTTAAGATTCATCAATATATTCGGCTCAAGTGCCCCAGCCGGCTCATGAATCGATTCTTCAAAATTCTTAAGGTCGTCTCCTCCGGCTTCCGAATGATCATGCACCGCCTGGGGCAAGGGCAGATTCATCAATATATTCGGCTCAATTGCCCCAGCCGGCTCATGAATCGATTATTCAAAATTCTTAAGATTCATCAATATATTCGGCTCAAGTGCCCCAGCTGGCTCATGAATCGATTCTTCAAAATTCTTAAGGTCGTCTCATCCGGCTCCCGAATGATCATGCACCGCCTGGGGCAAGGGTAGATTTATCAATATATTTGGCTCAATTGCCCCAGCCAGCTCATGAATCGATTATTCAAAATTCATAAGATTCATCAATATATTCGGCTCAAGTGCCCCAGCTGGCTCATGAATTGATTCTTCAAAATTCTTAAGGTCGTCTCATCCGGCTCCCGAATGATCATGCACCGCCTGGGGCAAGGGCAGATTTATCAATATATTCGGCTCAACTGCCCCAGCCGACTCATGAATCGATTATTCAAAATTCTTAAGATTCATCAATATATTCGGCTCAAGTGCCCCAGCCGGCTCATGAATCAATTCTTGAAAATTCATAAGGTTATCTCATCCGGCTCCCGAATGATCATGCACCACTTGGGGCAAGGGCAGATTCATCAATCTATTTGGCTCAACTGCCCCAACCGGCTCATGAATCGATTATTCAAAATTCTTAAGATTCATCAATATATTCGGCTCAAGTGCCCCAGACGGCTCATGAATCGATTCTTCAAAATTCTTAAGGTCGTCTCATCCGGCTCCCGAATCATCATACACCACCTAGGGCAAGGGCAGATTCTTCAATCTATTGGGCTTAACTGCCCCAGCCGGCTCATGAATCGATTATTCAAAATTCTTAAGATTCACCAATATATTCAGCTCAAGTGCCCAAGACAACTCATGAATCGATTATTCAAAATTCTTAAGATTCATCAATATATTCGGCTCAAGTGCCCCAGCCGGCTCATGAATCGATTATTGAAAATTCTTAAGATTCATCAATATATTCGGCTCAACTGCCCCAGCCGGCTCACGAATCGATTATTCAAAATTCTTAAGATTCATCAATATATTCGGCTTAAGTGCCCCAGCCGGCTCATGAATCGATTCTTCAAAATTCTTAAGGTCGTCTCACCCGGCTCCCGAATGATCATGCACCGCCTGGGGCAAAGCAGCTTAACTGCCCCAGCCGGCTCATGAATCGATTATTCAAAATTCTTAAGATTCATCAATATATTCGGTTCAAGTGCCCCAGACAGCTCATGAATCGATTCTTCAAAATTCTTAAGGTCGTCTCATCCAGCTCTCGAATGATCATGCACCGCCTGGGGCAAGGGCAGATTCATTAATATATTCGGCTCAACTGCCCCAGTCGGCTCATGAATTGATTATTCAAAATTCTTAAGATTCACCAATATATTCGGCTCAAGTGCCCCAGCCGACTAATTTATCGATTCTTCAAAATTCTTAAGGTCGTCTTATCCGGCTCCCGAATGATCATGCACCGCCTGGGGCAAAGACAGATTCATCAATATATTCGGCTCAACTGCCCCAGCCGGCTCATGAATCAATTATTCAAAATTCTTAAGATTCATCAATATATTCGGCTCAAGTGCCCCAGCCGGCTCATGAATCAATTCTTCAAAATTCTTAAGGTCGTCTCATCCGGCTCCCGAATGATCATGCACCGCCTGGGGCAAGGGCAGATTCATCAATCTATTGGGCTCAACTGCCCTAGCCGGCTCATGAATCGATTATTCAAAATTCTTAAGATTCATCAATATATTCTCTCAAGTGCCCCAGACGGCTCATGAATCGATTCTTCAAAATTCATATGGTCGTCTCATCCGGCTCCCGAATGATCATGCACCGCCTGGGGCAAGGGCAGATTCATCAATCTATTCGGCTCAACTGCCTCAGCTGGCTCATGAATCGATTATTCAAAATTCTTAAGATTCATCAATATATTCGGCTCAAGCGCCCCAGACGGCTCACGAATCGATTCTTCAAAATTCTTAAGATCGTCTCATCCGGCATCCGAACGATCATGAACCACCTGGGGCCAGGGCAATTTCACCAACCTATTCGGCTTGAATGCCCACAATACTTGGCATATGAATGATAAATCAATATTGTCATAAGATATTCAATCTCTGAAAGCTCAAACACAGCAATGATTTTATCCAAAGTAGTGAAAGGCAAAACATTCTTCATTAACATAACTTCACAAACTGTGTACAAGTGGTGGTGAAACAACAAGGAAATTTTCATTAATAAATTGAGCGCAAATAGTAACCAATTTATACATGAAAACTACCCTGAACCAACAAAAGTCTACCGAACTAAAACTTTCATTGGAATTAAAAATACTTAAAATGTCTCCCAGATCAATCCTCGAGGTCAGATTCAAGTGGCTCAACGTCCACTTGCTCGTAGGGAATTAACAAGGCCAATGTAACTCCAGTGGCAGCAAGGGCTTTGAGCCACCCATGTTTGAACCCCCGATTCTCGAATTTGGGGACTTCATCTACATATTCTGTGAAGGCGGTGCTTTTTCCTGCCTCAAATGCCGCAGAAGCCTCAGAATCGGCTTTTTCCTTGGCCGCCTTGAGCTCCTCTAACTGAACCTCCACCTCGGCAAGCACCTCATTGTCTAACTTGAGCGATTCTTCGCTCGCATTTGCCCTACTCTCAGCGTCAGAGCGGAGCTGTTCAGTTGAGCGAGCCCTCTCTTCCTCTGCTTCAGCTCGCACACTCTCCATTGCGGCTCTCATCACTTCAAACTCGGCCCTACTCTTTTGACTGTCTGTCTCCATTTGCAAACGATCAATCCTGCCAAGGGCATCATGCAGGTGGCGACCTAGGTCCGCGATCCTGCCAACCGTCTGTAAAACAAGTTGGGATCGTCCGATACCTTAATGAAATCAAATTCAAGAGAATTTGAGATGGTTACTTACCAGGAGCGCTGACTGCGCTGATAGGGCTACAGCCATAACATCCGGCACGGCGCGAAAGGCTGCGTTGTCAGCCGGCAAGGAAATTGAAGCCGCCAGGCTCAACGCCACGGCTGGATCCTCAACGGCTGAAGCGTCAGAAGAGATCGGCGTATCTTTGATCTTTGGCCGAACAATAAAAGGAGCAACCACGTTCGACTCTTCTAAACGAGGCCGTTTGGGAGCAGGGCTAATCTCCAACCCAGCCTCTCCCTCGGCACTATGCTTTTTGCCCTGCTCCTCCGGAATCAACTGTTCGTCAATGACCTGTTGTTCAACCTCTTTTCCCGATTCGGCCGCAGCAGCCTGAGCCGTCTCTTCAATAATGGGTACGAAAGTTTTAATCAAGGTGGGCTCAGAATGGGCGGCCTCGGCTTTCTTTCGAGCAGCCATTCGCTCGGCATTTTTCTTTTGCGCCATCTGCGTAAGGTTTTTCCCAGCCATACCTTCGAAAAAATCACCGGGTAGGTCTCCCAAATTCGTAAAAATATCTCCAGAACAAAACTCTACCCGACCTGAAGCGGACGCTGAAGGCTGGTTAAGTCCAGCAGCCTCGAACGCCGAGCGTATCGCCTTGTCGACCTCTTCGGCCTCCTCAGCGACCTCTCTGGTTGGTTCGGCAACTACCTCTACCACCGGCTCCGCGTCTTCCCTCGAATCCGAAATCTTCGAGGCCAATTTACCTAAGGCTCTTGATGTTGGGAAAGAGAAGAGCCGAAAGGTGTTGATCACCGGATGGAATTGGAATGCCGTCCGCAGCCGAGAATGTAGTATAAGTAGGTTCGTATCGAAGGAGTAGGTGAGCAGCTCTCCCTTGCTTTTATACATTTGGATGGCCGAAATATCTGAGTGCAGACTTAATTTCCTCAAGGACTGCGTCGTCGGTTGAGGGAAGAATCTTCTTCAATCTGTTACCTGCAAAGAACAAGGGGTGATTAAAGGAAAAAAGCCGAATAAAAGGTAGATCAACAAACACGAGGCGTTACATGGCAACCTGGATCACCCTTCCGTTTGGGAATAGGGTCTAGGCGGTCTTCGGCGTCACCGAACTCCCAATTACCTCGGACATTGACCATTACGTCGTCGACTCTCTTACCAGAACTGGCAAGCATGGTTATCAAATGATGGTCAGTGTCCTTGGCCCTGAGAAAGTATCGCCCCAGTCGACCGGAAGAATTGGCCAAAGCGTAGCAGTGCCTAATCGCCGGAATGCCAAGGTTGATCCTAAGGCGTCGGTTCAACTCTATCACCCCCATGATGATTCGAAAGAAATTTACGTTGGGTTGAGAAGGAATCAGACTCCAATAGCGAAGGACGGCCCTAAGCAATGGATGTAGAGGAAAACGGACTTCGCCCTCCGCTATGGATAAGAGAGGGAAGACGATGGTATTTTGATCCTCCCTCTCCATATCAAGAGTACTGTCCGTTCCAAGAGATAAGTGGACATAGTCGGGAATGGAAAAGTGTCACCGAAATCCGGAAATACGACCCTCAGAAAGGAGGTCTTTCAAGTGTTTAGCCATTTTCACGAGGATTCAAGGTTCCGCCGAAATCAAAATGACAAACAGAAAATAGGATTGCAAAGAAGAGAGAAGAAGACTTACGAGGAGTGAACGAGGCAAGGATAGACGGAGAAGAATTGCAAAAAATGTGAGGCAGAGAAGGGATACCCGCTAGCGGTCGAAGAGTCTCGAATACTTGACGAATTATGCATTCGAAAAGACTGAAGTTTCAAATCGTAATAAATGCGAGGGATGCACAAACAAGGCGGGAAAGTGTGATGATGACCGAAAAGGTGTACGCATTCTGACATCTATATTGGGGTATGCGAAGCCGTCTGACCTATTTTGATTTTTTAAATTCAAAACCAAACACGCCGATTAACTACCGTCAATGGGGAGTTCGGGGGGCAATTGTGGGAGCCGAATAATGGCAAAGTCAGAAGGCGCGCACTATAGAAGGCTGATATTAATCGGCTGTATCTTGCGAGAATAGGGGGCCGAATATAATATATGGGCCGAATAAGAGAAAGCACAATGATTAAAAAGTAGGCCCTGGCCCTGAGGCCCAAAAGAAACAGGTATAAATACAGGAATAACAGATTTAGTAGGAATGTAACAATCACTTTTTGCTTAACTTAGAAGGCAAGCTATTTTGAGTACAAGAACTGACTTGTCTGTCGGAGTGCTAATTCTGGCACCCACGACCGGAGTGTTTGTGTTTTCAGGTGACTAGCTGAGGATCACTAGCGTCTCCCAGGATCTGAAGAGTATTTCCAAAACCACTTCTCCACAGACCAAAAATAAGGATCTCGGCCAAATGTTTGTTGCCAATTGGCACTGAACATGGTTGATCGACCATATCTTCCTGTGAAAGCTCCTGTTGCTGCAGCAGAGGACAAATAGAGCATGGCAATACATTTACAAGACAATGTCTGCATAACTACACCCCTTATCATGTTTCAGACTCAAAGGTGTGTAGTTCTCGACCCTTGGTCCACCAATCACGCATTTCCATGCACGATGGCCAAAGGAGCCAAGTGTGCAATTCAATATTGTAGACGCGCCCTCGGGCCTCACTACAGTTCGGACTCAATTTGTGCCACGGTCCTGTATCTAATCTCACGGAGTGCAATGCAAGACCGATAAATCATCAAAGAGTCCAAATCCAGCAAATCGTTTTGATAATAGATTTTTTAGAAGGAAGTGCCAAACATGGACCGCTTTGCCAGATACAGAGTCGCCACCTAAATATTTATTTTGGGGGAATTTAGGAAACCCTGACTCGTTGCCTAAGGCCACGTGTCCATCATCACCAAAGTTGCCTCGGCTTGGGAACTTGGGTAAGATTGGGAAAGGTCACTTCGTGAGCACCCCCGCTCGCCCGATCAAAGATCGGCCTCTACTAACCATGATATCTAGTTTTGAAAACATTATGCGTTCTTATTCCGGTTATTAGCCTAGATTTACTACGCGATGCGCACAGCATACAAGTATAGACTGGGTCGCCTGAATTGGAACAAAACATTTCATGTTGTTTATTTGAAAATGGTTTGATGGTGCTACCCGCAAGTAGGCTAAGACGTGGATTTGCCACCCTCGGGTGGGCTTAGAAAAACATGATTTTGCCACTATCTAGTGGGCTTTAAAACTCACAATTAATGAATTGTTCCAATTCAAATAGCCCAACCTTCACCCACAGGCATTCAGGTAGTTATTTTATATAAGCACATAGCCTCATGGTAAGCATGCTATCATGGCAGTCACTCACACACATACAAGGATGCTAAAGTATAAACACTTATCGAGTACTCCAAGCCAAAACAGAAGCTATGTTAGAAATCCATGCGTGATCCTAACTATACAGAAATGCCTAATGCAACACATGCAAAAATGCAACTAAGATAGGCTCGGCTATTCTAAAGATGGCATGTGAAATGCTACAACTAACAAGTATTCAACTTGGAATTGAAATACAAATGCAGTTACTATGATGCGCCGAGCCCGGTGCATGCAAAACAGATGAATGATGCAAACATGCAAGCATAAGTATGCTAATTGAAACATGCCCTAATCTAACCATCATAAGCTGGTAAATAGAAGAGAGAAAGACGTGGGGTTGGAAGACATACATCACACGAACACACACTTATTACAGTTGTGCCCTCGCTCGGAGGGTCTAAAAGAATAATACAGTCCGAATAAATAATTAAATATTACAAAACCCTAATTAATTAACAAATTAACTAGGAAAGCGATAAACTAGCGTGTAAGCCTATGGACTGCCTCAGCTCTGTTCTGAATGGTGGAATGATGCATGCTTGAATTACCTGGCGCGGAAATCCATTGCGATGCCCCGATTCGCCTCTATTTACAATTGTTTTCAGAATATTGCGCAACGCTCCAGAAGGCTGCAGATTTCTAATTTGCTGCAACAAAGAGCAACAAAGGGGCATGGCAAAGTATTTCATATATATATGCGTGACTACTCTTCAGGGAGTGTAGTCCTTGATCCTCGTGCCACCAATCACACATCTCGATGCATGATGGCCGAGGAGTCGAATTGCACGACTCAATGTGAAATGAATGCACATGAAAACACAACAAGACCTAAACTCCATCATGGGTAATCCGGAGTGTCGGCGACTGGGAATTGAGACACGTTCCGTCACTCGGAGTACGAAATGTCCCTCGTTTCACGTGCTTGGGCAAACTCCTAAACACAATGCAAATGAGATGGCATACACAATGCGACTAACATACAACCTAGCATACGCAATGCCATGAAATGGCATACACAATGCACGACGCAACATGACAAACACAATGCTCTAACATACAACCTAGTATACGCAATGCTATGAAATGGCATACACAATGCATAATGGACTTACACCAACATGAGTGGACCTCAGCCACACTCACATCAGTAGCCATTAGATGAAAATGAGACGACCGAAATGCGTGCACACATGTACGCAAACCGAGGACCGAACCTAAGGCATAAAATACCACTCTACCAAGGCATGACAAGGGATGCAAGATGGCATTCAAACATGTAAATTTCAGCACTGAAACATGATGCTAAATGGTCCCGAAACTCAAAACTATGGCACCCGATGCATGGGATAAGCCCCGAAACTCAAAATTAGGCACATGTATTGAACCACAAGTATACAAACCAAGCACTATTTGATCATGAAGTCGAAAGACAGAGCCAAGGCAGTCCCAAAACATGCACATTTCTAGTTTAGAGCATGGCCAAAAGATGCTAACATGATGGGCTAAAATAGCATGCAACATTGGCTAGCAAGCACGATTTACATGGTATGTATATGAAGAAAATGAGAACTCATCAAGCCAACCAAAAACAGTGAATAAAACATGCCAAAATATGCCCAAATAATCACTGAAATGCAGCCAATGCATGCAAAAATGAAGGGCTTCTTTGGAAGGCCATGCAAGGGTTTGTTAAGCACATACAAGATAGACACTTAGCATGGCAAAACCAACTCTGGAAATCAAATATGACAGCCCTAAAACTCACCAAATTGGCCCCGAAATGGGTCTAGGAAACATGCAAAGAAAGGCCCTTTTGAAAGGCCTTGGATGGGATTGCTCTACACATGCATTGTAGACATAAAATATGGCCAAAAGGGCCTTGGATAGAGCTGAGGCAGACCTTAAAACTCATAGAATGAGGCCTGAAACATAACTTCGATGCATGCAAAATAGCGTCCCTTTGGAAGGCCCAAAAGACCCCCAAACAAGACAAGGAGAGAGGGGGTCACCCCCCCTAATTTTGGCCCTCAAGAATACATCTAAGCCACTGAAAATCCAATGGATTTCAGTGGCTAAGAGGCCAAACCATGGCCAATGCAAGTGCTATAATGCATAGCCTTAATCATGAAGAGATGAAGCATGCATAGGGGGAAGATGACCCCAAACAAGAATGGGACCTTAACCAAACTTGAAGAGGATGTCAAAAAAATACTTTTTCCAATTTATAGAAAATCTCGAAAATCCTCACAAGTAAGGCTAAAATAGGATGCAAAAATAGCCCTAAAAAAGAGATAGAGGATAAGGAGAAGTAAATGACCTCAAACACCAAAGTGTTCTTAAACAAAGTTGAAGAGGGAGTCAAAACAAGACACTTTACAGTTTGGGTTGAAGCCCATAAATGCTTGCAAATAAGGCTAATCAATCATGCAAAAAAATGCAAGTTTAAGGGAAATAGGCACTTACCCTTGAAGAGCAGCAAAGCTGGAGCTTTTGGACCAAGTTAGTGAACCTTCAACCCTTGAAAATCAGTCCCAAAGTGCTGGAATGGATGATGGGGGTGTGGTGCTAGGGGTTGTAGTGCAAAATGGCCAAGAACAAGGGTGTTTTGAGGCTTGAAGTGTAGAGATATAGAGAGAGAGAGTTGTAAGCCTTCAAAGTTGTTCAACCCCTCAAATGGAAAAGGAGGGCCTCTCTTATAGAGGAGAGAGGCCAAAGCTTCTCTTCGAAGCCTCAAAGATCCTCCATACACGTGTATGGAGGATGGTCCAAATGCCTCCCAGTTGGCACAGCTGGATTGCATTCAGAGAGAGCAAAAAGCAAGAAGCAGGCCGATCATTTCAAGTGGCCGGCCGGCCACTCCCCCTGATCGGCCGACCAGGGGTCAAAAGGTTCAAGCCCCAAAGTTGGTCTTCCATGAATCCCTTGAAGTTAGCTTTCCAATGCCGCAAACCTTGCACTAAAATTCCTTTTGTGCAAAAAGTTATGCTAGTTTTGGTGAAGCCGCGCAGATTCGGTCCAAACGGACTTCAACCAACCATATCTCCCCCACCCGGACTTGTCCTTAGGAGATTCTTGAGTGAAAAATAAAGCCCCGGAAGTAAGCTTTCCAACGGTCATGGCCTCATATCTTAATTCCTCCTGTACAAAGAGTTATACCCGTTTCGGTGAAGCCGCGCAGATGTTTTCTCTCCTTCCCGGATTCATGCTGAATCACTTTTGACCAAAAAAAGCTGACCAGCCATCTGATTTTCTGGTTTTCCATGTGGCCATATTTAAGCCCCAGAAGTCAGCTTTCCAATGGCGCCAACCTCGCATCAAAATTCCTCCTATGCCCCATTTCAGTGAAGCCGCGCATATTTGGTCCTACCCGGATTCATGCCGAACTTCTCCCAAATTAGTTTTCCTTTCTCTTCTCCTCTTTTCTTCAACTCCAAACCCCTAGACAAGGTGTTTTAAAAGATTTTTCAAAGATTTCATCTCTCTTTCGTTCATTTCTACTCTGTCCTTGCCCGGTTTACCGAAAAGCGCAACATTTGACAAAATGCGAGCCTCGGAACATCGTAAAAACTTTATTTCAAAAACGTTTTGAAAGAGAGGGTTTTAAGGTCTAAAATCTTTTGATCAAGATTGTTTTGGTCCAAAAAGGGGTATGAAGTTGAGATTTGACTCTCCTCTTGCCGAAGAAATCGAACCTTTGCCCTGCACACCTTTCTCCACCATGTAAACTATCAGTCGCGTCCAAGTCTTAAGGTCGGTCAAAAATGGGGTGTCTACAAATATCAAATGAAATGCACAAAACACATAAGGGGCCCCAACCTCTATCATGCTTTATCAAGAGGCAAGGGATGCACACATAATGCAATGCAACCTAAGCATGCAACAAGTATGTAACAAGATCATGCAATACATCTAGTATGCAATGGGCATACAACCTAAATATGTAAACATGCATGGCATGCAACAACATGCAAAATGAAGCAAGCATGCAACAACATACAAGACAAGCATGCAACAACATGCAAAGGTGGACTTAAACTGAAGTAGACAGCTCTTAAACATGCCCAAATCAGTGGCCAAAATGCTAAGAAATGATAGACAAAAGTGCATACAAACATGCACATGTAATGGCCTATCGTCTAGGCATAAAAGGGCAACTTTCAAGAGCTCTTAAAAGGAGATAAATATGAGCATGTGACAAACATGGTAAGCTCTGAAATCAAGTTTGGAAAGGTGCCAAACCAACCAAACAAAGCAAGCAAGTCATGCAAGAAGACTCAAGGCTCAAGGCTAGCGAAGGGGTTCGAACCATGGCTATGCAAAACATGAAGCAAATGACAATATAATCCAAAATAGTCCTAGATCATGTCAAAATGAGCCTAAAACATGCAAGGACCAAAGCCAAAATAAGCTAAAATGAAGGACCAAAAGCATGAGGCATGCAAGGCCACAAAAGAGGTGTTGCACTACACCTATCAAAACCAAACATGGCATGACTTAAGCAATGAAAAACAGAGTTATGGCATGGTAAAACAAGACCAAAAACCCACTTATATGGCATCCCAAAGACCTAAACATGATGGCATACACAATGACCCATTCATGAGGCATAAAACATCAACTTTTTAAAGCATTAGTGACAAGTGCAAGTGTTTGAGCATGAAACATGGACTGAAATAGTATAACAAATGATGCCAAATCATTGAAATGGTCCAAGTAAAGCATGTTAGTGACTTGGACACTTAAGACTAACAAGCTAGAATGCCTTATGGCTATACAAAGCATGGCATATATGGTCAAAACAACATGAAACAGAGCTGGAGTATGGTAAAACATGACAAAAAGCTCCTTCGAGTCGAGCCAAAATATGCAAGCATGATGGTCTAAACACAAGATGCATGTTAAGGCAATAAAGAGGATAACAAGACAAGTACATGGTGCATGCAAGAAGCCATTAAACCAACCTTAGATAGAGGTAAAACATAGAAAAATAACACCAAATACTTGCTGAAATGGAGCTAAAACAAGCTAGGCAAACATGCTACCAATACAAGCCACCCTCTCCTATTAAGGACTCCAAAACCACCTTCCCACAACTGAAAATCCTTTGGATTTCAGTGGTAGGAAGGTCATGCAAAGCCAAGAACAAGGGCCAAAAGGGATGGCCTAAAACAAGGCCTAGCAAGGCCTAAGAGGGGAAAAACAATCTCAAACCAAAAAGTGATCTTAAACAAAGATCTAAAGCATAAAAAATCAGAACTTATTGTAGTTTAGAGTTAAGCTTAAAACAATAAGGAAAATGGTCTAAAAGCTTAAGCAAGAAAGGGGTATTAAAAGCAAGAATGCTCACCCTTGAAGAACACTTTCAAGAACAAGACTCCAACAACTTTTCCAAGCTTAAACCACTCCAAGAACTCTGAAACTAACTCTCTAGGATCTCAGCAACCAAAGGATGGTGTATTGCTAGGTGTTTGTGTGCAATAGTGTGAACAAAACTCCCTTTTGAGCACAATACACACACAAATATATAGAGAGAGGGAACTATATTGATAGATAGATATATATCATTTATCTTAGATTTTTGGAACCCTTGAGAAGGGAGGAGGGCCTCCCCTCTTATAGAAATCCAAATTCAAAGCATCTAGGAGAAGCTAAGCCAAGGGGCAAATCTCTCCATACACGTGTATGGAGGGGGTGAATTGTGCATGCCGGCTGTGACAGCTGGCATAAAATATCTGCATAAAGCAGATGAACAGGGTTCGGCCAGAAAACATGGCCGATCGACCAACACAAGGGTTGATCGACTAAAAAGAGTGCCGATTGGCCAAAACTTTTGGTCGATGACAAGAAAACAAGGCCGATGGCTTCAAGCCTTGGCCGATGGGTTTGGGGGATGGCAAGCAAGCCACCCTCTTCCCTCAGAAGCAAAAACACAAGTGTTTGGTCAACAACCAAGCACAAAACAGACAAGTTAAGAGATCTTGAGGCAAGGCGCGCGGTCGAGACCTTCGGGAACTCAAAACGAACACGAACATGGGTGATCATCGAGTGTTCAAATGATGACGTCCAAGTCTTGAGGACGATCAAAAATGGGGTGTCTACAGTTGCCCCTCTTTGACATAACTCGAAAGTCATAAAAATGACAGGAGTGAATGTCAAAGCCCAAAGGCGACCCATTTTTGACAAGGCCGAAGACTTAGACAAACATACAAGATGGCAAAGATATGTGCCCGAAGGCAGGGGCAAAATGCAAATGACATGCACGGTGCCGAACATAACTTATGATCATGCAAAGGGAGCTGTAACGAAGCATAACATGCAACAGTTTTAAGCAAGCAAAAACAAATCCAACTACATTACATGCAGAAAGGATGTAAGAAAATTATATAATTCTCGCTATGTCTCACGCAGAGAATACAATACCTGTCTGGCTCGTCTGGTCGCGCCAGCTTTAAATGAACCGTACATACAATATCGTGCCTGCAAAAGAAAGAAACTTAATGGGTTCAATATCGTTAGAAACGTGCATAGTAACGCAAGTGAAAAGTGTGTGACAACGTGAGTGAAGTGTGCATAACAATGCAAGTAACGTGCGAGATGACGCAAGTTAAGATGTACATAACAATGTAAGTAACAAACGTAACAGCATAAGTTAAAGATGCGAAACAACGCGAATGACGAGTGTAACAGCGCAAGTTAAAGGGGTACGCGAAACAACGCAAATTAGATGGGTTTGCAAGACAATGCAAGTTAGATGGGTTTGCAAAACAATGCAAGTTAGATAGGTTTGCAAAACAATGCAAGTTAGATAAGTTTACAAAACAATGCAAGTTAGTGAGAGGTGCAAAACAATGCACATAACGAGTAAGACAATTCCAGTTATAAGGAGGTGCAAGACAATGCACATAACGAGCAAGACAATGCCAGTTATAGGGAGGTGCAAGACAATGCACATAACGAGCAAGACAATGCCAGTTATAGGGGGTGCAAAAAAATGCACATAATGAGCGAGACAATGCTAGTTATAAGGGGGTGCAAGACAATGCACATAACGAGCAAGACAATGCCAATTATAAGAGGGTGCAAAACAATGCACATAAGGAACAAGACAATGCCAGTTATAAGGGGGTGCAAGACGATGCACATAACGAGCAAGACAATGCTAGTTATATGGGGGTGCATGACAATGCACATAACGAGTAAGACAATGCCAGTTATAAGGGGGTGCAAGACAATGCGAGGTAAGGAAAATGCATGACAATGCAAGGTAAGGAAAATGCATGACAATGCAAATGACGTGCGAGACAACGCATGCATGACAATGCAGATGAGATGTGCATGACAATGCAGATGAGGAAATGCATGACAATGCAAATGAGATGTGCATGACAATGCATGTACTGAAATGCATGATGATGCAAATGACGTGTGCATGAGTATGCATGTACTGAAATGCATGACAATGCAAATGAGAAGTGCATGAGTATGCATGTACTGAAATGTATGACAATGCAAATGAGATGTGCATGACAATGCATGTATTGAAATGCATGACAATGCAAATGACGTGTGCATGACTATGCATGTACTGAAATGCATGACACTGCAAATGAGATGTGCATGACAATGCATGTACTGAAATGCATGACAATGCAAATGAGATATGAAAAACAACGCGGATGGAGGGGCGCAAGACAATGCGACCTAAGGGATGTGCATGATAATGCAAGCATGGAGTGTGCGACAACGCATAAGAGATGTGCATAACAATGCAAGCATGATGTGCGCTACATCGCATAAGAGATGTGTATAAGAATGCAAGGATGGTGTGCGTTACAATGCATAAGAGATGTGCATAACAATGCAAGAGCGAAATGACGTATAACCAATGCGCGCTCATTATAAACACCACAAAACGTTGTAATGCAACGTATTTAAAGCAATTTCCGAATATTGCAAGATATAAAAGGATACGGAAAAGGATATTCCTTGCACGCACCGAGCATCGCACAGAGAAAACACGGTTTGAGGTCAACATGAAGGCCGGTTAAGCTTTGAAAATGTACTTTCTTGCACTGTCTTGAGAGATGAAGGTCCCAAACCACATAACTGACCCAACCAAGGGTGTGGAAGGTGCATCGACCACATAGGGAGTCCATCGGCCACTCATCGGCCACAAAATGAGATCATCGGCCAAACATTTAGCTGATCGACTAACAATTTGGCCGATTGGCCAAAAATGGCAGTTTCGGGGCAGTTTTGTTTTTTGGCCTCGGGTCTTTAAATATAAGGTTCCAAACCTTATATTTTCACTTCACCCTCGTTCGATTCGTAAAACCCTTCCCATTTCGCACGCTTTGAACCGATCGAAATTCATTTTCGGTGTCCCTTTCTTGGTTTCCACCACTTGGGGTTTGTTTCCCCTGAGTTATACCTCGATCTTCATGCCTTTTCCACACTCCGACCTTTTCTCCCATTTTTTACCCCTCGGGGTTGACTTTTGGGTTGACTTTTCGCATTCTCACCCATTTTTCACACTTTTAGCCATTTTTGCACTCTTCTTGAGATGGCAGACGACATTCCACGGGGTGGGGCTCCCCCAGAGATAGACATGGACCCTGAGGTCAAGCTCCTACCTCGTCGCATTCGACTGTTCGATCCGGCGACCTACAGGCCGGCGATACACGTGTTTCCTCCTGACGGCATCCGCCACTTCAAGAGCTATGCGCGGGGCGCGCCACTGGAGCTTTTGCTGCGCGAGCTAGAGTCACATCTATCCTACGGCGGTTCTGAGGTACACTCTTTCCCTCTGTCTCATTTTCTGCAATGTAGAACATATAACTGCGATAGTCGATACTGTTCTTTAACTGCTTAACCTAGATACACTGATATACCATATGTGTAGTTCACCGTGAGCACGCCCACACTCGATATCTGTTTAAACTCAAACACATGCACACACACTGCATTCTCAACCAGATAATCCAAACACACTGATACATCACATGCTTAGTTCACTGTGAGCATACCCACACCCGATATTTGTGTAAACTTGAACACATGCACCCATACTGCATTTTCAACCGGATAATTCAAACACACTGATACATCACATGCTTAGTTCACTGTGAGCACACCCACACTCGATATCTGTGTAAACTTGAACACATGCACCCATACTGTATTTTCAACAGGATAATTCAAACACACCGATACATCGCATGCTTAGTTCACCGTGAGCACACCCACACCCGATATCTGTGTAAATTTGAACACATGCACACACACTGTATTTTATGAACTCTGAATGCATCCAAACACTGTATTTCTAACATTTCTTCACAACTGTTTGTCTTTGAAAATAGGGAGATTCCCATGCCTTCCGGGGGTATGGGAATACCATCGCCTAAGATTGATACATGGAGTTGCCGGACGCAGTTTGTCATATTGTTGATCGAGCCGGCTTCGGCGTTTTTGCAGGGGACTCTCGTGCCTCACTGCAAGTAGGCCTCTTCTGGGCGCACTAGTGGAGAGGTGGTGGGACACCACCGATTCCTTCCACCTTTCTACCACCGGGGAGATGATGATGACTCCCTTTGACTTCTCCATGCTCACAGGCATCAGAGTAGGGGGTGATCCGATCCCCTTCGATACTGATATGGATGAGTGGGACGCCGCACAGATTTACTTGCTTGGCGCTCAGCCTCATGTCTCCCGTCTAGGATTTGTGAGGTACTCCTGGTTTGAGGACCATTTCAGGATTCTGGAGCCCACGACTCAGGAGGAGGTGGAGCAGTATGCTCGCGGCTTCATCATGTTCCTACTGGGGACCACACTCTTTGCCGACCGGGGGAACACCATCGCCCTTTACTTGCTGAGCGCACTTATGGACGTGACACGGATCCAGCGTTATGATTGGGGTGGCGCAGGCTTAGCCACTCTCTACGAATATATGAATTCATCTTCTCGCCGCAGCGTACAGTTGCTTGGAGGCTACTGGCGAGCCTGGGAGGTACACTTTCCCTTTATGTCTTTTCAATTCTGCTTTACACTATCTGTACACCGCACATACTGCACACACGCAATCTGCTTTACACTGGCTGTACACTGCACACGCTGCACAACACACTACACACGTTCTCTGATTTCTGCTTTATCTGCATTCTGCTTTATCTGACAAGCATTCTCATATCTGCCCTGTTACATTATACAGTTGTGGGTGTATGCCTACTTTCTGAGGCTTGCCCCAGTGCCAGACGTGGAGACGCCCCCCATGGTTCCATTTTCCCATCGCTTCGATGTGAGGTGCGAGCGGAGGCCACGGGAGTCCTTCCTGTTCTTCCGCCGATACTTTGACACCATCACTGCCGCAGAGGTATTTCAAACTTTACAGTTCATTTAAGCTTCGATTTACATTATACTTTCAATAGTAGATAACAAACTGTATATCATTTGCAGATCACCTGGTAGCACTGGGCGGTGTTGCCTGATACAGTGAGAGATGGATACATGGGTGCCCGGGAGACTGCCCGGTTCAGGATTCTATTGGAGGGCCTGGTCTGTCGGGCATGGTATTTCGGGGAGCGATTCTTGCGGCAAACCTTGGGCTTGCCAGAGTAGATAGTTCCAGCACCTCCTCATACCCACATGAGGCACACCAAGAGGTATACCTTCGAGGAGATGATAGACTACACGCTTGATTGGGACTCTGAGCCCTTTAGGGACGAGGGCGACTACACCGAGTTCATCCAGGCTTATGTCATGCGGCCTTTGACCGGTGCTTGCCGAGCTGAGAGAGAGAGACCTGCGGCGCTAGCGGCAAGAACAGGAGCATCGAGGGCGACTCAGACCCGTGGAAGGAGTGGGTCCCGGAGAGGACAGGGAGCTGGATGGCCAGAGCTACCTACAACGATGACATGCCGAGGACAGGGTGGGGAGATGTACCAGATACCCATCGTTTCTCCTCCGGCTGATCATGAGCTTATTGGAGTCTACGGCTCAACCCGGGTATGTACTACCATACTTTGAATTCTATATAGTTATTTCATTTCATTTGATATTCCACAGAATACTAATGACTTCAACACTTTTGCAGGCTTCCGTCGAGTACACTTGCCAGTCTCTGGAGCTGACTGCCTCCGTGATGGGGATGCTGCAGCGGAGCATCGACCTGTTGACCATCTACAGTATCTCGATAAGTTCCTTCAACCGCAGTCTCAAACTTTGCATAATCTGTTTCATACTGATCCGATATACCACACTGTCGATACGGCACTTGATACACAGCACTCACGGCACTGATACACTTGAACTCACATACTGCTCACAGCATTGCTCACGACATTCATGCACTGTACACACACATTGCACATAGCATTCATACACTGTACTCACACACTGCTCACAACATTCATACACTGTACTCACACACTGTATTCGGTACTCATACCCTACTTTGCGTAGCATAACTGATGCATTTGCCATTTGTTCCTTTCAGGCCCCATTCCAGATTCCGACCGCGGGAGGTGCTCTAGTTGGACCATCCGTACCTGCCCGAGGATGAGGGGGAGTCAGGCAGAGGATGACTATCCACAGCCGAGGCAGACACAGGCGAACCCGTGCTGGGAGCAGTTCACGAGAGCCCTCCCTTGATAATTCTGATGAGGAGGTGGCGTCGTCCCAAGGCGAGGCCGAAGACAGCTCAGACTTTGACTACGGAGCCGGCGGTGGTGATCCTGGACCCTAGTCCAGGAAGAGGACCAGGACGGATTCCCGTGCTCCAGATGACTAATACTGATCCGGACACTTGCTACTTTTCTTCTTTTTGCTTTGTTCAGACATTTTGTTGCTTTTCTTTTCCTTTTTGCTTTATTTCCTTTTTTTGCTAGTAGTTTGAGCACATTGTACTGCCTCAGGCAGGTTTTATTTTCTCAAAACTATGTATTTCTACAAAAGACATATGATGAAATGAAACAACTATTTTGTTCAAAAAGTGTTACATTTGTACATTATATGTATCGCATCGCATCGCATAACAATGTAAATGAGATTGAACTTTTGTTTTGAAAATCAAACACTCGAATTGCAATTAATCAGGTAGTGAACCAACTAACGACAAAACAACTCAATAAACAAAATGAAGACCTCAACAAGCTAACCAAGTGTAAATACAACTCGATAAGCAAGACAAAAACTTAAAGAATACGAAATATAACTCGATAAACAAATGTACAACAACTCGATAAGCAAATAGGTGTGACTTTGCAAAATCAACACCGGAAGGCATTGGAAGTGGAACCAATCACAAGTTCTCAGCATGTTCAATACATAGACTGCTCATAGAACAAAGAAAAAGGCCATTGGCCAAAGGGAGAGGCCATCAGCCACAATAAATGGCCATCGGCCAACATTTTTAGCCGATCGGCCAAAAATGATGGTCGGTCGGCACTATGTTTGGCCGATCGGCCAAAAATGGCAAGCACCTCCAGAATGTTGCCAAAAGCCTCAGCTTTGTAGTTTTCCTCATTTCAACACGGATTTGCACCAAATGGAAGAGTTTCTTGTCCAAAATCTCACAAATTGGATTGCCAACTTGGATGGCTCGGAAAAGTTGAATTTCTAGGGCTTCGGCATAAATGTACTATTCACTTTGGGTCACACCCCGCTGCGTTTTCCGTTCCTCTATGCCATGGCAAGGTTTTGGAATCCGGTAACATACGTCTTTAGCTTTGGCAGACAAGAGGTGTGTCTTACTTTCAAGGATTTCCAAGCTTTAATGGAATCCGAGCGTGATGTAGAAAGCTTGCCTCGGCTGCTGTAGACACCCCATCTTTGACCGTCCTCAAGACTTGGACGTCACCGTTTGAACACTCGGTGATCATCCATGTTTGTGTTCGTTTGGAGTTCCCGGAGGTCTCGGCTCACGCGCCTTGCCTCAGGATCTCCGAACTTGACTGTTTAGTGTCTGGTTTCACACCAAACACTTGTGTTTTGCCTTTGGGAGGCAGGGTAGGGCTTGTAGACCATCCCCACCCACCACCGGCAGTGGCTAGAGGCCACCGCCCGGTTTTTGCTGCCATCGGCAATGTATATTGCCGGCCGGCACTATTTGTTGCCGGTCAGCACTTTTTCGTGCCGGCCGGCACTCTTTTTGGCCAAGATGGCATTTTTGGCCGGCCGATTACTGTGCATCTGCTTTTGCAGATATTTTAAGATAGCTGTCTTGCTTTTGCTCCCCTCCATACACGTTTATGGAGGGATCTCCCTCTTATGAAGCTTGTCTTGTAAGCTTTACAAGACAAGAAGTGCCATATAGAGAGAGGTTGGTCTCTTGGCTTAAGAGGTTAGAGACTTGAGATATTTGGAGAGCCTAGATAGCCATTGTTAAGCTCTGGTTTTAGGGTTTGAGTTAGATACACATCCTATATCTCTTTCCCTCTCTTTTGTGCTCTAGGTGTTTTGTGTCTTACTATTGCACACAAACACCTAGTGTTTCACCTTCCTCTTGGAACTGAGGTTCTAAGGGACTGATTTTGAAGTTTTGGTGTTGGATTCAAGCCAAAGGAGGCCATTGGAGCACCATTTGTGAAGGGGTCTTCAAGGGTGAGAACCTAGTCTCCTTTTTCCCCATTTTTGCATTGATTTTCTACCTATCTTAGAGCCATTTTCGTGCTTATTGTATAACACAAAAAAGTTCTGTTTTTTAGTCCTCTTGATTGTTTATTCAGAGTGTTTTGTGGTTTGGGTAAGTTTGAACACCCTTAGGCCTTAAAAGGCCTCATTTTGTGCCCATTTGTGCTAGCTTCGGGATTTTGGTGTTGGGGTCTCTTCACCACTGAAATCTTGAGGGATTTCAGTGGTGAAGGTGATGCCTTGAAGTCCCAAGAAGGAGAGGGCCACCCCCTCTCCTTGTTGTCCTTGAAAAGGGCATGTTTTGGCCTCTTGAGAGAGCATTATGTTTGAGGGTGTATTGACCATGACTTGGCTGCTTTTTATGCTTAATATGTCATGTTATGCCTCTGTTTTTACTTGGTTTTGGTACTCCATGCATGCTTAGCATAGTTGCCATGTAATGCCTTGTTATGCCTTAACATGTCTTAGGTTGTGTGCCTTTGTTTCTAGCATGTTTTAGGCTTACATTTGTGAAGATTTTGTGCTTATCTTGACATGTTTTAGGTCTGTCCATAAGTGTTTGGGTTGATTTTGGCATGCTTGGTATAGCTCCTTTGTATTTGGGCTTGTTGGCCTTGAGCATATGGATGTATAGCATGACATCTTTGCATTGATTTGGTGATTTGGGGTCACCTTATATGTTATTTCAGTCCCATTTTCATGCTTATGTGTTTGCCTTGAATGCATCTTTAATGCCTCATAAGCTTGTGTAGCAATGCTCCTTGTTTTGGCACTTGTGCATGCCTCTAAATTTGAGCCACTTAGATGCCATCTAAGTAGTCCTTTAGCCTTGTTTTAACATGCTAAAAACCTGTTTTTAGTTGCTTAATGCATGCCATGTTTGTTGTGATAAACATGCTTCAAAGCTTCATGACTTGCCTCAAGTACTTGGACCATGCTTGCATGCATTTGCTTGTCTTGTTTAAACATGATTTGGCATCATTTTATGACATGATTTTTAATGCTTATGTTGCATGCTATTTGTCCATGATTACCCCCTTTCAAATGTGTTTGAGAGTTGTTCAATTTGTGCTTAAGTGTTGGCCCTCAATTATGTGCATGTGTGTATGTATTTAGACTCCATTTTTGGGCATTTTGGCTACTGTTTTGCGCCCTATTAGAGCTGCCCAAATCATGTTTAAGACCACCTTTTTATTGGTTAGCATTGCCTCATGTTTGCTTGTATGCTTGCATAGGTTTGTTGCCATGACATGTTGCATCCTTAGCTTGCATGCCTAGGTTGCATCGCATTTTGCATGCATGCTTTGTTCCTTGACTTAGTGATAGGAATTGGGCCTTGTTTGGTTTGATTTGGTTTGCATGCATTTGAAATCAAAGTTGCATACTTGGTTCTTTAGGCCATCATGCATGGAAATGCGTGATTGGTGGTCCGAGAATCGAGGCACATGCCCCTTTGAGTCATTATCATGATAAGGGACATGGTTGGTGCATATATGCCTTGAATTGTGCTGCCATGCTTTGTCTTGCCCTCTGTTGCTGTCATTTGCAGATTCTGCAGGAACACTCTACCGACCGGCAGTGTAAGGTGCCGACCAGCAACAATTCCTCTGCCGACAGCTTCATTTTGTGCCGATGGCCACACACCACTGCCGGTGGTAATTCCCCTCAGCCGGTGGCACTCCCCAGTGTCCAGGGATGCAGTCCTGAGGTTTTGACAGCCTCCAGAGGAGTGAAGGAAGGAAAACAGAGGCAGCCTATGCATGGCGGCGCGTTTCCCGAGGCATTTTTCCTGTTTTCTTAGTTTTAGTTAATTTGCTTAGTTGATTAGGCAATTTGTAATTATTAATTAGCTTGCATAGTTAATTAATTTGTAATGTTTATTTGGTCCCTCCGAGTGAGGGTAAATATGTAATAAGTGTGCATGAGTGTGTGTATGTCTTCCAACCTCACGTCTTCCTTCCCTTTTATTTACCTGCTTATGATGGTAGACTAGGGCATATTTAAATTAGCATAACAGTATGATAGCATGCGTGCATCCATCCATTTGTATCGCATGCATTAGGCTCGGTACATCACGCTAACTGCATTTGTACTTCAATTCAAAAATTGAATATGTGATAGTTGATCGCATTTCATATGCCATGCTTAGGTTAGCCGAGCCTATCTAATTGCATCCTGTATGTGTTGCATTAGGCAATTTAACATGAACTAGGACACGCATGTTTGCTAACTAGTTTACTGTTTTCGCACGGAGTACAATGTAAGTATTTTCGCTTTAGCATCTCGCATGCGTGTGAATGTTAACATGACAGTATGCTTGCCATGCGGCTAAATGCTTATGTGAGATTAAATTGTTTGAATGCCTGTGGGTGAAGGTTGGATTGCTTGAGTTGGAAAAACTCATTGAAATCCGTGTTTTTTAGCCTACTTGCGAGTAGCAAATTCCAAAGCGCTTTTCAAAACAAACGGATATGCGATGCTTATTTCCAAATTAGGCAATCTAGTCTATACTTGTTTGCTGCGCGCATAACATAGTAATTCTAGGCTAATAATTGGAATAAGAATACATAACGTTTTGAAAATCGGATATCATGGTTAGTAGAGGCCGGTCTTCGAACCGGGCGAAAGGTGGTGCTCATAGCTGACCTTCCCCGATCGTACCCAAGCTCCCGAGCGGAGACAACTCCGGTGATGACGGACATGTGGCCTTCGGCACCGAGTCAGGGTTTCCTAAATTTCCCCATTTTAAAAATATTTAGGTGGCGACTCTGTATCTGGCAAAGCAGTCCATGTTTGGTACTACTTTTTCAAAAATCTGTTTCTCAAAACGATTTGCCAGATTTGGACTCTTTGGTTCAGATTAAGAACCGCGGCAACAAAAATCGCGAGTCCGAACTGTAGTAAGCGAGGGCCCCCTCTGCGGGCGCGTGCTACAGTTTCTGGCGACTCTATTGGGGATTTTTAGAGAGCTTGACTCGAACTCATGATATCCTGTTTTGATTTTGCTTATGTGTTTCTTTGCATTGCATGTGTATTGGTGCGCCTAGGAACACAGTGTTTGCCGTCTGCCATTCCTGAACGGTTTGCCGGAGGCTTGTCTTGTCAAGGCATGTCCATAAGGCTGACCGGCTATGGGCTCTGACAGCATGGGAACACAAACCCCGGTTTTTATCGAGGCACCCTTTTTGACCATTCGACCTAGTGCATATTCGGAATCCATAGCGACCATTCCAAGTTAGGACAGGTTGCTTACCCGATGTTAGGTTGTTTGAGAACCGCTGCATGCGTAGTGAAACCCTAGCTCCTGACAAAATAGGGCAGGGAAACCCTACCCCAACATAGGGGTGTTTTGGTTCGCTTTACTTGCTATGTGCTTCTAGAATGTATTTCTATAGGGAAAGTACATGTCAGTTTGCAAGTTTGAGTATCAAACCTGAGGACACCAGTATCAGTATCAATTATGAGAGTCAGTTATCTGCGGGTATCGGGTTCAGTTTTTTTTCGGGAACAGTGATTTCTGGGAACAGTGATCAGCAGTAGGGTACAGTTGTTTGGCTACACCCGTGTCTGATCAGTTTGGGCTGAAATGCTGTCTGTTTTTCCTTTCAAGGTTCAGAGAGTCGCAGAGTTGATACAGAATAGCCAGTGTCTCCCCTTGCCGAGGCAGGATTTATGGCAGCACAAAAGTCAGAAGAAATTGTGGTTATGACGGCTGCATTGGAGCAGGGGACCGCTCCGCAGAGTGAGGCCAGCATCAGTATGTCACATTCACCCAGGTCGCCCATTGTGCACCCGGTCTGGGCTCCCCAGTTATATCAGGCTCGTGAGCCCACCACCTTCGAATTGATGGGAATGATAGGTGACCTCCAGAGGTCCGTGGCCGCTCTGGCCTATGGAATGTCGGCTTCACCGCCAGCGGCGCCATATGCCGGGAATTTCATACCACAGGAGCCTCCGCTGCTGGGGCGGATTGTGATAGAGCTCAGCCAGCCAGAGGTGGCTTCCAGCTACAGTCGCGACATGCCAGCACCAACCCAGACCCTTGATCAGGCTGAGGCTAGAGGAAAGGACAAGGCAAAGGTAGATGCCGATCCTATTGAACAACTGCTGTGGGCAGTCGAGGCTCTGAAAGTCAGAGGGATGAACAAGCAACAAACATCTGCGATCGTGACCAAAGCTGTGGATGATGCTTTCCCCACTACAATCAAAGGCAGTTCAAGCCAGGTAGAAAATCGGGATGGGCCCCGTCATGCCCAGACAATTCCTGTCGTTCCCAACCCTGCACCGGGAAAGGGTCAAAAAGCCAAGGCAGTCCCAGCCGACCCTTTCGCTAGCGCATCTGGCAAGAATCCTCAAACTTCAAAGTACCTACCCCGAGGGCACAGGGTCTTTCACGACCTCTACATGCCTTTGTCTAGGGCATTGCTAATATTGGCGAAGAATGGGCATCTTAAACCTTTGGAGCCTCGGCCACTCCCGAAGAATCTCCCCGCCACGCATGATGCTACCTTGTACTGCGCGTACCACCAACAGTCCGGTCACAGTACCGATGGTTGTTCCCACCTTTGTCATGAAGTGTAGGATTTGATCGACAACAAGGTTATCCTCCCACCCACCTCAGCCAAGTCCGTTACCACCCAGTTGTTGGATTTCGAGGGCTCAGATACTGCGAGTATGTAAAGTGAACCGCCTGCGGGCGACATTTGGTACATTTTGGATGTAGCGTCTGGCACACATTTTTGAGCATCGGTGAAACTGAGTTTTGTAAATTCTGGTTTGGATATCGAGTCAGTCTTTTGTTTTGAGTCTGTCTCTTTGTCTTGAGTCAGTCTTTTGCTTAAAGGTCTGTCTTGTTGTATCGAGTCAGTCCCCTTTGTATATAATACCAGGTGATTCTGGGGTTGTTGTCCCGAACACTATTTTGCCTTGTAATTATCTGTTTTTGTTTTGAGTCTGTTTCTGCCGAGGGGCCAGTTGCACCAACAAATCCGAATGAAACAGCTGTTGCTATCTCAACTTCATGCTTGCTTTCAGCATAAGTGCCAGAGAATTTGATTGGACTGACAGTACATCTCGCCTGCTCTCCTGCGCGCCAAACTCATTGCATTAACCTAAGTTTTTTAAAAAACAAACCTTTTGAACATTGCGGTGATAAAAACGAAGAGGAAGGAATTCCTCGGGTTTTGCAAGATTTTTGATCATTTTTGAGAGAAAGAGAGGCATACTAAGCCTTTTAATGAGTGAAATCATGCTTGTCGGCGTGGGTACTGGGAAGGATCCTGGCCTGATCCAGATTGGTTCCACACTATCTTCGGCGCGAGCAATTTGTCGCTTTCTTAAAAACTTTCAAAAACAAATGTTTTACGCGGCCCTGCGAAGACCTGTGTGGAATCGCTCTCGAGATTGCGCAGCGTAGGATCACTCTCAGCCTCAAGATTCAACCCGTTTGTTTTCCGACTTTGAACCCATTCAGAAAGTTCAACGAACAAACGCCATGAAAGGTCTGTATGGCCAGTTTCGAAACAGCCCTCGAGCAAGAGGCACCAAAGCCGAATCGGAAGGAGTAAATCTCGCCGGAAGAAGCTCGTGGAGCAACCGGGATGGATTCTTCTGCAAATCATTGCAACAGCCGTTCTCCTAGGCACAGAGGGGCTTCCAATTTCAGGAACCATTTGGCATGGACTTGCTACACTTTTACCCTTTGAGAGGCTCGCTGGGCCGAAAACCTGGAAGGGCGACCCAGGCAAAAGTTAGAGCAAGAGAAAAATACAAGAAAAAGAAAAAAAAAGCAAGCAAAAATACAAAAAAAAAAAGAAAAAAAAGAAAATTGAAAAAAGAAAAGAAAAAAAAAAGAAATAAAAATTTAAAAAAAAAAAGAAATGAAAAGAAGCTCGCAAGGTCGAAAACCCGCATTGGGCGCCTTGGCAAAAGTGAGAGCCAAACAAAGTGAAGGTTAAAATACCCGAGTGTACCTTAACCGGAACTACGTGAGGCTTGATTCCCATGTTTGGGATACGTAGGCAACTTCATCACGAAGTCCAGCCCCCAACGCTTTCATAGCGTCTCGGTCCATGCAATGGTTTCGACTTCATCCCAAAGTCTAGTCGCCAATGCCTTCCAAGGTGATTGTGTCCATATATCTGTTATAACCGTCTTCGTCATCTCTGTGTTCGAGAGTTCGACCACCGCTAATGAAGACTGTTTGCAGACTGCTGCGGCACCACCCAAATAAGGGGCAACTTTCCGTTGCCACGAGCCGCCGTGAGCCGCCATTCAAACTAGGGGCAACTTTCCGTTGCCTCCCGCCCCCCTTCAAACCAGGGGAAATTTTCCATTGCCTCCGATCCGAGGTTGCGCATCTCGAAGAGTAAGTTCCATGCTTGTCGAGCATCAGCTGTTTGAAAAATAGTTTTTGAAAATTTTTACTGAGGTTGACTATTTTCTCGAAAACTATTCCATTTTCCAAAATTGGACCATTGTCTTGGACCCAAAAAAGGAAAATTTTCAGTGCTTGCTGCCTGACTTACATGCTTTTCAAATCAAAAATCGAACAAGTACGTTAATCCGACTCTCATTTTGATCAAAATTGTTTTAATAAAAAGCAAAAACAAAGAATGGTTAAAATGATGAACTAGGGGCACAGTTGAGCCAGGCGTTCTGTCATTCCCTCGTCATCGACGTACTTGCCAGAAGAGCGCTCTACCCGCCAGAAGAAACAACTGTGAGCTAACGGTGTTGAGCATGAACCCACACCTTTCTATTTATCCATCAATCACCCCGGGGAGGGATGAAAAATGAGAGAATGAAGAATAAAGAGGTGTAAGTTGAGAGAAAAGTGAGGAAAAGGGTTTTGAGAGAAAATCCGAGCTCGAGAGCCGAGTGATGTGAGAATCACAAATCAGAAAGGGTGGGAAACAATGCCTAGAGAAACTGGCCCCTCGTGGTCCGAGGTCCCCCGTATTCGTTCAACGCGTCTGTGTGTCGTGTCTTTTGTTTTGTTTAGCTAAACCTGTGTTTTAGGTCTTCTCCGAGCGTGTCTCGTTGTATTTAGGTCGTGTGCCTTTTTATTTGAGTCCTCCCCGCTGTGTTCAGTTGCAGACTCGATATCCCGGTTTGAAAAACCCTCATTCGATTTCAAAAATCATTTACACTCGGAATGTTATGCCATTCTCTACATTTGAACGTGTTTCGACTCCAACCGGTTCCATCTTTGAGGTCCGTCCTGTTAGATTGGGCCGTTTGTTCAGAATTTGCTGTGTGCAGAATGAATCGAATGCTGTGTTATGGGCTGTATGCAGGTTAATCCCCAACAGAGTAAGGGCTGTGTGTCCAAGAATCAGGCAGTGGATTGCTTAGGGTTATTTTGCTGTTGGCTGTTTAGTTATCTGGTTATTACAGTGCAAGTGTTCAACTTTGGACAACCAATCAATTTCATTTACATTGAGGTGTAACATGATGGAATGCGATGCAATGCATGAGATATGTAAATGTAACACTTTTTAAGCAAAAATCTGTTCATTTCATAATCTTTTTCAAGTACAAAATTTTGAAGAAAACAAAATCTGCCTGCGGCAGTACAAGGTAATCTAACTACCAAGGAAAAGAGGAAAAATACAAGAAAGAAGGGAAATAACAAAAATCCGCATCTTTGTCGAGCACTCCAAGGGCCGTCAGTCTGTCCTGGTCCTCTTCCGGGACGAGGGTCCAGGGGCATCATCAGCATCATCGTCAGAGCCCGAGCTATAACCGCCTCCGGTCTCCTCCTCCGATGACTCGGACTCCGCCTCTGCCTCCGCCTCTGACTCCTCGTCATCATCATCATCCGAGACTGGAGCTCGCGAGCTGCTCCCGACATGAACGCGCCCCGCCTTGGAGCGGGGGAATACTCGGCCCTCCTCGTCTCTCCCTCGAGGCGGGACAGAAGGTCCAGCTGGAGCACCTCCTGCCATGGGAATCTGGAAAGGAGGCTGAAAAAGTACACAAAAGGGAAATGCATCAATAGACTGTGGACAATTTATCAGTACAGAATGCAATGCAGAGTACAGTGTATGAATGCCGTGAGCAGTCTATCCGTGCAAAATGCAGTATAGGAGTACAGTATGAGAATGCCGTGAGCAGTTTATCAGTGTAGGGTACAGTGCAGAATGCAGTGTATGCAGTGTATCAGATGCTGTGAGATCAGTGTATCGGGTGTTGTGCCGTGCATCAGATTATGTAAAGCAGTGTATGAATGGTTTGAGGCCAGTGTCAGAAGAACATACCGGTATGCTGTAGAGGGCTAGGAGATCAAAAGTCCGCTGAAGCATCCCCATCATCGAGGCATTCATCGCCAACGACTGACGGGTATACCCAGAAGAAGCCTGCAAAAGTGTCAGATGCATTAGTATTCTGTGGAGTACCAAGTAAACTGAAATGAATGACTGTACAAAATGCAGTAATACATACCGGAGGTAAATCGGGGACGCCGATGAGCTCGTGACCAGCTGGTGGAGGGGCGAAGGGGATCTGATAGGTCGCCCCACCCTGCCCCTGGAAAGTCAGTACAGCGGGCAGGGCAGGCCAGCCAGCTCCCCGTCCTCCCTGAACTCCGCCCCTGCCACGGACTCGGGCCCTCCTCGCAGCCCCTACTCCAACTCCTGCTCCGGCCCCAGCCGCCGATGCCACAGGCCTGGCCCCCTCCGCTCGACGACCACCGCTCAAGGGTCGCATCAGGTACGTCTGCACGTACTCCCGATAGTCTCCGGTGCCTCTGAAGCCGGCCTCCTCCCAGCCAATGGTGTAGTCATCCATCTGCTTGCTGGTAAGCCTCTCGGTCTCCCTCATATCCGCAGGAGGGTGAACCGGGACTATCTGCTCAGGTAACCCTAAGGTCTAGCGTAGGAAACGCTCCCCCAGGTACCAAGCCCGACAGACCGGGCCCTCAAGCAAGATCTGGAAACACGAGGTCTCCTCCGCACCAGCGAACCGATCCCGCATCGCCGCCGGGAAGGGAGCCCACGGCCACCATGTGATCTGAAAGTGACAGACAGATTGTTATCTACTGTTATTGAAATATACAGTGGAAAAGCGAAGCTTAAATGAACTGTAAGTAAAACATACCTCGGCAGGGGTAATGGTATCGAAGTATCGGCGGAAGAAGCCGAATCTCTCCTGTGGTCGCCGGGTGCATCTCCCGTCGAAGCGACTCAAAAACGGGACGGCCAGAAGAGTCTCCGCAACTGGCACAGAAGCGAGCCTAGGGAAGTAGGCGTAAACCCACAACTGCAAGATAAATACTAGTGCATTTATCAGTTGAAGCAGAATGCAGAATAAAGCAGAAATGGCAGAGCCGTGTGTTGTGCAGTGTACAGTGTACAGTGTACAGTGTGAGCCGTGTGCAGTCAGTGTAAAGCAGAATGTATGTGTGTGCCGTGTGTACAGTATACAGCAAGTGTAAAGCAGACTACAGTGTGTGCAGTGTACAGAGTACAGAAAGTACGAGACAGAAATGAAAAAGCGGAGAAGAAGTGTACCTCCCAAGCCCGCCAGTAGCCTCCGAGTAGCTGGCCACTGCCGCGCGAAGCCGAGCTCATGTACCCGTAGAGTGTGGACAGAGCGGCGCCACCCCAGTCATAGTGCAGGATGTCCCGGACGTCCACCAGTGCGCTGAGAAGACAGAGAGGCACGGTGTTCGCCCGATCGGCGAAGATGGTAGTCCCAAACAGGAACATGAGGAAGCCGCGAGCATACCTCTCCACGTCCTCCTGGGTCATCTGCGCCTCCTCCTCTAACACAGGCTGGACCCGAAACTGTACCTCGAACCAGGAGTATCGAACGATGCCTGGACGAGCAAGAGGTAGGGCCTCCCCCAGTAGATGGACCTGAGCGGCGGTCCACTCATCCATGTCGATGTTGAATGGGATCAAATCCCCCCCTACCCCGATGCCAGTGAGCATCGAGAAATCGTAAGGGGTCATCGTCATGTCCCCTGCAGTAGAAAAGTGAAAAGAATCGGTGGTGTCCCACCATCTCTCCGCCAGAGTGGCATGGAGAGGTCTGCATGTGGAGAGCCTGGAGAGTCCTCGGCAGAAGGCGCCGAAACCCGCTCGATCCACGATGCGTCGGACCGCATCAGGGAGCTCATCATACCACTCCCGAGCGCCAGTATTCCCATACCCGCGAATGGTATGGGAACCCTCCTGTAAACAAAAAATAACAATTGCAAGACAACATTCAAAATGCAGTTTTGAAAAAGCAGATAAAGCATGTGTGCAAGTTTGTCAGATTCAGACAAATACCGGGTGCCGGTGTGCTTACAGTGAACTACAACGTGTGATGTGTCAGCGTGTTTGGGTGTTTCAGAACAGATATAGCATTGTGTGCAAGTTTCTCAGATTTAGACAAATACTGGGTGCCAGTGTGTATGCAGTGAAATACAGTGAGGGCAGTGTGTTTGAGTGATTCAGGGCTAGTGCAGTGTGTGTGCATGTGCCAGTCTCAAACAGATATCAGTTGTATGTATGTTTACAGTCAACTACAGTCTACGGTATATCAGATTCAAGCAGTTAAAGAGTACAACTAACTATGACAGTTTTGTATCCTACATTGCGGAAAGTAAAGCAGAAGAAAGAGAGTTACCTCGGAAGTGCCGAATGAAAGGTGGGAGGTAGGCTCGCGCAGTAGTAGCTCAGGCGCCACATGCCTCTCGAAGCTCCGGAACTGACGCAGGCCGTCGGGGGGCAGAACATGGATCGCCGGCCGGTAGGTCGCCGGGTCGAACGGGCGCTCGCTCAAAGGTAGGAGCTCGACCCCGGGATCCATCTCGCGGTCCGAGGGAGTCCCGCCACGTGGAATGTCGTCCGCCATATCGAAAATGATGAGAAAATGGCCGGAGGAAGGAAAATCGGGCCGGAATACGAGGGGTCAACCGAAAAGTCAACTCCCGAGAGGGTCGGAAATGGCCGGAAAGGCCGGAATGTGAAAAGGCACGGAAATGAAGAGGAAAGTAAGGGGAACAAACCCCGAAAAGGCGGGAACGCCAAACGAGGCACCGAAACAAAAATGTGATCAGTTGAAAATGTCTGAAACGCGATGAAAATTGCGAATCCGACGACGAAACGGGCGTAGAACGCGAAGAAATGGAGAAACGGGGAAGGAAAAACGCTCTAGAGAGAGAGTGTGAAGGATTTCGGCGGTAGGGAAGTGAGGCACTAGGGTTTGGAACCCTATTTTATAACACCCATGGTGAATTGTCAAAACTGCCCCGATTCAGCAATTGTTTGCCGGTCGGCAATGTTTTGTGTCGGCCGGCACTTTTTTGTGCCGATGGAATTATTCTTCAACCGGTGGACAGCCGGTGGCCTCCCCTCCCGGCCGGTGATGTTCTCACAGCCTTGTTTAGGCCATATGAGGAGTTTTTTTGGTCTTCATAGCTCAAGAAAGTGCAAGAAAGTGTACCTCCGATGGTCAACCGGCCTCCATTCTGACTTCGGACTGCATCTGCCGTGCGTAGCGCTCCAACCCATGCAAGGTGTATCCTTTTCGTATCCTTTTGACTTTTACAAGGTCCAAAAGTTGCCCCATGTATATCACATTTCAAACCATCGCACTGTTTTGTGCATTCCAATCATCGCACTGTTTTGTGCATTTCAAACCATCGCACTGTTTTGTGCATTTCAAATCGGCGCACTGTTTTGTGCATTTCAAACCGGTGCACTGTTTTGTGCATTTCAAATCATCGCACTGTTTTGTGCATTTCAAATCGTTGCACTGTTTTGTGCATTTCAAACCCTCGCACTATTTTGTGCATTTCAAACCGTCGCACTGTTTTGTGCATTTCAAATCGTCGCACTGTTTTGTGCATTTCAAATCGGCGCACTGTTTTGTGCATTTCAAACCGGCGCACTGTTTTGTGCATTTCAAACCATCGCACTGTTTTGTGCATTTCAAATCGTTGCACTGTTTTGTGCATTTCAAACCATCGCACTGTTTTGTGCATTTCAAACCGTCGCACTGTTTTGTGCATTTCAAACCGTCGCACTGTTTTGTGCATTTCAAATCGTCGCACTGTTTTGTGCATTTCAAATCATCGCACTGTTTTGTGCATTTCAAACCATCGCACTGTTTTGTGCATTTCAAATCATCGCACTGTTTTGTGCATTTCAAATCGGCGCACTGTTTTGTGCATTTCAAACTGTCGCACTGTTTTGTGCATTCCAATCATCGCACTGTTTTGTGCATTTCACATTGTCGCACTGTTTTGTGCATTGTATTTCAATCGCGCTGTATTGCGTATCGCGCTGTTTTGTGCATTGTATTTCAATCGCGCTGTGTTGCGCATCGCACTGTTTTGTGCATTGTATTTCAATCGCGTTGTTTTGCGCATCATACTGTTTTGTGCACCTTACTTGCATTTTACAATACATCCTATCGCGCTATCTTGCGCACCTCGCTTGTACTTATTAGCACATTGCCTTGTTTTGAAAACAAACCGGCTTCGCGTAGCGTATAAGTCCAATTGTCAAAATCTTTTTTCATATCATTTTCGCATCTTATAAGGCATGCGTGTCTCATTTGTATCACCTTACATTCCGTATGCCACGCGTGTCGCACTTGCATCATGTGCATCTAAAAAAAAAAAAAAAAAACAATCATGGTGCATTGTCATGCATTTCCATTGTAGCTTGCATGCATCCATTGCATTTTTCCCAGTAGTCGCATCGCACTGCATTGTCATGCATTTTTGTAAACATCCATCCCATTGCATATTTGTAGATATTACATTGTAGATTGCATGCATTCATTGCATCACCTTCCGCCTATGGCTTACGCCTTTCCAGGTTGAGCTTGGTCCGGTATGTGCCCTTACTTTTCATGTTAAAACACAGTTCTGCATGTGTATCGCGCCGATTCCACGCTGATATGTTGGTTGAGGGTTGCGGCACCTTTTCTGTGTTACACATGGCTCGTATGTGTACATGCCTTTCCTAGGCAAGATTTGGTTTGGCTTGCGTGCCATATCCATTGTATCCATATCCATTTCATTGCATATTTGTAGATATTGCATTGTAGATTGCATGCATTCATTGCATCGCCTTCCGCCTATGGCTTGCGCTTTTTCAGGTTGAGCTTGGTTCGGTATGTGCCCTTACTTTTCATGTTAAAACACAGTTCTGCATGTGTATCACGCCGATTCCACGCTGATATGTTGGTTGAGGGTTGCGGCACCTTTTCTGTGTTACACATGGCTCGTATGTGTACATGCCTTTCCTAGGCAAGATTTGGTTCGGCTTGCGTGCCATATCCATTGTATCCATATCCATTTCATTGCATATTTGTAGATATTGCATTGTAGATTGCATGCATTCATTGCATCACCTTCCGCCTATGGCTTGCGCCTTTCCAGGTTGAGCTTGGTCCGGTATGTGCCCTTACTTTTCATGTTAAAACACAGTTCTGCATGTGTATCGCGCCGATTCCACGCTGATATGTTGGTTGAGGGTTGCGGCACCTTTTCTGTGTTACACATGGCCTGTATGCGTACATACCTTTCCTAGGCAAGATTTGGTTTGGCCTGCGTGCCAGATCCATTGCCATCTTCCTAGCATATCCATATATATTACATTGTAGTGTAATTTTTGCATCCGGCATTAGGATCGTAGTCCTTTCTCCAGCGGGTCGTTTCCCCACTTATGTCAATTCCACCCAATACTTGTTCTTGCGTTTGTCTACAATGAATCTCCATCAATCTATTTGACATAGGTATGGTTTCGAACCGCTCGTGATTGGATCGTGATTCAAATGCTTTGCATGTAGCTTGCATTGTTTCAATTACATTGCATCTTCATTTGCATTGTTTATACATTGTTTTGTATATATTGCATATCGTTTTGCATCCATTTTGCATTGTCATGCATGTTACTAACAATATTGTACCTGTTAAGTTTGTTTTCTTTTCAGGCACGATATTGTATGTACGGTTCATTTGAGGCTGGTGCGACCAGACGAGCCGCACAGGTATTGTATCTCCCGAGTGAGACGTATTGAGAATTGCATAATTCTCTTACATCCTTTCTGCATTGTAGGGTAGTTCGGTGTATGCTAGCTTAAAACCGTCGCATGTATGCTTCGTTACAGCTTTCTTTGCATGATCATAAGTTATGCTCGGCTTCGTGCATTGTCTTGCATTTTGCCCCTGCCTTCGGGCGCATATCTTGATTGTCTTGCATGATTGTCTAAGTCTTCGGCCTTGTCAAAAATGGGTCGTCTCTGGGCTTTGACATTCACTCCCGTCATTGTTATGACTTTCGTGTTCTGTCAAAGAGGGGCAACTGTAGACACCCCATTTTTGACCGTCCTCAAGACTTGGACGTCACCGTTTGAACACTCGGTGATCATCCATGTTTGTGTTTGTTTGGAGTTCCCGGAGGTCTCGGCTCGCGCGCCTTGCCTCAGGATCTCCGAACTTGACTGTTTAGTGTCTGGTTTCACACCAAACACTTGTGTTTTGCCTTTGAGAGGCAGGGTAGGGCTTGTAGACCATCCGCACCCACCACCGGCAGTGGCTAGAGGCCACCGGCTGGTTTTTGCTGCCACCGGCAATGTATATTGCCGGCCGGCACTATTTGTTACCGGTCAGCACTTTTTAGTGCCGGCCGGCACTCTTTTTGGCCAAGATGGCATTTTTGGCCGGCCGATTACTGTGCATCTGCTTTTGCAGATATTTTAAGACAGTTGTCTTGCTTTTGCTCCCCTCCATACACGTGTATGGAGGGATCTTCCTCTTATGAAGCTTGTCTTGTAAGCTTTACAAGACAAGAAGTGCCATATAGAGAGAGGTTGGTCTCTTGGCTTAAGAGGTTAGAGACTTGAGATATTTGGAGAGCCTAGACAGCCATTGTTAAGCTTTGGTTTTAGGGTTTGAGTTAGATACACATCCTATATCTCTTTCCCTCTCTTTTGTGCTCTAGGTGTTTTGTGTCTTACTATTCCACACAAACACCTAGTGTTTCACCTTCCTCTTGGAACTGAGGTTTTAAGGGACTGATTTTGAAGTTTTGGTGTTGGATTCAAGCCAAAGGAGGCCATTGGAGCACCATTTGTGAAGGGGTCTTCAAGGGTGAGAACCTAGTCTCCTTTTTTCCCATTTTTGCATTGATTTTCTACCTATCTTAGAGCCATTTTCGTGCTTATTGTATAACACAAAAAAGCTCTATTTTTTAGTCCTCTTGATTGTTTATTAAGAGTGTTTTGTGGTTTGGGCAAGTTTGAACACCCTTAGGCCTTAAAAGGCCTCATTTTGTGCCCTTTTGTGCTAGCTCCGGGATTTTGGTGTTGGGGTCTCTTCACTACTGAAATCTTGAGGGATTTCAGTGGTGAAGGTGATGCCTTGAAGTCCCAAGAAGGAGAGGGCCACCCCCTCTCCTTGTTGTCCTTGAAAAGGGCATGTTTTGGCCTCTTGAGAGAGCATTATGTTTGAGGGTGTATTGACCATGACTTGGCTGCTTTTTATGCTTAATATGTCATGTTATGCCTCTGTTTTTACTTAGTTTTGGTACTCCATGCATTCTTAGCATAGTTGCCATGTAATGCCTTGTTATGCCTTAACATGTCTTAGGTTGTGTGCCTTTGTTTCTAGCATGTTTTAGGCTTACATTTGTGAAGATTTTGTGCTTATCTTGACATGTTTTAGGTCTGTCCATAAGTGTTTGGGTTGATTTGGCATGTTTGGTATAGCTCCTTTGTACTTGGGCTTGTTGGCCTTGAGCATATGGATGTATAGCATGACATCTTTGCATTGATTTGGTGATTTGGGGTCACCTTATATGTTATTTCAGTCCCATTTTCATGCTTATGTGTTTGCCTTGAATGCATCATTAATGCCTCATAAGCTTGTGTAGCAATGCTCCTTGTTTTGGCACTTGTGCATGCCTCTAAATTTGAGCCACTTAGATGCCATCTAAGTAGTCCTTTAGCCTTGTTTTAACATGCTAAAAACCTGTTTTTAGTTGCTTAATGCATGCCATGTTTGTTGTGATAAACATGCTTCAAAGCTTCATGACTTGCCTCAAGTACTTGGACCATGCTTGCATGCATTTGCTTGTGTTGTTTAAACATGATTTGGCATCATTTTATGACATGATTTTTAATGCTTATGTTGCATGCTATGTGTCCATGATTACCCCCTTTCAAATGTGTTTGAGAGTTGTTCAATTTGTGCTTAAGTGTTGGCCCTCAATTATGTGCATGTGTGTATGTATTTAGCCTCCATTTTTGGGCATTTTGGCTACTGTTTTGGGCCCTATTAGAGCTGCCCAAATCATGTTTAAGACCACCTTTTTATTGGTTAGCATTGCCTCATGTTTGCTTGTATGCTTGCATAGGTTTGTTGCCATGACATGTTGCATCCTTAGCTTGCATGCCTAGGTTGCATCGCATTTTGCATGCATGCTTTGTTCCTTGACTTAGTGATAGGAATTGGGCCTTGTTTGGTTTGATTTGGTTTGCATGCATTTGAAATCAAAGTGGCATACTTGGTTCTTTAGGTCATCATGCATGGAATTGTGTGATTGGTGGTCCGAGAATCGAGGCACATGCCCCTTTGAGTCATTATCATGATAAGGGACATGGTTGGTGCATATATGCCTTGAATTGTGCTGCCATGATTTGTCTTGCCCTCTGTTGCTGTCATTTGCAGATTCTGCAGGAACACTCTGCCGACTGGCAGTGTAAGGTGCCGACCGGCAACAATTCCTCTGCCGACAGCTTCATTTTGTGCCGATGGCCACACACCACTGCTGGTGGTAATTCCACTCAGCCGGTGGCAGTCCCCAGTGTCCAGGGATGCAGTCCTGAGGTTTTGACAGCCTCCAGAGGAGTGAAGGAAGGAAAACAGAGGCAGCCTATGCATGGCGGCGCGTTTCCCGAGGCGTCTTTCCTGTTTTCTTAGTTTTAGTTAATTTGCTTAGTTGATTAGGCAATTTGTAATTATTAATTAACTTGCGTAGTTAATTAATTTGTAATGTTTATTTGGTCCCTCCGAGTGAGGGTAAATATGTAATAAGTGTGCGTGAGTGTGTGTATGTCTTCCAACCTCACGTCTTCCTTCCCTTTTATTTACCTGCTTATGATGGTAGACTAGGGCATATTTAAATTAGCATAACAGTATGATAGCATGCGTGCATCCATCCATTTGTATCGCATGCATTAGGCTCGGTACATCACGCTAACTGCATTTGTACTTCAATTCAAAAATTGAATATGTGATAGTTGATCGCATTTCATATGCCATGCTTAGGTTAGCCGAGCCTATCTAATTGCACCCTGTATGTGTTGCATTAGGCAATTTAACATGAACTAGGACACGCATGTTTGCTAACTAGTTTACTGTTTTCGCACGGAGTACAATGTAAGTATTTTCGCTTTAGCATCTCGCATGCGTGTGAATGTTAACATGACAGTATGCTTGCCATGCGGCTAAATGCTTATGTGAGATTAAATTGTTTGAATGCCTGTGGGTGAAGGTTGGATTGTTTGAGTTGGAAAAACTCATTGAAATCCGTGTTTTTTAGCCTACTTGCGAGTAGCAAATTCCAAAGCGCTTTTCAAAACAAACGGATATGCGATGCTTATTTCCAAATTAGGCAATCTAGTCTATACTTGTTTGCTGCGCGCATAACATAGTAATTCTAGGCTAATAATTGGAATAAGAATACATAACGTTTTGAAAATCGGATATCATGGTTAGTAGAGGCCGGTCTTCGAACCGGGCGAAAGGGGGTGCTCATAGCTGACCTTCCCCGATCGTACCCAAGCTCCCGAGCGGAGACAACTCCGGTGATGACGGACATGTGGCCTTCGGCACCGAGTCAGGGTTTCCTAAATTTCCCTATTTTAAAAATATTTAGGTGGCGACTCTGTATCTGGCAAAGCAGTCCATGTTTGGCACTACTTTTTCAAAAATCTGTTTCTCAAAACGATTTGCCAGATTTGGACTCTTTGGTTCAGATTAAGAACCGCGACAACAAAAATCGCGAGTCCGAACTGTAGTAAGCGAGGGCCCCCTCCGCGGGCGTGTGCTACAGCTGCGATTCGGCCATGTCCAAGCCTTAGGAAGGATGTGTGGCCTTACTTTGCACGACGCTCGGTCATTGATTCACAACGGAGAGTTGGACATTCCGAGCTTAGTTTATCAGTTTTCTGATACTGGTGACCGCGACGATCATGACTGGCAGGGTTATCGGCAACACGCACTTTGCTTGTGCATGCTGTCTCATTTCTTGCTTGCCCCAGGCTCTGGTGGGTTTAGCACTCGTTTGATTGAGGTCACCGAGGGCTTGAAAGAGGGCAAAAGCTGCATTGCCATGACGCTAGCCGAAATATTGATGGGCTTGGACACTTTTCATCGCCAGGAGACGGCTAGGTTTGCGGGGAGTCCACTACTGTTGCAGGTAATGTTTCCGATCCCATCTCACATATGTATTGCTCACATCACTCGGCCCTCAGGCTCGTTTTTTTCCACAAAACCCTTTGCTCACTTTTTCTCTCAACATACACCTCACTATTCTTTAATCTCTCATTTTTCATCCCTCTCCAGGTGTGGTTGATGGACAAGTTGAGAGTGGTGGACTCATGTCCGGCATATTCAGCTCGCAGCTATTCCTCCCGGCGACGTCTAGTCGATGCTCCGAATGAGGAATGGTGGTACAACTGGATGTGCAGTTTTTCTGCGGACCACATTGCTTGGCGCTACCCTCGGCGTAACTTGTTGGCAATGAGTCACAGCATGACCCGTCAGCCCGGGATCAAGTTGATTGGCTTGACACACTACGTGTTCTATTATCCATTCCGATTCCGGCGCCAGTTCGGACATGATCAGACTTGCTCGGAGGAGGGGATAGAGTACCCTACTGTATTTCCGGTCCAAGGCGCGCAGCTAGCTCAGTATGCCACCGCTTGGAGGACGAGAGAGCTTCTAGCCCCCGCTCTTACTTTCAGCTGCACACTCTCTAATGAGTGCATAGATTGGCTCAATGAAGAGGCGCAGGTAGGGCCCAACTTGGCATCAGAGGCTTCGACCAGCTCTGGGTGGGGACGTAGGGACACTTGACTATGCCCCGAATTTATTTTCTTTAATCAAAACTTTCAAGTTTTCTTTATGAATGTAATGAAAAGCAACTTCAATTTTGTATTCAAGAGCAAGAGAACTCTGTATTGAAATCAATGAAATTGAAGGTTATGGGTACTGAAAATTTTCCGTTTGGTCCGAAAATGGTCTAAGTTGTAAAAAGATAATTTGAGTAAAATCAACTTTTATTAAAACTTTTCAAAACCATTTTCGATATGGATCAGAACTGGACACGCCTGAGATCTGTCACTGAGATGCACAACCCCGGATTCCAGCAACTGGAAAGTTGCCCCTAGTCTGAGTAGCACTACGCCGGAGATCATAACAGAGCTCTTGAATGCTGAATAGACAAAGATGACCAAACATGATCACATGGACAAAGTTGATCAGGGAAGTGTTTATGGCTGGATTTCAGGATGAAGTTGCCTACATATCCCAAAGATGGGAATCAAGCCTTACGTAGTTCGGCTCAGGTTCACTCGTGTATTAACCCTCACCTTTTACGCTCTAACTTTTGCCAGGGCCGCCCTTTGCGGGTTTTCAACCTTGCGAGCTCAGTTTTTATAATTTCAAATTTTTTTTGCTCAAACTTTTCCCTAGGTCGCCCTTTTGGGTTTTCGGCCTAGCGAGCCACTCAGGGAAAATATTTCTTCAACTTGTCCATGTTGATCGGTTGGGAGAACTCTAGGCCATCTAGGTCCATTAGAACGACAGCTCCACCTGACCAGATAGACTTGATGATGTAAGGACCAGTCCAATTAGGTCTGAACTTGCCCCTAGGGTCGTGGATGGGAGCTCGGTTGTCTTTGAGCACCAAATCTCCTTCTTTCAAATTCCTAGACTTAACCTTCGTGTTGAAAGCCTTGGCAATTCTACGTTGATAACCCTGAACATGGTACAGTGCTTTCAGTCTTCGCTCATCAAACAACATGAGTTGTTCGAACCTGCTCTGCTGCCAATCTGCCTCAGCTATCTGACACTCAGCAGTACTCGCAAAGACGGAACTTCAACTTCGATGGGTAAAACGGCCTCCATCCCATAAACCATTGAATATGGAGTCGCCCCAGTAGAAGTTCTAATTGACGTCCAGTAGCCCCACAGAGCAAACAACAACTTATCTGGCCAGTCCTGGTAGGTTTCCACCATTTTCTGTAAAATGTGTTTGATGTTCTTGTTGGCGGCCTCAACTGCTCCGTTGGTCTGTGGCCGATATGTGGATGACTTATGAAAAGCCACGTTGTATTTGTCCAACAAGTCGATCACTTCTTTCTTGAAGTGGGAACCATTATCTGAAATGATCTCGTTCGGGACCCCGTAGCGACAGATGATGTTATTCCTGATGAACTTTGCAACATGCGAAGCCTTTAACACCACATAAGATTGGTCCTCAATCCACTTTGTGAAATAGTATATCGCGACCAAAATGAACTCATGCCCATTGGACCCCTTCGGAGTATTAGCCCCGATCACATCAATTCCCCAGACTGAAAATGGCCATGGCGAAGTCATGTTGTATAGCTTTGACGGTGGAATGTTCATGCGGTTTGCATGGATCTGACATTTGTGGTATCGCCGGACATAGCCAATACAATCCTCCTCCATGGTGGACTAGTAGTAACCCTGTCTAAGGATTTTTCGGGCTAGCATCACCCCGTTCATGTGCGCTCCACACTCTCCCCCATGGATGGCCTCCATTAGGCGCTTCGACTCTTCAGCACCAACACACAGCTTATGCATTCCAAGATGACCTCTCTTGTACAGTTTACCCCCACAGACGATGAACTGAGCAGCCATTCATCTAATTGCCCTTTTATCTTTGGCATTTGCCCCTGGTGGATACGCCTCTTTCTCCAAGAAGTTCCAGATATCGTAATACCAGGGGTTCTCATCTTGAACCTTATTTATGGCAGCAATCAGCTCGTAGGCCGACACAAACTTCTGGTCAATGAATGTCGGATGCATCCGGACTCCAAAAGGGATGTCTATCATAGAGGATAGAGTTGCTAGTGAATCTGTGAACCTGTTGTTCTCTCTTAACAGATGAGCGAAGTTCAGCTTCTCAAACCGAGGAATCAACAAGTCCAAGGTCTGGTGGTATATTCTCATCTTTTCTTCTTTGACTTTCCAATATCTTTTAGCTTGAGATACAACAAGGTTCGAGTCCCCGATAACGTCCAACCGTTTTGCCCCTAGTTCTAGGGCAGCTTCTAAACCGGCAATAAATGCCTCATATTCTGCTTCATTGTTCGAGACTTTGAACCGGAGTTTGGATGCTAAAGGGATACGGGAATTATCGAGTGCTATTAGCAACACCCCTATCCCATACCTGTATTGGTTTGACGTTCCGTCAAAGTACATTGTCCAAGTTTCATCTTCGATATGCAGAATAGCCTCGTCCGGAAATAGGTACTCAACTGCTTCATCCCTGTCCACTGGGTGATTGGCTAGGAACTTCGCTACCGCTCTCCCTTTTACTGACTTGCGCGTCACATATTTCAGATCGAATTTGGATAGCAAAAGCAACCAACAGGCTAGCCTACCCGCAAGTGCCGGTTTCTTGAAGAGACATTTGATGGGAGCTAATCTCGAAACCAGTATTACAAAATGAGCTAACAAGTAGTGTCGCAGCTTCCTGGTAGCCCATACCAAGGCCAGACAAGCCTTCTCCAGCGGAGTGTAGCGGGTCTCATAACCCAGCATCTTCTTGCTCAGGTAATAGATAGCTCTCTCCACTTTGTCCTCAGACTTTTATGCCAGCATGCAGCCCATTGTAGTTTCAGTCACTGAAAGATACAAAAACAACAGTTTCCCCGGCTCAGGCGGTGACAAAACCGGTGGGTTCTGTACGTATCGCTTAATCTGTTCAAAAGCAGCTTAGCATCGACCGTCTCATTGGAATTTCATTCCTTTTTTCAGGAGACCAAAGAGTGGTTCACAAGTCAAGGTTAATTTTGCAATAAATCATCTTATGAATTGCACTTTACCCAGAAAGCCTTGCACCTCCTTTTTAATCCTTGGTGGTGGCATTTCTAAGATGGCCTTGATTTTGGAAGGGTCAACTTCGATACCTCTTTGTGTAATCAAGAACCCCGGCATTTTCCCTGCTGTAACACCAAACATACATTTCTAAGGATTCAGCCGCAACCGAAACTCTTTGATCCTTTGGAAGAACTTTTGCAAGGCCGTGTAGTGGCCCTCTCTTTCCTTGGACTTGACAATCATGTCGTCCACGTACACCTCAACCTCTTTGTGGATCATGTCGTGCAATATTGTGGTCGCAACCCTTTGATATGTAGCTCCAGCATTCTTCAGCCCAAACGGCATCACCCTATAATAATAGGTCCCCCACGGGGTGGTAAAAGTAGTCTTCTCCCGGTCTTCGAGTGCCATTACAATCTGGTTGTAGCCTGAAAAGCCATCAATGAATGAGAGCAATGCATGACCCGCAGTAATGTCCACTAACTCGTCAATATGCGGCAGAGGAAAGTTATCCTTCGGACTGGCCTTGTTCAAATCCTTGAAGTCCACACACACCCAAATTCTGCCGTCCTTCTTCGGCACTGGAACTATGTTGGCCAACCAAGTTGGGTATTCAGATACCAGCAGGAACCCTGCATTGATTTGCTTGGTAACCTCTTCTTTGATCTTAAGAGCCCAGTCTGGGCGGATCCTTCTGACCTTCTGTTTGATAGGTCGGCCCTCTAGGTCAAGAGGGATCCGATGCTATACAATCTCAGGATCGATTCCAGGCATGTCTTCGTAGGACCACGCGAAAACATCTTTGAAATCTTTTAATAAAGTGACTAAGAGCTCGCGCTCCTCCGAAGACAACGTGGACCCGATCTGGACCAGCCGCGAGTCCTTCTCAGTAACAACATTAATTTGGGTGATTTCATCAACCAGCGGTTTTACAAACCTCTCCTGCTCTTGTTCTAGAAAATATTTCAAAACTGGAGGAATTTCTTCCTCGTCGTTTCCATCGAAGTTTTGAAAATCTGAATTAATGTAATAAATCAAGGGTACAGAAAAGTAATCGAAGGCCACAGCCAAATCATTCTCATTAAGCACTTCATCCAGTCCATCTGATTCTTCTGTTACAACAGACTCAAAAGACAAAGAAAAAGACAACCTAGACAGGACTGTGGCATCCGGGTTATCACTCCCAAGAATACCGGACTCAGACTCAGACGAGCTAGAACCTGATTCCGACTCTACAGGCTCGGTGGAATCAGATTCCGGCTCACTACCTAACCCGGTGCTGCTCGATAAGAATCCCTTCTTGTACTGCCAAACGAGGGAGGATGCGATGGACGCATCCAAAATGTTTGAAGGTGGGCTCGCAGCCATTTCATTTCCAATCATAGACGCTGAGAGATCATCCCCTAAGCACTCATGTACGATCGGAGGATCTGATAGTAGACAAGCCAATGCTACTCCCATTTCAATCTCAGTGCTCTCAGAATTCACTTCCTTACACTGCTCAACCTCAGCTGATGGGTCTGTCTGCTCCTCGGCAACATCATCCCCGATTAACTGCAAGTCGAAGAAGATCTCAAATTCCGGCAGGCGCCTTTTCTCTGTGTTCAACCATGGCTCTGGGAAGCCGCAGAAAGGAAAGTCTTCCCCCTCCCGGACGAAGCGTCCGTTCAGGGTACCTTGAATAGGCCGATGCATCAAATCAAAATGCCTCCCGGTCTGCTTGGCTCTGGCTCTCCCAGCCATTTCTTTACCTTTTCTCACCCAGTCCTCTTTGGTGGGCAGATAACCCAGGCCAAAGGTATGCGGGTTGTGCGGCACTTCAACCGATATTGCAATGCCTTTCCAGCCACTTTTTCCTAGTCCCATCCCAGGGATGTGCTGAAGCTTGTTCATGAGGTACACCGACTGTGCGCAGACATTCAACCCCTTATTAACAGCCAAAATGCTCTGTACGACCCGGGCCTCAGCTAGGGTAAATCCTGACAGGAACACATCCTCCGCGCTATGCTCGATTTGCAAAACCGATGTAGACACCTCTGACGGTGGATGAATCGACGAATTCCCAAAAACTATGGCCACCCCTTTCCCGTGGGGGTATTTCAACATTTGATGCTGGGTAGAAGAGACCGCCTTCACCTGATGCAGCCACGGCCGCCCCAAGAGTGGATTAAAGGTTGCGGGAACATCCAAAACATGAAATTCAATCTCGTGTTGTCTTGGACCAACCTTGGTCTGAATTTGTACAGTCCCCATCACATCTTTACTAGTATTGTCATACGCTTGTATTACTTGGGCAGTTGGCACAAAGTCTGCGGGCTTCAACCCGATTGCATATGTTGTCCTCAACAGGCACACATTAATGGCGGATCCCGTGTTGACAAGAACTATCGGTACCCGCTTGTCTCTGCATTCCACAGAGATGTAGAAAGGTTTGTTGTGATTTGCGCCCTCAGGCGGCAATTCCTTGTTGGTGAAGGTCAACGTCGGGGAAGCTCCTCCCGGAAAGACTAGTCCTACCAGTTGCTCAGGAGTGGTATTTATTGAAAGTTTGGCTTTGTCCATTGCCGAGAGGATAACCTGTCTATGTACTCTTGAAGCCATAAGCAGTCCCCAGATGGAGATGTCTGCCTATATCTTCTTCAGCTATTTCAGCATAGCCTCCTCTTCAAGCAGCTTTTCTTTCTGCTTCTCTGCCTCCTTGTCTTTTTCGGACGCCTCTGGTTGATCTAAGTGTGAGGGCTTGAAATAACGCCCGCTCCAAGTCATGTGGTCAATTTCGCCAATATACCAGGTATCATCCGGTTGGTTATTTCCCTAGTCTTCATCTGTGTGAGCAAGACATAGGTCATCATCTTCCCACCACATGCCATCGGCAGCCGACAGTCCGTTACAACTATTCCCGTGCCCACAGCACCTTCCATTTCTGTGCCCGCAGCACGTTTTGTCCCTGCAGGGGCTTTAGCTTTTCTAGTCCTCTCGAAATCTTTGATCCTTTCCTGCTTAAACTGCTTCAGTGCAGCCTGCTATTCAGTATCTTCTGTTCCCAAACTGCCCATATTCTGAGTAAAATTCTTTACATCGGTGCTCTCCGGCGATGCACTCTGATCTTTGACCCTTCCGGCCACTGTTGATGTCTCTGTCCCTGACGAACCCTGTTCTAGCTGAGGTTGTTCAACAACATCAGACTGGTCGTCAAGCCACCCAGTAGATTCTGCTGACTCATCCAAACCAAACCAGTTGGCAATCATGTCTCCTGAGTCTTGTTCGTTGAAGAATTGAAGGTTCGCAATGTCGTCCACTATTTCTGCCAAGTCATCCGGCCCTTGATTGAGTCCATCTTCACGTACTACACAAATCTCTGCCCCCATTGGCAATTCCACTCTTGGCCTAGCCTGGCCTGCTGATATAATGTAATCGCTCGGGTTGTTCATGAAACTCTCAGACCCCTCAGGCTCTGTATAATCATTCTGATCTACACCCGTAGTTGACCCACTTCTATCTCCAATAGCCACCACCACCGTTTCAGGCTGGGTTTGGGAGATGTCCAACATGCACAAATCAGTGCTGTCGGGAATGAACACCTCCGGCTTGGGTATGTGAGAAGGGATGATATATATACTAGGGTCGTGTGACACAACCCCAGTTTGGATTAGATTGATGCGTTTGGGAGGTGGAGCTTGGTTATGTGGTGCCAGAGGGTTGGTTGTGACATTCGGTTTCTCCGGAGGCACGATCACCCTGTTGTCAATGAGATCTTGAATCTCATGACGCAATCGAAAGCACTGGTCGGTGTCATAACCATGCTATTGGTGAAAGGCGCAGTACTTGGCCGGGTTATGGGAAGCGGGAAGTTTATCTAGTAGTGGCCGCGGCTCTAGGGGCTTCAAGTGCCGTTTCTTGATCAAAACCCCCAGAGCTTTGGATAAGGGCATGTATAGTGGAGTGAAGGTTCTTTGGCCTCAGGGAGAATACTTGGTTGTTTGTGAGCTACTTTCGGACGCGCCGATGAATGGTGTAGCTGCAAGGGTTCTCGGGGTGGTGGTGGTGACGATTCCCACATCTGAAGATCTGCCAGCTACAGCACTGCTTGTGCCTGCATTTGTACTACGATTGAATGCCTTCTTAGGTTGCTCTATGTCCTAGTCAATCAGACCCTGTTTCATAGCATCCTCGATCTGCACCCCTATCTCATGTAGATCTGCAAAGGTGGGGAGGGGGAGAACAATCATCTTTTTGCATAAGCTTTGGCTGGAGGTTGCATGCGCACAACCATCCGTATCAGATCTTTGTTAACGGGCCTGATGGTCATCATCGAGGCGTTGGCCCTCCATCGGGTCACAAAATCAGAAAAACTCTACTTAGGCTCTTGTCTAGTTGTCTCGACATCACGGGTTGTAATCTCAATCTGTGTATTGTAGGAGTATTGAGCTATGAAGGCCTCGGCCATCTCCTCCCAACTCCTCTTGACAGAGTCTTCCAGTTTTGGATACCAAATAGCCGCTACACCCGACAGGGTCCGGCCAAACAAGGAAAGCTTCTGCAATCTGGTGAGGCCCATCGGCCTTAGTATGTCCGAAAACAGCCGTAAATGCACCATAGGATCTCCAGACCCATCGAAACGATCTATGTGCGGCATTTTAAACTGGTCTGGCAGCGTCACGGCCGAGTCGGTGTACCCATCCTCAATATCCGAAATGGACTTCACACCCTAAGATTTTTTGAACAGCTTTTCAAGCTTGCTCACTTTTAACGCTGTGGGGTTCACCTCGAACTCAAAGAGAGAATCCGACAGATTAGTCTGTACTTTGGATAGCTGGGGTAGAATCGGGGGCGGAGCCGGCCCTATTGGAACGTCCATATCATCCTGGACAGGTGCTGTCTTCCCAAATATGGGAACTCTTGGTGGGGGAGGAACTTGGTGTGAAGCTGATGCTCCAGTTTGCTGCTGTAGCCTGGCAATTAATTTTGCCTGTTCGGTCGTGACCTCAGCCTGTTGTTTGGCAAATTCTGCTTGACGGGCAGCATCCTGCTGCATGGTTTTCATACTCTCCTGGAGCTGACGCATCGTCTTCTCTAAGCCTTCCATATTGTGCTGTTCTAGCTGAATACCCGGTATATCTGTCCCTGCAATAGAAACTGACACCTCAGCCTGACTGTTCACTAGTGGGGTAAACCACTGATTTGGCGACTGCTACACCGATACACTGCGTCCTCTTGACCTCCGTCTGGTAACCGGGGGTAAAGGAAGGAACACTGCTTGTCCGTCTATCAGATCCCTAGATCGATTAAGTCTATGACCTCTGACCCAGACAGCTCGGGGCATATCTAACTGGTCGAATGCATTGGTGCTAAACTACCTTGCAAAAAGATAAATAAAGCATAATAAGGAAATAATGAACAGAAAAACGGATAGCATAACAGCTTAAATAAAGACAACACACAATTGGCAAACATATGCTGAATGAACTGTTCTCAACCACTGATCACAGTTCCCAAATTCACTGCCCCGAATCTGAATCTGATATCCACAGATATGACTGATTCTCAAAATACTGATGCTCACAGGCCAGATACTCAGACTTACAAACTGATACGTGCATTCCCTGTAGAGGCACACTCTAAAAGCACATAACAAGCAAATGAGAGCCAAAACACCCCTATGTTGGGGTAGGGTTTCCCTGTCCTATTTTGTCAGGAGCTAGGGTTTCACTACGTACATAGCGGTTTCAAACAACCTATACTCGGGTAAGAAACCTGTCCTAGCTTGGAATAGTCACTATGGATTCCGAATATGCACTAGGTCGAATGGTCAAAAAGGGTGCCCCGGTAAAAATCGAGGTTTGTGTTCCCGTCGTGGCAGAGCCCGCAACCGGTTAGCCATATGGTACACTTCTCAAAGCGAGCCTCCGGCAAACCGCTCAGGAATAGCATACGGCAAACACGGTGTCCTAGGCACACCAACGCAAATGCAATGTAAAGAGACACATAAGTGTAAACAAAACAAGATATCATGAGTTCGAGTCAAGTTCTCTAAATCCCCAGCAGAGTCACCAGAAGCTGTAGACGCGCTCTTGGGCTTCATGCTACAGTTCTCAATGTCACGGTTCTTAATCTGATCTTGCAAAGTGTAATGCAAGACTGATAAATCACCAAAGAGTCCAAATTCGGCAAATCGTTTTGGAAAACTGATTTTTAAGAAAGAAGTGCCAAACATGGACTGCTTTGCTAGATACAGAGGCGCCACCTAAATATTTATTTTGGGGAGAATTTAGGAAACCCTGACTCGTTGCCTAAGGCCACATGTTCGTCATCACCAAAGTTGCCTTGGCTCGGGAACTTAGGTACTATTGGGAAAGGTAATCTATGAGCACCCCCGCTCGTCCGATCAAAGATCGTCCTGTACTAAGCATAATATCTTGTTTTTGAATACACATGCGTTCATATTCCGGTTAATTAGCTAGAATTACTATGTGATGCGCACAACACACAAGTATAGGCTAGATCGCCTAATTTGGAACAAAGCATCACATATTCGTTTGTTTGGAAATGGTTTGAAGTTTGCAACTCGCAAGTAGGCTAAAACACGGATTTCAATGAATCGTTCCAATTCAAGTAATCCAACCTTCACCCACAGGCATTCAGGCAGTTATATCATATAAGCGATTAGCCTCATGGCAAGTATGCTGTCATAGCAAAACTCACTCTCATGCAAGATACTAAAGCATAAACACTCACAGTGTACTCCGAGCCAAAACAAGAAACTAGTTAGAACTCATGCATGATCCTAGTTCATGTTAAAATGGCTAATGCATCGCATGCAAAGTGCAACTAGAATAGGCTCGGCTAATCTAAAATGGCATATGAGATGTGACAATTCGATACATGTATTCAAGTTGGAATTGAAATACAATACAGTTAATAAGATGCGTTGAGCCCGGTGCATGCAATACAGATGAATGGTGCAAACATGCATAGCATAAGGATGCTAATTGAAATATGCCCAAGAACTAACCACTGAAAGTAGGTAAGTAAAAGGGAGAAAGAAGTGGGGGTTAGAAGACATGCATCACACACACGCACGTTATTACATAATTGCGCCCTCTCGACGGAGGGACCAAAAGAATAATACAGACCATCTAATTAACTAAATAACAAGCTAATTAATTAATTACACAACCAAATCGAAATAAATAACTATTCTAAGTTATTAAAACACTGCTCGGACGGCTTCGCTCGGAAATCCATCGCCATGCTTCATGTTGCCTCTGTTTGCACTGTTCTGTTCCTCTGAAAATTGTGCCAACTTCTGTGACACTTCTGAACCACCTTGTGGGTATGCTGTGAGAACATCGGCCAAAAGATGAGGCCATCCGCCAAGGTAAACTGGTCATCGACCAAAAATAAGGACCTCGGCCAAATGTTTGTTGCCGATCGGCACTGAACATGGTCGATTGACCATCTCTTCCTGTGAAAAGCTCCTGTTGCTGTAGCAGGGGACAAACAGAGCATGGCAATACATTTACAAGACAATGTCTGCACAACTACACCCCTTATCATGTTTAAGACTCAAAGGCGTGTAGTTCTCGACCCTCGGACCACCAATCACGCATTTCCATGCATGATGGCCAAAGGAGCTAAGTGTGCAATTCAATATCAAATGAAATGCACAAAACACATAAGGGGCCCCAACCTCTATCATGCTTGATCAAGAGGCAAGGGATGCACACACAATGCAATGCAACCTAAGCATGCAACAATTATGCAACAAGATCATGCAATGCAACTAATATGCAATGGGCATACAACCTAAATATGTAAACATGCATGGCGTGCAACAACATGCAAAATGATGCAAGCATGCAACAACATACAAGACAAGCATGCAACAACATGCAAAGGTGGACTTAAACTGAAGTAGACAGCTCTTAAACATGCCCAAATCAGTGGCCAAAATGCTAAGAAATGATAGACAAAAGCGCATACAAACATGCACATGTAATGGCCTATCACCTAGGCATAAAAGGGAAACTTTCAAGAGCTCTTAAAAGGAGATAAATATGAGCATGTGACAAACATGGTAAGCTCTGAAATCATGTTAGGAAAGGTGCCAAACCAACCAAACAAAGCAAGCAAGTCATGCAAGAAGACTCAAGGCTCAAGGCTAGCCAAGGGGTTCAAACCATGGCTATGCAAAACATGAAGCAAATGGAAAGTATAATCCAAAACAGTCCTAGATCATGTCAAAATGAGCCTAAAACATGCAAGGAGCAAAGCCAAAATAAGCTAGAATGAAGGACCAAAAGCATGAGGCATGCAAGGCCACAAAAGAGGTGTTGCACTACACCTATCAAAACCAAACATGGCATGACTTAAGCAATGAAAAACAGAGTTATGGCATGGTAAAACAAGACCAAAAACCCACTTAGATGGCATCCCAAAGACCTAAACATGATGGCATACACAATGACCCATTCATGAGGCATAAAACATCAACTCTTTAAAGCATTAAAGGAGTGACAAGTGTAAGTGTTTGAGCATGAAACATGGACTGAAATAGTATAACAAATGATGCCAAATCATTGAAATGGTCCAAGTAAAGCATGCTAGTGACTTGGACACTTAAGGCTAACAAGCTAGAATGCCTTATGGCTATACAAAGTACGGCATATATGGCCAAAACAACATGAAACTGAGCTGGAGTATGGTAAAACCTGACTAAAAGCTCCTTCAAGTCGAGCCAAAATATGCAAGCATGATGGTCTAAACACAAGATGCATGTTAAGGCAATAGAGAGGATTACAAGACAAGTACATGGTGCATGCAAGAAGCCATTAAACCAACCTTAGATAGAGGTAAAACATGGAAAAATAACACCAAATACTTGCTGAAATGGAGCTAAAACAAGCTAGGCAAACATGCTACCAATACAGGCCATTTATACTAGCATTCAAGACAATAAGGAGAGGGGATGACCCTCTCCTATTAAAGACTCCAAAATCACCTTCCCACCACTAAAAATCCTCTGGATTTCAGTGGTAGCAAGGTCATGCAAAGCCAAGAACAAGGGCCAAAAGGGATGGCCTAAAACAAAGCCTAGCAAGGCCTAAGAGGGGGAAAACAACTCCAAACCAAAAAGTGATCTTAAACAAAGATCTAAAGCATCAAAAATCAGAACTTATTGTAGTTTAGATTTAAGCTTAAAACAATAAGAAAAAAGGTCTAAAAGCTTAAGCAAGAAAGGGGTATTAAAAGCAAGAATGATCACCCTTGAAGAACACTTTCAAGTACAAGACTCCAACAACTTTTCCAAGCTTAAACCACTCCAAGAACTCTGAAACTAACTCTCTAGGATCTTAGCAACCAAAGGATGGTGTATTGCTAGGTGTTTGTGTGCAATAGTGTGAACAAAACACCATTTTGAGCACAAATACACACACAAATATATAAAGAGAGGGAACTATAGAGATAAATAGATATGTATCTTCTATCTCAGATTTTTGGAACCCTTGAGAAGGGAGGAGGGCCTCCCCCCTTATAGAAATCCAAATTCAAAGCTTCTAGGAGAAGCTAAGCCAAGGGGCAAATCCCTCCATACACATGTATGGAGGGGGTGAATTGTGCATGCCAGCTGTGACAGCTGGCATAAAATATCTGCATAAAACAGATGAACAGGGTTCGGCCAGAAAACATGGCTGATCGACCAACACAAGGGCCGATCGACTAAAAAGAGTGTCGATCAGCCAAAACTTTTAGCCGATGGCAAGAAAACAAGGCCGATAGCTTCAAGCCTTGGCCGATGGGTTCAGGGGATGGCAAACAAGCCACCCTCTTCCCTCAAAAGCAAAAACACAAGTGTTTGGTCCTCAACCAAGCACAAAATAGACAAGTTGAGAGATCTTGAGGCAAGACGCGCGACCGAGACCTCCGGGAACTCAAAACGAACACAAACATGGGTGATCATCGAGTGTTCAAACGATGACGTCCAAGTCTTGAGGACGTTCAAAAATGGGGTGTCTACAATTCTGAATGCTGTTTTCTCAACATCTTCTGCCTTTACTTTTAACTGATGATACCCGGATCTCAAATCAATTTTGGAAAACACCTATGATCCCTGCAACTGGTCAAATAAGTTATCAATATGGGGTAAATGGTATTTATTCTTTATTGTCACCTTGTTCAGTTCCCAATAGTCAATATATAGGCACAAGGTTCCGTCTTTCTTTTTCACAAACAACACTGGTGCACCCCATGGTGAAGTTCTAGGTCGGATAAACCCTTTGTCAAGCAGGTCTTGCAATTGTTCCTTCAGTTCTTTCATTTCAGCAGTAGCCATTCTGTAGGGAGTTTCGGAAATAGGCTGGGTGCTTGGCATAATCTCAATTATAAACTCTATCTCCCTGTGCACCAATTCCCCTGGTAGCTCATTTGGAAACACATTTGGAAATTCTCTAACAATAGGGATACTATTCAATTCAACATCTACAGATTGTTCAGACAACACATAACACAAATAACCCTGGCACCCTTTCATGATCAGTTTACATGCCTTCATTGCAGATATTAAATAAGGTGGAGGTACTACCACGTTACCCACAAACACAATTTCTTCATGTTCTGGTGGTCTAAACACAACCCGTTTTGTCATACAATCAACGGTGGCACAATATTTAGTTAACCAATCCATGCCCAAAATTACATCAAAGTGCCTAAAGTTCAAGGGCAACAAATCCACACATAGGATGGCATTCCCAACATGCATGTCACAAAAACGATATACAGATTCACACAATACAGATTCCCCAGATGAAGCAGATACACATAGCAGATATGGAAATAATTCTAGAGGTCTACTCAATCTAGATGCAAATGCATATGTTACGAAAGAGTGTGTTGATCCGGAGTCAATTAACACAAAAGCATCCTGATTACATATAGAAATAGTACCTGAGACAACTGCGTTGGCATTCCGCGTATCACCCGGAACAAGCGCAAAAACTCTCCCTTGTCTCACGGTATCCCCGATGGTAGTAGATCTCATGGTATTTCTCGTCTTCGGGATCGATGCAGTGGAACTAGTAGCTATCTTCCCACTGTTCTGATTACAATCTCGGGCCATATGCCCTTGTTACCCACATTTAAAACAGGCTCCCGACACACGGTAACAAACCCCACGATGCCTTTTACTACAAATATTGCAGTTATGAGATGTATCTCGGGAAGAATTCAAAGTGCTTGAGGAGCTTGTGGTTTGCTTTTTCAAAAATTTCTTCTCCGAGAAGAAGCCTTGCCTTTTGTTGCCATTCCGATTAGTTGTTGACTTGGTCTGTCTAGCTATGTTAGCTTCTGATATTATGGCCTTGTCTAGCACCCCAATATAGGTTTCCAGCTTCAAGACATTCACCCTTTCTAAAATGTCGCTTCGAAGCCCGCCTTCAAAATGCCTCGCTTTCTTATAATCAGTATCAATCACATGTGGTGCAAACCTGGCCAATTCAGTAAATTTGGCTTCATACTCGGCTACAGTCATACTGCCTTGTTTGAGTTCCATGAACTCTGACACTTTCCTGTCTCGGACACATTGCGGGAAGTACTTATCATAGAAAATTTCCAAAAATTTGGTCCAGTCAACATCCTTTTGATTCTCACGCACTAACATCCACCATCTTCTTGCTTCATCTTCTAGCATAAAGGTGGCTAGAAGTACTTTCTGTGTCTTCGAACACGGGAACATTTCAAATAGCTTTTCGATGTCGAGGACCCATGCTTCGGCTTTCAACGGATCTAATCTCCCATGGAACTGGAACTGTTGTGGTTTCATTTTCTTAAACTCTTTGGTGAGAGCTATTATTCGATTATCATTCTGATTATCTGGCACGGGTGGTGCCGGAGGTGGAGGTGGAGGATGTGGTTGCTGCCACTGTTGTTGCCACTCTTGTTGTTGCCTCAATGTTTTTGCCATTTCCTGAATCAATCTTTCCATTCTATCCATTCTGGCAGTAGAAGACTCCTCTATCTCATCACCTCTTGTTCTCACCATCTGATTAAACTTGCATTATGCTTTATACAAAAGATTCACAAGTACGCATATACTAGAGAGCATACATATTCAAATAATTTACAATGCAAGCAATTCACAAACTTATCACACATAGTTGTTCACATTAAAACATTTAAGCACATTCTCGATGCTTCCAAATTCATACTTATCACATGAATGCATCCTAGATCTTTTCTAGACGCTTATTGCTCTTTTGGACAAGTGCGTGAGTTATTAACTCCTACTCTGATACCACTCTGTCATGACCCGAACCCGCCCCTATAGGTTAAGGACATAACCGGCCAGTAATCAAGGGATTACCTACGGCCTCAAACCATTCCAGACATAACTCAATAGAGTAAAGGGGCCAAACGGAAGCAATTTCAAACTTTTGTCCACAGAGCTGTGCTTATATGGCACGTCATAACAATCCATACATATACATGTTAATAACTCACGTCAAAATATGTACTAACACAAAGTTCTGTACATACAGGATCATTCAAGTCTAAGTCAGCCATCAAAACTATATACAAACGTATGCAAAGTCCTCACCAACATGACAAAATATAACAAGATAACAAAAGGGCGAAGACGAGTCTCGTGCGTGAGACGTAAGGGCTGACTCTTCAAAACCTTGGTTGTTCCACACAACTTCACTGTGGCTGGGTTTGGACCTCTCTTGGCTCACCTACAAACACATGACTGAGCGTGAGCAAAAGCCCAGAGAATAATATCAAATACCGAAAATACACGAATAGTATTTAGAACAATATACACCAAACGGCCTTGGGCCCAATTCATATTTCTATCAGGCATATATATAACTATGTATAGGTCAAGTGACTACGATTCCAAACACATCAAACGGCCTTGGGCCCAATTCGTTCTTGTCCGACGGCCTTTAGCCCAATCATTTGTGTCATACGGCCTCTGGCCCATTCATTTATGTCATACGGCCTCTGGCCCATTCATTCATGTCAAACTGGCCTTTGGCCCGTTCATTCTTTCATTCATGTCAGACTGGCCTTTGGCCCATTCATTCTTTCATTCATGTCAAACTAGCCTTTGGCCCATTCATTCTATCATTCATGTCAGACTGGCCTTTGGCCCATTCATTCTTTTGGCGTAGCAAACATTTGTCCACCATTCAAATTAACGAACTTATAAGACTTACATAGAAGTACGCAATTGGACAAACAACATACTTCAGATATCTTTATTAAGATATTACTCACAGTGATCGGCTGGATGATTTGCCCTGGAGCTCGACCCTACACATTCCATGAACACAATGGGTCACAAACAATCCAATTCGTTCTTAATTCACATATTCCTCTTTAGGCTTCTTTCTTATTCTTTTAATTCATTCATAATGCTCAATGCATGCCTAAGAATACTTAGAAATGAAAGAGAACGGAAAACAATACACAGAGCATCTTTACAAAATTTCTGAAACAGGGGTCCCCGCTCGAGCGGACCCATGAGGTCTGCAAAAGTACTGGTTACATCATTTTTACGCTCGAGCGTGAACTTAGATGCTCGAGCTGAAGGTCATTCTATGTAGCTCCCCCGCTCAAGCGTGAACTTCCCCGCTCGAGCGGACGTCAAGAATTCTGGGTTTTCCAGAACTTGTTCTTTAGCTCAAACTCGACCACCAAAGGTTCAAAACTCATAATTTTGGTTCCAAAACATGCAAATACATTATCTATCATGAGTATACAAGCAAGATGAGGTCAATTGCTCAAAATCATGGTCCAATTCTTCAAAATAAATCAACATTTCTTGGTATAATCAAGGCTCATGCATTCAAATCTCATATGAGCTCCATATCTCCAATAATCAAACATGCATGTCAAAAATATGGTGCAAATGGTGTTCATTCTCATGAAGCTCAACTAAAACCATGCCTGCATGTTTGATTCAACCCACAATCTTTCATAATTCACATAATACATGCTAGATTATGTAATTTCATAGGAATTCTCTACATGCATGCACACATGGACTTCAATCTCAACTTAATCAACTCAATTCATGATCTAACTCACCATTTAAACTTCAATTCACAAAACCACAACTCAAACTCATGAATTAAGGGTTGATTACTCACCTAGGAACTTTAATCTTCCAAACTTATGCTTAATTCTTGGGTGTTGCTTCAAAATTCTCAAGCTTCTTGATCAAACCTTCAATCTCCTACACTTTCCCTCTCTAATTCGGTTCTCTCACTCTCTAGAGAGCCAAAATCAGCCAAAATGAAATAAAAGAGAGGAATTGAGTGTATAAGGGTCCTTTATATAGGCTCTCACAAGCACAATTAATTACGATTAAATAATTGAGCACTTAAGCACCAATTTAATTTATTTAATTTGATCTGAATCAATTTTCAATTAAATTTCACCATAGGCTCAAAAAATTACGCCCAGCACAATGGCGCAGTCAATTACGGGTTCCGCAGCCGATAGGGCTTTCAATTTAAATTTCAAAGCAGATAATCAAACAGATATTCCTACGGTGAACAGATAGAAATTCAAAACTACATATTTTCACATAAATGGCACACAAAATCATATCAAACACATAATCACATTCATAATAAGGGCCAATTAGCATAATACGGAACAGGGTTATCACAAATACCCCTGTGAAATAGCTCGGTAGGCTAGAGATCTCCCTCCTTTGGTGACTTCCACAAATGCCCTCGTGGATTTCAAACAAAAATGCTTCGACCTTGCTAGGATGGACACACTTTAAGTACGGTCCTGTGAAGGACTTTTTGTACAATGCTAGCAATGGGGACAACCAAAATCGCTGTGACTTCGCCCTAATTTTGTTGGCTTCCTTTTTTTCCTCTGGCAAAATACCATCTTTTAAAAATACCATGATGGGGTCCATCCATGAGGGACCTAGCTCGATACAGCATACTTCGACCGCTTCAGGTTCTTCAATACTTGGTCTTGGCAAGTAGTATATTAGCAATGGGTGTGGGACAGACGTGTCTGCCATCGACGCGAAACTGGCTAGTTTATCTGCCTTGCTATTTTCTTCTCAGTTGATTTGCTCTATCCTCACCACTTCAAACTTCATGATTTCCCTTCTTACCAACTCTTAGTACTTGGTCATTCTATCATCCTTTGCTTCATAGTCGCCTGATATTTGGTTGACTACTAGTTGGGAGGCACTGTATACCACCAACTCGATGGCCTCCATTTGACAGGCTGACTACAAACTGGCTAACAGGGCTTTATACTCCGCCTCATTATTAGATGCTAGAAAACCAAGGTCGATCACTTGCTCAATGGTCAAGCCTTCTGGTGAGATGAGGACTATCCTAAGCCCTGCACCGTGCCTGTTGGATGCTTCATCCATGAAGAGCTTTCACATCTCGCCTACAAACAACTTCTAGCAAGTGGAGGGATCTGATGACGCCTTAGGATCAGGGGCGTTGACGAGGTTTTCTTTTATGTTGTTGATTGCCATTAGGATCTGATCTTTATTGTCTGACTGTCTTGGGACTTGTCTTTTAGGTGAGTCCTTGTTTGTAGTAGTGCAATCTACTCTTCCGTCACTTTCTGCAAGGTTGAATGGTTCACTGCGTGGTTAATCGACTTGTTGCAGGGACTACGCTATCCCTATGGCACTTTCCCCCCTTAGCTCGATTTCCTTAGTCAAGTCAACCGGGCAAACATGATGGCTTCCTGGAGAAAACTCGGCCACGAAATCTGCTAACGCTTGGGCCTTTATTGCCATTCTTGGTTGAAACTTAATGTCAAACTACCCTAACTCCACGGCCCACTTCAAAATTCACCCAGAAAAGTCCGCCCTTTCAAACAAGGCTTTTAAGGGGAAGGCTGTTAAGACGATCACGATGTGGGCATGGAAGTAGTGCGCCAATTTTCTTGAAGCCATCATCAAAGCTGAGGCCAACTTCTCCAGTGGACAATACCTCATTTCGGCGCCTAGCATCATCTTACTAACATAAAAGATAGGCAAGTGTCGTTGTAGCTCGACTTTTTGTAGCCCCTTTTCGGAAGACGAATAAGCCCTACAGTAACAGACTCCTGCGATTCTGAATCTAATTCCACAAGTGCAATGTGAAATAGATAAACACCAAAGAGTCTCAATCCGGCAAATCTTTTGGAAAATCAATTTTGAATCAAATTGCCAAAAATGGACTACTTTGCCAGATACAGAGTCGCCATCAAAAGATTTTGAAAAATTTAGGAAACCCATGACTTGTGCCAAAGGCCACGTGTCCGCCATCACCAAGATTGTCTCAACTCAGGAACTTAGGTATGAGAGGGAAAGGTCATGAATTGAGCACCCCCACTTGCCCAATCAAAGATCGGCCTCTACTAGTCATGATATGAATCTTATGTACATTATATGCTCTTATTCTGGTTTATTAGTCTAGCATTTACTATGTGATGAGCACAAATACAAGTATAGACTAAATTACAAGAATTGGAACACTTGATTCATGTTTTGTTTTAAAAATTGTTTCAAAATCCGTGCCACTTGAAAAAGAGATCGCATATGAACATTTACTCAAACTATTCCAATTTAAGAAATTTGTCTTCATCCACAGGCATTCAAGCAATTTATAGCATTTAAGCATTTAGCCTCATGGCAACATCAACATGCAATATGCTAAAGCAAGTAAAGGCTCACCTAGTACTCCAAGCCAAAAAAGATGAGAGAGTTAGAACACTGCATGATCCTAACTTATGCAATATGACTAATGCAACACATGCAATATGAAATCTAAATAGGCTCGACTATTAATAAAGCATATGGATCAATTTAATAGCATGCAGTTTAAGCACGTATTCAAAGAATGTTTGACTAACAATGCAAGTTAGAATAATGAACCGAGTCTCGGTGCATGCAAGACAAATGGATGCAAACATGGAGAATGCAAAAACATGATATCCCTAAACTAATCATCATATGCTAGTAAATAAAAGGGAGAAAGACATGGGGCTGGAAGACATACACATTATTACAACATTACGCTCTCACGAAGGAGAGTCCGAATGAACTAACTAGCTAACTAGCTAACTAAGCTAATTAATTAACTATTACAAAACAAATGAATAATTAGCTAAACTACTTAACTAATTATTACAAACCGAATTAATTAACTATTCTAGCTAATTAAATCAATTACAACATGAGACAAATTAGCTATTCTAACTAATTAAGTACAAAGCCACTATTCTAAACACAACATTAATATATACAACACAGATTCTGAGGATCGATGGAAGGCTCATGCATGAATACGGTTTCCTACCGAAAAAGCCACTGTTTCTGTTGTTGAATGCCTCTGTTGCACAGTAGAACACATGCACTGATTTCCAACTCCAGACCAACTCTGTTCTGTTGGGGGGGTACACCACTGGATTTTGCATTGGTGGCCGGCAGAGCACTTGCCATCCACTGATAATGGCCTGCTGGCCACTGACGGCAGCCAGCCAGCCACAAAAGATAGCCTGCCGGCCACTGGTGAGAACTTCCCTGCTACAACAGAGAGCAAATAGAGCATATACAGTGTATTCTCAAGAGTTTGTTTGCACAACTCACCCCTCCTTATCATTTGAACAGCTCAACGGCGTAGTAAGCTTGATCCACAAACCACCAATGGATGCAATTTCATTGTATGATGGCTTATGAATCAAGTGTGCAGGTTCATTGAATGCAATAAAACAAAACCCTCAAAACCACCTCCCTATCATGAAAGATCAAGGGAAGTAATTGACAATGAATCTTGAACCGTTTTCATCACTAATGAGTATGAAACAACTCAAGACTCAAGGGTTCAATTAACGTCCGATTGAACCCAAACAAGTTATTAGCTTGTACCCTTTTTAGCCTCAATTTTATTACTCCATTTTAGATTACCATCCATGCTTTAATCAATCGAGTCCAAAGGTGAATTGAAGTCCTCTAATGAAAAGAGGGCTCAAACCAAGAGTTGCTTTGGGCATGAAAGAGACGTCATACCGTTGGTAATAAACCCCCAAACGGATTAAACCATTAAGCATGACATCTCAATCTCATGCTTAAACAAACAAGTAGTTTGAAACCACTTTCAAAGAAAAACAAAAGTCAACAAAGAAGGGAGGTTGCAGAAGTGATTAAGAGTGATCACAAGTAGGGAAAGCCATAAATAAACATTATCAACTCAAATAAAATGGTATCTAAGGCCCAAAACACCAAACTCATGAGGACAATTACACTACAAGCATGCAAAACAAAGCTCAAATGCAACAAACACTTAAAGAAAGTCCTAAAATAGTCTAAAAATAGTCCTAAAATATGCTAGAATTAAGACAAAAATAGCTAGATTAATAAGCTAAAACATAGATCATGTCAGGCTAGTAAGCAAAACACAAGGAGCGGAGCCTAACCCCTCCAATTTTGGACTTCAAATCATGATTTTAGCCACTGAAATAACTCTGAAAATAACAGTTTAAAAGCTCAAAAAAAGATGGTGCAAAGGTGAGAAACACAAGGGTAAAGGCCTTTGAGAACAACGTGTAAAAAAGGGTGAACCACCCCTCAACCTTTATTGGCCTTAAAACCTAAGCTTCAGCCCAAAAATATAGAGTTTTTATAGGCCAAAATTAGTTGGAAAATAGTAAGAAAAAGAGTACTTAAAACAAGTAAAGAGGTAAAGCTTTATACCTCTTGAAGTGGAAATCAATTCCAAGCAATAAACCAAGGCAAACACACTCTCAAGATCTCAAACAAGGCTGAAAGATACCACAACTCGAAGATGGAGAGGTTTGGTTAAGAGTGTATAAGCAAAGGTGAAGAGTGTATAGACAAAGGTTAAAAAATTTGCAAGAGAGAGAGAGAGAGAGAGAGAGAGAGAGAGAATTGTAAAGAGAAAGGAAAAATTTTGCTCCAAAATTTTTCTAACCCCAAAGCAAGAGGGGAGACTATATATAGACAAACATACAATTCCCTCAAAAACATCCAGCCATACACGTGGGAGCAGATGCATGCATCTGTGCAAAAAGCTGGCACAACTGTCACAAAATATCTGCAAAAGACATTGGTGGCCGGCACCATGAGCAATGGCCAGCAGCCATAGAGGTGGCCGGCAGGCCACTAGAGGTTACAGGTTTGAAGATCTCTGGGTTTGGTCCAAAAATAAGGCAATAGGGGTGCAAGGTTTGGAAAAGTCAAAGCTATGGCATTCTGCTGAGGGCTTCGAGCACTTGACAAGCATATGCACTCATCATCGGGTGTGCAAGTGATGACGACCAAGTCGAAAGGGCCGTAAAAAATAGGGTGTCTATAGTTGCCCCTCTTTGACAGAACTTGGAATCATGACATGACATGAGTGAATGTCAAAGCCCGAAGACGACTCATTTTGACAAGGCCGTAAAACTTGGACAAACAATTAAGACAGAAATAAATGGTTGAGCCCGCAGGCTGCCTACGTATCCCTTTGCAAGGAATCAGACCAGCGAACTTCTGGGACAAGATGCAAATGATATGCACAATGCAACTTTGAAAGCTGGACTCACACGTGTAGACGCGCCCCGGGGGCCTCATGCTACAGTTCGGACTCGATTTGTGTCATGGTTCTTAATCTGAACCAAAGAGTCCAAATCTGGCAAATCGTTTGAGAAAACAGATTTTTTTTGAAAAAGTAGTGCCAAACATGGACTGCTTTGCCAGATACAGAGTCGCCACCTAAATATTTTTTTATGGGAGAATTTAGGAAACCCTGACTCGGTGCCGAAGGCCACATGTCCGTCATCACCGGAGTTGTCTCGGCTCGGGAGCTTGGGTACGATCGGGGAAGGTCAGCTATGAGCACCCCCTTTCGCCCGGTCCGAAGACCGGCCTCTACTAACCGTGATATCCGTTTTTGAAAACTTTATGTGTTCTTAAACCAATTGTTAGCCTAGAATTACTATGTTATGCGCACAGCAAACAAGTATAGACTAGATTACCCAATTTGGAAATAAACATTGCATATCCGTTTGGTTTGAAAATGCTTTGGAGTTTGCTACTCGCAAGTAGGCTAAAATACGGATTTCAACGAGTTTTTCCAACTCAAACAATCCAACCTTCACCCACAGGCATTCAAAACAGTTTTAACACATAAGCATCTAGCCACATGTTAAGCATGCTGTCATGGTAACATTCACACTCATGCGATATGCTAAAGCGGAAATACTTACATAGGACTCCGTGCCAAAACAAAGAACTTGTTAGCAAACATGCATGATCCAAGTCCATGTGAAGTGCCTAATGCATCGCATACAAAATGTTGCTAGAATAGGCTCGGCTATCCTAAACATGTCATGTGAAAATGCACAATTATCACGTATTCAGTTCGGAATTGAAGTACTGATGCAGTTAGCGTGATGTACCGAGCCTAATGCATGTAATACAAATGCATGGATGCACACATGCATAGCATAAGGTATGCTAAATTAAACGTGCCCTAATCTACCATCATAAGCAGGTAAATAAAAGGGAAGAAAGACGTGAGGTTGGAAGACATACACACCACCCACACACACTTATTACAGATTTGCCCTCGCTCGGAGGGACCGAATAAATATTACAAATTAATTAACTACGCAAGCTAATTAAATATTACAAATTAATTAATTAACAAATTAACTAATTGAATAAATTAAATAAAGCGGAAAAATGCCTCGGGAAGCGCGCCACCATGCGCAAGCTGCCTCTGTTTTCCTCCCTTTCCTCCTCTGGAGGTTGTCAAAACCTCAGGACTGCATCCTTGGACAGAGGGGATCATCACCGGCTGATTGAAATTTCCACCGGCAGTGTAGTATGGCCATCGGCACAAAATAGGGTCTGTCGGCAGAGAAAATTGTGCCGGTCGGCACATTACACTGCCGGTCGGCAGAGTATTCCTGCAGAACCTGCAACTCACAGCAACAGAGGGCAAAACAAGGCATGGCAGCACAATTCAAGGCATGTATGCACCAACCATGTCTCTTATCATTGTAATGACTCAAAGGGACATGTGCCTCGGTTCTCGGACCACCAATCACGCATTTCCATGCATGATGGCCCAAGGAACCAAGTATGCAACTTTGGTTTCAAATGCATGCAAACCAATCAAACAAATTAGGCCCAATTCCTATCACCAATTCAAGGAACAAGGCATGCATGCAAAATGCAATGCAACCTAGGCATACAAGCTAGGAATGCAACATGGCATGGCAATTAACTCATGCAAGCATGCAAGCATACATAGAGCAATGCAAATGGATGGCAAAGATGGACTTAAACATGAATTAGGCAACTCTAAAATAGGCCTAAAACAGTGGCCAAAAGTGCTAAAGAGTGAGAGCTAAATGGCATGCACACACACATGCACATAAGGGCCAACACTTAAGCACAAAATGAGCAATATTGAAGCACACTTGAAAGGGACAAACATGGACAATTAGCATGCATTATAAGTATTGAAATCATGTTAGGATGGTGCCAAACCAAGCAACAAAATCAAGCCAAAACATGCAACGAATAGTCCAAGTGTTCAAAGCAAATCAATAAGGCATTGAACTACACTTAACATGACCAAACATGGCATGCATTAAACAACTAAAAACAAATTTTTAGCATGTTAAAACAAGGCCAAAGGACTCCTTAGATGGCATCTAAGTGGCCCAAATTCAAAGGCATACACCATGGCCAAAACATGGAGCATTGCAACACATGCTTCCAAAGCCTTAAAGAGGCATGCAAGGAAATCAAACAAGCATGGAAATGGGACTGAAATAGCATGTAGGATGATTCCAAATCACCAAAACAATGCAAAGATGGCATGCTACACATGCACATACTCAAGGCCAACAAGCCCAAATACAAATGAGCTATATAATGCATGCAAAGATCAACCCAAATACCTATGGACAGAGCTAAAACATGGCAAAATAAGCACATAATCTTCACAAATGCAAGCCTAAAACATGCTCCAACAAAGGCTAACAACCTAGAACATGTTAAGGCACAAATAAGGCATTACATGGCAACTACGCTAAGCATGCATGAAGTTCCAAAACCAACTTGAAATCATGTTATATTATAGATATATAAGCATGAAAAACAAACCAAACATGCTCAACACACACTCAAGCATAGGCTTCCTTAAGAGGCCAAAAAGTGTCCTTTTCAAGGACAACAAGGAGAGGGGGTGGCCCTCTCCTTCTTGGGACTTCAAAGCATCATCTTCACCACTGAAATCCCTCAAGATTTCAGTGGTGAAGAGACCTCAACACCAAAATCCCGGAGCTAACACAAAATGGCTCAAAATGAGGCCTTTTGAGGCCTAAGGGTGGTCAACAACCCTCAAACAACAAAACACTCTTAATAAACAATAAAGAGGGCTTAAAAAACAGAACTTTTTTATGTTATACAATAATCACAAAAACAGCTCTAAGACTAGTAGAAAATTGATGCAAAAATGGGGGAAAAATGGACTAGTTTCTCACCCTTGATGCCTTCTTCAACAAAGATGCTCCAATGGCCTCCTTGAGCTTGAATCCAAGACCAAAATCTCAAAACACACTCTTTAGAACCTCAGCTCCAAGAGGAAGGTGAAACACTAGGTGTTTGTGTGCAATAGTAAGGCACAAAACACCTAGTGAACAAAATGGGAGGAAAAGAGAGATAGGTGAGTGTATCTAACCCTAACCCTAGGAAAAACCAGAGCTCTCCTCTGTCTTCTCTCCTCAAAAATGTCTAAAAGCCTCTCTTTTTTGCTTTAGAGAGAGTTCCTCTCTATATGCCTCTTGTAAAGCTTACAAGACAAGCTTTGCAAGAGGGAGATCCCTCCATACACGTGTATGGAGGGGAGCAAAAGCTATACAGCTGTCTAAAAATATCTGCAAAAGCAGATGAACAGCAATCGGCCGGCAAAAAATGCCATCTTGGCCAAAAAGAGTGCCGACCGGCACAAAATAGTGCGGACCGGCAACAAAGAGTGCCGGTGGCAGCAAAAACCAGCCGGTGGCATCTAGCCAATGCCGGTGGTGGGTGGGGATGGTCTACAAGCCTCACCCTGCCTTTCCAAGTCAAAACACAAGTGTTTGGTGCAAAACCAGACACTAAACGGTCGAGTTCGGGGATCCTGAGGCAAGGCGCGTGAGCCGAGACCTCCGGGAACTCCAAACGAACACAAACATGGAAGATCACCGTGTGTTCAAACAGTGACGTCCAAGTCTTGAGGACGGTCAAAAATGGGGTGTCTACAGTTGCCCCTCTTTGACAGAACTCGAAAGTCATAACAATGACGGGAGTGAATGTCAAAGCCCAAAGACGACCCATTTTTGACAAGGCCGAAGACTCAGACAAACATGCAAGACAAATAAGGTATGCGCCCGGAGGCAGGGGCAAAATGTAAGACAATGCACGAAGCCGAGCATAACTTATGATCATGCAAAGAAAGCTGTAACGAAGCAAACATGCGACAGTTTTAAGCTAGCATACCAAACTACACTACAATGCAGAAAGGATGTAAGAGAATTATGGAATTCTCAATACGTCTCACTCGGGAGATACAATACCTGTCCGGCTCGTCTGGTTGCACCAGCTTCAAATGAACCGTACATACAATATCGTGCCTGCAAAGAAAACAAACTTAACAGGTACAATATGGTTAGCAACATGCATGACAATGCAAAATGGATGCAAAACGATATGCAGTATATACAAAACAATGTATAAACAATGCAAATAAACATGCAATGTAATTGAAACAATGCAAGCTACATGCAAAGCATTTGAATCGTGATCCAATCACGAACGGTTCGAAACCACACCTATGTCAAATAGATTGATGGAGGTAACAAGTCTGTCTACCATAGAACGGTCAACTGAACTATGAGTATTGTAGACAGACGCAAGAACAAGCATTGGGTGGAATTGACATAAGTGGGGAGACATCCCGCTGGAGAAAGGACAACGATCCTAATGCCGGATGCAAAAATTACACTACAATGTAATGGATGGATATGGCACGCAGGCCAAACCAAATCTTGCCTAGGAAAGGCATGCATACATACAAGCCATGTGTAACACAGAAAAGGTGCCGCAACCCTCAACCAACATATCAACGTGGAATCGGCGCGATACACATACAGAACTGTGTTTTAACATGAAAAGTAAGGGCACATACCGGACCAAGCTCAACCTGGAAAGGCGCAAGCCATAGGCGGAAGGTGATGCAATGAATGCATGCAATCTACAATGCAATATCTACAAATATGCAATGGAATGGATATGGATACAATGGATATGGCACGCAAGCCAAACCAAATCTTGCCTAGGAAAGGCATGCACACGTACGAGTCATGTGTAACACAGAAAAGGTGCCGCAACCCTCAACCAACATATCAACGTGGAATCGGCGCGATACACATACAGAACTGTGTTTTAACATGAAATGTAAGGACACATACCGGACCAAGCTCAACCTGGAAAGGCGCAAGCCATAGGCGGAAGGTGATGCAATGAATGCATGCAAACTACAATGCAAATGCAAATATGACAATGCACTATGATGCAATGACTATGATTGTAACTTTCCCTATCTTACCAACAGGGTGATATACTAGGTTGGTTCAGTATCCAGAACTGAGGCGTAGACATGCCGTCTCAACCTATGGGGCTTCCATACAGATTTCAAGCCGAGGGTAAACCTCTGGGTATTTAAACCAGACTTTAGTCTCGGAACTCCCGAACCTTTGCGTTCTAGGCATAAGCCGTTCGAACTCTAGTTTCCACCGTCCCAGTTGGTCTTCTAGGAACTCATCGCAAGCACAGACTGGTGGCTTTACCAGACCACCGAAAAGTCGTTCGGGCACGACAAACACCGAAGGAATTGCACCTTCAGAGGATTTAAGGTCTCCTAGACCGGACGTGTTTAAGGTCTCGCCAGACCATGCGTGTTTAAGGTCTCGCCAGACCGGAATGCAAAATGTATGCATGACAATGCATGTTTTGTTTGTTTTTTTTGAAATGCAAATGATGTATGAAATGCATGTTGCATGAGATGCGCGACAACACGCGGCTTAAGATATGTACAAAGCAATAGTGTGCACACCAATGCAATAAAGGTCTTGCACCTTCCAAGGATTTAAGGTCTCCTAGACCGTACGTGTTTAAGGTCTCGCCAGACCATGCGTGTTTAAGGTCTCGCCAGACCACGGGGGTATTTACAAGACGCGTGACAATGCGCTGAAGGTTTCGCACCTCCAAAGGATTTAAGGTCTCCCAGACCGTGCGTGTTTAAGGTCTCGCCAGACCATGCGTTGCACGATGGTATGATGCGCAAGACAGCGCTATGCGCGAGTGCACAGGACAGTGCGATGGAATGCATGCAAAATGCAATGAGATGCGCAAAACAGCGCGAACAATTTTGAAATGCACAAAACAGTGCAATGCGCAGAACAGCGCGAACAATACAATGCACAAAACAGTGCGATGTGCAAAACAGCGCGAACAATACAATGCACAAAACAGTGCGATGCGCAAAACAACGCGAACAATACAATGCACAAAACAGTGCGATGCGCAAAACAGCGCGAACAATTTTGAAATGCACAAACAGCGCGAACAATACAATGCACAAAACAGTGCGATGCGCAAAACAGCGCGAACAATACAATGCACAAAACAGTGCGATGCGCAAAACAGCGCGAACAATTTTGAAATGCACAAAATAGTGCAATGCGCAGAACAGCGCGAACAATACAATGCACAAAACAGTGCGATGCGCAAAACAGCGCGAACAATACAATGCACAAAACAGTGCGATGCGCAAAACAGCGCGAACAATTTTGAAATGCACAAAACAGTGCAATGCGCAGAACAGCGCGAACAATACAATGCACAAAACAGTGCGATGCGCAAAACAGCGCGAACAATTTAATGCACAAAACAGTGCGATACCAAGTGTGACGTGCATGTCACACGGAGTGTAAATGGGCTTAAATGCGCAACAACGCACGTATTCCGGATTGCATGACAATGCATGGAATGGAAATGCAATGATGCATGAGAAATGTGCACGACAATGCAAAGGGGTGCGTGTTGCAACGCATGTAACACGTGCATAACAATGCAAATGTGCGGCGCACAACAGTGCGATGTAATGCACCGAAGTAGTGTGATGAACTTGTGCAACACACATGGGGCAACTTTTGAATTCAAAAGGATACAAAAAGGATACACCTTGCATGAATTCGAGTGCCACGCACTGGAGACACGGCCTGCGGTCAAAACGGAGGTCGGTTGAGCGTCGGAGATGCACTTTCTTGCACTTTCTTGAGCTATGAAGACCACAAACTTCTCAAATGGCCTAAACAAGGCTGTGGGAACCCCACCGGCCGAAAGATGAGGCCACCGGCTGGCCATCGGCACAAAAACAATTCCATCGGCACAAGAAAGTGCCGACCGGCACAAAAAAGTGCCGACCGGCAAACAGTTGCTGGTGCGGGGCAGTTTTGTCTTTTCACCTTGGGTGTTATAAAATAGGGCTTCAAGCCCTATTCCTTCACTTCTCCACCGCCGAAATCCCTTCCTTTCTCTCTCTAGGGTATTTCTCTCTCATTTTTCGCCCGTTTCTTCGCGTTCTACGCCCGTTTCGTCGTCGGATTCGCGATCCTCTTCGCGTTTCGGACATTTTCCACCGATCACATTCTCGTTTCGGTGCCTCGTTCGGCGTTCTCGCCTTCTCGGGGTTTGTTCCCCTCACTTTCCTCTTCATTTCCGTGCCTCTTCACATTCCGGCCTTCCCGGCCATTTTCGACCCTCTCGGGAGTTGACTTTTCGGTTGACTCTTCATATTCCGGCTCGGTTTTCCCTTTTCCGGCCATTTTCACACCATTCTCTACATGGCGGACGCCATTCCACGTGGCGGGACTCCCCCGGACCACGAGATGGATCCCGGGGTCGAGGTCTTACCACTGAGCGAGCGCCCGTTCGACCCGGCGACCTACCGGCCGGCGATTCACGTTCTGCCCCCAGACGGCCTGCGTCAATTCCGGAGCTTTGAGAGGTATGCGGCCCCTGAGCTACTGCTGCGTGAGCCTACCTCCCACCTTTCATTTGGCACTCCCGAGGTAACTCTTCATCTTCTGCTTTACTTTTTGCAATGTAGGATACAAAACTGCCATAGTTAGCTGTATTCTTCAATTGCTGAAATCTGATATGCCGTAGACCATAGTTGACTGTAAACATACATACAACTGATATCTGCTTGAGACTGACACATGCACACACACTGCACTAGCCCTGAATCACCCAAACACACGGCACACACTGTATTCTACTGCACACACACTGGTACCCAGTATTTGTCTGAATCTGTCAAACTTGCATACATGCTACATCTGTTCTGAAACACCCAAACACGCTGACACAGCACACGTATTTTACTGTAAGCACACCGGCACCCGGTATTTGCCTGAATCTGACAAACTTGCATACATGCCATATCTGTCTTTTCAAAACTGCATTTTGAATGTTGTCTTGCCATTGTCATTTTCTGTTTGCAGGAGGGTTCCCATACCATTCGCGGGTATGGGAATACTGGTGCACGGGAGTGGTATGATGAGCTCCCTGATGCGGTCCGACGCATCGTGGACCGAGCGGGCTTCGGCACCTTCTGCCGAGGGCTCTCTAGGCTCTCCACATGCAGACCTCTCCTTGCCGCTTTGGCGGAGAGATGGTGGGACACCACCGATTCTTTCCACTTTTCTGCTGCGGGGGATATGACGATGACCCGTTATGACTTCTCGATGCTCACAGGCATCGGGGTAGGGGGTGATCCGATCCCCTTCGACACCGACATGGATGAGTGGACCGCCGCTCAGGTCCATCTACTGGGGGAGGCGCCACCGCTAGCTCGTCCAGGCTTCGTCCGATATTCCTGGTTCGAGGCACAGTTCAGGGTCCAGCCCGCATTGGGGGAGGAGACTCAGATGACCGAGGAGGACGTGGAGAGGTATGCCCGCGGCTTCCTCATGTTCCTGTTCGGGACTACTATCTTTGCCGACCGGGCGAACACCGTGCCTCTCTGCCTTCTCAGCGCACTGGTGGACGTCCGAGACATCTTGCACTACGACTGGGGCGGCGCTGCTCTGGCCACCCTGTACGGCTATATGAGCTCGGCTTCTCGTGGCAGCGGCCAGCTGCTCGGAGGTTACTGGCGGGCTTGGGAGGTACATTTCTTCTCCGCTTTTCATTTCTGTCCGATATTCTCTGCACTCTGTACACTGCGCACACTGCGGTCTGCTTTACACTCACTGTATACTGTACACACGGCACACACATACATTCTGCTTTACACTGACTGTACACTGCTCACACTGTACACTGCACACAATACACTGCACAACACACGGCTCTGCCATTTCTGCTTCATTCTGTGTATCCTGCTTTATCTGATGGTCATACTGACATCTGTTTTGCAGCTATGGGTTTACGCCTACTTCCCTAGGCTTGCACCCGTACCAGTCGCGGAGCCTCCTCCGGCTGTCCCGTTCTCGAGTCGCTTCGCCGGGAGATGCACCCGGCGACCACGGGAGACATTCGGCTTCTTCCGCCGATATTTCGACACCATCACCCCGGCCGAGGTATGCTTTACTTTCAGTTCATTTAGCTTCGCTTTCCCACTGCATGTTTCAATAGCAGTAGATAACAAACTGTCTGTTACTTTCAAATCACATGGCGGCCATGGGCTTCCTTGCCGTCGGCGATACGGGGTCGGTTCCCTGGTGCTGAGGAGACCTCGCGTTTCCGGATTTTGCTTGAGGGCCCGGTCTGTCGGGCTTGGTACCTGGGGGAACGTTTTCTACGCCAGACCCGCGGGTTACCTGAGCAGATAGTCCCGGCTCACCCTCCTGCAGAGATGAGGGAGACCGAGGGGCTGACCCCTGAGCAGCTGGATGATTACTCCATCGGCTGGGAGGAGGCCGGCTTCCGAGGCACCGGCGACTATCAAGAGTATGTGCGGACGTACCTGATGCGACCTTTGAGCGGCCGTCGAGCAGAGGGGGCCAGGCCTGTGGCATCGGCGGCTGGGGCCGGAGCGGGAGCAGGGGCTGGATCTTCAAGGAGGGTCCGAGTCCGTGGCAGGGGCGGAGTGCGGGGTGGACGAGGAGCTAGCTGGCCTGCCCTGCCCGCTGTACTGACTTTCCAGGGGCAGGGTGGGGCGACCTATCAGATCCCCTTCGCCCCTCCACCGGCTGGGCATGAGTTCATTGACATCCCCGACCTTCCGCCGGTATGTATCACTGCACTTCGTACAGTTATTTCATTTCAGTTTACTTGATATTCCACAGAATACTAATGCATCTGATACCTTTGCAGGCTTCTTCTGAGTACACCCGTCAGTCGTTGGCGATGAATGCCTCGATGATGGGGATGCTCCAGCGGACATTTGACCTTCTAGCCGTCTACAGCATACCGGTATGTCCTTCTGACACTGGCCTCAAACCATTCATTCACTGCTTTACATAATCTGATGCACGGCACAACACCCGATACACTGATCTCACAGTATCTGAACACTGCATACACTGCATTCTGCACTAAACTCTGTACTGACAAACTGCTCACGGCATTCATACACTGTACTCACACACTGCATTCTGCACTGATAAACTGCTCACGGCATACTGATGCATTTCCCTTTCGTGTACTTTTCAGCCTCCTTTTCAGATTCCCATGGCGGGAGGTGCTCCAGCTAGACCTGCTGTCCCTGCTCGGGGGAGAGATGAGGAGGGCAGGATATTTCCCCGTACCAGGGGAGGGCGTACTCACGTCGGGAGTAGCTCGCGAGCTCCAGTCCCGGACGATGATGATGACGAGGAGTCAGAGGCGGAGGCAGGGTCATCGGAGGAGGAGACCGGAGGCGATTCTAGCTCGGGCTCTAACGACGACGCTGATGATGCCCCTGGACCTTCGTCCAGGAAGAGGACCAGGATGGACTGACGGCCCTTGGAGTGATCGACACAGATGCAGATTTTTGCTATCTTTTCTTTCTTTCTTGTACTTTTCTTTTTGGTTGGTAGATAGATTACCTTGTACTGCCGCAGGCAGATTTTTGTTTCCAAAACTTGTACATTTGAAAAGCTAAGTAAATGAAACAGACTTTTTATCTGAAAAAGTGTTTACATTTACACATTTCATGCATTGCATCGCATCTCATCATGTTACACCTCAATGTAAATGGAATTGATTGGTTATCTGAAAATTGAACACTTGCACTGTAATAATCAGATGACTTAAACAGCCAACAGCAAAATAACCCAAGCAACCCACTGCCTGATTCTGGACACACAACCTTTACTCTGTTGGGGATTAATCTGCATACAGCCCATAACACGGCGTTCGATTCATTCTGTACACGGCAATTCTCAAACAAGCAGCCCAATCTAACAGGACGGACCTCAAAGATGGAACCGGTTGGAGTCGAAAACATGTTCAAATGTAGAGAATGGCACAGCATTCTGAGCATAAATGATTTTTGAAAACAAATGAGGGTTCTTCAAACCGGGATATCGAGCCTACAACTGAACACAGCGGGGAGGACTCAAATATAGGTGCACGACCTAAACACAACGAGACACGCTCGGAAAAGACCTAAGACAAAGGTTGAGGTAAACAAAACCAAAGACACGACATACAGACGCATTAGCGAAGATGGGAGACCTCAGATCGCGAGGAGCCAGTTTCTCTGGGTATTGTTTCCCACCCTTTCTGATTTGTGATCCTCACATCACTCGACTCTCAAGCTCGGATTTTCTCTCAAAACCCTTTTCCTCACTTTTCTCTCAACTTACACCTCTCTATTCTTCAATCTCTCATTTTTCATCCCTCCCCGGGGTGATTGATGGATGAATAGGAAGTTGCGGGTTCATGCTCAACATCGTTAGCTCACAGCTATTTCTTCCGGCGGGCAGCGTGCTCTTCTGGCAAGTACGTCGATGACCGGGGTAAGACAGAACGCCTGGCTCAACTATCCCCCTAGTTCATCATTTTAACCATTTTTTCGTTTTTGCTTTCTAACAAAACGGTTTTGATCAAAATGAGAGTCGAATTAACGTACTTGTTCAATTTTTGATTTGAAAGGCATGCAAGTCAGGTTGCAAGCACTGAAAATTTTCCTTTTTTGGGTCCAAGACAATGGTCCGATTTTGGAAAATGAAATAGTTTTCGAGAAAATAGTCAACCTCAGTAAAAATTTTCAAAAACTATTTTTCAAACAGTCAATGCTCAACGAGCATGAAACTTACTCTTCGAGATGCGCAACCTCGGATCGGAGGCAATGGAAAATTGCCCCCGGTTTGAAGGAGGGTGGGAGGCAACGGAAAGTTGCCCCTAGTTTGAATGGCGGCTCACGGCGGCTGGTGGCAACGGAAAGTTGCCCCTTGTTTGGGATGGTGCCGCAGCAATCCGCAGACAGTCTTCATTGGCGGTGGTTGAGCTCTTGGACACAGAGATGACGAAGACGGTCACAACAAATATATGGACACAGTCACCTTGGAAGGTGTTGGCAACTGGACCTTGGGATGAAATCGAAACCATTGCATGGACTGAGACGCTATGAAAGCGTTGGGGGCTGGACTTCATGATGAAGTTGCCTACGTATCCCAAACATGGGAATCAAGCCTTACGTACTTCCGGTTAAGGTCCACTCGGGTATTTTAACCTTCACTTTGTTTGGCTCTTACTTTTGCCAAGGCGCCCGATGCGGGTTTTCGACCTTGCGAGCTTCTTTTCATTTTCTATTTCTTTTTCATTTCTTTTTCTTTTCTATTTTTTTCTTTTCTTCTTTTTCAATCTTTCTTTTTGTATTTTTCTCTTTTTTGTTGTATTTTTCTCTTGCTCTAACTTTTGCCTGGGCCGCCCTTCCGGGTTTTCGGCCCAGCGAGCCTCTCAAAGGGTAAAAGTGTAGCAAGTCCATGCCAAATGGTTTTTTTGAAATTGAAGCCTCTCTGTATCTAGGAGAACGGCTGTTGCACTGATTCGCGGAGAATCCATCCCGGTTGCTCTACGAGCTTCTTCCGACGAGATCTACTCCTTCTGATTCGGCTTTGGTGCCTCTCGCTCGAGGGCTACTTCAAAACTGGCCACACGGGCCTTTATGGCGTTTGTCCGTTGAACTTTCTGAACATTCTGAACGGGTTCAAAGTTTGAACGGGTTGAACCTTGAGGCTGAGAGCGATCCTAGGCTGCGCGACCTCAAGAGCGATTCCACACATGTCTTCGCAGGGCCGCGTAAAACATTTGCTTTTGAAAGTTTTTAAGAAAGCGACAAATCGCTCGCGCCGAAGATAGTGTGGAACCAATCTGGATCAGGCCAGGATCCTTCTCAGTACTCACGCCGACAAGCATGATTTCATTCATAAAAAGGCTTAGCACGCCTCTCTTTCTCTCAAAATGATCAAAAATTTTGCAAAACCCGAGGAATTCCTTCCTCTTCGTTTTCATCACCGCAGTGTTCAAAAGTTTGTTTGTGAAAAACTTAGGTTAATGCAATGAGTTTGGCACACAGGAGAGCAGGCGAGATGTACTGTCAGCCCATTCAAATTCTCCGCCACTTATACTGAAAGCAAGCATGAAGGTTGAGACAGCAACAGCTGTTTTGATCGGCTTTGTTGGTGCAACTGGCCCCTCAGCAGAAACAGACTCAAAACAAAACAGATAATAATTACAAAACAAAATGGTGTTCGGGACAACAAACCCCAGAATCACCAGGTATTATATACAATGGGGACTGACTCGATACAACAAGACAGACCCTTAAGCAAAAGATTGACTCAAGACAAAGAGACAGACTCAAAACAAAAGACTGACTCGACATCCGAGCCAGGATTTACAAAACTCGGTCTCACCGATGCTCAAAAATGCGTGCCAGACGCTTCATCCAAAAATGTACCAAATGTTGCCCGCAGGCGGTTCACTTTACATACTCGCAGTATCTGAGCCCTCGAAATCCAACAACTGAGTGGTGACGGGCTTGCCTGAGGTAGGTGGTAGGATAACCTTGTTATCAATCAAATCCTGCACTTCATGACGAAGGCGGGAACATCCATCGGTACTGTGACCGGACTGTTGATGGTACGCGCAGTACAAGGTAGCATCATGAGTGGCGGGGAGATTCTTCGGGAGTGGCCGGGACTCCAAAGGCTTAAGATGCCCATTCTTTGCCAATATCAGCAATGCCCTAGACAAAGGCATGTGGAGGTCGTGAAAGACCCTGCGCCCTCGGGGCAGGTACTTTGTATTTTGAGGATTCTTGCCAGACGCGCTGGCGAAAGGATCAGCTGGCGCTGCCTTGGCTTTTTGAACCTTCCCCGGTGTAGGGGTGGGAGCTACTGGAATTGTCTGGGCATGACGGGGCCCATCCCGGTTTTCTGTCTGGCTTGAACTGCCCTTGGTTGGAGCGGGGAAAGCATCATCTACAGCTTTGGTCACTATTGCAGATGTTTGTTGCTTGTTCATCCCTCTGGCCTTCAAAGCCTCGACTGCCCACAGCAGTTGCTCAATAGGGTCGGCGTCTACCTTTGCCTTGTCCTTTCCCCTGGCCTCAGCCTGATCGAGGGTCTGGGTTGGTGCTGACATGTCGTGGCTATAGCCGGAAGCCACCTCTGGCTGGCTGAGCTCTATCACAATCCGCCCCAGTAGCGGGGGCTCCTGTGGTACAAAATTCCCGGCGTACGGCGCCGCTGGCGGTGAAGCCGACATTCCATAGGCGAGGTCTGCCACAGACCTTTGGAGATCGCCTATCATCCCCATCAATTCGAAGGTGGTGGGCTCACGAGCCTGGTATAACTGGGGAGCCCAAACCGGGTGCACAACGGGCGACCTGGGCGGGTATGACATACTGACGCTGGCCTCACTCTGCGGAGTGGTTCCCTGCTCCGGTGCGGCTGTCATAACCACAATTTCTTCTGAACTTTGTGTCGCCATAAATCTTGCCTCAGCAAAGGGGAGACACTGGCTGTTCTGTATCAACTCTGCCACTCTCTGAACTGAAAGGAAAAACAGACAGCATTTCAACCCAAACTGATCAAACACGGGTGTAGCCACACAACTGTACCCTACTGCTGATCACTGTTCCCAAATTTCTGTTCCCGAAATACTGAATCTGATACCCGCGGATAACTGATTCCTGATAACTGATTCTCAACAATACCGATTCTGGCGCCTTCAGGCCCGATACTCAAACTCGTAAACTGGTATATGCGTTCCTGTAGAGATACACTCTAAAAGCACATAGCAAGTAAAGAGAACAAAACACCCCTATGTTGGGGTAGGGTTTCCCTGTCCTATTTTGTCAGGAGCTAGGGTTTCACTATGCACGCAGCGGTTTCAAACAACCTATAATCGGGTAAGCAACCTGTCCTAATTTGGAATGGTCACTATGGATTCCGAATATGCACTAGGTCGAATGGTCAAAAAGGGTGCCCCGGTAAAACCGGGGTTTGTGTTCCCATGCTGTCAGAGCCCATAGCCGGTCGGCCTTATGGACATGTCTTGACAAGACAAGCCTCCGGCAAACCGTTCAGGAATGGCAGATGGCAAACACTGTGTTCCTAGGCGCACCAATGCACATGCAATGCAAAGAAACACATAAACGAAATCAAAACAGGATATCACGAGTTTGAGTCAAGCTCTCTAAACTCCCCAGCAGAGTCGCCAGAAACTGTAGACGCGCCCCGGGGGCCTCATGCTACAGTTCGGACTCGATTTGTGTCATGGTTCTTAATCTGAACCAAAGAGTCCAAATCTGGCAAATCGTTTGAGAAAACAGATTTTTTTTGAAAAAGTAGTGCCAAACATGGACTGCTTTGCCAGATACAGAGTCGCCACCTAAATATTTTTTTATGGGAGAATTTAGGAAACCCTGACTCGGTGCCGAAGGCCACATGTCCGTCATCACCGGAGTTGTCTCGGCTCGGGAGCTTGGGTACGATCGGGGAAGGTCAGCTATGAGCACCCCCTTTCGCCCGGTCCGAAGACCGGCCTCTACTAACCGTGATATCCGTTTTTGAAAACTTTATGTGTTCTTAAACCAATTGTTAGCCTAGAATTACTATGTTATGCGCACAGCAAACAAGTATAGACTAGATTGCCCAATTTGGAAATAAACATTGCATATCCGTTTGGTTTGAAAATGCTTTGGAGTTTGCTACTCGCAAGTAGGCTAAAATACGGATTTCAACGAGTTTTTCCAACTCAAACAATCCAACCTTCACCCACAGGCATTCAAAACAGTTTTAACACATAAGCATCTAGCCACATGTTAAGCATGCTGTCATGGTAACATTCACACTCATGCGATATGCTAAAGCGGAAATACTTACATAGTACTCCGTGCCAAAACAAAGAACTTGTTAGCAAACATGCATGATCCAAGTCCATGTGAAGTGCCTAATGCATCGCATACAAAATGTTGCTAGAATAGGCTCGGCTATCCTAAACATGTCATGTGAAAATGCACAATTATCACGTATTCAGTTCGGAATTGAAGTACTGATGCAGTTAGCGTGATGTACCGAGCCTAATGCATGTAATACAAATGCATGGATGCACACATGCATAGCATAAGGTATGCTAAATTAAACGTGCCCTAATCTACCATCATAAGCAGGTAAATAAAAGGGAAGAAAGACGTGAGGTTGGAAGACATACACACCACCCACACACACTTATTACAGATTTGCCCTCGCTCGGAGGGACCGAATAAATATTACAAATTAATTAACTACCCAAGCTAATTAAATATTACAAATTAATTAATTAACAAATTAACTAATTGAATAAATTAAATAAAGCGGAAAAATGCCTCGGGAAGCGCGCCACCATGCGCAAGCTGCCTCTGTTTTCCTCCCTTTCCTCCTCTGGAGGTTGTCAAAACCTCAGGACTGCATCCTTGGACAGAGGGGATCATCACCGGCTGATTGAAATTTCCACCGGCAGTGTAGTATGGCCATCGGCACAAAATAGGGTCTGTCGGCAGAGAAAATTGTGCCGGTCGGCACATTACACTGCCGGTCGGCAGAGTATTCCTGCAGAACCTGCAACTCACAGCAACAGAGGGCAAAACAAGGCATGGCAGCACAATTCAAGGCATGTATGCACCAACCATGTCTCTTATCATTGTAATGACTCAAAGGGACATGTGCCTCGGTTCTCGGACCACCAATCACGCATTTCCATGCATGATGGCCCAAGGAACCAAGTATGCAACTTTGGTTTCAAATGCATGCAAACCAATCAAACAAATTAGGCCCAATTCCTATCACCAATTCAAGGAACAAGGCATGCATGCAAAATGCAATGCAACCTAGGCATACAAGCTAGGAATGCAACATGGCATGGCAATTAACTCATGCAAGCATGCAAGCATACATAGAGCAATGCAAATGGATGGCAAAGATGGACTTAAACATGAATTAGGCAACTCTAAAATAGGCCTAAAACAGTGGCCAAAAGTGCTAAAGAGTGAGAGCTAAATGGCATGCACACACACATGCACATAAGGGCCAGCACTTAAGCACAAAATGAGCAATATTGAAGCACACTTGAAAGGGACAAACATGGACAATTAGCATGCATTATAAGTATTGAAATCATGTTAGGATGGTGCCAAACCAAGCAACAAAATCAAGCCAAAACATGCAACGAATAGTCCAAGTGTTCAAAGCAAATCAATAAGGCATTGAACTACACTTAACATGACCAAACATGGCATGCATTAAACAACTAAAAACAGATTTTTAGCATGTTAAAACAAGGCCAAAGGACTCCTTAGATGGCATCTAAGTGGCCCAAATTCAAAGGCATACACCATGGCCAAAACATGGAGCATTGCAACACATGCTTCCAAAGCCTTAAAGAGGCATGCAAGGCAATCAAACAAGCATGGAAATGGGACTGAAATAGCATGTAGGATGATTCCAAATCACCAAAACAATGCAAAGATGGCATGCTACACATGCACATACTCAAGGCCAACAAGCCCAAATACAAATGAGCTATATAATGCATGCAAAGATCAACCCAAATACCTATGGACAGAGCTAAAACATGGCAAAATAAGCACATAATCTTCACAAATGCAAGCCTAAAACATGCTCCAACAAAGGCTAACAACCTAGAACATGTTAAGGCACAAATAAGGCATTACATGGCAACTACGCTAAGCATGCATGAAGTTCCAAAACCAACTTGAAATCATGTTATATTATAGATATATAAGCATGAAAAACAAACCAAACATGCTCAACACACACTCAAGCATAGGCTTCCTTAAGAGGCCAAAATGTGTCCTTTTCAAGGACAACAAGGAGAGGGGGTGGCCCTCTCCTTCTTGGGACTTCAAAGCATCATCTTCACCACTGAAATCCCTCAAGATTTCAGTGGTGAAGAGACCTCAACACCAAAATCCCGGAGCTAACACAAAATGGCTCAAAATGAGGCCTTTTGAGGCCTAAGGGTGGTCAACAACCCTCAAACAACAAAACACTCTTAATAAACAATAAAGAGGGCTTAAAAAACAGAACTTTTTTATGTTATACAATAATCACAAAAACAGCTCTAAGACTAGTAGAAAATTGATGCAAAAATAGGGGAAAAATGGACTAGTTTCTCACCCTTGATGCCTTCTTCAACAAAGATGCTCCAATGGCCTCCTTGAGCTTGAATCCAAGACCAAAATCTCAAAACACACTCTTTAGAACCTCAGCTCCAAGAGGAAGGTGAAACACTAGGTGTTTGTGTGCAATAGTAAGGCACAAAACACCTAGTGAACAAAATGGGAGGAAAAGAGAGATAGGTGAGTGTATCTAACCCTAACCCTAGGAAAAACCAGAGCTCTCCTCTGTCTTCTCTCCTCAAAAATGTCTAAAAGCCTCTCTTTTTTGGCTTAGAGAGAGTTCCTCTCTATATGCCTCTTGTAAAGCTTACAAGACAAGCTTTGCAAGAGGGAGATCCCTCCATACACGTGTATGGAGGGGAGCAAAAGCTATACAGCTGTCCAAAAATATCTGCAAAAGCAGATGAACAGCAATCGGCCGGCAAAAAATGCCATCTTGGCCAAAAAGAGTGCCGACCGGCACAAAATAGTGCGGACCGGCAACAAAGAGTGCCGACCGGCAAACTATATTGCCGGTGGCAGCAAAAACCAGCCGGTGGCATCTAGCCAATGCCGGTGGTGGGTGGGGATGGTCTACAAGCCTCACCCTGCCTTTCCAAGGCAAAACACAAGTGTTTGGTGCAAAACCAGACACTAAACGGTCGAGTTCGGGGATCCTGAGGCAAGGCGCGTGAGCCGAGACCTCCGGGAACTCCAAACGAACACAAACATGGAAGATCACCGTGTGTTCAAACAGTGACGTCCAAGTCTTGAGGACGGTCAAAAATGGGGTGTCTACAACACGCTTCGCAAAATCGGCTATTTTGTAAACTCATGATCATGCAAGATAATGCAATAAGCAATAACAATTGCAACAAGCAAAAATAAAAAGATAACAACATATAAATGAGAAGATTCAAGCTTCAAACCAACACAGGTTCCATGCAAAAAGATTTAAAACACCACACCAAAACACGAGACGAGGAAAGAAAACATAGCTCTGGGTTGCGTTTCATACATCCTGAGAAACTGAGAAACGAAAACCGCTCGGGATCATGTTTCACACATCTCGAGATAAAAAATAAAAAAAAACCGCTCAATGTCGCGCTTCACGCGTTCTGAGAAAACAAAAGAAAGCCGCTCAGGCACATGTTTCTCGTGTCTTGGGATGCAAGAAAAACCGCTCGGGCTCGCACTTCATGCATCCCAAGATAAAACACGCCTAAGGCCCCGCGTCACGCATCCTGAGAAACCAGAAAACTGCTCGAGCTCGCGCTTCACACGTTCTGAGATAAAATACGCCCAGGGCCACGCTTCACGCGTCGTAAGAATCCAGAAAAATTGCTCGGGCTCGCCCTTCGCGCATCCCGAGATAAAATATGCCTAGGGCCACACTTCACGCATCCTGAGAAACTAGAAAATTACTCAGGCTTGCGCTTCACACGTCCCAAGATAAAACACGCACAGGGCCACGCTTCACATGTCCTGAGAAACTAGAAAATCGTTTGGGCTCGCGCTTCATGCGCCCCGAGATAAAACAGAGAGGCGTGCGATAGATGCACGAAGTGAACGTATGCGATAGATGCACAAAGTGAACGTGTACGATAGATGCACAAAGTGAACGTGTGTGATATTCCATGCAAAATGGACAACCGACGTACGATGTTAATTGAAAGCATGTTCTATGCAAGGAACAAAAGCATATTCGATGCATAAAATAAGCGCAAAACAAACACATATTCTGTGCATAATTGACAACATGTTCTATGCACGAATCATAAATTATGCAAGACCCGCATGCAACATATATATGTAAAATGCATATTCTATGCAATAGAAAAGAGCGAAGACAACAAAAATGCGATTTCAACAGAATGAACAATAATACTTGGTGCAACCTTTGATTACCACTTGGAGACTTGCGCCATGTTCAAAAAGGATACACCTCGTTCATATTAACAAATCAAGACCGTTTACAAGCCGAACCGCAGTTGTAAACCTTCAACACAGAACTTTCCATTTATCACTCGGGAAAAAGAAGCACAAAACAAAACCAGGATTCATATGAGAGCTACAAGCCACCTGTCGGCCACATGAAGAGGCTGCCAGCGACATGCGGGCCATCAAAACACCTTGCCGGCCACCCATGGCATATTTGAGGCAATTTGGTCCTATTGCCTCGGGTTTTTAAGTACAAGCGTCAAGGATTCATTTCCTCACACCCACACTTCCGAAATTGCTCTCCCTCTCTCTCTAGGTGCTTCTGCTCTCTAGATTTGCATTTTTTACTCATTTTCTAACACCCCATGCAAACTTTTTAAAACCCTCTTGATTCTCAACATTTTGAACCGATCAAATTTTGATTTCGACGCTTTTTCTTGGATTTCCACCACTTTAGGCTTGTTCCCTCGCGTTTCTCTCGGGTTTCGTGAACTTTCTCAAGCTTTGACTTTTTCTCATATTTTCTCTCTCCTAGGGTTGACTTTTTCCAAGTTTACCCTCTTTTCTCTATTTTTCTTCATTTTTCACCTACTTTTCACCCATTTTCCAGATGATAGATGAGATTCCACACGATGGAGCTCCTCTAGAGGTTCCACCCGTGCTTCCACCCATTATCGAGGTAGTGGAGCCGGTAGTTGCCGAGGCTAGCGAGGCGACTCAGGGCATTGAGGCCAACCTCAAGGCAGAGTTTAAGCCTGAGTTTGAGCCAGAGCCGCTACCATTAAAAGTGCGACCTTTTGATCCAGCGAGATATCATCCCCGCACGCACATTTTACCACCTGGGGGCATTAGACGCTTCAGCGACTTTGCTCGTGGTGTACTAGAGCACCTCCTATTGAGGGAGTCTGCCTCTCACCTTTCATCCAGCGCTACTGAGGTATGAAATATGTTTTCTTACATTTCTACCTTTCCTTTAACTACATTTCTTGCACTGCCTTTCATCTGATTGTACTTTCATCTTATTCATCTATTCTTTGCCACAGGGAGTCTCCCATGCCTATAGGGCATACGGAGCTACGACAACGAGGGATTGGTATGACAAGCTCCCTATTGGAGTCCGTGACATTGTCAATGAAACCGACTTCGGCCTTTTCTGCTCTGGCCTAACATGTATCATTGCGAGCTGTCTTCTTCTAGGAGCACTAATGGAGAGGTAGTGGGACACCACCAACTCCTTTCACTTCTCTACTGCCAGGGAGATAACGATAACTCCCTATGACTTTACCATGATCACAGGCTTAGGATTAGGGGGCGATTCGATCCCTTTTGACATAGACATAGGGGAGTGGGAGGCTACTTAGATCAACCTATTGGGAGCACGCCCACCTTTGTACCAGCCAGCCATGGTGAGGTACAGTTGGTTTGCGGAGCAGTTTTGAGGGAGTAAGCCCGAGACGCAGGAAGAGATGGAGCAATACGCTCGGGGCTTCCTGATGTTTGTCCTCGGTACCACCTTGTTTTGGACCAGGTGAAACATCGTAGGCTTATATCTATTGAGTGCCCTGGTGACCCTTCCCCAAGTACGCTTCTATGATAAGGGCGGAGCTGGCCTCGCTACCCTATATGGCTATATGAGCTCTACCTCCCGCTTGAGGAAAGAGGGGATTAGAGGCTACTGGCAAGCTTGGGAGGTATGCATTTTAGTTCCCTCTTTATAGTGATCCCGGGTTTACCCTTGTTGTACAGTGATCCGGACATGTGTCCGTGGATGTTGGTAGTTGTTTATTATCTTGTTTTGCATCCTCTTTACTTTGTATATTGAGTTATAGGATGTGTTGGGCAGGTTTGTTACAGGTTGGTTGTGTTTGGGAGCCTAGTGCTGCTGCCCAGATTTTTGGACCGTCGCTCGAGCGAGGAGTTGGTCGCTCGAGCGAGAGTTGAGTTCGTGCCTGGTGGATCGAGCCAGAGTGGCTTCGCTCGAGCGAGCGATTGCGTCTGGTTCTGGACCTGAGAATTGCATTTCTTGGCTCGAGCGAGTTTTCTTCACTCGAGCGGTCTGACTTGTTCTTCGCTCGAGCGAGAATTCTGTCGCTCGAGCGTGCTTCTGGTTGTAGACCTGAGGGTTTGAGTTGTTAGCTCGAGCGAGCATTCTTTCGCTCAAGCGCACTTCTGAGTTTTCGGCTCGAGCGAGAGTTTTCTGTGTCTGGTCGCTCGAGCGACAAAGGCTTCGCTCGAGCGAGCGTGCTTTATATCAGCGGACAGTAGCGTTTTTGAACATCAGTTTTTCACTTTCATTTTCTTTCAAACCCTAGATCCGAGACTCTCTCTCTCTAAACTTACACCCTCTCTAAGATTTGATCTCCCTAGAGTGTGAAACTAGCCTAGGGCCTTTATTAAAAAGATAGAGGGCGTTGAGAGCTTCGACTTAATCTGAAAAAGTTTGGATTTGGAACACGTTGATCTTCGAGTCTTCATCTCCTTTTTGGCTCAAACTTCGAGGTAGGGATATCCTACACCTCTCTATGGATTTTGTCTTTAAATTTTAGTATTTTGAGATGTTGGGGTTGGTTTGGTAATTTGGTGAAAGTTTGGGGCTTTTGTGTTATTTTACAAAAGTTGGGGTTTTATTCATAATAAATCTAGATGCATGTTTGGCATAGAGAAATGGAATAAATGTTGAATCATTGATGAAAATGGGACCTAAGGGTTGAAATGTCAATTATGGATAATGACCTAATTACATTGTTTGATTAATTGGGATAATTAATTGTGAGAAATGAGGAAATGAAATGATGATTGAATATCCATTGTGCATTTATTTTCTGTTTAGAGATAACTGCTTTGGGCTATCGGTGGAGGATAGTCGTGATTGTTGTAGACAATGCATGATGATTAGGTAAACGGAAACTAATCAATGGAATGTGTCATGGAATTTGACGGTTGATAGAATACATTAACTATATGTATTGAGTGATTGTATATAGAACCAATGTGTTTGTATACGTTATGTGTAGAGGAAGAGATGGGGGATGTACTCCGCGGTTTAGGGGAAGATGGGGGATGTACCTCTAAACCGGATAGTATTGGGAGAAGATAGGGGATGAACTCCGTAGATACAGCTCATATGCTTGTCTAGAGAAGTGAAGATAGAGCTCATATGCTTATCTTTGTGAAGTGTGGATATAGCTTATATGCTTATCTGTGAATGTGGATATTGTTGTTGTACATATCTGTTGAGAATGTGGATAGAGCTTATATGCCTATCTGTTGAAAAAGGGAAAATGAAAAGTAACTTGGACTCATAAGTCGTATGACATAAATATGTGATTTATGTGGATGTATCAGTGTTGGCCATCTATCAATTGCTAATCTTTTAGTCATTGTTCATGGTTGGTTTAGTGTATTTCTACTGGGCTGTGGCTCACCCTATATGGGAATATCATTTTCAGGTACAGGTAGCATGCCACCTCCAAGGACATAGCTTGGGAGGCTAGAGGCGGATATACTTTTGTCGTTTTACTTTTTGATGTATTACATGTAAATTCAAGCCAAGGGCTTAAGGTGTAAATGAGTTAGTACTCTTTTGTTGTAACCAAGTGTTAACTTGGAAAGCTGTAAGCCCATAGGGCATTTGCTTTTGTTGTTAACATGTAATACTTTTGTAATGAAACTCTGATAAATGGAAGAATGTGGAACTTTTACATATCAATGCATATCTTTATTGATGGGTTTAATGTTGTTATTTTGAGGGCGTTACACTCTTTGTACTTTACATTTTCTATTTCACATTTTCTGTTTTATATTTGTTCAACACCTGTGCTTTATGCTTTGCACTTTCTACATCTGTTCATGCCTTGTGCTTTCTGTTTTGTACTTTCTATATCTGTTCATGATGTGTGCTTTCTGCTTTGCACTTTCTATATCTGTTCATGCATTGTTGATCACATATCGTTGTAATTTCTTTGCAGCTATGGGTTTATGCATATTTTCCAGCCCTGGCTCCAGAGCCCATAGAGGAGCTTCCCTCTATGGTTCCCTACTCGAGGCAGTATGATGGCCAGTGTCAGCATCGGAGTCGCGAGTCCTTTGCCTTCTTCCGCCATTACTTTGATACTATGGCTGCCAAAGAGGTAACCTGAAACACAGTCATTTTTGCTTTATAACTATTCTGATTCACATTTTGGTAACTGGCGGCAACTAACAATCTATACACTCACTGTTTACAGATCGCGTGGTAGCCCTAGGCCATGATGTTGGTCGGGGTGTGAGACCAGTATGCTGGAGCGTGGGGCATGTCGCACTTCCAGATTCTGCTAGAGGGCCCAGTCTACTAGGCTTAGTTCTTGAGCGAGAGATTTATTCACCAATCGGTAAGCTTGCCCGATCTAGTCGTTCTGATACCACCTCCGGAGTCTATGAGGTCAGCGGACAGCCAATCTGTTAATGCAGTCACGCAGTTTTATGGTAGGCTTGGACATTAATTTCTTCAGAGGCGAGGGCCACTACGCGATCTTTATTCAGACCCACTTTATGCTACCTCTAACAGGCGCTCAAGGAGGTGAGGGAGTAGGGGCTCCTGCGACAGGCAAGGCGACTCAAGCGACTAGGGCCCATCCTAGAGGGGCTCCCTCTGTGGAGCAGGCTATCCATTGGCCAGAGCTCCCCACTATGCTCACATGCTGGAGTCCTACTGGGACTGCTTATCAGATCCCGATCAAGCTGACAGAGGCTAAACACGAGCTTGTTGGAGTTCAAGACTTATCCCAGGTATGGACCATACTCTACCACTTGCACCCCACAATTCATTTTAGATCTGTTTATTGCAGACATTGATCATACAAATGTATTTGTAGGCATCTATAGAGTACACAAGGAGCTGTCTCGAGTTGGTGGCTTTCCTGATGGGCATGGTGCAGAGGAGGGAGACTCTGCTTGGTCTCTACGGTATCTAGGTAATTTCCTTCAGTTTGCGCTTCATGCTATCATATTTCCACTGATACACTAGCATTTCAACTATAGTCTTTCCCAAATTGCACTGATACACTACATTGGCACATTGTACTCACACACTACATTGACACACTGTACTCACACACTACATTGACACACTACATTCATACTATATCTGATACATACACTGTAGCTAATATATTAACAACTCTTTTTTCATATTCCATCTGTACCGATGGCACCAGTGGCAGCAGCAGCACTAGCACCGACAGCACCTCCTCTAGTAGTAGGGAGGAGAGAGAGACAGGCCCCAGCTCACAGCCGAGATGTGAGTGGCAGTCGAGGTAGAAATAGGGGTGCCCGAGGCCATAGTAGTCCTTCAAAGCCCATCTTGAGCGATGATGATGCTAAGACTAGTAACTTTGAGGAGGCAGTGAGTCAACATTATGAGCCGTCCAAGAGTGGAGATGATGACACTAGCTTGGGGGCCGAGAGCAAATGTAATGTCAGGGTGAACTTTGAGATAGAGAGCGAAGATGATACCGGCGAGGACTCTAGGGCAGAGAGTGGAGATGATACCGGCTCGGGTTTAGAGACTGATTTTGACAGTAGTGCCGACGGAGATAGTGCTCCCGAGTCCTCCCCTCCGAGGAAGAGGACGAAGAGGGCCTCTCGGGGCTTGAGGCGACTGGCACTGATTTATTTTTGTACTTTTGCTTAGTTTCTTTTTTTTTTGGTAGCATTAACAAATTTATAGCCCTAGATAAGTTTTATTTTGCTTTGAAACTTGTACACCTCTTTTGTAAAAGATCATGATCAAAATAAAACCTCGTAGTTTTTATGAAAAGTGTTGTTATTTTTGCGTCATGACATCATATTTGTGAAATGGGCATTGAATCGAATTTGCAAATGAAAATTGAACATTTGTATTGGCACGACGTTCTTAATCAGGTAATGAGCCCACCAACAACCAAAATACAAAATACAACATACAACTCGATAAACAAACAAAAAACAACTCAAATACAAATAAACAAACTTACTAAAACCAAAATAAACTCAAAACAAGACCTCAAAGCACAAAAATCGAAACAAAACACAAGCTTCTAGTACTGCCTAGCACACAGGGGGACGGCAGGCCAGAAAAGAAGGCTGTCGGCCACTAATGTAAGTATCCTCCAGATTGTTGATAGCTAGCTTCCACTCACAGCCTTATCTTCTACAAAAGGTTCAGTTTCATGATTTCTCTTCTAGAACTTCATTTCAGCTGCAAATTCTTCCACAAATGAAGCCTTTTTTTGCCCAAAAACTCCTAGATTGGATAGCTGCTTTAGACGGCACGGAAAAGGTAAATTTATGAGATTTCGATGTAAATGCACGTTTTTCGTTGAGCCGAACTCCACTTTGTTTTTCGTTCCTCCATGCTGCGGCTCGATGCTGAAACCCAATTACACACGTCTTTCACTTCGGGGGACATGAAATATGCTTGACCATTGAAGAATTTCAGGCGCTAATGGAATCCCGGCGCGATGAGGAAATCATGCCTTAGCCCTGTTTTGGCCACGCCCAAGCTTTGGGACAAATGCGTGGGCTAACTCTACACGAGGCTCGATCTTTGGTCCACAATAAAGAGTTAGACATACCCAGCTTCATTCATCGATTTTCCGACATTGGTAACAGAGGCGACCTTCTCTGGCAACGTTTTCGGCAACATGCCATTTGCTTATGTATGCTTGCACATTTCCTTTTTGCCCCTAGTTTCGGCGGGTCCAATAATTGGCTGATCGAAGTAGCCCAAGGTTTGAAAGAGGGCAAGAGTTACATTGGTTTGGCATTGGCCAAGACCTTGATGAGCTTGGATGCCTTTTATCGGCGAGAGACTACCAGATTCGCGGAGGAGTCCACTACTTCTTCAAGTATTGTTTCCCACACTTTCTTATATGTGTTTCTCACATCACTCAGCACTTATGCTCTATTTTTCTCTCAAAGCACTTTTCTTACTTTTCTCTCAATATATATCTCTCTTTTCTTTTATCTCTCTTTTCTTTCATCCCTTAACAGGTGTGGCTTATGGATAAGCTGAAGGTAGTGGACTCTTGCCCTGAGTACTGAGTTCGAGGTTATTTCTTCTATCACTGACTAATGGATTTCCCCAATGAGAGATAGTGGTGCAACTGGATGTACAACAAGTGTGCTACTGACATAGCTTAGCGTTGCCCTAGCTTAATTTGACCGAGATGAGTTACAGCGTGGCTCAACAACCTGGCATACAGTTGATCGGCCTCACACACGGCGTGTTCTACTTTCCTTTCCAGTTTGGACGTCAGCTTCGGCATGATCAGACCCGCCTAGAGGAGGGGGTAGAGTACCCAGTTTCATTCCCCATCTATGGTTCACACTTAGCTAGGTACCTCACTGTCTGGAGGATGAGAGAGCTTCTGGCCCCTGCCCCTAGTTTCAGTTATGCCCTTTTTGGTGAATGCTTGGCTTGGCTCAAGGACGAGGCACAAACCGGGCCTACTTTGGCTTCAAAAGTTTCCACAAGCACGAGCAGAGGACGCAGGAGCACCTGACTCACCTATGCCCCTAGTTTATTGGTTTGGCCTTTCTTTTCAAGTTTTTTCGATTTAATAAAAGCAACTTTGATTTGTATCAGAGAGTTGGAGAACTTTATGTTGAAATCAATGACATTAAATTGTAAGCACTGAAAATTTTCCTTTTGGTCCAAAAATGCTCTAAGTTGTAAAAGGTAAAATTTTGAACAAAATCAACTTCTATCAAAACTTTTCAAAACAATTTTTGAAAAGGATCACCACCTAACACACATTGAATCAATCCTCAAGATGTACAACCCCGAATCAAAAGATCAAAAATGCTCCAGATTGAACACCACTGCTTTACATTGTAACCAGCTCTTCTCTCGGAGTAAAGATCGCAGCCGAACTCTCAAGTAATGGATAGACAAAGATGACCTGATCAAACACATGGACAAAACAGTTGAGTTGGAGGTGATTACGGCCAAACTCCAGGATGAAGTTGCCTACATATCCCGAAGATGGGAATCGGGCCTTACGTTGTTCAGTTCGAATTCACACAAGTATTAACTCTCTCCTTTTGCGCTCTAACTTTTGCCAAAGGCGCCCTATAGGGTTTTTAACCTTGAGAGCTCAGTTTTTCTTTATTTCTAATTTTTCATGCTCTAACTTTTGCCTAGGTCGCCCTTCCGGGTTTTTGGCCTAGCGAGCCTCTCAGGGATAGTATTTCTTCAACTTGTCCATGTTAATTGGTTGTGAAAATTCTTGGCCATCTAAGTCCATGAGAATAACCGCTCCACCTGAGTAGATAGCTTTGATGATGTAAGGACCAGTCCAATTGGGTCTGAACTTGCCCCTAGGGTCATGAATGGGAGCTCGGTTGTCTTTCAGCACCATATCTCCCTCTTTGAGATTCCGGTAATTAACTTTCTTGTTAAAAGCCCTGGCAATTCTGTGTTGGTAGCCCTAAACATGGTACAATGCTTTCAGCCTTCTCTCATCAAACAGCATCAACTTCTCAAATCTACTCTGTTGCCAGTCCGTTTTTGCTATTTGGCACTCAGCCATAACTCACGGCGACGGGACTTCTATTTCAATTGGCAAAACAACTTCCATCCCGTACACGAGAGAATAAGGAGTTGCCCCTGTAGACGTCCGAATTGAAGTTCTATAGCCTCAGAGTGCGAATGGCAATTTATCTGGCTAGTCCTTATAGGTCTTAACCATCTTCTACAAGATATTCTTGATGTTCCTGTTGGCAGCTTCAACAACTCCATTGATTTGCGGCCTATATGTAGATGACTTATGAAAAATCACATTTTATTTCTCCAACAAGTCTATCACCTCTTTCTTGAAGTGGGAGCCGTTATCTAATATGCTCTCGTTTGGGACTCCGTACCGGCAAATGATATTGTTTCTGATGAACTTAGCCACATGCGATGCTTTCAACACTGCATAAGACTAAGCTTCCACCTACTTTGTAAAGTAATCAATTGCCACCAAGATGTATTCATGCCCATTCGACCCTTTTGGTGTGACTGCACCGATGACGTTGATTCCCCAAACTGAGAAAGGCCATGGCAAAGTCATGTTGTACAGTTTTGATGGCGAGATATTCATGTGATTGGTATGAATTTGGCCTTTGTGGCATCGCCGAACAAAACCAATACAATCATTCTCCATGATGGACCAATAGTAACCTTGCCTAAGAATCTTTCGGGATAACATCACTCCGTTCATGTGCGCTCCGCACTCTACTCCATGGATGGCCTCCATTAGGCGCTTTGATTCCTCTTCTTCGACACAGAACTTGCGCATTCCCAGATGACCCCTTTTATACAATTTACCTCCTCAGATGATAAATTGGACGACTATTCGTCGTATTCCTCATTTGTCCTTGGCATTTGCCCCTGGTGGATAAATCTCCTTTTCCAAGAAGTTCCAAATAACGTAGTTCCAAGGGTTTTTTTCTTGCGCTTCATCTATTGCAGCGATAGTTTCATAAGTCGGCGTGTATTTTTGCTTAATGATAATTGGACGTATCCGGACTCGAAGTGAGATGTCTACCATGGATGATAGAGTTGCTAAAACATCAGTGAACCTATCGTTCTCTTTTAGTAGATGAGTGAAAGTTAGTTTTTCAAACCTAGGAATCAGAACATCCAGGGTCTGATGGTAAACCTTCATCTTTTCTTCTTTGACTTTCCAGTCTCCATTCGCTTGAGAAACAACTAAGTTCGAGTCCCTGACAACATCCAAATTTTTGCCCTTAGTTCCAGGGCAGCTTCTAAACCAGCGATACACGATTCATATTCTACTTCATTATTGGACACCTTGAACCGGAGTTTGAAGGCTAAGGGTATATGGGAGTCATCGGGTGCTATCAATAATACACTTATCCCATAACCGTACTGATTGGACGCTCCGTCAAAGTACATCATCCAAGTTTCCTCCTCAACTTGCAGAATGGCTTCATCTAGGAAGAGGTATTCCACCGCTTCATCCCCTTCTACTGGGTGGTCTGCTATGAAATCCGCTACAGCTCTTCCCTTGACCGACTTACGGGTGACATATTTGAGATCAAATTCGGAGAAGAGAAGCAACCAACGGGCTAGCCTACCTATAAGCGCTGGTTTCTAAAAGAGATAATTGATGGGGTCTGTAGACACCCCATTTTTGATCGTTCTCAAGACTTGGACATCATCGTTTGAACACTTGGTAATCATCCATGCTCGTGTTCGTTTTGAGTTCCTGAAGGTCTCGGCTGCGCGCCTTGCCTTAGGATCTCTCAACTCGTTTGTTTTGTGCTTGGTTGTGGACCAAGGACTTGTGTTTTTTCTTCTGAGGGAAGAGGGTGGCTTGTTGGCCATCCCCTCAACCCATCGGCTAAGGCTTTGTGCCATCGGCCATAAATGTTGGCCGATTGGCACTCTTTTTGGTCGATCGGCAATATTTTTGAGCTGAGACCTTTCCATGTGCTTTTTGCAAATATTTTGTGCCAACTGTGACAACTGGTGGGCACCATTCTCATCCTCCATACACGTGTATGGAGGGATTGCATTCAAGACTCGAGCTTGTTCAACAAGCTTGAGAATTGAAATTCTATAAGAAGGGAGCCTCTTCTCCCTTTCCAGAGGTTCTGAGAATTTGATATACAAGTTTTATATCTCTCTCTCTCTCTCTCTCTCTCTCCATATTTACCTTTATTTGTGCTCAAAAGTGTAAATCCTTCACACTATTGCACACAAACACCTACTAGAACACCATCCTTTTCTTGCTGAGGTATTGAGGAGTTGGTTTTAGTGTTCTTGGACTAGTTTTAGCTCAGAAAAGGTGCTGGAGTTGTGTTCTTGAAGGTGTTCTTCAAGGGTGAGTCAACTACCTTTTAATCCTCCATTTTGGCTTAAGCTTTTAGACCTACTTGCATATTGTTTTAAGCTTAACTCTAAACTAAAAAAAGTTCTGATTTTTCATCCTTGTGATGTTTGTTTAAGGTCACTTTTGGTTGGGGGTGGTCTACCCCCTCTTAGGCCTTGTTTGGCCTTGTTTTGAGCCATCCCTTTTGGCCCTTGCTCTAACCTTTTCATGACTGTTCTACCACTGAAATCCAGAGGATTTTCAGTGGTGGAAAGGTGGTTTTGGAGTCTTGAATAGGAGAGGGACACCCCCCTCTCCTTGTGTCTCATATGCTAGTATTAATGGCTCATAATGGTAGCATGTTTGCTTAGCTTGTTTTGGCTCCATTTCAGAAAGTATTTGGTGTTATTTTGCCATGTTGTACCTCTATCTAAAGTTGGCTTGATGATCTCTTGCATGCACCATACACTTGTAGAGCAATATTGCATGCTAGCATAACATGAATCTTGTGTTTGGACCACATTTTTTGCATGTTTTGGCTCAACTCAAAGGAGTTTTTATCCATGTTTTACCATGCTCTAGCTCTAATTTGTATTGTCTTGGTCATGCATGCACTTTTTTGTATAGCCATGGTTCAATCTAGCTTGTTAGCTTTTGAGTGTCCAAGTCATTGGCATGCATTGCTTAGACCATTTTCATGATTTGGCATCATTTCATATGTGATTTCAGTCCATGTAGTGTAGCCATACACTTGCATTTGTCATCCTTTTCCATGCATTGGGAGGTTGGTGTTTTATGCGTCAAGAATGGATCATTGTGCATGCCATCATACTTATGCTTTTGGGATGCCATCTCAGTGAGTTTTGGGTTTATTTTGACATGCCATAACTCTAATTTTTATTGGGTAAGTCATGCCATGTTTGGTTTTGCTAGGTGTAGTGCAATCATCCTTTTTGGCCTTGTATGCGTCATGTTTTGTACTCACCTTTCTAGCACGTTTTGGCCTCTTTCCGTGCATGTTCTAGCCTTGTTTTGGCCTACCTTAGGACTATTTTGGGTCACATTGGCCCTTTGGGGCTTGGTTGATATGGCCTTAGTGCAAGTCCCTTTGCTAACCTTGGGCTTTGAGCCCCTTGATATGCTACACTTGCATTGTTTGGTTGATTTTGCATCATTCCATGCATGATTTCAGAGCTTATGTTGCTATCACATATCCATGCTTGTCACTCTTTAAGTGTACTTGAGAGTTGCATCTTTATGCTTTAGTCCTTGAGCCAATTGGCATGCATGCTTGTCTTTCCTTTTCATGCTTTTCATACCATCATTTCAGCACTTTTGGCCACTGATTTGAGCATGGCTGAGGTCAATCCATTTTGGTTTAAGTCCATCTTTGCATGTTGTTGCATGCTTGTCACATTGCATGTTGTTTCATGCTTGCTAGGTTGCATCTTGTTGCATGCTAGTCCATCTTTGCATGTTGTTGCATGCTTGTCACATTGCATGTTGTTGCATGCTTGCTAGTTTGCATCTTGTTGCATGCTAGTCCATCTTTGCATGTTGTTGCATGCTTATCCATCTTACATGTTGTTGCATACTTGTTAGATTGCATGTTGTCACATGCTTGTTGTTGGCATTGTTGTTGCATGCTTGTTACATTACATGTTTTCATTTTGCATACCTGGTACATTGCATGTTTGCATGTCCAAGTTGCATTGCCTTTTGCATGCTTGTTACATTACATTTGGCATGCTTATGTTACATTACATTTGGCATGCTTATGTTACATTGCATAGCATCTCCATGTTGCATGCATTGCATGGTGTTTGGTTTCGGGTGTCAAACCAAACACAAGGAACGAGGGACGTTTCATACTTGAAGTGATGAAACGCGCCTCAATCCTCGGTCGCCGATACTCTTGATTTAACATGATAGAGTTTAAAGCACTTATGTGTTTTTGTGCATTTCATTCACATTGAATTGTGCGACTCGGCCCCTTTGGCCATCATGTATCGAAATGCGTGATTGATGACTCGAGAGTCGAGCACTATACCCTTTTGAGCCTCAAACATGATAAAGAGTTTGGTTGCACAACATTTTCTTGCAAATGTATTGCCATGCCCTTGTTTGTACTCTGCTGCAGCAAAAGGAGCAGTCTGCAGGAAAAGATGGCCGACCGGCCATCTGGAGTGCCGATCGGCTAACTATTTTTTGCCGATGGATTCAAAAGTGGTCGATGACCCTTTTCCCTTGGCCGATGGCCATATCTTTTGGCCGATGGCCTCTCAGCATGTCCATGAGGTGGTTCAGAAGCATCAAAGAGATTTGTACAGTTTTCAGAGGTGCAAAACAGTGCAAACAGAGGCAACATGAGGCATGGCAATGGATTTACGAGTGAGGCGATCGATCATGCATCATTCATTATCCCAAGGCAGAGCTGTGGCAACTCAAACTCAGCTTCTCTCTCTTCTTAAATAGTTGGTTTTATAACTTAATTAATTTGCTTAATTAGTTAAGGTTTTGTAATAATTAATTAGCTAGGGTAGTTAATTAATTAGTTGGTTTGTATTATTCATTCGGACCCTCAATCGAGAGGGCACAATTTTGTAATAAGTGTGTCTGAGTGTGTGAATGTCTTCCAACCCCACGTCTTTCTCCTTTTTACTTAACCGCTTATGATGGTTAGTTCTAGGTCATGTTTCATTTAGCATTCTTATGCTAGCATGTTTGCATTCATTCATCTGCCTTGCATGCACCGAACTCGGCGCATCATACTAACTGCAGTGTGCTTCAATTCGTATTTGAATACATGTATCAAGTGTCGCATTTCACATGCCATTCTTAGAATAGTCGAGCTTGTTCTAGTTGCATTTTGCATATGTTGCATTAGCCATCTTAACATAGCTAGGATCGTGCATTGATTTCTAACTAGCTATTGTTTTGGCTCAGAGTAGTAGGTAAGCTTTTATGCTTTAGCATCTTGCATGAGTGTGAGTGTTGCCATGATAGCATGCTTGCCATGAGGCTGACTGCTTATTTGATATAGCTGCATGAATGCCTGTGGGTGAAGGTTGGATTACTTGAATTGGAACAATTCATCGAAATGTGAGTTTTAAGCCCACTTGAGAGTGGCAAAATCATGTTTTCTAAGCCCACTTGAGAGTGGCAAATCCATGTCTTAGCCTACTTGCGAGTAGCACCTTCAAACCATTTTCAAACAAATATGAGATGTTTTGTTCCAACTTAGGCGATCTAGTCTATACTTGTATGTTGTGCTCATCACGTAGTAAGCTAGCTAATAAACCGGAAAAAGAACACATGTGTTTTCAAAAACAACATATCATGTCACTAGAGGCCAATCTTTGATCGGGCGAGCGGGGGTGCTTATTTCAGGACCTTCCCCTCTCGTACCCAAGTTCCCGAGCTGAGGAAACTTTGGTGATGACGGACACGTGGCCTTAGGCACGAGTCAAGGTTTCCTAAATTTTCCAAAATAAAATATTTAGGTGGCGACTTTGTATCTGGCAAAGCAGTCCATGTTTGGCACTTCTTTATTAAAATCAGTTTTCCAAAATGATTTGCCAGATTTGGACTCTTTGGTGATTTATCAGTCTTGTATTTCACTTTGCGAGATTAGATTCAGAATCGTGACATTGAGTCCGAACTGTAGTAGCTAATGAATGCGCGGAGCCAGGACGTTCGGGCAGTCTACAGTTTCTAGCGACTCTGTTGGGGATTTAGAGAACTTGACTCGAACTCATGATATCTTGTTTTGATTACACTTATGTGTCTCTTTGCATTGCATTTGCATTGGTGCGCCTAGGACACCATGTTTGCTGTATGCTATTCCTGAACGATTTGTCGGAGGCTCACTTCAAGAAGCGTGCCATAAGGCTGACCGATTGCAGGCTCTACCATGACGGGAACACAAACTCCGGTTTTTACCGGGGCACCCTCTTTGACCATTCGACCTAGTGCATATCGAAAATTGTAGTGACCATTCCAAGCTAGGACAGGTTGCTTACCCAATTATAGGTTGTTTGAAACCGCTGCGTGCGTAGTGAAACCCTAGCTCCTGACAAAATAGGACAGGGAAACCCTACCCCTCCATAGGGGTGTTTTGGCTCTCACTTGCTTGTTATGTGCTTTTGGAGTTGGCCTCTATAGGAATGCATGTATCAGTTTGCAAGTCTGGATATCAAGCCTGCGGGCATCAGTATCAGTATTTGGGAATCAGTTTTACCTGCGGGTATCAGATTTAGATTTGGGGCAATGATTTGGGAACAGTGATTAGTGGTTGAGAACAGTTCGTCCAGCTTTTATTTGCCAACTGTGTGTTGTCTTTATTTAAGCTGTTCTGCTGACCGTTTTTCTATTTATTGTTTCCTTATTATGCTTTATTTATCTTTTTGCAAGGTAGTTTAGCACCATTACATCCGACCAGGAAGATATTCCCCAAACACTCTGGGTTAGAGGTCGTAGACTTAATCAATCCAAGGATCTGATAGACAGACAAGCAGTGTTCTTTTCTTTACCCCCGGTTACCGGACGGAGGTCAAAAAGGCGCAATGTATCAGTACAGAGGTTGCCAGATCAGGGGTCCTTAGGGAATCGGGCTGAGATTTCTGACTCTACTGTAGAGGCAAGTATACCGGTTGTTCAGTCGGATCAAGAAAATATGGCAGGAATGGAAGAGATGATGCGTCAGCTCCAGAAGAGTATGAAAACCATGCAGCAGGATGCTACCCGTCAAGCAGAAGTGGCTACACGCCAGGCCGAGGTCATGGCCCAACAGGCAAAGTTAATTACTAGGCTACAGCAACAGACCGGAGCATCTACTTCGCACTCAGCTCCTCCCCTACCAAGAGTTCCCATACTCGGGGAGACCGTCAACGTCCAGGAAAATACGGACGTTCCAACAGGGCCAGTTCTGCCCCCGATCCTACCCCAGCTATCAAAAGCACAGACCAACTTGGGGGATACACCGTTTCAGTTCGAGGTGGATCCAACGGCACTAAAAGTGAGCAATCTTGAAAAGCTGTTCAAGAAGTCTCACGGTGTGAAGTCCATTCTGGATATTGAGGATGGATATACCGGCTCAGCCGTGACTCTGCCAGACCCGTTTAAAATGCCGCACATAAACCGTTTCGACGGGTCTGGAGATCCTATGGTGCATTTGCGGCTGTTCTCGGATATACTAAGGCCGATGGGCCTCTCTAGATTGCAGAATCTTTCCCTGTTTGGTCGAACCCTGTCGGGTGTAGCGGCTATTTGGTATGCAAAACTGGAGGACTCCGTCAAAAGGAACTGGGAGGAGATGGCTGAGGCCTTTGTAGCCTAATACTCCTATAATACACAGATCGAGATCATAACTCGTGATCTCGAGACAACTAGGCAAGAGTCGAAGGAGAGCTTCTCTGATTTTGTGACCTGTTGGAGGGCTAAGGCCTCGATGATGACCATCAGGCCGGTCGACAAGGACCAAATACGGATGGTTGTGCGCAACCTCCAGCCCAAGTTCATGCAGAAGATGATCGTTCTCCCCCTCCCCACCTTTGCAGATTTACATGAGATAGGGATGCAAATCGAGGACACCATGAAACAGGACCTCATTAATCATGAGAGAGAGCAGCCCAAGAGGGCATTCAACCGCAGTACGAATGCAGGCACAAGCAGTGCTACAGCTGCCAGGGCTTCAGATGTGAGTATGGTCACCACCACCACCACCCCAAGAACCCTTACAGCTACGCCATTCACCGGTGCGTCCAGAAGTAGCTCACAAACAACCAAGTTCTCACCCCGAGGCCAAAGAACCTTCACCCCACTATACATGCCTTTGTCCAAGGCTTTGGGGGTTTTGATCAGGAAAGGGCACTTGAAGCCCCTAGAGTCGTGGCCATTGCCAGAAAAACTTTCCCCTCCCATAATCCGGCAAAGTACTGTGCATTTCACCAACAACATGGTCACGACACTAACCAGTGCTTTAGATTGCGTCACGAGATTCAGGACCTCGTCGACAACAGGGTGATCGTGCCTCTGGAGAAACCGAATGTCACAACCAACCCTCTTCCACCACATAACCAAGCTCCACCTCCCAAACGCATCAATATGATCCAAACTGGGGTTGTGTCATACGACCCTAGCGTATATATCACCCCTTCTCACCTACCCAAGCCGGAGGTGTTCATTCCTAAAAGCACCGACTTGTGCAATATGGACATCTCCCAAACCCAACCACGAAGATAGAATGGGGTCGACTGTGGGAGCAGATAGGAATGATCGGTCAGAGTCTGAGGGGTCTGCGAGCTTTATGTACGACCCGAGCGGTTACATTACATTAGCAGGCCAGGCTAGGCCGAATGTGGAATTGCCAGTGGGGGCAAAGATTTGTGTAGTCCCAGAGGATGGACCTAATCAAGGGCTAGATGACGCAGTGAATCTAGAAGAGGACATTGCTAACCTTCAGTTTTTCAACGAATAGGATCCGGGAGACGTGACTGTCAATTGGTTTCGTTTGGATGGGTCAGCAGAGTCTACTGGGTGGCTTGACGACCAGCCACGGATGTGATTGCACAACCTCAGCTAGAACAGGGTCTGTCAGGAATGGGGACATCAACTATGGCCGGAAGGGCCAAAGAACAAAGTGCACCGCCGGAGAGCACCGATGTAAAGAATTTTGCTCAAAATACGGGCAGTTTGGGTACGGAAGAAATCGAACAGCAAGTTGCACTGAGGTAGTTTGAGCGGGAAAGGATCGAAGATTCTGAGAGGGTCAGAAAGGCCAAAGTCGCTGTGGGGACAGAACGTGTTGTGTGCATAAGAACGAAACGTGTTGCGAGCATAGGAACGGAAGGTGCTGCGGGCACAGGAATAGTTGTAACGGAGCCGAACAGTTGTCTGTCGGCTGCCAATGGTATGTGGTGGGAAGACGATGACCTATGTCTTGCCCACACCGATGAAGATTGGGGGTAAAGCCAGCCGGATGATACCTGGTACGTTGGCGAAGTAGACCACATGACTAGGAGCGAACGGTATTTCAAGCCCCTGCACTTAGATCAACCAGAGGCGTCTGGAAACGACAAGGAGGCAGAGAAGCAGAAAGAAAAACTACTCGAGGAGGAGGCTGTACTGAAATAGCTTAAGAAGATACAAACAGACATCTCCATTTGGGGAATGCTAATGGCCTCAAGAGTTTACCGCCAGGCAGTCCTTTCTGCAATGGACAAGGCCAAACTTTCAATAGATACCACGCTTGAGCAGCTGGTAGGACTGGTCTTTCCGGGAGGAGCTTCCACGACATTGACCTTCACCGATAAGGAGCTGCCGCCTGAGGGCTCAAACCATAATAAACATCTCTACATCTCTGTGGAATGTAGAGACAAATGGGTACCGATGGTTCCTGTCGACACGGGATCCGCCATTAATGTGTGCCCGTTAAGGACGACATATGCAATCGGGTTGAAGCCCGCGGACTTTGTGCCAACTGCCCAAGTGATAAAGGCATATGACAATACAAGTAGAGAGGTGATTGGGACCGTGCAGATTCAGACTCAGGTTGGTCCAGGACAACATGATATTGACTTTCATGTCTTGGACGATCCCGCAACCTTCAATCTACTCCTAGGGCGGTCGTGGCTGCACCAGGTGAAGGCGGTCTCTTCCCCCCTGCACCAGATGTTGAAATACCCCCACGTGAAGGGGGTGGCTATTGTTTTTTGGAATTCGTCAATCCATCTGCCGCCAGAAGTGTCTACACCGGTTTTGGAAATCGAGCATGGCATGGAGGATGTGTTCCTGTCGGGATTTACCCTAGCCGAGGCCTGGGTCGTTCAGAACATTTTGGCTATTGATGAGGGATTATATGTCAGTGCACAGTCTGTGTACCTCATGAACAAGCTCCAGCACATCCCTGGGATAGGACTAGGAAAAAGTGGCCGGAAGGGCATTACAGTATCGGCCGAAGTGCCGCACAACCCGCATACCTTTGGCTTAGGCTATCTTCCTACCAAAGAGGACTGGGTGAGGAAAGGCAAAGAAATGGCCAGAAAAGCCAGAGCCAAGCAGACTAGGAAGCATTTTGAGTTGATGCATCGGCCTATCCAGGGCACCCTGAACGGACGCTTTGTCCGGGAGGGGAAGGACTTTCAATTCTGCGGCTTCCCAGAGCCATGGCTAAATGCAGAAAGGCGACGCTTGCCGAGATTTGAGATCTTCTTCGACTTGCAATTGTCTGGGAATGATGTTGTCAAAGAGCAGACAGACCCATTGGCTGAGGCTGAGCAGTGTAAGGAAGCGGATTCCGAGAGTACCGAGATTGAAATCGGGATAGCACTAGCTTGTCTACTTTTAGATCCTCCGATCGTACATGAGTGCTTGAGGGATAACTTCTCAGTGTCCATGATTGGGAATGAAATGGCTGCAAGCCCATCTTCAAACATTTTGGATGCATCCATCGCACCCTTCCTCATTTGGCAGTACCAGGAGGGATTCTTATCGAGCACCACCGGGTCAGGCAGTGAGCTGGAATCTGATTCCACTAAGTCTGTGGAGTCTGAATCAAGTTCCAGCTCGTCTGAGTTTGAGTCTGGTATTCCTGGGGGTGACAACCTGGATGCCACAGTCCTGTCTAGGTCATCTTTTTCTTTTTCCTTTGAGTCTGTTGTAACAGAGGAATCAAGCGACTTAGAAGTGATTAATGAGTATGGAATGGCTGTGGCCTTTGAGTATTTTTTTGTGCCCTTGATTTATTGCATTAATTCAGACTTTCAAAACTTCGATGAAAACGACGAGGCAGAAATTCCTCCGATTTTGAAATATTTGCTAGATCAAAAGTAGGAGAGGTTTGTAAAACCACTGGTTGATGAAATCATCCAAATTAATGTTGGTACTGAGAAGGACCTGCGGCTGGTCCAGATCAGGTCCACGTTGTCTTTAGAGGAGCGCGAGCACTTAGTCACTTTATTAAAAGATTTCAAAGATGTTTTCGCGTGGTCCTACAAAGACATGCCTGGAATTGATCCTGAGATTGTACAACACTGGATCACTCTTTACCCAAAGGCCCAACCTGTTAAACAGAAACTCAGAAGGATCCGCCTGGACTAGGCCCTCAAGATCAAAGAAGGGGTCACCAAGCAAATTGACGCAGGGTTCCTACCGGTATCTGAATATCCAACTTGGTTGGCCAACATAGTTCCGGTGCCGAAGAAGGACGGCAGAATTTGGGTATGTGTGGACTTCAGGGATTTGAACAATGCCAGTCCGAAGGACAACTTTCCTCTGCCACATATCGAGGAATTAGTGGACTTCACTGCTGGGAACGCGTTGCTCTCATTCATGGATGGGTTTTCAGGCTACAATAAGATATTGATGGCACCTGAAGACCGGGAGAAGACTGCTTTTACCACCCCGTGGGAGACCTATTGTTATAGGGTGATGCCGTTTGGGCTGAAGAATACTGGGGCTACATATCAACGGGTCGCGACCACAATTTTGCATGATATGATCCATAAGGAGGTTGAGGTGTATGTGGACGACATGATTGTCAAGTCCAAGGAAAGAGACGGCCACTACACCGCCTTGCAGAAATTCTTTCAACGGATCAGAGAGTTTCAGTTGCGGCTAAATCCTCAGAAGTGTACGTTTGGTGTTACAGCAGGGAAAATGCAGGGGTTCTTGATTACACGGCGAGGTATCGAGGTCGATCCTTCCAAAATCAAGGCCATCTTAGAAATGCCACCACCAAGGACTGAAAAGGAGGTGTGAGGCTTTCTGGGTAAAGTGCAATTCATAAGACGATTTATTGTGAAATTAACCTTGACTTGTGAACCACTCTTTGGTCTCCTGAAGAAAGGAAAGAAATTCCAAAGGGACGGCCGATGCCAAGCTACTTTTGAACAGATCAAACAATATTTACAGAACCCACCTGTGTTGTCACCGTCTGAGCCGGGGAAACCGTTGATTCTGTATCTTTCAGTGACTGAAACTACAATGGGCTGTATGCTTGCACAGGAGTCTGAGGACAAAGTGGAGAGAGCTATCTACTACCTGAGTAAGAAAATGCTGGATTACATGACCCACTACACTCCGCTGGAGGAGGCTTGTTTGGCCTTGGTATAGGCTACCAGGAACCTGCAGCACTACCTGTTAGCTCACTCTGTAATACTGGTTTCAAGATTAGATCCCATCAAATATCTCTTCGAGAAACCGGCACTTACGGGTAGCCTAGCACGTTGGTTTCTTCTGCTTTCAGAATTCGATCTGAAGTATATGACGCGCAAGTCCGTGAAGGGGAGAGTGGTAGCGGAGTTCCTAGCCGATCACCCAGTTGAAGGGGATGAAGCAGTTGAGTACCTATTCCTAGACGAGATCATTCTGCACGTCGAAGAAGAAACTTGGACGATGTACTTTGCCGGAACGTCAAACCAATATGGGTATGGGATAGGGGTGTTGCTGATAACACCCGACAATTCTCGTATCCCTCTAGCATTCAAACTCCGGTTCAAATTATCGAACAATGAAGCAGAGTATGAAGCATGTATTGCCGGTCTAGAAGCCGCTCTAGAACTAGGGGCAAAACAGTTGGACATCATCGGGGACTCGAACCTTGTTGTATCTCAAGCTAAAGGAGATTGGAAAGTCAAAGAGGAAAAGATGAGAATCTACCACCAGACCTTGGACATGCTGATTCCTCGGTTTGAGAAATTGAACTTCACTCATCTGTTAAGAGAGAACAACAGGTTCGCAGATTCATTAGCAACTCTATCTTCTATGATAGACATCCCTTTTGGAGTCCGGATGCGTCCGATCATCATTGACTAAAAATTTGTGCCGGCCTACGAGCTGATTGCTGCCATAGATGAGGTACAAGATGAGAACCCCTGGTATTATGATGTCTGGAACTTCTTGGAAAAAGAGGCTTATCCACCAGGGGAAAATGCCAAAGATAAGAGGGCAATTTGAAGAATGGCTACTCAGTTCATCGTCTGCAGGGGTAAAATTTACAAGAGAGATCATCTCGGGATGCATAAGCTGTGTGTTAATACTGAAGAATCGAAGCGCCTGATGGAGGCCATCCATGGAGCAGAGTGCGGAGCACACATGAACGGGGTGATGTGAGCCCGGAAGATCCTTAGACAGGGTTACTACTGGTCCACCATGGAGAGGGATTGTATTAGCTTTGTTCGGCGATGCCACAAATGTCAGATCCATGCAAACTGCATGAACATTCCGCCGTCGAAGCTGTACAACATGACTTCGCCATGGTCGTTTCCAGTCTGGGAGATTGATGTGATTGGGGCTGTCACTCCGAAGGGGTCCAATGGGCATGAGTTCATTCTGGTCGCGATAGACTATTTCATGAAGTGGGTTGAGGCCCAATCTTACGCAGTGTTGAAGGCATTGCATGTTGCTAAGTTCATCAGGAACAACATCATCTGTCGCTACGGGATCCTAAACGAGATCCTTTCAAATAATGGTTCCCACTTCAAGAAGCAGGTGATCAATTTGTTGGAGAAGTACAATGTGGCTTTTCATAAGTCATCTGCATATCGGCCGCAGACCAATGGAGCAATTAAGGCCGCCAACAAGAACATCAAGCATATACTGCAGAAGATGGTGGAAACCTACCGGGACTGGCCAGATAAGCTGCCATTTGCTGTGTGGGGCTACCGGACTTCAATTCAAACTTCTACTGGGGCGACTCTGTATTCCTTAGTCTATGGGATGGAGGTCGCTCTGTTTATCAAAATTGAGGTTTCGTCATTGTGAGTACTGGCTGAGTGTCAGATAGCTGAGGCAGATTGACAGTAAAGCAGGTTCAAAGAACTCATGCTCTTTGATGAAAGAAGGCTGAAAGCACTATACCATGTTCAGGGTTATCAACGCAGAATTGCCAGGGCTTTCAACAAGAAAGTTAAGTCCAGAAATTTGAAAGAAGGAGATTTGGTGCTCAAAGACAACCGAGCTCCAATCTACGACCCTAGGGGCAAGTTCAGACCCAATTGGACTGGTCCTTACATCATCAAGTCTATCTGGTCGGGTGGAGCTGTCATTCTGATGGACCTAGATAGCCTAGAGTTCTCCCAACCGATCAACATGGACAAGTTGAAGAAATATTTTCCCTGAATGGCTCGCTAGGCCGAAAACCCGAAAGGCTGACCTAGGCAAAAGTTAGAGCACAGAAAATTTGAAATTATAAAAACTGAGCTCACAAGGTTGAAAACCCAGAAAGGGCGACCTTGGCAAAAGTTAGAGCGCAAAAGGAGAGAGTTAATACACGAGTGAACCTGAGCCGAACTACGTAAGGCTTGATTCCCATCTTTGGGATACGTAGGCAACTTCATCCTGAAGTCCAGCCGTAAACACTTCCCCAATCAACTTTGTCCATGTGATCATGTTTGGTCATCTTTGTCTATTCTGCCTTCAAGAGCTCGGCTGTGATCTCCAGTGCAGTGCTATTCAAACTAGGGGCAACTTTCCAATTGCTGGGATCCGGGATTGTACATCTCAGTGATAGATCTCGGGTGTGTCCAGTTGTGATCCATATCGAAAATGGTTTTGAAAAGTTTTAATAAAAGTTGATTTTGCTCAAATTAATCTTTTTATAACTTAGACCATTTTTGGACCAAACGGAAAATTTTCAGTACCCACAACCTTCAATTTCATTGATTTCAATACAGAGTTCTCCTACTCTTGAATACAAATTGAAGTTGGTTTTTATTACATTCATAAAGAAAACTTGAAAGTTCTGATTAAAGTAAATAAATTCGGGGCATAGTCAGGTGTTACTATGTCCCCTCCCAGAGCTTGTGGAAGCCTCTGATGCCAAAGTGGGCTGGATCTGCGCCTCCTCATCAAGCCAAGCTATGCACTCATCAGAGAGGCTACAACTGAAAATGGGAGTGGGGGCTAGAAGCCCTCTCATCCTCCATGCTGTGGCATACCGAGCTAGCTGCGCGCCTCGAACTGGAAATGTAGCAGGGTACTCTATCCCCTCTATCAGACAAGTCTGATCATGTACGAACTGGCGCTGAAATCGGAACGGGAAGTAAAAGACGCAGTGTATCAGACCAATCAATTGAATCCCAGGTTGGCGGGTCATGCTGTAGCCCATCGCCAGTAAATTAAGCCAAGGGCAGCGCCAAGCAATGCGGTCTGCGGACAAACTGCACATCCAGTTGCACCACCATCCCTCATCCAGGGCATCGACTAGATGTCATCGAAAGAAATAGCTGCGAGCTGAATATGCTGAGCATGAGTCCACAACCTTCAACTTATCCATCAACCATACCTGGAGAGGGATGAAAAATGAGAGATTAAAGAATAGAGAGGTGTACGTTGAGAGAAAAAGTGAGAAAAGTGTTCTGAGAGAAAAATCGAGCCTGAGGGCCGAGTGATGTGAGAAATATATGTGAGATAGGGTGGGAAACATTACCTGCAATAGTAGTGGACTCCCCGCAAATCTAGTTCTCTCCCAGTGACGAAAAGCGTCTAAACCCATCAATGTTTCAGCTAGCGTCATAGCGATGCAGCTCTTGCCCTCTTTTAAGCCCTCAGCAACCTCAATCAAACAGATGCTAAATCCATTGGATCCTGGGGCAAGCAAGAAATGAGACAGCATGCATAAGCAAAGTGCATGTCGTCAATAACCCTACCAATGATGATCGTCGCGGTCACCGGCATCAGAAAAATGACCAATCAAGCTCGGAATGTCCAGCTCTCTGTCGTGAATCAATGACTGAGCGTCATGCAAAGTGAGGCCGCACATCCATCCTAAGGCTTGGACGTGGCCGAACCGGAGCTGAGGCAATATTTCTTCATCGCGCTCAGATTCCATTAAAGCTTGGAAATCCTCGAAAGTGGGACACATCTCTTGTCCGCCAAAGCTAAAGACGTGTGTCACCGGATTCCAAAACCTTGCCGCAGCATGGAGAAACAGAAAACACAACGAGGTGCGACTCAGCGCGAATAGTGCATTTATGCCAAAGCCCCAGAAATTCAACTTTTCCGAGCCATCCAAGTTGGCAATCCAATTTGTGAGATTTTCGACAAGAAATGCTTCTATTTGGTGCAAAAACTGAGCTGAAATGCAGAAAACTATGAAGCTAAGGCTTTTGTAGAAGATAAGGTGTTGAGTGGAAGACAAGTGTCAGCATTCTGGAGGTGCTTGCCATTTTTGGCCGATCGGCCAAATAGAGTGCCAACCGACCTTCTTTTTTGGCCAATCGGCTAGTAATGTGGGCCGATGGCCATTTCTTGTGGCTGATGGCCTCTCACTTTGTTCTCAAAGTTGTATAAGTGTTGAAGATGTTGAGAGCTTGTGATTGGTTCCACTTCCAATGCCTTCCGGTGATGATTTTACGAAGTCGCGCCTGTGTTACTTCAATTTGTTTATCGAGTTGTTGTACTTTTGTTTATCGAGTTATATTTTGTTTTCTTTAAGTCTTTGTTTTTCTTATCCGGTTGTATTTACAATTGGTTAGCTTGTCAAAGTTCGTTGTTTTGCTTATCGAGTTGTTTTGTTGTCAGTTGGCTCACTACCTGATTAATACAATTCGAGTGTTTGATTTTCAAAACAAAGTTCAATCTCATTTGAATTGTTATGTAATGTGATGCGATGCAATGAAATGCATGTAATGTACAAATGTAACACTTTTTCAACAAAAAGAGTTGTTTCATTCCATCATGGTTTTTCTTTTGCAAAAGTACATAGTTTTGAAGAAAGTAAAATCTACTGGACGCAGTACAATGTGCAAAACTACCAGTAAAAAGAAAAATAAAGCAAAAAAAGAAAAGCAACAAAGTGTCTGGATCGGCCTCAGTAGTCTCAAGTGCATGAGTTCGTCCTAGTCCTCTTCCTGGACGAAGGTCCAGGATCACCGCCGTCATCTTCGCTGTCTGAGTCATCTCTAGCCTCACCCTGAGACGACGCTACCTCCTCGTCAGACTCATCATCTGGGGAAGGCTCCCGTGAACTACCCTCAGCACGAGAATGCCTGTGTCTGCCTCAACTGTGTATCGTCATCCCCCGTCTGGCTCCCCCTGTTGCTCTAGGAGGCACTAAAGGTCCTGCTGAAGCACCCCCTGCGGCCGGTATCTGGAATGGGGCCTGAAAAGAACAATTGGCAAACGCATCAGTTATGCTATGCAGAGCAGTGTGTGAATACCGAATACAGTGTATAAGTACAATGTACGAATGCGGTGAGCAGTGTATGAATGCCGTGAGCAGTGTACGAATGTCGTGAGTATAGTGCATGAATGCCATAGGCAATGTTGTGAGCAGTGTATGAATGCTATGAGTACCACATCAGTGTTGTGAGCAGTATGTGAGTTACAATGTATCGGTGCCGTGAGTGGTATATGGGTACAGTGTGTCAAGTGCCGTATTGATAATGCGATGCATCAGATCATGTACGGAACGGAATGTGCAAAGTTTCGGGACTGAGTTTGAAGGAACTTACTGAGATATCGTAAATGGCCAACAGGTCGATACTCCTCTGCAGCATCCCCATCACCGAGGCTGTCAGCTCCAGGGCCTGCCCAGTGTACTCGATCGAAGCCTGCAAAAGTGTTGAAGTCATTAGTATTCCGCAGAATATCAAATGACATGAAATGAAATGAAATGACTGTACAGAATGCAACATATAGCACATACCGGGGTTGAGCGGCGAACTTCGACGAGCTCATGATCAGCTGGAGGAGGAGCGATGGGTATCTGATAAGTCTCCCCACCATGTCCTCGGCATGTCATGGTGGTGGGCAGCTTTGGCCACCCAACTCCCTGTTCCCTCCGGGACCCACTCCTGTCACGGGCCTGAGTCGGCCTCGGTGCTCCTGCTCCTCTCACAGGCGCTGTAGGCCTCTCCCTCTCAACTCGATGAGCACCGGTCAGAGGCCGTATGAGATAAGCCTGGATGAACTCGGTGTAATCGCCCTCGTCTCTGAAGAAGTCAGAGTCCCAGCCAATTGTATAGTCTATCATCTCCTCCAAGGTGTACCTCTCGGTAGCCCTTGTGTGGGTGGAAGGTGGCCTCGGGACTATCTGCTCAGGCAAACCGAGAGTTTTCCGTAGGAATCGTTCTCCAAAATACCATGTCCAACAGACCGGACCCTCCAGCAGAATCCGAAACCGGGCAATCTCCCGAGCACCTGCATACTACTCTCTTACTATATCTGGCAACACGACCCAGGGCTGCCAGGTGATATGCAAATGACAGGATATACAGTTTGTTATCTGTTATTGAAAGTACAATGTAAAACAAAGCTTAAATAAATTGTAGTGTTCGAAATACCTCTGTTGCGGTAATGGTATCGAAATATCTGCGGAAGAACAGGAAAGACTCCCGCGGCCTCTGCTCACACCTCACATTGTACCGATGAGAGTATGGGACAGTGGGGGGGAATCTCTATATTCGGTACTAGAGCAAGCGTCGGAAAGTAGGCATACACCCACAACTATAGAGTGTAACAGGGTAACAATGAGTATGCTTATCAGATAAAGCAGAAATCAGAGAATGTGTGTAGTGTATTGTGCAGTGTACAGTCTGTGTAAAGCAAATTGTGTATGCAGTGTGTGTGGTGTACAGATAGTGTAAAGCAGAATTGAAAAGCAGAAGGGAAGGTGTACCTCCCAGGCTTGCCAATAGCCTCCGAGCAGGTGTCCGTTGCGGTGAGAGAATGAACTCATATATCCGTAAAGTGTGACCAAGCTTGTGCCACCCCAATCGTAGCGCCAAATCCTGGTCACGTCCACCAGTGCGCTCAGCAAATAAAGGGCAACAGTGTTCGCCCGATCGGCGAAGAGGGTGGTCCCCAACAAGAACATAATGAAACCTCGAGCATACTGCTCCACCTCCTCGTGGGTCGCTAGCGCCTGTACTCTAAAATGGTCCTTGAACCAAGAATACCTCACAAACCCTGGTCGGGAGAGAGGTGGCCGAGCGCCAAGCACGTAGATCTGGCCGGCATCCCACTTGTCCATGTCAGTGTCGAAGGGAATCAGATCACCCCCTACTCCAATGCCTGTGAGCATAGAGAGGTCAAAGGGGGTCATCGTCGTCTCCCCTACAGTAGAAAGGTGGAAGGAATCGGGGGTGTCCCACCACCTCTCCACCAGTGCACCAAGAAGGGGCCTACTCGCAGTGAGGCGCGAGAGTCCCATGCAGAAGACGTCGAAGCTAGCTTGATCAACAATGTGGCGAACTGTATTGGGCAACTCCATATACCAACCGCAGGCAATGTTGTTCCCATACCCCTGAAAGGCATGGAAATCTCCCTGTGTTAAAAAACAAACAGATGCGATGCAGTATTAGATATACAGTGTTTGAATGCGTTCAGAGTTGATGAAAATGCAGTGTGTGTGCATGTGCTCGAGTTGACAGAAATATCGTGTGTGAGTGTGCTCATGATGAACTAAACATGTGATGTATCAGTGTGTTTGGGTTATTCAGTTAAAGAACAGAATCGACTATCGAAGTTGTATGTCCTACATTGCAGAAAATAAAAGAGGGGAAGAGCATACTTTAGCGGCACCGAAGGATAGATACAACTCCAGCTCGCGTAATAGGAGCTCTAATGGCGCACCTCGCGTGTAGCTCCTGAACTGACGGATGCTATCAAGAGGCAGTATGTGTATCGCCGACCGGTATGTCGCCGGGTCGAACGGTCGGACACTGAGAGGTAGGAGCTCGACCTCAGGGTCTGTGTCCATCTCTGGGGGAGTCCCACCCCATGGAATGTCGTATTCCATCTCAAGAAGAGTGCAAAAATGGTCGAGAGTGTGAAAAACGGGTGAAAATGCAAAAAGTCAACCCAAAAGTCAACCCCGAGGGTGAAAAATGGGAGAAATGGTCAGAGTGTGGGAAAAGGCACGAAGATCGAGGTAAACTTGGGGGAAACAAACCCCAAGTGGTGGAAATCAAGAATATGGCACCGGAAACATGTTTCGTTCGGTTCAAAGTGTGTAAAACGAAGAGGGTTTTGCGAATCGAACGTCGCGGGAGGCTCAAAAACAAGGGAAAAGCTCGGATCTAAGGGTGGAGAATGACCTAGAGTGAGAGAGCAAGGATTTTCGGCAAGGGAGGAGTAAGGAAATAGGGTTTGAGGCCTTATATTTAAAGACCAGAGGCAAAATGTCGAAATTGCCCCGAAATTGCCATTTTTGGCCGATCGGCCAAATTATTAGCCAATCGGCTAAATTTTTGGCCGATGAACTCTGTTTATGGCCGATGGATGGCCGATGGCCTCCCCTTGTGGTCGATGAACCTCCAATACCCTTGTTTGGGTCAGCTTTGTTGATTGATACCTTTATCTCTCAAGACAGTGCAAAGAAATACACTTTTGAAGCTTAACCGGCCTTCGTGTTGACCTCGAACCATGTCTTCCGTGTGCGGCACTTGATACGCACGAGGTGTATCCTTTTTTCGTGTCCTTTTGTATATTGTGAGATTCGAAAATTGCCTTGAATATGTCGCATTACAATGTTTTGTCATGTTTGTAATAAGCGCGCTTATTATATGTCTTTTCACTCTTGCATTGAGCATGCCTCGTCTTGTTTTGAAGTTGCATCTCAACATCGCGAATAACATACCTCTATCATTCTTGTATTGTCGTGCACATCTCTTTTGCATTGTTATACACATTGTATGCGTTGTCTTGTATGCTTTACTTACATGTGTTTATGCCTCTCTTGCATTGTTATGCACATTGTATGCATTGTCGCATATGTTTTACTTACATGTGTTTATGCTTATCTTCGCATTGTTACACATTGCTTGCGTTGTCGCACATGCTTTACTTACATGTGTTCATGCCTTCCTTACACACATTGTATGCGTTGTCGCGCATGCTTTACTTACATGTGTTCATGCCTTCCTTGCTTTAGACATTGCTTGTGTTGTCGCGCGTGCTTTACTTACATGTGTTTATGCTTATCTTCGCATTGTTACACATTGTATGCGTTGTCGCATATGCTTTACTTACACGTGTTTATGTTTTTCTTCGCATTGTTATACACATTACTTGCGTTGTCGCGCATACTTTACTTACATGTGTTTATGCCTCTCTTGTTACACATTGTATGCATTGTCGCGCATGCTTTACTTACATGTGTTTATGCTTTTCCTCACATTGTTATATACATTGTATGCGTTGTCGCGCATGCTTTACTTACATGTGTTTATGCCTCTCTTGCATTGTTATACACATTGTATGCGTTGTCGCGCATGCTTTACTTATATGTGTTTATGCCTCTCTTGCATTGTTATGCACATTGTATGCGTTGTCGCGCATGCTTTACTTACACGTGTTTATGCCTTTCTCGCATTGTTATGCACATTGTATGCATTGTCGCATATGCTTTACTTACATGTGTTTGTGCACCCCATGGCTCGTGTTGTCACGCATGTCATTCTTGCATTGTTATGCCCCTTTCTACCCGCGTTGTCATGCACACTTCAATTGCATTGTTATGCACCCCGCGGCTTGCGTTGTCGCGCATGCCCTCTTTGCATTGTTATGCATCCCACTCGGCTTGCGTTGTCGCAGATGTCCTCCTTGCATTGTTATGCTTGTTTCAAAATTGCATTGTTGTGCATCGCACTTAGGTTGCATTGTCATGCACCCCTCCGCATTGTTATGCGTCACACTTAGGTTGCATTGTCATGCACCCCTTCACTTGTGTTGTCATACATTTTTCACTTGCATTGCTATGCATGTTTCTAACGATATTGTACCTGTTAAGCTTCTTTCTTATGCAAGCACGATATTGTATGTACGGTTCATTTGGAGCTGGCGCGACCAGACGAACCAGACGGTATTGTATGTACCCTGCGTAAGACGTAGCGAGAATTGTATAATTCTTTTACATCCTTTCTGCATGAAATACAGTTTGATTCTTATTTGTTTGCTTAAACTGTTGCATGTTATGATTCATTATAGCTCTCTTTGCATGACCATAAGTTATGTTCGGCATCATGCATGTCACTTGCATCTCGTCCCTGCCTGCGGGCACATATCTTTGTTGTCTCGTTTGTTTGTCTAAGTCTTCGGCCTTGTCAAAAATGGGTCGTCTCTGGCCTTTGACATTCACTCCCGTCATCTTATGACTTTCGAGTTCTGTCAAAGAGGGGCAACTATAGACACCCCATTTTTTACCGTCCTCAAGACTTGGACGTCATCATTTGAACACTCAGTGATCATCCATGCCCGTGTTCGTTTTGAGTTTCCGAAGGTCTCAGCTGCGTGCCTTGCCTTAGGATCTCTCAACTTGTTTGTTTTGTGCTTGGTTGTGGACCAAGGACTTGTGTTTTTTCTTCTGAGGGAAGAGGGTGGCTTGTTGGCCATCCCCTCAACCTATCGGCTAAGGCTTTGTGCCATCGGCCATAAGTGTTGGCCGATCGGCACTCTTTTTGGTCGATCGGCAATATTTTTGAGCCGAGACCTTTCCATCTGCTTTTTGCAGATATTTTGTGCTAGCTGTGACAACTGGTGGGCATAATTCTTATCCTCCATACACGTGTATGGAGGGATTGCATTCAAGACTCAAGCTTGTTCAACAAGCTTGAGAATTGAAATTCTATAAGAAGGGAGCCTCCTCTCCCTTTCCAGAGGTTCTAAGAATTTGATATACAAGTTCTATATCTCTCTCTCTCTCTATATTTCCTCTCTCTCTCTCTCTCCATATTTAACTTTGTTTGTGCTCAAAAGTGTAAATCCTTCACACTATTGCACACAAACACCTACTAGAACACCATCCTTTTGTTGCTAAGGTACTGAGGAGTTGGTTTTAGTGTTCTTGGACTGGTTTTAGCTCAGAAAAGGTGCTGGAGTTGTGTTCTTGAAGGTATTCTTCAAGGGTGAGTCAACTACCTTTTAATCCCTCATTTTGGCTTAAGCTTTTAGACCTACTTGCATATTGTTTTAAGCTTAACTCTAAACTACAAAAAGTTCTAATTTTTCATGCTTGTGATGTTTGTTTTAGGTCACTTTTTGGTTGGGGGTGGTCTACCCCCTCTTAGGCCTTGTTTGGCCTTGTTTTGAGCCATCCCTTTTGGCCCTTGTTCTAACCTTTGCATGACCGTTCTACCACTAAAATCTAGAGGATTTTTAGTGGTGGAAAAGTGGTTTTGGAGTCTTGAATAGGAGAGGGACACCCCCCTCTCCGTGTGTCTCATATGCTAGTATTAATGGCTCATAATGGTAGCATGTTTGCTTAGCTTGTTTTGGCTCCATTTCAGAAAGTATTTGGTGTTATTTTTCCATGTTGTACCTCTGTCTAAAGTTGGCTTGATGATCTCTTGCATGCACCATACACTTGTAGAGCAATATTGCATGCTAGCGTAACATGCATCTTGTGTTTGGACCACCTTTTTTGCATGTTTTGGCTCAACTCCAAGGAGCTTTTAGCCTTGTTTTACCATGCACTAGCTCTGATTTGTATTGTCTTGGTCATGCATGCACTGTTTTGTATAGCCATGGTTCAATCTAGCTTGTTAGCTTTGAGTGTCCAAGTCATTGGCATGCATTGCTTAGACCATTTTCATGATTTGGCATCATTTCATATGTGATTTCAGTCCATGTAGTGTAGCCATACACTTGCATTTGTCATCCTTTCCCATGCATTGGGAGGTTGGTGTTTTATGCCTCAAGAATGGATCATTGTGCATGCCATCATACTTAGGCTTTTGGGATGCCATCTCAATGAGTTTTGGGTTTATTTTGACATGCCATAACTCTGATTTTTATTGGGTAATTCATGCCATGTTTGGTTTTGCTAGGTGTAGTGCAATCATCCTTTTTAGCCTTGTATGCGTCATGTTTTGTGCTCACCTTTCTAGCACGTTTTGGCCTCTTTCCCTGCATGTTCTAGCCTTGTTTTGGCCTGCCTTAGGACTATTTTGGGTCACATTGGCCCTTTGGGGCTTGGTTGATATGGCCTTAGTGCAAGTCCCTTTGCTAACCTTGGGCTTTGAGCCCCTTGATATGCTACACTTGCATTATTTGGTTGATTTTGCATCATTCCATGCATGATTTCAGATCTTATGTTGCTATCACATATCCATGCTTGTCACTCTTTAAGTGCACTTGAGAGTTGCATCTTTATGCTTTAGTCCTTGAGCCAATTGGCATGCATGCTTGTCTTTCCTTTTCATGCTTTTCATACCATCATTTCAGCACTTTTGGCCACTGATTTGAGCATGGCTGAGGTCAACCCATTTTGGTTTAAGTCCATCTTTGCATGTTGTTGCATGCTTGTCACATTGCATGTTGTTTCATGCTTGGTAGGTTGCATCTTGTTGTATGCTAGTCCATCTTTGCATGTTGTTGCATGCTTGTCACATTGCATATTGTTGCATGCTTGCTAGTTTGCATCTTGTTGCATGCTAGTCCATCTTTGCATGTTGTTGCATGCTTATCCATCTTACATGTTGTTGCATACTTGTTAGATTGCATGTTGTCACATGCTTGTTGTTGGCATTGTTGTTGCATGCTTGTTACATTACATGTTTTTATTTTGCATACTTGGTACATTGCATGTTTGCATGTCTAAGTTGCATTGCCTTTTGCATGCTTGTTACATTACATTTGGCATGCTTATGTTACATTGCATAGCATCTCCATGTTGCATGCATTGCATGGTGTTTGGTTTCGGGTGTCAAACCAAACACAAGGAACGAGGGACGTTTCATACTTGAAGTGATGAAACGCGCCTCAATCCTCGGTCGCCGATACTCTTGATTTAACATGATAGAGTTTAAGGCACTTATGTGTTTTTGTGCATTTCATTCACATTGAATTGTGCAACTCGGCCCCTTTGGCCATCATGCATCGAAATGCGTGATTGATGGCTCGAGAGTCGAGCACTACACTCTGTAACAAGTCCGCGAAGGGGCCTCGCTGCCGTTCGGACTCTCGATTTTGTTACGGTTCTAAATCTGAATCAAAGAGTCCAAATCTGGCAAATCGTTTTGAGAAACAGATTTGTTTGAAAAAGTAGTGCCAAACATGGACTACTTTGCCAGATACAGAGTCGCCACCTAAATATTTTTTAATGGGGAAATTTAGGAAACCCTGACTCGGTGCCGAAGGCCACATGTCCGTCATCACCGGAGTTGTCTCGGCTCGAGAGCTTGGGTACGATTGGGGAAGGTCAACTATGAGCACCCCCTTTCGCCCGGTCCGAAGACCGGCCTCTACTAACCGTGATATTCTGTTTTGAAAACGTTTATGTATTCTTATTCCGATTATTATCCTAGAATTACTATGTTATGCGCGTAGCAAACAAGTATAGACTAGATTGCCTAATTTGGAAATAAGCATTGCATATCCGTTTGTTTTGGAAAATGTTTTGGATTTGCTACTCGCAAGTAGGCTAAAATGCGAATTTCAACGAGTTTTTCCAACTCAAACAATCCAACCTTCACCCACAGGCATTCAAAATAGTTTATCACATAAGCATCTAGCCACATGGTAAACATGCTGTCATGTTAACATTCACACGCATGCGAGATGCTAAAACGAAAATACTTACATCGTACTCTGTGCCAAAACAATAAACTAGTTAGCAAACATGCGTGTCCTAGTTCATGTTAAATTGCCTAATGCAACACATACAGGATGCAATTTAGATAGGCTCGGTTAACCTAAGCATGGCATATGTAATGCGATCAATTATCACATATTCGATTTGTAAATTGAAGTACAAATGCAGTTAGCGTGATATACCGAGCCTAATGCATGCAGTACAAATGCATGAATGCACGCATGCATAGCATAAGGTATGCTAAATTAAACATGTCCAAATCTACCATCATAAGCAGGCAAATAAAATGGAAGAAAGACGTCAGGTTGGAAGACATACACACACTCACGCACACTTATTACATAATTGTCCTCACTCGGAGGGTACAAATAAATATTACAGTCCCAAATAATAAGCAAATAAAATTATTACAGAATTTCTAATTAATTAAAAGAAAGGATGCAAAAGAAAGAAGAGGGTGGCCGCAGCCTCTGCCTCGGGATGCGCAGATGATGCATGCTCAGAAATCGGCTCGCCCGAAAAACGCGTACCGTCCCCCTGCCACCTCTGTTTGTACTGCCCTGTCTCTCTGAAAATTGCCAAAACTCCAGAACAGGTTCCTTGCATGTTGCAGAGAACCACCGGCCAGGCAGAATTCCCACCGGCAGTCTAGGATTTCCATCGGCATTATTTTGATTTACCGGCCATTCAAAGATTGCCGGCCGGCACTGAATTCTGCCGGTCGGCAGAAACTTCCTGCAAAAGACAGTTTTGACAGCAAACAGAGAACAGACAGTGCATGGCATGGGGTTTTCAGGCACATGTGAGCATGGTCATGCTTCCTATCATGCTTTGAACTCAAGGAAGCATGACCTTCGATCCTCGAGCCATCAATGGTGCATGATAGCCCAAGGGATCAAATTTGCCACTTGATGTAAGGATGCATGCAACAAACAAAATGGGATCCAAAGCCTTATCATGTCGAAGTCAAAGACCCCGGCGACCGAGAGTTAAGGCGTGTTTCATCACTTGTAGTATGAACACTCCTTAATACTCACACTTGGTTTGACACCCCAAACCAAGCAATGCAATGCATGTTATGCAAACATGGTTCAAATGCAACATGATGCCAATTATTCAAGTCATGGCAAATGTTATGGAACTATCATGACAAATATGCAATGCTAAGCATGCAAGGTGCAAATGTGATGCAAACATGGACCAATTTGCCATAAAATTAGCATGGGACTACACATTAATGAAACAATTATGCAACAAACATGAGACAAGCATGCAAGAGGGCCTTAAAGTGATAAAGGTGTAGGCCTTAATTCACCTCAAAACAGTACCAAAAGTGCTCAAAATGATGGACAAACTCTCATGTTAACATGCAAGCCAATAGACCCAAGGCTAAGGCACCAAAAGGGCCACTTCATTTCCAACAGCAAGACCAAATCATGGCATGGTTTAGACAAGTAAAAACAGAGTTTTTGCAGACAAAATAGGACTCCAAACCCTCCTAATATGGAAGCCAAAATGACTCCAAAGGAGTGTATGCACCAAGGCTCAAATGTAGGCATAAAAGGGTACACCGTCAAGGCACAAAAGGAACGACGAATGCAAGCATGCTAGCATGATTTAGGGGCTGAAATAACATGGCAAACAACTTCAACTCATTAAAGTGGACCAACTAAGGCATGCTTGTGACTCATATACTTGAGGGCTCACAAGCCAAAACGCATAGCAACCATATCAAACATGTCAAACATGACCAAATGGATAACCAACAGACTTTAAGCATGGAAAAATAGTGCTAACATCTTCATGGAACCAAGCCAACACATGCAAAAATCATGGCCTAATCATGAGGTGCACTTCCAAGCTAAATGGAGCAATGCAAAGCAAGTACTACAAGCATATAAGGAGGCACAAATCCGGCCAAAAACAGAGGTTACATATGACCTAAAACATCCAAAAAACTTCTGAAATAAGGCTCAAGATGATCAAACATACATGCTACCCTTTTAGGCCAAAATGTAAGGAAACAAGATAATGAAGGGAGAGGGGTGTCCCTCCCCTATACAAGACTTCAAACCACCTTCTTTATCACTGAAAATCAACTGGTTTTTAGTGGTGAAAAAACCAACACACTCAAGCAAACAAGGCCTCTCAAAAGAAGCACAAAAGAGGCCAAATAAAGCCTAATAAGGTGAGTTTGCACTCAAACCACAAAACAACCTTAATGAAAGTTCTAAAGCATGAGAATACAAGCCTTTTTTATGTTATACACAAAAGCTAAATCAACAAGCAAGATAGGTAAAAGACTATTGCAAGTTTGGGGAATATAAAGCAAGATGCTCACCTTTGAAGAACCTTTGAAGAACAAATGGTCCAGCCCTCTTCTTTTGATCAAAATCAGTCCAAAAACTCAAGAATCAACCCCCCAAGTCTCTCAATCTCAGAGCTAGGTGTAATAGTGTGTGTAATGGTGCAAAAGTAAGGTAAAATCCACTTTTAGGCCAAGGAAACACACACAAAGGAGGAGAGAGGGGGAGATATAGAGATAGAATGTATCTATATCTCTAAGCTCTGGTTTTTGCTTCTAAGTTTCTAACCTAGAGCCAAGAGGAGAGCCTTCCTCTTATAAGACTCCCTCTTGCAAAGCTTATACAACAAGCTTGCTTAGAGGGAGATCCCTCCATACACGTGTATGGAGGGAGGCAGAGTTGGTGCCAGCTATCACAGCTGGCACAAAATATCTCCATAAAGTAGATGAACAGTGGTCGGCTGCCCAAAAATGTCATTTCGACAAAAAAGAGTGCCGACCGGCAACAAACTATGCCGACCGGCAATAAAATGTGCCGACCGGCAACAAATAGTGCCGGTGGCAGAAAAAGACCAGCCGGTGGCCTCTAGCCACTGCCAGTGGTGTGTGGGGATGCCTTACAAGGCCTTCCCTGCCCCTCCAAGGCAAAACATAAGTGTTCGGTGTGAAAACCAGACACTAAACGGTCAAGTTCGGAGATCCTGAGGCAGGGCGCGCGAGCCGGGACTTCCGGGAACTCCAAACGAACACAAACATGGATAATCACCGAGTGTTCAAACGGTGACGTCCAAGTCTTGAGGACGGTCAAAAATGGGGTGTCTACAGTTGCCCCTCTTTGACAGAACTCGAAAGTCATAACAATGACGGGAGTGAATGTCAAAGCCCAGAGACGACCCATTTTTGACAAGGCCGAAGACTTAGACAAACATGCGAGACAAACAAGATATGCGCCCGAAGGCAGGGGCAAAATGCAAGACAATGCACGAAGCCGAGCATAACTTATGATCATGCAAAGAAAGCTGTAACGAAGCATACATGCGACAGTTTTAAGCTAGCATACATCAAACTACACTACAATGCAGAAAGGATGTAAGAGAATTATGCAATTCTCAATACGTCTCACTCGGAGGATACAATACCTGTGCGGCTCGTCTGGTCGCACCAGCCTCAAATGAACCGTACATACAATATCATGCCTGAAAAGAAAACAAACTTAACAGGTACAATATTGTTAGCAACATGCATAGTAGTATACTCGAAATGCGTGACAGCGCAAAGCAAGTGGGGAGCATAACAATGCTGTGGAAATACAAACATGTAAGTGGAGCATGCGGTCTATGCCGGCAACGAATTTGATCATAAGCATGCGGTCTACGCAGGTAATGAAATCAACAAATTATGCGGTCTACGCAAGCAATGCATGCGATCTACGCAAGCAATGAAATTAATATGGGGTCTACCCAAACGAAACATGCGGTCTACGCAGGTAATGATATAATGCGGCCTACGCAATCAAAACATGCGGTCTACGCAGGTGATGAAAATAATAATGCGGTCTACGCAAGCAATACATGCGGTCTACGCAAGTAAAGAAATTGATCGATTATGCGATCTACGCAAGCAATACCTGCGGTCTACGCAGGTAAAGAAATTGGACAATAAATATGCGGTCTACGCAAGGAAAGAAATTGAACAATTATGCGGTCTATGCAAGCAATACATGCGGTCTACGCAGGTAAAGAAATTGAACAATAAATATGCGGTCTACGCAAATAAAGAAATTGAACAATTATGCGGTCTACGCAAGCAATACATGCGGTCTACGCAGGTAAAGAAATTGAACAATAAATATGCGGTCTACGCAAGGAAAGAAATTGAACAATTATGCGGTCTACGCAAGCAATACATGCGGTCTACGCAGGTAAAGAAATTGAACAATAAATATACGGTCTACGCAAATAATGAAATGATTACAAACATGCGGTCTATGCAGGCAATGTAACTAACATGCGGTCTACGCAAGTAAAGAAATGATTACAAACATGCGGTCTACACAGGTAATGTAACTAACATGCGGTCTACGCAAGTAAAGAAATGATTACAAACATGCGGTCTACGCAGGTAATGTAATGAACATACGGTCTACGCAAGTAAAGAAATGATTACAAACATGCGGTCTACGCAGGTAATGTAACTAACATGCGGTCTACGCAAGTAAATAAATGATTACAAACATGCGGTCTACGCAATCAAAACATGCGGTCTACGCAGGTAATGAAATTATTATGCGGTCTACGCAAGTAAAGAAATGATTATAAACATGCGGTCTACGCAGGTAATGTAATGAACATGCGGTCTACGCAAGTAAAGAAATGATTACAAACATGCGGTCTACGCAGGTAATGTAACTAACATGCAGTCTACGCAAGTAAAGAAATGATTACAAACATGCGGTCTACGCAATCAAAACATGCGGTCTACGCAGGTAATGAAATTAATATGCGGTCTACGCAATCAAAACATGCAGTCTACGCAGGTAATGAAATTAATAAATATGCGGTCTACGCAAGTAAAGAAATGTACTGTTACACAGCATAATTGAAACAATGTGTGGAATTCTCAAGGGATGAAAAGGATACGGGGCGGGACATTCTTCGCACGCATCGAGCATTGCTCGCAGAAGTTGTGGCCTGAGGTCAACTCGAAGGTTTACGTTTCAAAGGTGTGCTTTCCCGCATTGTGAAGGCGTCCAACGACGTGGTCGACCCGAACAGAGGTGCGGAAGGTACGTTAACCGCAAGGGGAGTTTTACTGGTATCAATTCTGATACTTTGCTTCCTTGTCACTCTATGCTTTACTTTCCTTTTTACTAGTAGTTTAAGCACATTGCACTGCCTCGGGCAGGTTTTATTCTTTTTCAAAGTTACACATTTTGCAAAACACGTGATGGGAATGAAACAATCCATTTTGTTCAAAAGATGTTGCATTTGTGGACTTTCTGTGCATTGCATCGCAAGGTATCACACCACAATGTGAACGAATTTTACTTTGGAAATTTGCATCGTAATAATCAGGTAGTGAAACGACTTACAACTCGATAAGCAAATGTACAAAGGCATAATAGGACCAAACAAGCGTGAGTACAACTCGATAAACAAATCAAAACCTCAAGAAGAGTGGAATACAACTCGATAAGCAAATGTATAATAACTTGTCAATCGGACAGGCGTGCCCTCACAAGAATCGATCGCCAGGGAGGGGTTGGAGGTGGTGAAGTTCCCCAATGCTTAGCATAAACAGCTTAGGAAACAAGAAGGAAGCCCATCGGCTTGGGGTAGAGACCAACGGCTGTAAGGAATGGCTACCGGCCATAAAATTGCTTTGTCGGTAAATTATTATGGCCGGTCGGCAAAAATTTTGGCCGGCCGGCACTTAATGAGGGGATCACCAGAATGTTGACACCTGTCCCCCACTCAACCTTATCTCCTACAAAAGATCCCAGCTTCGTAGTTTTTCTCATTTTCACATTGATTTGCTCCAATGGAAGAGTTTCTTGCTCAAAATCTCACAGCTTGGATTGCTAGCTTGGATGGCTCGGAAAAAGTGAATTTCCGAGGTTTTGGCATAAATGCACTATTCACTCTGGGCCGCACCCCATTGCACCTCCCGTTTCTTCATGCCGTGGCAAGGTTTTGGAATCCGGTGACGCATGTCTTTAGCTTCGCCGTTCAAGAGATATGTCCTACGTTTGAAGATTTCCGAGCGTTAATGGAGTCTGAGCGCGAAGAGGAGCTCCTGCCCCAACTTAATTTTGGTCATGCCCAATCCTTAGGGCGCATGTGCGGACTCAGCATGCGTGACGCTCGGTCCCTAATTTGTGACGGGATGCTGGACATTTCGAGTTTGGCCAATCGATTTTCTGATGCTGGTGATCGCAACAACCATCATTGGCAAGGCTTCCGGCGGCACGCTCTCTGTTTGTGCATGCTATCCCATTTTCTATTTGTCTCAGGCTCTGGAGGGGCTAGTGTCCGGCTGATCGAGGTTGCCCAAGGCTTGAGGGAGGGCAAGAGCTGTATTGCTATGACTCTGGCCGAAACGTTAATGGGCTTAGATGCCTTTTATCGCCATGAGACGACCAGATTAGCAGGAAGTCCACTACTACTACAGGTAATGTTTCCCACCCAATCTCGCATTTATGTTTTGCTTACATCACTCGGCCCTCAAGCTCGGTCTTTTCTCACAAAACCTCATTCTCACTTTTTCTCTCATCGTACATCTCTCTATTCTTTACTCTCTCATTTTTCATCCCTTCCCAGGTATGGTTGATGGACAAACTGCAGGTTGTGGACTCTTGCCCAGCATATTCAACTCGCGGCTACTTCTTCTGGCACCATCTAGTCAATGCCTTGGATGAGGGATGGTGGTTCACTTGGATGTGCCGTTTGTCCGCAGACCGTATTGCTTGGCGGTGCCCTTGGCTGAACCTTCCGGCAATGAGTTACAATATGCCCCGGCAGACTGGGATTCAATTGGTTGGTCTCACTCACTGTGTATTCTATTTCCCATTTCAGATTCGACGCCAATTTGGCCATGATTAGACCTGCTCGCCAGAGGGGATAGAGTATCCTGCTGCATTCCCAGTCCGAGGCGCACAGCTTGCTTGGCAGGCCACCGCGTGGAGGATGAGAGAACTCCTGGCCCCCGCTCTTGCTTTCAGTTGCACCTTGTCTGACGAGTGCGTGGATTGGCTCAACGAAGAAGCACAGATTGGGCCCAGCTTGGCATCAAAGGCTTCGACCAGCTCTGGGAGGGGGCGCAGGAACACCTGACTTGACTATGCCCCAGATTTATTGCTTTTATTAGTACTTTCAAGTTTTATTTATGAATGTAATAAAAAGCAACTTCAATTGTATGCAAGAGCAGGAGAACTCTGTTTTGAAATCAATGAAATTGAAAGTTATGGTACTGAAAATTTTCCGTTTGGTCCAAAAATGGTCAAAGTTGTAAAAAGATTATTTGAACGAAATCAGCTTTATTAAAACTTCTCAAAAACATTTTTGATGTGGATCAGAACTGGACACGCCTGAGATCTGTCACTGAGATGCACAACCCCAGATCCCCGCAACTGGAAAGTTGCCCCTAGTCTGAAGTGCGCCGCAGCACTGCACGGTAACAGAAAGTTGCCCCTAGTCTGAGTAGCACTGTACTGGGGATTCCAACGAATGCTGATAGACAAAGATGACTGAGATGATCAAATGGACAAAGTTGATCGGGGAAGTGTTATGGCTGAACTTCAGGATGAAGCTGCCTACGTATCCCAAGGATGGGAATCAAGCCTTACGTAGTTCCGGTGAAGGTTCGCTCGAGTATTTTCACTCTCCTTTTGCGCTCTAACTTTTTCCAAGGCCGCCCTTTGCGGGTTTTCAGCCTTGCGAGCTCAGTTTTTATATTTTCTAATTTTTTGTGCTCTGACTTTTGCCTAGGTCGCCCTCTCGGGTTTTCGGCCTAGCGAGCCTCTCAAGGGTAGTATTTCTTCAACTTGTCCATGTTGATCGGTTGGGAGAATTCCAAGCCATCTAAGTCCATCAGAACCACAGCTCCACCTGACCAGATAGCTTTGATGATGTAGGGACCAGTCCAATTGGGTCTGAACTTGCCCCTCGGGTCGTGGATGGGAGCTCGGTTGTCCTTGAGCACCAAATCCCGTTCCTTTAGATTTCTGGACTTAACCTTCTTGTTAAAAGCCCGCGCAATTCTGCTTTGATAACTCTGGACGTGGTACAGTGCTTTCAGCCTTCTCTCGTCAAAGAGCATGAGTTCCTCAAACCTGCTCTGTTGCCAATCTGCCTCAGCTATCTGACACTCAGCCAATACCCGTAAAGACGGAACTTCAATTTCAATAGGTAGAACGGCCTCCATTCCATAAACTAACGAATACGGAGTCGCTCTGGTAGAAGTTCTAATTGAAGTCCTGTAGCCCCACAGAGCAAACGGCAACTTATCTGGCCAATCTCGGTAGGTCTCCACCATCTTCCGCAGTATGTGCTTGATGTTCTTGTTGGCGGCCTCAACTGCTCCGTTGGTTTGCGGCCGGTACGTAGATGACTTATGAAAAGCCACGTTATATTTTTCCAACAAGTCAACCACTTCTTTCTTAAAGTGGGATCCATTATCCGAAATAATCTCGTTTGGCACCCCGTAGCGACAAATGATGTTGTTTTTGATGAACTTTGCGACTTGTGACGCCTTCAACACCGCGTATGATTGCGCCTCGACCCACTTTGTGAAATAATCTATCGCTACCAGGATATACTCATGTCCGTTCGATCCCTTCGGGGTAACAGCTCCGATCACATCAATTCCCCAAACGAAAAATGTCCACGGGGACGTCATGTTGTATAGCTTGGACGGTGGGATATTCATACGGTTTGCATGGATCTGGCATTTGTGGCATCGCCGAACAAAGCCGATACAATCCTCCTCCATGGTTGACCAGTAGTAGCCCTGTCTGAGGATCTTTCTAGCCAGCATTACTCCATTCATGTGCGCACCGCACTCCCCTCCATGGATGGCCTCCATTAGGCGCTTCGACTCTTTACCTTCTACACAGAGCTTATGCATTCCCAGATGACCCCTTTTGTACAGCTTACCCCCGCAGATGATGAACTGAACAGCCATTTCTTCTAATGGCCCTCTTATCCTTGGCACTTGCCCCTGGTGGATACGTCTCCTTTTCTAAGAAGTTCCAAATGTCGTAATACCAGGGGTTGTCGTCTTGAGCCTCATCTATGGCAGAAATCGACTCGTATGTCGGTGCAAACTTCTGATCAATGATGACTGGACGCATCCGGACTCCGGATGGGATGTCTATCATGGAAGATAGAGTTGCTAGTGAATCTGCGAACCTGTTGTTCTCTCTTACGAGGTGGGTGAAATTTAGCTTCTCAAACCGAGGAATTAACAAATCCAAGGTTTGGTGGTAAATTATCATCCTTTCCTCCTTGACTTTCCAGTCTCCTTTTGCTTGAGACACAACGAGGTTCGAGTCCCCAATGACGTCCAACCGTCTTGCCCCTAGTTCTAGGGCTGCTTCCAGACCAGCAATACATGCCTCATACTCTGCCTCATTGTTCGAGACTTTGAATTGGAGCTTGAATGCTAAAGGGATACGGGAATCGTCAGGCGCTATCAGCAACACCCCTATCCCATACCCATACTGGTTTGACGCTCCGTCAAAGTACATCGTCCAAGTTTCATCCTCGATGTGCAGAATGGCTTCATCTGGGAATAGGTACTCAACCGCTTCATCCCCCTCAACCGGGTGGTCGGCAAGGAACTCCGCTACCGCTCTTTCTTTCACTGACTTGCGTGTTACATACTTCAAGTCGAATTCAGAAAGCAATAGCAGCCAACGGGCTAGCCTACCCGTAAGCGCTGGTTTCTCGAAAAGATATTTGATGGGATCCAAACGTGAAACCAACATTACAGAGTGAGCTAACAGGTAGTGCCGCAGCTTCCTGGTAGCCCATACTAAGGCCAAACAAGCCTTCTCCAGTGGTGTATAGCGGGTCTTGTAATCCAGCATCTTCTTGCTCAGATAGTAGATGGCCCTTTCCACTCCGTCCTCTGACTCTTGCGCGAGCATGCAGCCCATGGTAGTCTCAGTTACCGAAAGATACAATATCAACGGTCTCCCCGGCTCTGGTGGTGACAACACGGGCGGGTTCTGCAGATACTCTTTGATCTCTTCAAAAGTGGCTTAACATCGGCCGTCCCATTGGAACTTCTTTCCTTTTTTCAGGAGACCAAAAGTTGGTTCACAAGTCAAGGTTAATTTAGAGATAAACTGTCTTATGAATTGCACTTTACCTAGAAAGCCTCGCACCTCCTTTTCAGTCCTCGGTGGTGGCATTTCTAAGATGGCCTTGATTTTGGAAGGGTCGACCTCGATGCCCCTTTGTGTAATCAGAAACCCTAGCATCTTCCCTGCTGTAACACCAAAAGTACACTTCTGGGGATTCAACCGCAGCCGAAACTCTCTGATCCTTTGGAAGAATTTTTGTAAGGCGGTGTAGTGGCCTTCTCTTTCTTTGGACTTGACAATCATGTCGTCCACATACACCTCGACCTCTTTATGGATCATATCATGCAATATTGTAGTTGCTGCCCGTTGATAGATAGCTCCAGCATTTTTCAACCCAAATGGCATCACTCTATAACAATATGTACCCCACGGGGTAGTGAATGTAGTCTTCTCCCGGTCTTCGGGTGCCATTACTATCTGATTATAGCCTGAAAAGCCATCCATAAACGAAAGCAAGGCGTGTCCTGCCGTGAAATCTACCAATTCATCAATGTGCGGCAAGGGAAAGTCGTCCTTCGGACTGGCCCTGTTCAAATCTCTGAAGTCTACACAGACCCGAATTCTGCCATCCTTCTTTGGCACCGGAACAATGTTGGCCAACCAAGTCAGGTATTTGGATACCAGCAGGAAGCCTGCATCAATTTGCTTGGTGACCTCTTCCTTGATCTTAATGGCCCAATCAGGGCGGATCCTTCTGAGTTTCTGTTTGACAGGTCGGGCCTCGGGATCAAGAGGGATCCGGTGCTGTACAATCTCAGGATCGATTCCAGGCATGTCTTCGTAGGACCACGCGAAAACATCTTTGAAATCTTTTAACAAAGCGACTAAACGCTCGCGTTCCTCAGAAGACAACGTGGACCCGATCTGGACCAGCCACGGGTCCTTCTCAGTACCAACATTCACAGTAGTGATTTCATCCATTAAGGGTTTAACAAATCTTTCCTGCTCTTGATCAATTAACCGTTTCAAAACCGGAGGAATTTCTTCCTCGTCGTTTTCATAAAAATTTTCAAAATCCTGATTTAAGCAATAAATCAAAGGCACAGAAAAATACTCCGAAACCACATCCACGTCGTTCTCATTAAATACTTCCGAGCCGTCGAATTCCTCTGTTACAACAGACTCAAAAGAAAATGAAAATGACGACCTAGACAGGACTGTGGCATCCGGGTTATCACCCCCAGGAATACCGGACTCAGACTCAGTTGAGCTGGAACCTGATTCCGACGCACAAGATTCGGTGGAATCAGATTCCGGCTCACTACCTGACCCGGTGCTGCTAGATAAAAAGCCTTCTTCATATTGCCAGATGAGAGAAGGTGCGATGGACGCGTCCAAAATAGCTGATGGTAGGCCCGCAGCCGCTTCATTCCCAATCACACATACCGAGGAGCTATCCCCTAAGCACCTCTGTTCGATCGGAGGATCTGAAAGCAGACACGCCAACGCTGCCCCCATTTCATTTTCAGCGTCCTCAGACTGTACTCCCTTACTTTGCTCAGCCTCAGCCGATAGATCTGCCTGCCCTTCAGCGATGTCATCCTCAGGTAACTGTAAATCAAAGAAGATCTCAAACCCCGGTACGCGCTTCTTCTCCGCGTTGAGCCACGGCTCTGGGAAGCCACAGAACGGAAAGTCCTCCCCCTCCCGGACGAAGCGTCCGTTTAGGGTCCCCCGAATGGGCTGGTGCATCAAGTCAAAGGGCTTCCCCATCTGTTTTGCTCTGGCCCTTCCGGCCATTTCCTTTCCTTTTCTTATCCAATCCTCTTTGGTGGGTAGGTAGCCCAAACTAAAGGTATGAGGGTTATGCGGCACTTCGGCCAATGTTGCGACACCTTTTCGGCCACTCTTGCCCAATCCCATCCCGGGGATGTGCTGGAGTTTGTTCATGAGATAGACTGCTTGGGCACTGACATATACCCCTTCATTAGCTGCCATGATGTACTGTACAACCCGAGCCTCAGCCAAGGTGAAGCCTGATATGAACACATCTTCCATACCGTGTTCAATTTCTAGAACAGGCGTGGATACTTCTGGCGGCGGATGAATCGATGAATTTCCGAAGACAATGGCTACTCCCTTCCCATAGGGGTATTTCACCACTTGATGCAGGGTAGAGGAGACCGCCTTTACCTGATGCAGCCACGGCCGCCCCAAAAGCAGGTTGAACGTTGCAGGAACCTCCAAGACATGGAAGTCTATCTCGTGCTGTCCCGGCCCAACCTTTGTTTGAATCTTAACTGTTCCCATTACTTCCCAGCTTGTGTTGTCATACGCCCGAATTACCTGGGCCATTGGCACGAAATCCGCGACTTTCAAACCAATCGCATAAGCTGTCCTTGCCGGGCAGACGTTGATGGCGGACCCCGTGTCGACAAGCACCACGGGTATCCATTTATCCCTGCACTCCACAGAGATGTAGAGTGGCTTGTTATGGTTCGCACCCTCGGGTGGCAGTTCTTTATCAGAAAAACTCAATGCTGGGGAACTTCCTCCCGAAAAGACTAAGCCCACCAGCTGTTCGGGCGTGGTGTCTATGGACAGCTTGGCCTTGTCCATTTCTGTAAGGACGGCTTGTCTATGTACTCGGGAAGCCATAAGCAATCCCCAGATGGAGATGCCTGCTTGTATCTTTTTCAATTGTCTCAATACGGCCTCATCCTCGAGTTGCTTTTCCTTTTGCTTCTCTACCTCCTTATCTTTTCCAGACGCCTCTGGTTGATCTAGGTGTGGAGGCTTGAAATACCGTCCGCTCCTAGTCATGTGATCGACTTCGCCGATATACCAGGTATCATCTGGTTGGTTACCTTCCCAATCTTCGTCCGTGTGGGCTAGACATAGATCGTCGTCTTCCCACCACATACCATCTGCAGCCGACAGGCATCTGTCTGGTTCTGGTATAACTGTCCCGATATTTGCAGTACCTTTTATCCCTATGCTCGCAGCATTCTCCATTTCTGTGCTGGTGGCAATCTCAACCCCCACGTAGCCTTTTGCCTTCCTGACCCTCTCAGAATCTTCGAATCTTTCCTGTTCTGACTGTGTCAATGCAGTAGATTGTTCAATGATCCCTGTACTCAAAATGCTCCATTCCTGAGCGAAACTCTCGACACCGGCGCTCTCCGGCGATGTATTTTGTTCTTCGACCTTCCCAGCTGTTATCGACGCTTCTGCCCCTGCGGGGCCTTGTTCTGACTGAAACCCTCCTACCACATCTGGCTGATCGTCCAACCATCCCATGGCCTCAACCGATTCCTCATAATCAAACCAGTTGACGGTTGGGTCTTCTGGATCTTGGTTATCGTAAAACTGGAACTTGGCAAGATCCTCTTCCACAGCTGTCAAATCATCCGTTCCCTGTCCTGGACTGTCCCCTTGGATTGCACACAGCTCTCCCCCGGCTGGAAATTCGACATCTGGTCTATTCTGGCCCATTGGTGAAATGTAGTCACTTGGACTATAAGCGTTCCCAACATCACTTCCTGATTCCGCAGACTCTGGCTTGACAATCTCTTTCCTGTTCTTGATGGTCACCACCACTGGCTTGGGTTGGGTTACGGAGACGTCCATCATGCACAAATCGGTGCTATCAGGAAGTAAGACCTCCAGCTTAGGCAGGTAGGAGGGTGTGATATAGATACTAGGATCGTAGGATGCGACCCCAATGTGGATGAAATTGATTCTTTTGGGTGGTGGAGCTTGGTTATGTGTGGGGAGAGGGTTTGTAGTAACATTAGGTTTTTCAGGGGGTAAAATCACCCCATTATCAATGAGATCTTGGATCTCATGATGCAATCGAAAGCACAGGTCGGTGTCGTGACCGTGCTGCTGGTGGAACGCACAATACTTGGCTGGATTGTGGGCAGCGGGGAGTCTTTCGGGTAAGGGCCGCGGCTCTAGGGGCTTCAGATGCCCTTTTCTGATCAAAACCCCCAAAGCTTTGGATAGGGGCATATAAAGCGGAGCGAAGGTTCTGGTATTTCTGGGAGGATATTTGGCTGTTTGAGGGTTGCTTCCGGACGCACCGGAGAATGGTGTGGCTGCCGTAGTTCTTGGGGAAGGGTTGGTGGTGACCATACTTACTTCGGAGGTCCTGGTAGTTGTAGCGCCACTCGGGCCTGCAGTAGTATTTCGATTGAAAGTTCTGCGGGGTTGCTCCCGGTGATTATCAATCAGGCCTTGTTTTAAGGCATCCTCGATCTGCACCCCCATTTCATGTAGATCAGCAAAAGTAGGGAAGGGGATTACAATCATCTTCTGCATTAGCTTCGGCTGAAGATTGTGCACAATCATCCGAATCTGGTCCTTGTCCGTGGGTCTTAAGGTCATCATCGAAGCCTTAGCCCGCCATCTGGTTACAAATTCTGAGAAACTCTCCTTGGTTTCTTGTCTCGTTGTCTCGAGATCCCGGGTCGTGATCTCGATTTGTGTGTTATACGAGTACTGCAGGATGAAGGCCTCAGCCATCTCGTCCCAACTTCTCTTGACGTCATCTTCCAATTTTGCATACCATGCGGCCGCTACACCTGATAGGGTCCGGCCAAATAAAGACAGCTTCTGCAATCTAGTGAGGCCCATTGGCCTTAGGACGTCAGAAAATAGTCGCAGGTGTACCATAGGATCCTCAGATCCGTCAAAACGATCGATTTGTGGCATCTTAAACCGATCTGGCAGCGTCACGGCTGCATCAGTGTATCCGTCTCCAATGTCCGGAATGGACTCCGCACCCTGAGATTTCTTGAACAGCTTTTCAAGCTTGTGCATTTTCAACGCCACAGGGTCCACCTCGGACTCGAAGGGATAATCCGATAGATTGATAGGAGTGGGTGCCTTGGATTGTTTAGGCAGAATTGGGGGTGGAGCTGGCCCCGTTGGGATGTCCGTATCTTCTTGGACATTCCGGGCGTTTGGAGTCTCTTCGGGTATCGGAACCCTTAGTGGGGGAGGGACTTGCTGTGAAGCTGACGTCCCAGTTTGTTGCTGCAATCTCACAATTAACTCCGCTTGATCACCCATAACTATGGCTTGTTGTCTGGCGAATTCTGCCTGTCGGACAGCATCCTGCTGCATCATTTTCATGCTTTCCTGAAGTTGGCGCACCATCTCCTCTAAGCTAGCCATACTATTCTGCTCTGGTTGAATTACTGGTATGCATTCCCTCTCTGTGAGTGAAACAGGACCCTGATCCCTGCTAAACTCAGGTGGGGTAGATAAGGCCCTCTGAACTGACTGTTGAACCGACGCCCTCTGCCTAGTTGCCTTCCGTTTAGTAACCGGGGGTAGAGAGTGGTACACCGGTTGTCCTGCTATCAGATCCTCAGATCGATGGAGTCGGCGACCTCTGATCCAGAGTGCTTGGGGAATGTCTACTGGGTTGGAAGCAATGATGCTAAACTACCTAGCAAAAAGATAAATAAAGCAATAAATAAACTAACAACCGGACAGCACAACAACATAAAATGAACATATAATACACAGTTGAGTATCCATAATACATAGTCAGTAAGCCGAACACACTGTCCCTCAATACTGATCACTGTTCCCCAAAATCTCTGTTCCCAAAACTGAACCTAATACCCGCAGATAGCTGATTCATAAACTGATACTGATGCCCTCAGGCCTAATACTCAATCTTGCCAACTGACATGCACGTTCCCTGTAGAGCAACATTCTAAAAGCACATAGCAAGTAAAGAGAGCCAAAACACCCCTATATCGGGGTAGGGTTTCCCTGTCCTATTTTGTCAGGAGCTAGGGTTTCACTATGCACGCAGCAGTTCTCAAACAACCTAACATCGGGTAAGCAGCCTGTCCTAACTTGGAATGGTCACTATGGATCCGAATATGCACTAGGTCGAATGGTCGAAAAGGGTGCCCCGGTAAACCGGGGTTTGTGTTCCCATGCTGTCAGAGCCCATAGCCGATCAGCCTTATGGACATGCCTTGACAAGACAAGCCTCCGGCAAACCATTCAGGAATGGCAGATGGCAAACACTGTGTTCCTAGGCGCACCAATGCACATGCAATGCAAAGAAACACGTAAATGAGGTCAAAACAGGATATCACGAGTTCGAGTCAAGCTCTCTAAAATCCCCAGCAGAGTCGCCAGAAACTGTAACAAGTCCGCGAAGGGGCCTCGCTGCAGTTCGGACTCTCGATTTTGTTACGGTTCTAAATCTGAATCAAATAGTCCAAATCTGGCAAATCGTTTTGAGAAACAGATTTTTTTGAAAAAGTAGTGCCAAATATGGACTGCTTTGCCAGATACAGAGTCGCCACCTAAATTTTTTTTAATGAGGAAATTTAGGAAACCCTGACTCGGTGCCGAAGGCCACATGTCCGTCATCACCGGAGTTGTCTCGGCTCGGGAGCTTGGGTACGATTGGGGAAGGTCAACTATGAGCACCCCCTTTCGCCCGGCCCGAAGACCGGCCTCTACTAACCGTGATATTCTGTTTTGAAAACGTTTATGTATTCTTATTCCGATTATTAGCCTAGAATTACTATGTTATGCGCGCAGCAAACAAGTATAGACTAGATTGCCTAATTTGGAAATAAGCATTGCATATCCGTTTGTTTTGGAAAATGTTTTGGATTTGCTACTCACAAGTAGGCTAAAATGCGGATTTCAACGAGTTTTTCCAACTCAAACAATCCAACCTTCACCCACAGGCATTCAAAATAGTTTATCACATAAGCATCTAGCCACATGGTAAACATGCTGTCATGTTAACATTCACACATATGCGAGATGCTAAAACGAAAATACTTACATCGTACTCCGTGCCAAAACAATAAACTAGTTAGCAAACATGCGTGTCCTAGTTCATGTTAAATTGCCTAATGCAACACATACAGGATGCAATTTAGATAGGCTCGGTTAACCTAAGCATGGCATATGTAATGCGATCAATTATCACATATTCGATTTGTAAATTGAAGTACAAATGCAGTTAGCGTGATGTACCGAGCCTAATGCATGCAGTACAAATGCATGAATGCACGCATGCATAGTATAAGGTATGCTAAATTAAACATGTCCTAATCTACCATCATAAGCAGGCAAATAAAAGGGAAGAAAGACGTGAGGTTGGAAGACATACACACACTCACGCACACTTATTACATAACTGCCCTCACTCGGAGGGTACAAATAAATATTACAGTCCCAAATAATAAGCAAATAAAATTATTACAGAATTTCTAATTAATTAAAAGAAAGGATGCAAAAGAAAGAAGAGGGTGGCCGCAGCCTCTGCCTCGGGATGCGCAGATAATGCATGCTCGGAAATCGGCTCGCCCGAAAAACCCGTACCGTCCCCCTGCCACCTCTGTTTGTACTGCCCTGTCTCTCTGAAAATCGCCAAAACTCCAGAACAGGTTCCTTGCATGTTGCAGAGAACCACCGGCCAGGCAGAATTCCCACCGGCAGTCTAGGATTTCCATCGGCATTATTTTGATTGACCGGCCATTCAAAGATTGCCGGCCGGCACTGAATTCTGCCGGTCGGCAGAAACTTCCTGCAGAAGACAGTTTTGACAGCAAACAGAGAACATACAGTGCATGGCATGGGGTTTTCAGGCACATGTGAGCATGGTCGTGCTTCCTATCATGCTTTGAACTCAAGAAAGCATGACCTTCGATCCTCGAGCCATCAATGGTGCATGATAGCCCAAGGGATCAAATTTGCCACTTGATGTAAGGATGCATGCAACAAACAAAATGGGATCCAAAGCCTTATCATGTCGAAGTCAAAGACCCCGGCGACCGAGAGTTAAGGCGTGTTTCATCACTTGTAGTATGAACACTCCTTAATACTCACACTTGGTTTGACACCCCAAACCAAGCAATGCAATGCATGTTGTGCAAACATGGTTCAAATGCAACATGATGCCAATTATTCAAGTCATGGCAAATGTTATGGAACTATCATGACAAATATGCAATGCTAAGCATGCAAGGTGCAAATGTGATGCAAACATGGACCAATTTGCCATAAAATTAGCATGGGACTACACATTAATGAAACAATTATGCAACAAACATGAGACAAGCATGCAAGAGGGCCTTAAAGTGATAAAGGTGTAGGCCTTAATTCACCTCAAAACAGTACCAAAAGTGCTCAAAATGATGGACAAACTCTCATGTCAACATGCAAGCCAATAGACCCAAGGCTAAGGCACCAAAAGGGCCACTTCATTTCCAACAACAAGACCAAATCATGGCATGGTTTAGACAAGTAAAAACAGAGTTTTTGCAGACAAAATAGGACTCCAAACCCTCCTAATATGGCAGCCAAAATGACTCCAAAGGAGTGTATGCACCAAGGCTCAAATGTAGGCATAAAAGGGTACACCGTCAAGGCACAAAAGGAACGACGAATGCAAGCATGCTAGCATGATTTAGGGGCTGAAATAACATGGCAAACAACTTCAACTCATTAAAGTGGACCAACTAAGGCATGCTTGTGACTCATATACTTGAGGGCTCACAAGCCAAAATGCATAGCAACCATATCAAACATGTCAAACATGACCAAATGGATAACCAACAGACTTTAAGCATGGAAAAATAGTGCTAACATCTTCATGGAACCAAGCCAACACATGCAAAAATCATGGCCTAATCATGAGGTGCACTTCCAAGCTAAATGGAGCAATGCAAAGCAAGTACTACAAGCATATAAGGAGGCACAAATCCGGCCAAAAACAGAGGTTACATATGACCTAAAACATCCAAAAAAAACTTCTGAAATAAGGCTCAAGATGATCAAACATACATGCTACCCTTTTAGGCCAAAATGTAAGGAAACAAGATAATGAAGGGAGAGGGGTGTCCCTCCCCTATACAAGACTTCAAACCACCTTCTTTATCACTGAAAATCAACTGGTTTTTAGTGGTGAAAAGACCAACACACTCAAGCAAACAAGGCCTCTCAAAAGAAGCACAAAAGAGGCCAAATAAAGCCTAATAAGGTGAGTTTGCACTCAAACCACAAAACAACCTTAATGAAAGTTCTAAAGCATGAGAATACAAGCCTTTTTTATGTTATACACAAAAGCTAAATCAACAAGAAAGATAGGTAAAAGACTATTGCAAGTTTGGGAAATATAAAGCAAGATGCTCACCTTTGAAGAACCTTTGAAGAACAAATGGTCCAGCCCTCTTCTTTTGATCAAAATCAGTCCAAAAACTCAAGAATCAACCCCCCAAGTCTATCAATCTCGGAGCTAGGTGTAATAGTGTGTGTAATGGTGCAAAAGTAAGGTAAAATCCACCTTTAGGCCAAGGAAACACACACAAAGGAGGAGAGAGGGGGAGATATAGAGATAGAATGTATCTATATCTCTAAGCTCTGGTTTTTGCTTCTAAGTTTCTAACCTAGAGCCAAGAGGAGAGCCTTCCTCTTATAAGACTCCCTCTTGCAAAGCTTATACAACAAGCTTGCTTAGAGGGAGATCCCTCCATACACGTGTATGGAGGGAGGCAGAGTTGGTGCCAGCTATCACAGTTGGCACAAAATATCTCCATAAAGTAGATGAACAGTGGTCGGCTGCCCAAAAATGTCATTTCGACAAAAAAGAGTGCCGACCGGCAACAAACTATGCCGACCGGCAACAAATAGTGCCGGTGGCAGAAAAAGACCAGCCGGTGGCCTCTAGCCACTGCCGATGGTGTGTGGGGATGCCTTACAAGGCCTTCCTTGCCCCTCCAAGGCAAAACATAAGTGTTCGGTGTGAAACCAGACACTAAACGGTCAAGTTCGGAGATCCTGAGGCAGGGCGCGCGAGCCGGGACTTCCGGGAACTCCAAACGAACACAAACATGGATAATCACCGAGTGTTCAAACGGTGACGTCCAAGTCTTGAGGACGGTCAAAAATGGGGTGTCTACACACTCCTTTGAGCCTTAAACATGATAAGGAGTTTGGTTGCACAACACTTCTTGGAAATGTATTGCCATGCCCTTGTTTGTACTCTGCTGCAGCAAAAGGAGCAGTCTACAGGAAGAGATGGCCGATCGGCTAACTATTTTTGGCCGATGGATTCAAAAGTGGTCGATGACCCTTTTCCCTTGGCCGATGGCCATATCTTTTGGCCGATGGCCTCTCAACATGTCCATGAGGTGGTTCAGAAGCATCACAGAGATTTGTACAGTTTTTAGAGGTGCAAAACAGTGCAAACAGAGGAAACATGAGGCATGGCAACGGATTTATGAGTGAGGCGATCGAGCATGCATCATTCATCATCCCAAGGTAGAGCTGTGGCAACTCAAACTCAGCTTCTCTCTCTTCTTAAATAGTTGGTTTTGTAACTTAATTAATTTGCTTAATTAGTTAAGGTTTTGTAATAATTAATTAGCTAGGGTAGTTAATTAATTAGTTGGTTTGTATTATTCATTCGAACCCTCAATCGAGAGGGCACAATTTTGTAATAAGTGTGCGTGAGTGTGTGAATGTCTTCCAACCCCACGTCTTTCTCCCTTTTACTTAACCGCTTATGATGGTTAGTTCTAGGTCATGTTTCATTTAGCATTCTTATGCTATCATGTTTGCATTCATTCATCTGTCTTACATGCACCGAGCTCGACGCATCATACTAACTGCATTGTGTGTCAATTCCTATTCGAATACATGTATCAAGTGTAGCATTCACATGACATCCTAGAATAGCCGAGCCTATTTTAGTTGCATTTCACATGTGTTGCATTAGGCATCTTAACATAAACTAGGATCATGCATTGACTACTAACTAGCTATTGTTTTGGATCGGAGTACTAGGTAAGCTTTTATGCTTTAGCATCTTGCATGAGTGTGAGTGTTGCCATGATAGCATGCTTGCCATGAGGCTAACTTCTTATTTGATATAACTGCCTGAATGCCTATGGGTGAAGGTTGGATTACTAGAATTGGAACAATTCATCGAAATGCAAGTTTTAAGCCCACTTGAGAGTGGCAAAATCATGTTTTCTAAGCCCACTTGAGGGTGGCAAATCCACATCTTAGCCTACTTGCGAGTAGCACCTTCAAACCACTTTCAAACAAACATGACATGTTTTGTTCCAACTTAGGCGATCTAGTCTATACTTGTATGCTGTGCTCATCACATAGTAAGCTAGCTAATAAACCAGAATAAGAGCACATGTGTTTTCAAAAACAACATATCATGTCACTAGAGGCCAATCTTTGATCGGACGAGCGGGGGTGCTCATTTCAGGACCTTCCCCTCTCGTACCCAAGTTCCCGAGCTGAGGGAACTTTGGTGATGACGAACACGCGGCCTTAGGCACGAGTCAGGGTTTCCTAAATTTCCCAAAATAAAATATTAAGGCGGCGACTCTGTATCTAGCAAAGCAGTCCATGTTTGGCACTTCTTTATTAAAATCAATTTTCCAAAACGATTTGCCGGATTTGGACTCTTTGGTGATTTATTGGTCTTGCATTGCAGTTTGCGAGATTAGATTCAGAACCGTGACATTGAGTCTGAACTGTAGTAGCTAATGAACAGAACGGATTCCGCGCCATTCGCGCTCGAAGCCGAGACATTCGGGCATTTTATAGGGTCTAATCTCGAAACCAGGATTAGAGAATGAACTAACAAGTAGTACCTCGACTTCCTGGTAGCCCATACCAAGGCTAAGCAAACTTTCTCCAGCAGAGTATAGCGGGTCTCATAATCCAGCATTTTCTTACTCAAGTAGTAGATGGCTTTCTCCACCCTATCTTTAGTTTCCTGAGCGAGCATGCATCCCATAGTCGTGTCTATCACTAATAGGTACAGAATCAAAAGCTTCCCCGACTCTAGCGGCGACAACACAGGCAAATTCTAGAGGTACTGCTTAATCAGCTCAAAGGCGAATTGACATCGATCATCCCATCATAATTTCTTCCCTTTCTTCAGGAGACCAAATAGTGGTTCACAAGTCAAAGGTAATTTGGAAATAAACTGTCTTATGAATTGCAGTTTGCCAAGAAAGCCTCGCACCTCCTTTTCAGTCCTTGGTGGTGGCATTTCTAGGATGGCCTTAATTTTTGAAGTATCTACTTCGACACCCCTCTGTGTGACCAAAAAGCCCAGCATTTTCCCTGCTATTACACTGAAGGAGCATTTCTGGGGATTTAATCTCAATCTATACTCTCTGATCCATTGAAAGAATTTCTCCAAGGCGGTGTAGTGGCACTCTCTTTCTTTGGACTTGACAATCATGTCATCCACGTACACCTCGACCTCTTTGTGGATCATACATGCAGAATATTGGTCGCAGCGCTCTGACAGGTAGCCCCGGCATTCTTCAACCCAAACAGCATAACCAGATGGCAATAGGTACCTGTGGATGCGCCTCGAGGGCTTCATGCTACTACAGTTTAGACTCATATGTCACGGTTCTGAATCTAATCCCGTAAAGTGCAATGCGAGACCGATAAATCACCAAAGAGTCCAAATCCGGCAAATCATTTTGGAAAACTGATTTTTGAGAAAGAAGTGCCAAACATAGACTGCTTTGCCAGATACAGAGTCGCCACCTAAATATTTTATTTTGGGAGAATTTAGGAAACCCTGACTCGTGCCTAAGGCCACGTGTCCGTCATCACCAAAGTTGCCTCGGCTCAGGAACTTGGGTACAAGAGGGGAAGGTCATCTATGAGCACCCCAACTCGCCCGATCAAAGATCGGCCTTTACTAACATGATATCTTGTTTTCCAAAACACATGCGTTCTTATTCTGGTTATTAGCTTAGAATTACTATGTGATGCGCACAACACACAAGTATAGACTAGATCGCCTAAGTTGGAACAAATCATCTCATGTTTGTTTGTTTGAAAATGGTTTGAAGGTGCTACTCACGAGTAGGCTAAGACGTGGATTTACCACCCTCAAGTGGACTTAGAAAACATGATTTTGCCACTCTCAAGTGGGCTTAAAACTCGCATTTCAATGAATTGTTCCAATTCAAGTAATCTAACATTCACCTATAGGCATTCAGGGAGTTATACACATAAGCAGTTAGCCTCATGGCAAGCATGCTATAATGGCAACACTTACACTCATGCAAGATGTTAAAGCATAAACACTTACCTAGTACTCCGAGCCAAAACAATAGCTAGTTAGAAATCAATGCATGATCCTAGCTATGTTAAGATGCCTAATGCAACACATACAAAATGCAACTAGAACAAGCTCGACTAATCTAAGAATGGCATGTGAAATGCGACACTTGATACATGTATTCAACTCGAAATGGAAATACAATGCAGTTAGTATGATGCGCCGAGCCCGGTGCATGTAACACAGATGAATGAATGCAAACATGCTATCATAAGGATGCTAATTGAAACATGACCTAAAACTAACCATTGAAAGCAGGTAAGTAAAAGGGAGAAAGACGTGGGGTCGGAAGACATTCACACACGCACGCACACTTATTACAAAGTTCGCCCTCTCGACGAAGAGTCCGAATGAATAATACAAACTGACTAATTAACTAACTAATTAGCTAATTAATTATTACACAACACTTAACTAATTAAACAGATTAATTAAGCTACTAAAGCGGTAAAGAGGCCTCGAAAAGAGGGACAAATGCGTCCATGCTCGGCTCCACTCGGAAATCTATCGCCATGCTCATGCTGCCTCTGTTTACACTTCTCTGCACCTCTGAAAACTGTGCAAGTCTCAAGGATGCTTCTGAATCACCTTCTGGGTGCTGTGAGAGGCCATCGACCAAGTGGAAAGGCCATCGACCAAGGGGAACTGATCATCGACCAATAATGGGGCCCTCGGCCAAAAATTTGTAGCCGACCAGCACTGAAGATGGCCAGCCGGCCATCTCTTCCTGTAGAATGCTATTTTGCTGCAGTAGAGGACAAACAGAGTATGGCAATGCATTTTTAAAGCAATGTGTGCACAAACACCCTCCCTATCATGTCATGAACTCAAGGGAGTATGGTTCTCGACCCTCGAGCCATTAATCACGCATTTCAATGCATGATGGCCAAAGGAGCCAAGTGTGCAAAGGAATATGGAATGAATGCACAAAACACTTGAAGGCCTCACACTCTATCATGTTGGATCAAGAGCGTCGGCGACTAAGGATTGAGGCACGTTTCATCACTTCAAGTACGAACGTTACTCGCTCCTCGTGTTTGGTTTGACACCCCAAACCAAACACAATGCAATGCTTGCAACATGGAAATGCAAGGTGATGTAACATGAGCATGACAAATGCCATGCAATGCAACCTAACATGTAAACAACATGGTATACAAATATGTAATACTACTATGCATCCTAGATATACAAACATAAAATATGATAAGCATGCAACAATGATAGCAACAATAAGTATGCAACAACATCCAATGCGATAGGCATACAACAATATACAAACCACATGATCCATGGACTTACACTGAAGATGGATAGGCCTCAGCCACACCAAAACAGTGGCCAAAATGATGAAGTGATAGAATGAAATGCACAATGAGCATGCACATGCAATGGTCCAAGAGTTAAGGCATAAGGTCACAACAACCAAACATGGGCGAGGGGTGACAATCATGGTAGTATGGTGACACCATAAGCTCTGAAATTATGTTAAGAGTGATACCAAATCAAACACATAACACAAGCAAGGCATGCTAATGGACTTCAAGTTCAAAGCTAGCCAAGATACTTGAACCATGGCCATGTCAACCAAGCCCCAAAGGACCAAGTTGACCCAAAACAGTCCCAAGGCAGTCTAAAACAAGGCTAGAACATGCATGGGATGAGGCCAAAACATGCTAGAAAGGTGAGCACAAAACAAGACACATACAAGGCCAAAAAGGGCAATTGCACTACACCTATTACAACCAAGCATGGCATGACTTAGGCCAATAAAATCAGAGTTATGGCATGTTAGAATAAGCCCAAAAAACCACTTAGATGGCATCCCAAAGGCCTAAGTATGATGGAATGCACAATGACCTATTCTTAAGGCATGAAACACAAACTATCCAAAGCATGGAATAGGTGATAAATGCAAGTATGTGACCATGAAACATGGACTGAAATTACATTTCACATGATGCCAAATCATGAAAATACTTCAAGTAACACATGCTAATGAACTCAAGGGACAAAGTTTACAAGCTAGAATGAACCAAGGCTATGCAAAAAAATGCATGCATGACCAAGACAACACCACACAGAGTTTAATCGTGGTAAAACATGAGGGAAAGCTCCTTGGAGTCGAGCCAAAACATGCAAGAATAGTGGTCCAAACACAAGATGCATGTTATGCAAACATGCAAGATTACTCTACAAGTATGTGAAGCATGCAAGATGCCGTCAAACCAACATGGAACAGAGTTAAGGCAGGTCCTAAAAGCCACTAAAAAGTGCTGAAATAGAACGAAGACATGCTAAGTAAACATGCTACTCTTATAAGCCAACAACACAAGCATATGAGACATAAGGACAGGGGGGTGTCCTCCTCCTATACAAAACTCCAAAACCACTTCTCCACCACTGAAAATCCTCTTGATTTCAGTGGTGGGAAGGTCAAAATAAGATGATCCCAAAGCTCAAAAGTAAAGGCACAAAACAAGGCCAAACAAGGCCTCAGAGTGGGTAGACAGCCCCCAACCAAAAAGTGACCTTAAGCAACCATAACAAGCATACAAAATCAGAACTTTTTGTAGTTTAGAGTCAAGCTTGAAACAATATAGAGGTATGTGTAAAAGCTTAAGCAAGAATGGGGTATCTAAAGTTTAGGATCTCACCTTTGAAGAACAACTTCAAGAACACAAGACCAACAACTCTCTCTGATCAAAACCAGCTCAAGAACCTTAAAACTAACCTCCTAGTACCTCAGCACATAAGGATGGTGTAACTCTAGGTGTTCTAGTGCAAAAGTATGAACAAAATGCACTTTAGAACACAAATGCACACACAAATGTAGAGAGAGGGAGATATAGAGAGAGATATATCTAACTTGTATATCAGATTTCTAGAACCCCTGGAAAGGGAAAGGAGGCTCTCCTTTTATAGAAATGGATGGGGGAATTGTACGTGCCAGCTATGCCTGCTGGCACAAAATATCTGCCAAAAGCAGATGGAGAGGGGTCGGCCGGAAAATATGGTCGATTGACCAACAAAGGTGGCCGATCGACCAAAAACAGTGCCAATCGGCCAGCACCTTTGGCCGATGGCAAGAAAAAGGGGCCGATGGCTTCATGCCTTGGCCGATGGGTTGAGGAAATGGCCAACAAGCCACCCTCTTTCCTTAAAAGAAAAAACACAAGTGCTTGGTCCACAACCAAGCACAAAACAGTCAAGTTGAGAGATCTTGAGGCAAGGCGCATGGCTGAGACCTCCGGGAACTCAAAACGAACACGAGCATAGATGAGCATCGAGTGTTCAAACGATGACGTCCAAGTCTTGAGGACGGTCAAAAATGGGGTGTCTACAGTTGCCCCTCTTTGACAGAACTCGAAAGTCATAACAATGACGGGAGTGAATGTCAAAGCCCAAAGACGACCTATTTTCGACAAGGCCGAAGACTTGGACAAGCATACAAGATAACAAAGATATGCACCCGCAGGCAGGGGCAAGATGCAAAGGACATGCACAAAGCCGAGCATAACTTATGATCATGCAGAGGGAGCTGTAATGAAGCACAACATGCAATAGTTTAAGCAAGCGAATAAGAATCAAACCGCATTTCATGTAGAAAGGATGTAGGAGAATTATACAATTCCTGCTACGTCTCACGCGGAGTACATACAATATTGTCTGCCTCGTCTGGTCATGCCAGCTTCAAATGAACCGTACATACAGTATCGTGCTTGCAAAAGAAAGAAACTTAACAGGTACAACACCGTTAGAAACATGCATAGCAATGCAAGTGAAAAGTGCGTGACAACGCAAGTGAAGGGGTGCATGACAATGCAACCTAAGTGTGACGCATAACAATGCGGAAGGGATGCAAAACAATGCAATTTGAAACAAGCGTAACAATGCAAGGAGGGCATGCACGACAACGCAAGCAAGGGTGCATAACAATACAACCTAAGTGTGACGCATAACAATGCGGAAGGGATGCAAAACAATACAACTGAAACAGGCATAACAATGCTTGTAGAACATGCGCGACAACGCAAGCAAGGAGTGCATAAGAATGTAGTTGAGCCATAAACACAAGTAAGTAAAGTATGCGCGGCGACGCAAGCAATGTGTAAAGCAAGGAAAGCATGAACACATGTAAGTAAAGCATACGCGACAACGTATAGCAATGTGTATAGCAGGAAAGCATGAACACATGTAAGTAAAGCATACACGACAACGTATAGCAATGTGTATAGCAAGAAAGAGCGTGAACACATGTAAGTAAAGCATACGCGACAACATATAGCAATGTGTATACCAGGAAAGCATGAACACATGTAAGGAAAGCATACACGACAACGTATAGCAATGTGTATAGCAAGAAAGAGCATGAACACATGTAAGTAAAGCATACGCGACAACGTATAGCAATGTGTATAGCAAGAAAGAGCATGAACACATGTAAGTAAAGCATACGCGACAACGTATAGCAATGTGTATAGCAGGAAAGAGCACGAACACATGTAAGTAAAGCATACGCGACAACGTATAGCAATGTGTATAGCAAGAAAGAGCATGAACACATGTAATTAAAGCATACGCGACAACGTATAGCAATGTGTATAGCAGGAAAGCATGAACACATGTAAGTAAAGCATACGCGACAATGTATAGCAATGTGTATAGCAAGAAAGAGCATGAACACATGTAAGTAAAGCATACGCGACAACGTATAGCAATGTGTATAACAATGCAACAACAAAAAGAGGTATATATTCCACGGAAGCATGGTAAAGGCATGTTATTCATGATGTTGATATGCAACTCGAAAGCAAGATGAAGCATGCTCAATGCAAGGGCAAAAACACGCATAACAAGCTCGCTTATTACAATTATGATAAAACATTGTAACATAACATGCTCTAAAGCAATTCTTGAATTTTGCAATATACAAAAGGATATGAAAAGGATACACCTCACGCGCATCGAATGCCGTACACGGAAGACACAGTTCGAGGTCAACACAAAAACCGATTGAGCTTTAAAAGTGTACTTTCTTGCACTATCTTGAGAGATGAAGGTCCCAAACCACATAACTGACCCAAACAAGGGTGTGGGAGGTGCATCGACCACAAGGGGAGGCCACCGGCCATACATCGGCCAAAAAAGGAGCTCATCGGCCAACTATTTAGGCGATCGGCTAACAATTTGGCCGACCGACCAAAAATGGCAGTTTCGGGGACAGTTTTGTCCTTTGGCCACGGGTCTTTAAATATAAGGTTCCAAACCTTATATTTCCACTTCACCCTAGCTCGAAAAACATTTATCTTCCTTTCTAGGTGATTTCCCGACCATCGATCCGTGTTTTTCTCTTATTTTCGACCCTTTTTCGTCGTTCGATTCGCGAAACCCTTCCCGTTTCGCACACTTTAAACCGAACAAAACTCGATTTTTGGTGTTTCTTTCTTGGTTTCCACTACTTGGGGTTTGTTCCCTCCCGAGTTTACTTGGTTTTTGTGCCTTTTCCACACTCCAACCTTTTCTCCCATTTTTCATCCTCTCGGGGTTGACTTTTGGGTTGACCTTTCGCATTCTTGCCCGTTTTTCACATTCTCGGCCATTTTCACGCCCCTTTTGAGATGGCGGACGACATTCCACGTGGTGGAACCCCCCGAGAGATGGATGTGAACCCCGAGGTCGAGCTCCTACCTCTTTGCATCCGGCCGTTCGATCCGGCGACTTACAGGCCGGCGATACACGTGTTGCCTCCCGACGACATCCGCCACTTTAGGAGCTACACGCGGGGCGCGCCATTGGAGCTTTTGCTGCGCGAGCCAGAGTCACATCTGTCCTACGGCGCTTCTGAGGTACACTCTTCCTCTGTTTCATTTTCTGTAATGTAGAACCTATAACTGTGATAGTCGATTCTGTTCTTTAACTACTTAACTTAGACACACTGATACATCACATGCTGTAGTTTACTATGAGCACACCCACACCTGATATCTGTTTAAATATGAACATATGCATCCGCATTGCATTTTTAACTGAACAATTCTGAGCGCATTCAACATTATATTTCTAACACTGCTTCGCAACTGTTTATTTTAAACACAGGGAGATTCCCATGCCTTCCGGGGGTATGGGAACACTGTCGCCTGAGGTTAGTATATGGAGCTGCCCGACGCGGTCCGTCATATTGTTGACCAGGGTGGTTTTGGGACTTTCTGCATGGGACTCTCGCGCCTCACTGCGAGCAGGCCCCTTCTTGCTGCTTTGGTGGAGAGGTGGTGGGACACCACCAACTCCCTCCACCTTTCTGCCACCGGGGAGATGACGATGACTTCCTTTGACTTCTCCATGCTCACAGGCATCGAAGTGGGGGGTGATTCGATCCCCTTTGACACAGATATGGATGAGTGGGACGCCGCTCAGCTATACTTGCTCGGCACTCAGCCACCTCTTGCCCGATCAGGGTTTGTGAGGTACTCATGGTTCGAGGATCACTTCCAGATCCAGGCGCCTACTACTCGGGAGGAGGAGGAGCAGTATGACCGTGGCTTCATCATGTTCCTGCTGGGGACCACGCTCTTCACCAACCCGGCGAACACTGTCGCCCTCTACCTACTGAGCACACTTGTGGATGTGATGCGGATCCGCGGCTACGACTGGGATGGCGCGAGCTTGGCCACCATTTACAGATATATGAGCTCATCCTCCCGCCTCAGCGAGCAGTTGCTTGGAGGCTACTGGTGAGCCTAGGAGGTATATGTTCCCTTTTCTGTTTTACAATTCTGCTTTACATTATCTGTATACCACACACACTGCACACATGCAATCTGCTTTACACTGGTTGTACACTGCACACACTGCACAATACACTGCACATACTACACTCTGCTTTATCTGTATACGGCTTTATCTGATAAGCATACTCATATCTGCTCTGTTGCATGATGTAGTTGTGGGTGTATGCCTACTTTCCTAGTCTTGCCCCAGTGCCGGATGAGGAGATGCCCCCCATGGTTCCGTTTTCCCACCGCTTCGATGTGAGATACGAGCGGAGGCCACGGGAGTCCTTCATGTTCTTCCGCCACTACTTTGACACCATCACCGCTGCCGAGGTATGTCAAACATTTCAGTTTATTTAAGTTTTGCTTTATACCGTACTCTCAATAATAGTAGATAACAAACTGTGTATTATTTGCAGATCACCTGGTAGTTTTGGGCCCCTTTGCCTGACGCAGTTCGGGAGCGGTATGCCGGTGCTCGAGAGACTACCTGGTTTAGGGTCTTGCTGGAGGGTCCAGTCTACCGAGCGTGGTACTTGGGTAAGCGCTTCTTGTGACAGACCCTCGGCTTACCGGAGCAGGTAGTCCCGAGGTCGCCTCTCACCCATATGAGGCATACTGAGAGGTATACCTTTGAGGAGATGATGGATTCTATGATCAGCTGGGACTCGGAGCGCTTTAGAGACGAGGGCGATTACGCCGGGTTCATTCAGGCTTATCTCATGCGGCCTCCGACCGGTGCTCGCTGAGTAGAGAGGGAGAGGCCTGCGGCGCTGACAGGAGTAGAAGCACCGAGGGCGACTTAGGCCCGTGGTAGGAGTGGATCTCGAAGGGGACGGGGTGCTGAGTGGCCAGCACTGCCCACGACGATCACATGCCGAGGGCAGGGTGGGGAGACTTATTAGATCCCTTTTGCTCCTTTCTCCTACTGATTATGAGCTTGTCGGAGTCTATGGCTCAACCCCGGTATGTACTACTAGACTTTGCATTCTGTACAGTCATTTCAATTCATCTGGTATCCCGCAAAATACTAATGACTTCAATACTTTTGCAGGCTTCCGTCAAGTACACTCGCCAGTCCCTGGAGTTGACAGCCTCAGCGGTAGGGATGCTGCAGCGGTGCATCGACTTGTTGACCATCTACAATATCCCGGTAAGTTCTTTCAACCACAGTCTCAAACTCTGCCTAATCTGTTTCATACATAATCTGATGCATCACACTATCAACACGACACTTGATACACAGCACTCACGGCACTGATACCCTGTAACCCACATACTGCTTACAGCGTTGCTCACGGCATTCATACACTGTACTCACACACTGCATTCTGTACTGATATACTGCTCACAGCATTCATACACTGTTTTGCGTAGCATGACTGATGCATTTTCTATTTGTCCTTTCCAGGCCCCATTCCAGATTCCGGCTACGGGAGGTGCTCCAGCTGGACCATCTGTTCCTGCTCGAGGAGGAGGGGGAACCAGGCAGGGGATGACTTTCCATAGCCGGGGCAGACGTAGGCACGCTCAGGGTGAGAGCAGTTCGCGAGAGCCCTCCCCTGATGATTTTGACGAGGAGGCGGCGTCGTCCCAGGGCAAGGCTGAAGACGGCTCAGACTCTGACTATGGAGATGGCGGTGGTGATCCTGGACCCTCGTCCAGGAAAATGACCAGGACTGACTCCCGCACTTGAGACCATTGATGTTGATCCAGACTTTCTGTTGCTTTTCTTCTTTTTTGCTCTGTTCAGACACTTTGTTGCATTTCTCCTCTTTTTTGCTTGGCTTTATTTTTCTTTTTACTGGTAGTTTGAGCACATTGTACTGCCTCAGGCTGGTTTTACTTTCTCAAAACTATGTACTTTTTGCAAAAGACATGATGAAATGAAATAGCAGTTTTGTTCAAAAAGTGTTACATTTTTTGCATTTTATGCATCGCATCGCATCGCATTACATAACAATGTAAATGAGATTTGAACTTTTGTTTGAAAATTAAGCACTTGCATCGTAATAATCAAGTAGTGAACCGAGTAAAAACAACTCGATAATCAAAACAAAGAACTAGATAAGCTAACCAAGTATAAATACAACTCGACAAGCAAAGCAGAGACTTAAAGAATGTAAAATACAACTCGATAAGCAAGAGTACAACAACTCGACAAACAAATTGCAGTACCAGGCGCGACTTCGCAAAATCATCACCGAAAGGCATTGAAAATGGAACCAGTTACAAGTTCTCAGCATGTTTCATACATAATCAGCTCAGGGAACAAGAAGGAAGGCCACCGGCCAAAGGGAAAAGCCACCGGCCACAAGAAATGGCCATCGGCCAACAGTTTTAGCCGATCGGCCAAAAGAGATGGTCGGTCGGCATTATTTTTGGCCCGTCGGCCAAAAATGGCAAACACCTCTAGAATGTTGACATCTGTCTTCCACTCACCACCTTATCTTCTATAAAAGCCTCAGCTTCGTAGTTTTCCTCATTTGAACACTAATTTGCACCAAATGGAAGAGCTTCTTGTCCAAAATCTCACAACTTGGATTGCCAACTTGGATGGCTCGGAAAAGCTGAATTTCCAGGGCTTTGGCATAAATGCACTATTCACGTTGAGTCGCACTCCGCTGCATTTTCCGTTCCTCCATGTCGTGGCAAGGTTTTGGAATCCGGTGACACACGTCTTTAGCTTTGGTAGCCAAATGATGTGTCCCACTTTCGAGGATTTCCAAGCTTTAATGGAATCCGAGCGCGATGAAGAAATCTTGCCTTAGCACCGGTTCGGCCACGTCCAAGCCTTATGATAGATGTGCGACCTTACTTTGCACGACGCTCGGTCATTGATTTACAACGGAGAGATGGATATTCCGAGCTTGGTTTGTCGATTTTCTGATGCGGGTGACCGTGGCGACCGTCATTGGCAGGGTTATGGACGACGTGCGCTCTGCTTATGCATGCTATCTCATTTCTTACTAGCCCCAGGCTCCGGCGGGTTTAGCACTCGTTTGATTGAGGTCGCTGAGGGCTTGAAAGAGGGCAAATGCTGCATCGCCATGACATTGGCCGAGACATTGATGGGCTTAGACGTTTTTCATCGTTAGGAGACAACTAGGTTTGCAGGGAGTCTACTACTATTGCAGGTAATGTTTCCCACCCCATCTCACATATGTATCTCACATCACTCAACCCTCAGGCTCGATTTTTCCCTCAAAACCTTCTGCTCAGTTTTTCTCTCAACGAACATCTCTTTATTCTTTATTCTCTCATTTTTCATCCCTCCCCAGGTGTGGTTGATGGACAAGTTGAGAGTTGTGGACTCGTGTCTGGCATATTCAGCTTGCAGCTATTTCTCCCGATGACGTCTAGTCGATGCTTCGGATGAAGGATAGTGGTACAGCTGGATGTGCAATTTGTCTGCGGACCATATTGCTTGGCGCTACCCTTAGCTTAACCTGCCAACAATGAGTTACAGCATGACCCGTCAGTCCGGGATTCAGTTGATTGGCTTGACACACTACGTCCTCTATTTTCCGTTCCAGTTCTAGCGCCAGTTCGAACATGATCAGACTTGCCCAGAAGAGGGGATTGAGTACCCTGCTACATTTCCGGTCCGAGGCGCGTAGCTAGCTCGGTATGCCGTAGCCTGGAGGATGAGAGAACTTCTGGCCCCCGCTCCTACTTTCAATTACACCCTCTCTGATGAGTGCTTAGATTGGCTCAATGAAGAGGCACAGATCGGGCCCAGCTTGGCATCAGAGGCTTCGACCGGCTCTGGTAGAGGACGCAGGAACACCTGACTATGCCCCGGATTTATTTGCTTTTAATCAGAACTTTCAAGCTTTCTTTATGAATGTAATAAAAAGCAACTTCAATTTTGTATTCAAGAGTAGGAGAACTCTGTATTGAAATCAATGTAATTGAAGGTTGTGGGTAATGAAAATTTTCTGTTCGGTCCCAAAATGGTCAAAGTTGTAAAAAGATTAATTTGAACAAAATCAACTTTTATTACAACTTTTCAAAACCATTTTCGATATGGATCAGAACTGGACACGCCTGAGATCTGTCACTGAGATGCACAACCCCGGATCCCAACAACTGGAAAGTTGCCCCTAGTCTGAGTAGCACTGCACCGGAGATTACAACCGAGCTTTTGAATGCTGAATGGACAAAGATGACCAAGGCGATCACATGGACAAAGTTGATCGGGGAAGTGTTTATTGCTGGACTTCAAAATGAAGTTGCCTACGTATCCCAAACATGGGAATCAAGCCTTACGTAGTTTGGCTTAGGTTCACTCGTGTATTAACCCTCACCTTTTACGCTCTAACTTTTGCCAAGGCCGCCCTTTGCAGTTTTTATCATTTCAAATTTTCTGTGCTCTAACTTTTGCCTAGGTCACCCTTTCAGGTTTTCGGCCTAGCGAGCCACTCAGGGAAAATATTTCTTCAACTTGTCCATATTGATCGGTTGGAAGAACTCTCGGCCATCTAGGTCCATCAGAACGATAGCTCCACCCGACTAGATAGACTTGATGATATAAGGACCAGTCCAATCGGGTCTAAACTTGCCCTTAGGGTCGTGGATGGGAGCTCGGTTGTCTTTGAGCACTAAATCTCCTTCCTTCAAATTCTTGGACTTAACTTTCTTGTTGAAAGCCCTGGCAATTCGTCGTTGATTACCTTGAACATGGTACAGTGCTTTCAGCCTTCTTTTATCAAAAAACATGAGTTCTTTGAATCTGCGATGCTACCAATCTGCCTTAGCTATTTGACACTCAGCCAGTGCTTGCAATGACGGAATCTCAATTTCAATAGGTAGAACGGCCTCCATCCCATAGACCAAGGAATACGGAGTCGCCTCAGTAGAAGTTCGAATTGAAGTCCAGTAGCCCCACAGAACAAACGCCAGCTTATCTAGCCAGTCCCAGTAGGTTTCCACCATCTTCTGCGGAATACGCTTGATATTCTTGTTGACGGCCTCAACTGCTCCGTTGGTTTGCGGCCAATATGTAGATGACTTGTGAAAAGCCACGTTGTATTTCTCCAACAAGTCGATCACTTCCTTTTTGAAATGGGAACCATTATCTGAAATAATCTTGTCCGAGACCCCGTAGCGACAGATGATGTTGTTCCTGATGAACTTTGCAACATACGACGCCTTCAACACCGCATAAGATTGGGCCTCAACCCACTTTGTGAAATAGTCTATCACGATCAGAATGAACTCATGCCCATTAGACCCCTTCGGAGTGACAACCCCGATCACATCAATCCCCAAGACTGAAATGGCCATGGCGAAGTCATGTTGTATAGCTTCGACGGCGGAATGTTCATGCGGTTTGCATGGATCTGGCATTTGTGGCAGCGCTGGACAAAGCCAATACAATCCTCCTCCATGGTGGACCAGTAGTAACCCTGCCTAAGGATTTTCCGGGCTAGTGTCACCCCGTTCATATGCACTCGACACTCTCCTCCATAGATGGCCTCCATTAGGCGCTTGGACTCTTCGGCATCAACACACAACTTATGCAACCCGAGATGACCTCTCTTGTACAGTTTTCCTCCGCAGACGATGAACTGGGCAGCCATTCTTCTAATTGCCCTTTTGTCCTTGGCATTTGCCCCTGGTGGATACGCCTCTTTTTCCAATAAGTTCCAGACATCGTAATACCAAGGGTTCTCATCTTGAACCTCATCTATTGCAGCAATCAGTTCGTAGGCTGGCACAAATTTCTGTTCGATGATGATCGGACGCATCCGGACTCCAAAAGGGATGTCTATCATGGAAGATAGAGTTGCTAGTGAATTTGCGAACCTATTGTTCTCTCTTAGTAGATGAGCGAAGTTCAGCTTCTCAAACCGAGGAATTAGCAAGTCCAAGGTCTGGTGGTATATTCTCATCTTTTCTTCTTTGACTTTCTAATCTCCTTTTGCTTGAGATACAACAAGGTTCGAGTCTCTGATGATGTCCAACCGTTTTTTCCCTAGTTCCAAAGCTGCTTCTAGTCCAGCAATACACATTTCATACTCTGCCTCATTGTTTGAGACTTTAAACCGGAGTTTGAATGCTAGAGGTAAACGGGAATTGTCGGGTGCTATCAGCAACACCCCTATCCCATACCCGTATTAGTTTGACACTCCGTCAAAGTACATTGTCCAAAACTCTTCTTCGACATGCAGGATGGCCTCGTCTAGGAATAGATACTCAATTGCTTCACCCCCTTCAACTGGGTGATCGGCTAGGAATTCTGCTACCGATCTCCCCTTCACTGACTTGCGCGTCACATACTTCAGATCGAATTCGGAAAACAGAAGCAACTGACGAGCTAGCCTACCCATAAGTGTCGGTTTCTCGAAGAGATATTTGATGGGATCTAATCTTGAAACCAATATTACAGAGTGAGTTAACAGGTAGTGCCGCAGCTTCCTGGTAGCCCATACCAAGGCCAGACAAGCCTTCTTCAGCGGGGTGTAGCGGGTCTCGTATTCCAATATCTTCTTGCTCAGGTAGTAGATAACTTTTTCCACTTTGTCCTCGGACTCCTGTGCGAGCATGCAGCCCATTGTAGTTTCAGTCACTGAAAGGTACAAAATCAACGGTTTCCCCGGCTCAGGTGGTGACAACACAGGTGGGTTCTGTAAATATTGCTTGATCTGTTCAAAAGCAGCTTGGCATCGGCCGTCCCATTGGAACTTCGTTCCTTTCTTCAGGAGACCAAAGAGTGGTTCACAAGTCAAGGTTAATTTTGTAATAAACCGTCTTATGAATTGCACTTTACCCAGAAAGTCCCGCACCTCCTTTTCAGTCCTTGGTGGTGGCATTTCTAAGATGGCCTTGATTTTGGAAGGGTCGACTTCGATACCTCTCTGTGAAATCAAGAACCCCAGCATTTTCCCTGCTATAACCCCAAACGTACATTTCTGAGGATTCAACCGCAACCGAAATTCTCTGATCCTTTGGAAGAACTTTTGCATGGCGGTGTAGTGGCCCTCTCTTTGTTTGGACTTGACAATCATGTCATCCACGTACACCTCAACCTCTTTGTGGATCATGTCGTGCAATATTGTGGTCGCAGCCCGTTGATACGTAGCTCCAGCATTCTTCAATCCAAATGGCATTACTCTGTAATAGTAGGTCCCCCACGAGGTGGTGAAAGCAGTCTTCTCCCGATCTTCGGGTGCCATCACAATCTGATTGTAGCCTGAAAAGCCATCTATGAACGAAAACAATGCGTGCCCAGCAGTGAAGTCCACTAATTCGTCAATATGCGGCAGAGGAAAGTCGTCCTTCGAACTGGCTTTATTCAAATCCCTGAAATCCACACATATCCGGATTCTGCAATCCTTCTTCGGCACCAGAACTATGTTGGCCAACTATGTTGGCCAACCAAGTTGGGTATTCAGATACCAGCAGGAACCCTGCGTCGATTTTCTTGGTGACCTCTTCTTTGATCTTGATAGCCCAGTTTGGGCGGATCCTTCGGAGCTTCTGCTTAACAGGTCGGGCCTCGAGGTTAAGAGGGATCCGGTGCTGTACAATCTCAGGATCGATTCCAGGCATGTCTTCGTAGGACCACGCGAAAACATCTTTGAAATCTTTTAATAAAGCGACTAAGCGCTTGCGCTCCTCCGAACACAACGTGGACCCGATCTGGACCAGCCACGGGTCCTTTTCAGTACCAACATTAATTTGGGTGATTTCATCAACCAGCGATTTTACAAACCTCTCTTGCTCTTGATCTAGCAAATATTTCAAAACCAGAGGAATTTCTTCCCCGTCGTTTTCATCCAAATTTTGAAAGTTTGAATTAATGCAATAAATCAAAGGCATAGAAAAATACTCAAAGGCCACAGCTATTCCATTCTCATTAATCACTTCCAAGTCGCCTGATTCCTCTGTTACAACAGACTCAAAGGAAAAAGAAAAAGACGACCTAGACAGGACTATGGCATCCGGGTTATCACCCCCAGGAATACCGAACTCAGACTCAGACGAGTTGGAACCTGATTCCGACCCACAAGACTCGGTGGAATCAGATTCTGGCTCACTACCTGACCCGGTGCTACTCGATAAGAATCCCTCCTTGTATTGCCAGACGAGGGAGGGTGCGATGGACGCGTCCAAAATGCTTGAAGATAGGCTCGCAACCGTTTCATTTCTAATCATGGACACTGAGAGGTCATCCCCTAAGCACTCATGTACAATCGAAAGATCTGATAGTAGACAAGCCAGTGCTACCCCCATTTCAATCTCGGTGCTCTCGAAATCCACTTCCTTACACTCCTCAACCTCAGCTAATGGGTCTGTCTGCTTCTCGACAACATTATCCCCGGACAATTATAAATCGAAGAAGATCTCAAAACCCAACAGGCCTCTCTTCTCAGCATTTAACCATGGCTTTGGGAAGCCGCAGAATGGAAAGTCTTCCCCCTCCCAGACAAGCGTCCGTTCAGGGTACCTGAATAAGTCGATGCATCAACTCAAAATGCTTCCCCGCCTGCTTAGCTCTGGCCCTTCTGGCCATTTCTTTGCCTTTCCTCACCCAGTCCTCCTTGGTAGGCAGGTAACCTAGACCAACGGTATGCGGGTTGTGCGGCACTTCGGCCGATGTTGCAATGCCTTTCTGGCCACTCCTTCCTAATCCCATCCCAGGGATATGCTGGAGCTTGTTCATGAGGTACACAGACTGTGTGCTAACATATAACCCCTCATCAACAGCCAAGATATTTTGAACAACCCGGGCCTTGGCTAGGGTGAATCCTGATAGGAACACATCCTCCGTGCCATGCTCGATTTCCAAAACCGATGTAGATGCCTCTAGCAGCGGATGGATTGACGAATTCCCAAAAACTATAGCCACCCCATTCCCGTGGAGGTATTTCAACATCTAATACAGGGTGGAAGAAACCGCCTTTACCTGGTGCAGCCACGGCCGCCCTAAGAGTAGATTAAAGGTTGCGGGAACGTCCAAGACATGAAAGTCAATCTCGTGATGTCCTGGACCAACCTTGGTTTGAATCTGCACAGTCCCCATCACTTCTCTGCTAGTATTGTCATGAGCCCTTATCACCTGGGCAGTTGGCACAAAGTCCGCAGGCTTCAACCCGATTGCATATGCCGTCCTCGACAGGCACACGTTAATGGCGGATCCCGTGTCGACAAGAACTACCGGTACCCACTTGTCTCTACACTCCACGGAGATGTAGAGTGGTTTGTTATGGTTTGCGCCCTCAAGCGGTAGTTCCTTGTTAGAAAAGGTCAACGTCGGGGAAGCTCCTCCCGGAAAAACCAATACTACCAGCTGCTCAGGCGTGGTATCTATTGAAAGTTTGGCCTTATCCATAGTAGAAAAGACAGCTTGTCTACGGACTTGTGAAGCCATAAACAGTCCCCAGATGGAGATGTCTACCTATATCTTCTTCAGCTGTTTCAACACAGTGTCCTCTTCGAGCAATTTATCCTTCTGCTTGTCTGCCTCCCTGTCTTTTCCGGACGCTTCTGGTTGATCTAAGTGCGAGGGCTTGAAATACCGCCCGCACCTAGTCATCTCATCAACTTCGCCAATGTACCAGGTGTCATCCGGCTGGTTACTCCCCCAGTCTTCATCTGTGTAGGCAAGACATAGATCATCATCTTCCCACCACATGCCATCGGCAGCCGACAGGCACCTGTCCAGCTCCGTTACAACTATTCCTGTGTCCACAACACCTTCCGTTCCTGTGCCCACAGCACGCTCTGTTCCTGTGCACACAGCACATTCTGTCCCCGCAGGGGCTTTGGCCTTTCTGGCTCTCTTAAAATCTTCGATCGCTTCCCGTTCAAACTGCTTTAGTGCAGCCTGCTGTTCAACATCTCCTGTATTCAAAATACCCAAATCCCGAGTGAAATTCTTGGCACCAGCGCTCTCCGGCAATGCATCCAGATTCCCGGCCCTTCCGGCCACAGTTGATGTCCCCATCTCTGACGGACCCTGCTCTAGCTGAGGTTGTTCAACAACATCCGACTGGTCGTCAAGCCACCCAGTAGACTCCGCTGGGCTATCCAAATCAAACCAGCTGACTGTCACGTCTCCCGGATCTTGCTCGTTGAAAAATTGAAGGTTAGCAATGTCCTCTTCTAGTTCTGCCAGGTCATCCAGCCCCTGATTAAGTCCATCCTCCCGCACTACACAAATCTCTACCTCCACTGGCAATTCCACATTCGGCCTAGCCTGGCCTGCTGATGTAATGTAACTGCTCGCGTTGTACATGAAGCTTGCAGACCTCTTAGGCTCTATATTTGTATTCTCATCTGCCTCTGCATTCGACCCACTTCTATCTTCGATAGCTACCACCACCGTTTCAAGTTGGGTTTGGGAGATGTCCAACACGCACAAATCATTGCTGTCAAGAATGAACACCTCCAACTTGGGTAGGTGAGAAGGGGTGATATATATACTAGGGTCGTATGACACAACCCCTGTTTGGATCAAATTGATGCGTTTGGGAGGTAGAGCTTGGTTATGTGGTGGGAGAGGGTTGGTTGTGACATTCGGTTTCTCCGGAGGCACGATCACCGTATTGTCAACGAGATCCTGAATCTCGTGACGTTATCTATAATGCTGGCCGGTGTCATGACCATGCTGTTGGTGAAATGCGCAGTATTTAGCTGGGTTGTGGGAGGGGGGAAGTTTTTCTGGCAATGGCCGTTGCTCTAGGGCTTCAAGTGCCCTTTCCTGATCGAAACCCCCAGAGCCTTGGACAAAGGCATGTATAGTAGGGTAAAGGTTCTTTGGCCTCTGGATGGAAACTTGGTTGTTTGTGAACTACTTCTAGACGCATCGGTGAATGGTGTCGCAGAAAGGGTTCTTGGGGTGGTGGTGGTAGTAACCATACTCACATCTGAAGCTCTGGCAGCTGTAGCACTGCTTGTGCCTACATTCGTACTGCGGTTGAATGCCCTTCTGGGCTGTTCTCTCTCATGATCAATGAGGCCTTGCTTCATAGCGTCCTCGATCTGCATCCCTATCTCATGTAAATCTGCAAAGGTAGGAAGGGGGAGGACGATCATCTTCTGCATGAGCTTGGGCTAGAGGTTGCGCACAACCATCCATATTGGGTCCCTGTCGACCGGCCTGATGGTCATCATCAAGGCCTTAGCCCTCCAACGGGTCACAAAATTGGAGAAGCTCTACTTCGGCTCTTGCCTAGTGGTCACGAGATCACGAGTTGTGACCTCGATCTGCGTATTGTAGGAGTATTGAGCTACAAAGGCCTCAGCCATCTCATCCCAATTCCTCTTAACAGCATCCTCCAGTTTTGCATACCAAATATCTGCTACACCCGACAGGGTCCAGCCAAACAAAGAAAGTTTCTACAATCTGGAGAGGCCCGTCGACCTTAGTATGTCCGAAAACAACCGTAAATGCACCATAGGATCCCCAGACCCGTCAAAGCGGTCAATGTGCGGCATTTTAAACTGATCTGGCAGTGTCACGACGGAGTCGGTGTATCCGTCCTCAATATCTGGAATGGACTTCACACCCTAAGATTTCTTGAACAGCTTTTCTTGCTTGCTCACTTTCAACACTGTGGGGTCCACCTAAAACTCAAAGGGAGAATCCAGTAGGTTGGTAGGTGTTTTGGATAGTTGGGGTAGGATTGGGGTTGGAGCCGGCCCAGTCGGAACGTCCGTATCTTCCTGGACATTTGGTGTCTGCCCGGGTATTGGATCTCTTGGTGGGGAAGGGACTTGGTGTGAAGCAGATGCTCTGGTTTGCTGCTGTAACCTGGCGATTAATTCTGCCGGTTGGGCCATGACCTTAGCATGTTGCTTGGCAAATTCTGCTTGACGGCAACATCCTGCTACATAGTTCTCATACTTTCCTAGAGTTGACGCACCATCTCCTCTATGCTTACCATATCGTACTGATCTATCTGCACAACCGGTTGTAGCACGCGCCCGCGAGGGACCCCCGCTACAGTTCGTACTCAATTTGTGTCACGGTTCTTAATCTGAACCAAAGAGTCCAAATCCGACAAATTATTTTCAGAAACAGATTTTTGAAAAGAAGTGCCAAACATGGACTGCTTTGCCAGATACAGAGTCGCCACCTAGATATTTTTTATGGGGGAATTTAGGAAACCCTAACTCGGTGCCAAAGGCCACGTGTCCGTCATCACCAAAGTTGCCTCGGCTCGGGAGCTAGGGTACGATTGGGGAACGTCAGCTATGAGCACCCCCTCTCGCCCGATCCGAAGATCGGCCTCTACTAACCGTGATATCCGTTTTTGAAAACGTTATGTGTTCTTATCCCGATTATTAGCCTAGAATTACTATGTTATGCGCACAGCACAAAAGTATAGACTAGATTGCCTAATTTGGAAATAAGCATTGCATATCCGTTTGTCCTTGAAAAATGGTTTGGAATTTGCTACTCGCAAGTAGGCTAAAATACGGATTTCAACGAGTTTTTCCAACTCAAACAATCCAACCTTCACCCGCAGGCAATCAAACAGTGATATCACATAAGCATTTAGCCGCATGGTAAGCATGCTGTCATGTTAATATTCGCACTCATGCAAGATGCTAAAGCATAAACACTTACATCGTACTCCGTGCCAAAACAGTAAACTAGTTAGCAAACATGCGCGATCCTAGTTCATGTAAAAAAATGGCTAATGCATCGTATACAGGATGTACTTAGGATAGGCTCGGCTAATCCTAAAATGGCATGTGAAATGCAATTGATAACACGTATTCGATTTGGAATTGAAGTACAATGCAGTTAGCGTGATGCGCCGAGCCCGGTGCATGCAAGACAAATGTATGGATGCACGCATGCATAGCATAAGGTATGCTAATTTAAACATGCCCTAATCTACCTTCATAAGCAGGTAAATAAAAGGGAAGAAAGAAGTGGGGATTGGAAGACATGCACACACACGCACCCACACTTATTACAGATTCGCCCTCGCCCGGAGGGACCAAATAAATATTACAGATAATTAACCTACAAGCTAATTAAATATTACAGACCATCTAATTAGCTAAGCAAATTAACTAATCTAGGGAAAACAGATAAACCGCCTCGGGAAGAGGGCCCAATGCAATGCATGCTCGGTCCTGCTCGGAAGTCCACTGCCATGCATAGCCGCCTCTGTTTTCCCTGCTTTGCCTCTTTGAAGACTGCCAAAGTCTCAGAATTGCTTCCCTGGACATTGGGAGACACCACCAGCTGAGTAGAATAGCCACCGGCAGTGGTATGTGATCATCGGCAGTTGGTGAAGCTATCAGTCACCAATGGATTGCCAGTCGGCACTAAAAACTGCCGGTCGCCAAATAATGTCTGCAGAACCTGCAATTGACAGCAGCAGAGGGCAAGGCATAGCATGGCAATGCAATTCAAGCAATGTATGCACCAATCCTATCCCTCATCATGTGTACGACTCAAAGGGACATGGTCCTTGGTTCTCGGACCATCAAGCGCGCATTTCAATGCGTGATGGCCCAAGAGACCAAGTTGTGCACTTTCATGTCAAATGAAATGCAAACCAAATAAGCACATAAAGGCCCAACCCCTATCACTTGACTTCAAGAGGCAAGGCATGCATGTTCAATGCGATGCAACCTAAGCATGTTAGCTAATATGCAACATGGCATAAAAGAGAGCATACAAACATGCAATGCACATTAGGTACACAAACTAAGCAATAAAGCAAACAAGCATGCCACAATTATGCAAACCACTAGAGCATGCAAGATGTAATCCAATCACGCAACATGCTAGCAACTCGACCAATGGAATGCAAGGCGAATGCAAGTGATTTCAAGCATGTAACATGTGCAACCAAAGCATGAAAACATAGGATGATTGAACAACACTTGAATGACATGCAAGGGATGGACTTACACTAATTGGACAGCTCTAAGTTAGGTCCAAAACAGTGGCCAAAAGCTTAAGAAAATGGGACCAAACACACATACACGCATGCACATGTTAAGGCCTAACGCGTAAGCATCAAAGGACAACTTTTAAGCACACTTAAAAGGGAATAATCATGGACATATGGCATGCATTATAAGCCTTGAAAATCATGCTATAAGAGGTGCCAAACCAACTTAAACAAGGCAAACATTAGCATGCAAATCGTCCAAGCATTTAAAGCAAGTCGAAGGGGACTTAAACCATGGCTAAGCCAACCGAGCCTCACAAGGCCAAGAAGGCTTAAAACAGGTCCAAGGCAGACCTAGACCATGCAAAGGGACACCTAGATGGCATCTAAGTGGCTCAAATTCAAAAGCATGCACAATGACCAAAACATGGAGCATGCAAGACAAGCTTTCAAAGCTTCAAAGAGGCATCTAAGGCAAGCATACAAGCATGTTAAAGGGACTGAAATAACATGGCAAATGGTCCCAACCCACTAAATTATGGCAAGGATGCATGCTATACATTCACACACTTAAGGCCAACAAACCAAAAATGCAAAGGGGCTATACTAAGCATGCCAAAGTCGACCCAAACAACTAAGGGCAGAGCTCAAACATAGCAAAATAAGCACAAAAGCTTCACAAAGCCAAGCCTAAAACATGCTAGAACAATGGTTTACAACCTAAGGCATGTTAAGGCCTAAACATGGCATTACAAGGTAGGTATGCTAAGCATGCATGGTGTACCAAAACCAACTAAAAACAGAGGCATATTATGACATAATAAGCACAAAAATCAGCCAAGGCATGGTCAACAAGAGCCTAAGCTAGGTGCTCCCTCAAGAGGCCAAAAATGGTCCTTTTCAAGGACAATAAGGAGAGGGGGTGGCCCTCTCCTTCTTGGGACCTCAAGGCACCATCCTTACCACTGAAATCCCTCAAGATTTCAGTGGTGAGGAGGCCCAAACACTAAAGTCCCGGAGCTCACTCAAAATAGCACAAAATGGAGCCTTACAAGGCTTAAGAGGGGTGAAATAACCTCAAACCACAAAACACTCTAAACAAACTATTTAGAGGGCCTAAAAATTGAACTTTTTTATATTATACACTAAGCTCAAAAACAGTTCTAAGATAGGCAAAAATAGTATGCAAGAATTGGGTAAAAAGGGGTAAGATTGTTACCCTTGTTGACCTTCTTCACAAATGGTGGACCAGCCCCTTCCTTGAGCTCAAAACAGCTCCAAAGCTTCAAGAACAAACCTCTGGCCCTTCAAGAACCAAGAAAAGGTGTAACACTATGTGTTTGTGTGCAATAGTAAGACACAAACACACTTATACTCACACAAGAGAGAGATATAGAGATAGGATATGTATGAAACCGTAAACCTAAAACCAGAGCTCTCACACAACTTTTCTAACCCTTTTTTGTCTAACCCTAAAGCCAAGAGAGGAGGGCTCCTCTTATAGAGAAGCCAATCTTGTAAAGCTTACTCAAGAAGCTAACAAGGAAGCCATCCCTCCATACACGTGTATGGAGGGGAACAAAATGCAAGCCAGCTGTATTAAAATATCTGCAAAAGCAGATGAACAGTAGTCAGCTGCTCAAAATTGCCATTTTGACAAAATGTACTGCCGACCGACAACAAAGAATGCCGACCGGCAATATACATAGCCGATGGCAACAAAACACCAGCCGGTGGCCTCTGGCCATGGCCGGTGATGTGTGGGGATGCCTCACAAGGCATTCCCTGCCCCTCCAAGGAAAAACGCAAGTGTTTGGTACAAAACCAAACACTAAACAATCGAGTTCGGAGATCCTGAGGCAAGGCGCGTAGCCGAGACCTCCGGGAACTCTAAACGAACACAAACATGGATAATCACCGGGTGTTCAGACGGTGACGTCCAAGTCTTGAGGACGGTCAAAAATGGGGTGTCTACAGTTGCCCTCTTTGACAGAACTCAAAAGTCATAACAATGACGGGAGTAAATGTCAAAGCCCAGAGATGACCCATTTTTGACAAGGCGGAAGACTCAGACAAACATGCAAGACAAACAAGATATGTGCCCGAAGGCAGGGGCAAAATGCAAGACAATGCACAGAGCCAAACATAACTTATGATCATGCAAAGAAAGCTGTAATGAAGCATACATGCGACAACTTTAAGCTAGCATACACCAAACTACACTACAATGCAGAAAGGATGTAAGTGAATTATGCAATTCTCGATACATCTCACTCGGAGGATACAATACCTGTGCGGCTCGTCTGGTTGCACCAGCCTCAAATAAATCGTACATACAATATCGTGCCTGCAAAGAAAACAACTCAACAGGTACGATGTTATTAGCAACATGCATGACAATGCAAAATGATATGCAATATATACAAAACAATGTATAAACAATGCAAATGAAAATGCAATGTAATTGAAACAATGCAAACTATATGCAAAGCAATTGAATCATGATCCAATCATGAGCGGTTCGAAACCACACCTATGTCAAATAGATTGATGGAGGTAACAAGTCTGTCTACCATAGAACGGTCAACTGAACTATGAGTAATGTAGACAGACACAAGAACAAGTATTGGGGGGGGATGACAAAGGTAGGGAAACGACCCACTGGGGAAAGGACAATGATCCTAATGCTGGATGCGACAATTACACTACAATGTAATATATACAATGAAAATGCTGGGGAAATGGCAATGGATATGGTACGCGGGCCAAACCAAATCTTGCCTAGGCAAAGCATGTACGCATACAAGCCACGTCTAACATAGAACGGTCCACTGCACTATGCTTCGACACGAGAAGTATAGGCACATACCAAACCAAGCTTAACATGGAAAGGCGCGAGCCATGGGCGAAGGTGATGCAGTGAATGCATGCAAGCTACAATGCAATATCTACAAATATGCAATGGAATGGAAATGCAATACAATGGATATGGCCTGCGGGCCAAACCAAATCTTGCCTAGGAAAGGCATGTATGCATACAAGCCGCGTCTAACATAGAACGGTCCACTGAACTATGCTTCGACGTGAAAAGGATGGGCACATACCAGACCAAGCTCAACATGGAAAGGCGCAAGCCATAGGCGGAAGTGATGCAGTGAATGCATGCAAATTATAATGCAATATCTACAAATATGCAATGGAAATGGAAATGCAATATAATGGATATGGCCTGCGGGCCAAACCAAATCTTGCCTAGGAAAGGCATGTATGCATACAAGCCGCGTCTAACATAGAACGGTCCACTGAACTATGCTTCGACGTGAAAAGTATGGGCACATACTAGACCAAGCTCAACATGGAAAGGCGCAAGCCATAGGCGGAAGTGATGCAGTGAATGCATGCAAATTACAATGCAATATACACTATATGCTAATGATGCGATGGACATGGCACGCAGGCCAAACCAAATCTTTGCCTAGGAAGGGCATGTACACGTACAAGCCGCGTCTAACATAGAACGGTCCACTGAACTATGCTTCGACACGAGAAGTATGGGCACATACCGGACCAAGCTCAATCATGGAAAGGTGCGAGCCATAGATGGAAGTGATGCAGTGAATGCATGCAAACGACAATGCAATATGCACTATATTCTAATGATGCATGACAATGCAACTATTTACGATGATGCATGACAATGCAATTATATTTTTTTGTTTTTGTTTTTGTTTTTGAAATGCAAACGATGCATGAAATGCATGTTGCATGGAATGCGCGACAACACGCGGCTTTTAAGATACATGACAATGTAAATGGACTGTGCACATCAATGCACTAAAGGTCTTGCACCTTCCGAGGATTTAAGGTCTCCTAGACCGTGTATATTGCACAAGAAATTCATAACAATGCAAGTGAACTTATAATGCGCAACAACGTGCGGCTTTTAAGATACATGACAATGCAAATGGACTGTGCACATTAATGCACTAAAGGTCTTGCACCTTCCGAGGATTTAAGGTCTCCTAGACCGTCAAAGGTCTTGCACCTTCCAAGGATTTAAGGTCTCCTAGACCGTCAAAGGTCTTGCACCTTCCAAGGATTTAAGGTCTCCTAGACTGTACAATACCTGTGCGGCTCGTCTGGTTGCACCAGCCTTAAATGAACCGTACATACAATATCGTGCCTGCAAAGAAAAAAAACTTAACAGGTACAATGTGATTAACAATATGCAAATTAATGTATTTGAAAATGCGTGACAACGCAAAGCAAGTGGGAAGCATAACAATGCTGTGAAGGCACAGGCATGTAAGTGGAGCACACGGTCTACGCAGGCAACGAAATTGATCATAAGCATGCGGTCTACGCAAGCAATGAGATCGAACATAAGCATGCGGTCTACGCAAGCAGAACATGCGGTCTACGCAAGTAATGGAATTGATTACAAATATGCGGTCTACGCAAGGAAAACATGCGGTCTACGCAAGTAATGAAATTGAATGCAAACATGCGGTCTACGCAAGGAAAACATTGCGGTCTACGCAAGGAAAACATGCGGTCTACGCAAGGAAAGCATTGCGGTCTACGCAAATAGTGTAATTAATTATAAACATGCGGTCTACACAAGCAAAACATGCGGTGTACGCAAGTAATGAAATTGATTACAAACATGCGGTCTACGCAAGTAATGAATTTGAACATAAGAATGCGGTCTACGCAAGCAAAACATGCGGTCTACGCAAGTAATGAATTTAAACAAACATGCAGTCTATGCAAGCAAAACATGCGGTCTACGCAAGTAATGAATTTGAACAAACATGCGGTCTACGTAAGCAAAACATGTGGTCTACGCAAGTAATGAATTTGAACAAACATGTGGTCTACGCAAGCAAAACATGCGGTCTACGCAAGTAACGAAATTGATTGAATGCATGCAAAATACAATGAGATGCGCAAAACCACGCGATGCGTTTTAGACAGCGCGAGCGCACAAGACAGTGCGATTGATATGCGATATGCATGGGGCAACTTTTGAGTTTTGTAAAAGCCAAAAGGATACGGAAAGGATACACCTTGCACGAATTCGAGTGCCACGCACAGAAGACACGATCCGAGGTCAAAACGGAGGCCGGTTGAGCGTCGAAAATGCACTGTTTTGCACTGTTTTGAGCACTAAAGGCCCCGAACCACACATATAACCCAAACAAGGGTGTAGGAGGCTCCAAAACCACTGTAGGAGACCACTGGATGTCCACCGGCCATCAGAATGCATCACCGGCCATCCATCGGCCATCAAAAATAGTCCACTAGCCAAATATTTGGCCGACCGGCCAACAGCAAAACAACTCAAACAAACCACTGCCCATTTTGAAAACTCAGCTCGTAACACAGTGCTTGGTTTAATCTGCAAACAGCCCACACAGCTCACAACTGATTCTGAACACTGCTCATTCTGAACTTCATGGTCCACAACACAGTATTCTTAGTTCATTCTGCACGCGGCGAAAACAGTTCAAATCTGAAAAGATGGAATACAAAGGTGGGATCAGCTGAAGTTGAAGCACACTCAGATGCAATCTGAAACCCACATGTTCACTGTTTCCAAGTGACCTGGTTTGAACCCCTGCGGTTTTACAAAAGAACCAAACCTGTTTTACAGAAATGTGGAGAATGGCACAACACTCTGAGCACAAAACGATTTGAGAAAAAGGGTTTTCAACCGGGTATTGAGCCTACGACTGAACACAGTGAAAAAGACTCAATAACGAAAAACAAAAGGTAAACAACCTAAACACAACGAGACACGCTCGGAACCGACTCAAAGCAAGAGTTAAGGTAAACAAAGCAAAAGACACGATACACAGACGCGTTATATAAACGAGAGACTTCTCAGATCACGAGGAGCCAGTTTCTCCGAGTGTTATTTCCCACCCTTTCTAATTTGGGATTCTCACATCACTCGGCCCTCAGGCTCAGTTTTTTCCTCTCAAAACCCTTTTTCTTACTTTTCTCTCAACTTACACCTCTCTATTCTTTATTCTCTCATTTTTTGTCCCTCCCCAAGGTGATTGATGAATGAATAGGAAGTTGCGGGTTCATGTCCAACGCCGTTAGCTCATAGCCATTTCTTCTGGCGGGTAGAGTTCCCTCCTGGCAAGTATGTTGACGACGGGGGAAAGACAGAACGCCTGACTCAACTGTGCCCCTAGTTCATCATTTTGACCATTTTTCGTTTTGGTTTTCTACTAAAACAGTTTTGATCAAGATGAGAGTCGGATTAACGTACTTGTTCGATTTTTGATTTGAAAGCCATGCAAGTCAGGCTGTAAGCACTGAAAATTTTCCTTTTTGGGTTCAAGAAAATGGAATAGTTTTCGAGAAAATAGTCAACCTCAGTAAAAATTTTCAAAAACTATTTTGCAAACAATCAATGCTCAACGAGCATGGAACTTACTCTTTGAGATGCGCAACCTCGGATCAGAGGCAATGGAAAATTGCCCCTGGCTTGAAGGACGCTGCACGGCAACGGAAAGTTGCCCCTGGTTTGAACGGCGACTCATGGCAACAGAAAGTTGCCCCTTGTCTGGATGGTGTCGCAGCATATCGTAAACAGTCCTTACCAGTGATGATCATGACCGAACTTTCTCGGATACAGAGAAGACGAAGATGGCCAAAACCAATATATGGACACAGTCACTTTGAAGGTGTTGGCGACTGGACTTTGGGATGAAATCGAAACCATTGTATGGACCGAGACGTTATGAAAGCGTTGGGGGCTGGACTTCAGAATGAAGTTGCCTACGTATCCCAAACATGGGAATCAAGCCTTACAAAGTTCCGGTTAAGATACACTCGGGTATTTTAACCTTCACTTGTTAGGCTCTAACTTTTGCCAAGGTGCCCAATGCGGGTTTTCGACCTTGCGAGCTTCTTTTTCTTTTCTTTTTTTCATTTTCTTTTTTTTTTTAATTTTTTTCATTTCTTTTTTCTTTCTTTCTTTTTTCTTGCATTTTTTGCCCCCTTTTTTTTTCTTGTATTTTTCTCTTGCTCTAACTTTTGCCTGGGTCGCCCTTCCGAGTTTTCGGCCTAGCGAGCGTCTCAAAGGGTAAAAGTGTAACGAGTCCATGCCAAATGGTTTTTGAAGTTGAAGCCTCTCTGTATCTAGGAGAACGGTTGTTGCAATGATTTGTAGGAGAATCCATCCTGGCTGCTCCACGAGCTTCTTCTGGTGAGATCTACTCTTTTTTATTTGACTTTGGTGCCTCTTGTTCGAGGGCTGCTTCTAATTTGGCCATACAGATCTTACATGGCGTTTGACCGTTGAACTTTCTGAATGGGTTCAAGGTTCGAAACAGACGGGTTGAATCTTGAGGCTGAGAGCGATCCTAGGCTGCACAATCTCAAGAGCGATTCCACACAAGTCTTTATAGGGCCGCGCAAAACATTCGTTTTTGAAAGTTTTTAAGAAAGCGACAAATCGCTCGCGCCGAAGATAGTGTGGAACCAATCTGGATCAAGCCAGGGTCCTTCCCAGTACTCACGCTGACAAGCATGATTTCATTCGTTAAAAGGCTTAGCATGCCTCTCTTTCTCTCAAAATGATCAAAATTTTGCAAAACCCGAGGAATTCCTTCCTCTTCGTTTTTTATCACGCAGTGTTCAAAAGGGGTTTTTGAAAAACTTAGGCTAATGCAATGAGTTTGGCGTGCATGAGAGCAGGCGAGATGTACTGTTAGCCCATTCAAATCCTCTGGCACAACTAACTTACACTGAATGCAAGCATGAAAATGAGATAGCCGCAGCTGTTTCATTCAGATTTGTTGGTATAACTGGCCCCTCGGCAGAAACAGACTCAAAAACAAAAACGAGTAATTACAAGACAAAACGGTGTTCGAGGCAACAACCCCGGAATCACCTGGTATTCTATACAAAGGGGACTGACTCGCTACAACAAGACAGACCCTTAAGCAAAAAGACTGACTCAAGACAAAGAGACAGACTCAAAACAAAAGACTGACACGATACCCAAGCCAGAATTTACAAAGCTAGCGTTCACAAATGCTCAAAAATGCGTGCCAGACGCCACATCCAAAATATACCAAATGCCGCCCGTAGGTGGTTCACTTTCTGATTACATACTTGCAGTATCTGTGTCCTCAAAATCCAATAACTGGGTGGTAACGGACTTGGCTGAGGTGGGCGGGAGGATAACCTCGTTGTCAATCAAATCTTGCACTCCACGGCAAAGGCGGAAACAGTTGTCGGTGGCGTGACCGGTCTGCCGGTGGTACGCGTAGTACAAAGCAGCATCATGTGTGAGAGGGAGATTCTTCGGGAGAGGCCGAGGTTCAAGGGGTTTGAGGTGCCCCCTTTCGGCAAGGATCTGAAGTGCCTTAGATAGAGGCATGTAGAGAGCATGAAAGACCCTGCGCCCTCGGGGCAGGTATTTTGAAGTCTGAGCGTTCTTACTAGACGCACTAGCAAAAGGGTCGGCAGGCTCTGCCTTGGTTTTCTGATCTTTCCCAGGTACAGGGTTGGGAATAGGAGGGACTGTTCTGGTATGGCGGGGCCTATCCCAATTTTCTGACTGACTTGAACTACCCTCAGGTGGAGTGGGAAAAGCATCCTCCACAGTTTTTGCCACAACTGCGGATATCTGTTGCTTGTTCATCCCCCTGTCTTTCAAAGCCTCGACTGCCTGCAGCAGTTGTTCAATGGGATCAGCGTCTGCCTTCATTTTGTTCTGGCCTCCGGCCTCAGCCTGGTCAAGGGTTTGGGTTGCTACTTCAAAGCGAAGCTCGGTTGTTGCTGACATGTCGTGGCTGTAGCTGGAAGCCACCTCTGGCTGGCTGAGCTCTATCACAATCCGCCCCAGTAGCGGGGGCTCCCGTGGTATGAAATTCCCGGCATACGGTGCCGCTGGTGGTGAAGCCGACATTCCATAGGCCAGATCGGCCACGGATCTCTGGAGATCACCAATCATTCCCATCAGCTCAAATGTAGTGGGCTCGCGAGCCTGATACAACTGGGGAGCCCAGATCGGGTGCGCGACAGGCGACCTAGGCAGATGCAATACATCAACATTGGTTTCATCCTGTAGGGTGATCCCTTGATCCAACATAGCTGTCATAACCACAATCTCTTCTGAATTCTGCGTCATCATAAGTCCTGCCTCAGCAAAGGGGAACACTAGCTATTCTGTATCAATTTCCTGGACACTCTGAACTGAAAGGAAAAACGAACAGCATTTCAGCCCAAACAGATCAATCACAGGTGTAGCCGAACAACTACACTCTACTACTGATCACTGTTCCCCGGAATCACTGTCCCCAAAACTGAACCTGATACCCACAGATAACTGATTCTCATAAACTGATACTGATGCCCTCAGGTCTAATACTCAATCTTGCAAACTGGTATGTACGCTCCTGTAGAGAAAACACTCTAAAAGCACATAGCAGATAAGTGAGAGCCAAAACACCCCTATGTTGGGGTAGGGTTTACCTGTCATATTTTGTCAGGAGCTAGGGTTCCACTATGCACGCAGCAGTTTTCAAACAACCTATAATCGGGTAAGCAACCTGTCCTAGCTTGGAATGGTCACTATGGATCCGAATATGCACTAGGTCGAATGGTCAAAAAGGGTGCCCCGGTAAAACCGGGGTTTGTGTTCCCATATTGTCAAAGCCCATAACCGGTCAGCCTTATGGTTATGTCTTGACAAGACAAGCCTCCAGCAAACCGTTCAGGAATGGCAGATGGCAAACACGGTGTCCTTGGCGCACCGATGCACATGCAATGCAAAGAGACACATAAATGAAATCAAAATAGGATATCACGAGTTCGAGTCAAGCTCTCTAAACTCCCTAGCAGAGTCGCCAGAAACTGTAGCACGCGCCCGCGAGGGACCCCCGCAACAGCTCGGAATCGATTTGTGTCATGGTTCTTAATCTGAACCAAATAGTCCAAATCCGGCAAATTGTTTTGAGAAACAGATTTTTGAAAAGAAGTGCCAAACATGGACTGCTTTGCCAGATACAGAGTCGCCACCTAAATATTTTTTATGGGGGAATTTAGGAAACCCTAACTCGGTGCCAAAGGCCACGTGTCCGTCATCACCAAAGTTGCCTCGGCTCGGGAGCTAGGGTACGATTGGGAAAGGTCAGCTATGAGCACCCCCTCTCGCCCGATCCGAAGATCGGCCTCTACTAACCGTGATATCCGTTTTTGAAAACGTTATGTGTTCTTATCCCGATTATTAGCCTAGAATTACTATGTTATGCGCACATCACAAAAGTATAGACTAGATTGCCTAATTTGGAAATAAGCATTGCATATCCGTTTGTCCTTGAAAAATGGTTTGGAATTTGCTACTCGCAAGTAGGCTAAAATACGGATTTCAACGAGTTTTTCCAACTCAAACAATCCAACCTTCACCCGCAGGCAATCAAACAGTGATATCACATAAGCATTTAGCCGCATGGTAAGCATGTTGTCATGTTAATATTCGCACTCATGCAAGATGCTAAAGCATAAACACTTACATCATACTCCGTGCCAAAACAGTAAACTAGTTAGCAAACATGCGCGATCCTAGTTCATGTTAAAAAATGGCTAATGCATCGTATACAGGATGTACTTAGGATAGGCTCGGCTAATCCTAAAATGGCATGTGAAATGCAATTGATAACACGTATTCGATTTGGAATTGAAGTACAATGCAGTTAGCGTGATGCGCCGAGCCCGGTGCATGCAAGACAAATGTATGGATGCACGCATGCATAGCATAAGGTATGCTAATTTAAACATGCCCTAATCTACCTTCATAAGCAGGTAAATAAAAGGGAAGAAAGAAGTGGGGATTGGAAGACATGCACACACACGCACCCACACTTATTACAGATTCGCCCTCGCCCGGAGGGACCAAATAAATATTACAGATAATTAACCTACAAGCTAATTAAATATTACAGGCCATCTAATTAGCTAAGCAAATTAACTAATCTAGGGAAAACAGATAAACCGCCTCGGGAAGAGGGCCCAATGCAATGCATGCTCGGTCCTGCTCGGAAGTCCACTGCCATGCATAGCCGCCTCTGTTTTCCCTGCTCTGCCTCTTTGAAGACTGCCAAAGTCTCAGAATTGCTTCCCTGGACATTGGGAGACACCACCAGCTGAGTAGAATAGCCACCGGCAGTGGTATGTGATCATCAGCAGTTGGTGAAGCTATCAGTCACCAATGGATTGCCAGTCGGCACTAAAAACTGCCGGTCGCCAAATAATGTCTGCAGAACCTGCAATTGACAGCAGCAGAGGGCAAGGCATAGCATGGCAATGCAATTCAAGCAATGTATGCACCAATCCTATCCCTCATCATGTGTACGACTCAAAGGGACATGGTCCTTGGTTCTCGGACCATCAAGCGCGCATTTCAATGCGTGATGGCCCAAGAGACCAAGTTGTGCACTTTCATGTCAAATGAAATGCAAACCAAATAAGCACATAAAGGCCCAACCCCTATCACTTGACTTCAAGAGGCAAGGCATGCATGTTCAATGCGATGCAACCTAAGCATGTTAGCTAATATGCAACATGGCATAAAAGAGAGCATACAAACATGCAATGCACATTAGGTACACAAACTAAGCAATAAAGCAAACAAGCATGCCACAATTATGCAAACCACTAGAGCATGCAAGATGTAATCCAATCACGCAACATGCTAGCAACTCGACCAATGGAATGCAAGGCGAATGCAAGTGATTTCAAGCATGTAACATGTGCAACCAAAGCATGAAAACATGGGATGATGTAACAACACTTGAATGACATGCAAGGGATGGACTTACACTAATTGGACAGCTCTAAGTTAGGTCCAAAACAGTGGCCAAAAGCTTAAGAAAATGGGACCAAACACACATACACGCATGCACATGTTAAGGCCTAACGCGTAAGCATCAAAGGACAACTTTTAAGCACACTTAAAAGGGAATAATCATGGACATATGGCATGCATTATAAGCCTTGAAAATCATGCTATAAGAGGTGCCAAACCAACTTAAACAAGGCAAACCTTAGCATGCAAATGGTCCAAGCATTTAAAGCAAGTGGAAGGGGACTTAAACCATGGCTAAGCCAACCGAGCCTTGCAAGGCCAAGAAGGCTTAAAACAGGTCCAAGGCAGACCTAGACCATGCAAAGGGACACCTAGATGGCATCTAAGTGGCTCAAATTCAAAAGCATGCACAGTGACCAAAACATGGAGCATGCAAGACAAGCTTTCAAAGCTTCAAAGAGGCATCTAAGGCAAGCATACAAGCATGTTAAAGGGACTGAAATAACATGGCAAATGGTCCCAACCCACTAAATTAAGGCAAGGATGCATGCTATACATTCACACACTTAAGGCCAACAAACCAAAAATGCAAAGGGGCTATACTAAGCATGCCAAAGTCGACCCAAACAACTACGAACAGAGCTCAAACATAGCAAAATAAGCACAAAAGCTTCACAAAGCCAAGCCTAAAACATGCTAGAACAATGGTTTACAACCTAAGGCATGTTAAGGCCTAAACATGGCATTACAAGGTAGGTATGCTAAGCATGCATGGGGTACCAAAACCAACTAAAAACAGAGGCATATTATGACATAATAAGCACAAAAATCAGCCAAGGCATGGTCAACAAGAGCCTAAGCTAGGTGCTCCTTCAAGAGGCCAAAAATGGTCCTTTTCAAGGACAACAAGGAGAGGGGGTGGCCCTCTCCTTCTTGGGACCTCAAGGCACCATCCTTACCACTGAAATCCCTCAAGATTTCAGTGGTGAGGATGCCCAAACACCAAAGTCCCGGAGCTCACTCAAAATAGCACAAAATGGAGCCTTACAAGGCTTAAGAGGGGTCAAAAAACCTCAAACCACAAAACACTCTAAACAAACTATTTTGAGGGCCTAAAAACAGAACTTTTTTATATTATACACTAAGCTCAAAAATAGTTCTAAGATAGGCAAAAATAGTATGCAAGAATGGGGTAAAAAGGGGTAAGATTGTTACCCTTGTTGACCTTCTTCACAAATGGTGGACCAGCCCCTTCCTTGAGCTCAAAATAGCTCCAAAGCTTCAAGAACAAACCTCTGGCCCTTCAAGAACCAAGAAAAGGTGTAACACTATGTGTTTGTGTGCAATAGTAAGACACAAACACACTTATACTCACACAAGAGAGAGATATAGAGATAGGATATGTATGAAACCCTAAACCTAAAACCAGAGCTCTCACACAACTTTTCTAACCCTTTTTTGTCTAACCCTAAAGCCAAGAGAGGAGGGCTCCTCTTATAGAGAAGTCAATCTTGTAAAGCTTACTCAAGAAGCTAACAAGGAAGCCATCCCTCCATACACGTGTATGGAGGGGAACAAAATGCAAGCCAGCTGTATTAAAATATCTGCAAAAGCAGATGAACAGTAGTTGGCTGCTCAAAATTGCCATTTTGACAAAATGTACTGTCGACCGGCAACAAAGAATGCCGACCAGCAATATACATAGCCGATGGCAACAAAATACCAGTCGGTGCCCTCTGGCCATGGCCGGTGATATGTGGGGATGCCTCACAAGGCATTCCCTGCCCCTCCAAGGCAAAACACAAGTGTTTGGTGCAAAACCAGACACTAAACAGTCGAGTTCGGAGATCCTGAGGCAAGGCGCGTAGCCGAGACCTCCGGGAACTCCAAACGAACACAAACATGGATGATCACTGGGTGTTCAGACGATGACGTCCAAGTCTTGAGGACGGTCAAAAATGGGGTGTCTACACCGGTATATCTGTCCCTACAGTAGAAACTAAAACCTCAGCTTGACTGTCCATTGATGGGGTAGACCACTGATCTGACGACCATTGTACCGATACACTACGCCCTTTTGACCTCCGTCTGGTAACCGGGGGTAAAGAAAGGAACACTGCTTGTCCGTCTATCAAACCCCTAGATCGATTAAGTCTACGACCTCTAATCCAGAGTGCTCGGGGGATATCTTCCTAGTCAAATGCAATGGTGCTAAACTACCTTGCAAAAAGATAAATAAAGCATAATAAGGAAATAATGAACAAAAAAAAGTACAGCATAACGGCTTAAATTAACACAACACACAGTTTGGTAAACACAAGCTGAATGAACCGTCCTCAACCACTGATCACTGTTCCCAAATCACTGCCCCAAATCTGAATCTGATACCTGCAGATAAAACTGATTCCCAAGTACTGATGCCCGCAGGCCTGATACCCAAACTTGCAGACTGATACGCGCATTCCTGTAGAGGCCAACTCTAAAAGCACATAACAAGCAAGTGAGAGCCAAAATACCCCTATGTTGGGGTAGGGTTTCCCTGTCCTATTTTGTTAGGAGCTAGGGTTTCACTACACACACAGCGGCTTCAAACAACCTATAATCGCGTAAGCAACCTGTTCTAGCTTGGAATAGTCACTATGAATTCTAATATGCACTAGGTCGAATGGTCAAAAAGGGTGCCCCGATAAAAATCGAGGTTTGTGTTCCCGTCGTGGCAAAGCCCGCTACCGGTCAGCTTTATGGCATTCTTCTCAAAACATGCCTCTAGCAAACCGTTCAGGAATAGCATACGACAAACACAGTGTCCTAGGCGCACCAATGCAAATGCAATGCAAAGAGACACATAAGTGTAATCAAAACAAGATATCACGAGTTCGAGTCAAGTTCTCTAAATCCCCAGCAGAGTTGCCAGACACTGTAGACACGCCCCGAGGGCTTCATGCTACTATAGTTCGGACTCATATGTCACGATTCTGAATCTAATCTCGCAAAGTGCAATGCGAGACCGATAAATCACCAAAGAGTCCAAATCCGACAAATCGTTTTGGAAAACTGATTTTTGAGAAAGAAGTGCCAAACATGGACTGCTTTGCCAGATACAGAGTTGCTAGATAAATATTTTATTTTGGGGAAATTTAGGAAACCCTAACTCGTGCCTAAGGCCACGTGTCCGTCATCACCAAAGTTGCCTCAGCTCGGGAACTTGGGTACAAAAGGGGAAGGTCATCTATGAGCACCCCTACTCGCCCGATCAAAGATTGGCCTTTACTAATATGATATCTTATTTTCGAAAATACATGCATTCTTATTCCGGTTATTAGCCTAGAATTACTATGTGATGCGCACAACACACAAGTATAGACTAGATCACCTAAGTTGGAACAAATCATCTCATGTTTGTTTGTTTGAAAATGGTTTGAAGGTGCTACTCGCAAGTAGGCTAAGACGTGGATTTGCCACCCTCAAGTGGGCTTAGAAAACATGATTTTGCCACTCTTAAGTGGGCTTAAAACTCGTATTTCAGTGAATTATTCCAATTCAAGTAATCTAACCTTCACCCACAGGCATTCAGGCAGTTATACACATAAGCAGTTAACCTCATGGCAACACTTACACTCATGCAAGATGCTAAAGCATAAACACTTACCTAGTACTCTGAGCCAAAACAATAGCTAGTTAGAAATCAATGCATGATCCTAGCTATGTTAAGATGGCTAATGCAACACATGCAAAATGCAACTAGAACAAGCTCGGCTATTCTAAGAATGGCATGTGAAAAGCGACACTTGATACATGTATTCAACTCAAAATTGGAATACAATGCAGTTAGTATGATGCACCGAGCCCGGTGCATGCAATACAAATGAATGAATGCAAACATGCTATCATAAGGATGCTAATTGAAACATGACCTAAAACTAACCATTGAAAGCAGGTAAGTAAAAGAGAGAAAGACGTGGGGTCGGAAGACATTCACACACGCACGCACACTTATTACAAAGTTCGCCCTCTCGACGAAGGGTCCGAATGAATAATACAAACTGACTAATTAACTAACTAATTAGCTAATTAATTATTACACAACACTTAACTAATTAAACAAATTAATTAAGCTACTAAAGCGGTAAAGAGGCCTCGGAAAGAGGGACAAATGCATGCATGCTCGGCTCCGCTCGGAAATCTATTGCCATGCTCATGCTGCCTCTGTTTACACTGCTCTGCACCTCTGAAAACTGTGCAAGTCTCAAGGATGCTTCTGAATCACCTTATGGGTGTTGTGAGAGGCCATCGACCAAGTGGAAAGGCCATCGACCAAAGGGAACTGATCATCGACCAATAATGGGGCCCTCGGCCATAAATTTGTAGCCGACCGGCACTGAAGATGGCTGGCAAGCCACCTCTTCCTGCAGAATGCTATTTTGCTCCAGCAGAGGACAAACAGAGCATGGCAATGCATTTTTAAAGCAATGTGTGCACAAACACCCTCCCTATCATGTCATGAACTCAAGGGAGTATGGTTCTCGACCCTCGGGCCATCAATCACGCATTTCAATGCATGATGGCCAAAGGAGCCAAGTGTGCAAAGGAATATGGAATGAATGCACAAAACACTTGAAGGCCTCACACTCTATCATGTTGGATCAAGAGCATCGGCGACTAAGGATTGAGGCACGTTTCGTCACTTCAAGTACGGACGTTCCTTGCTCCTCGTGTTTGGTTTGACACCCCAAACCAAACACAATGCAATGCATGTAACCAAGTACAATGCAACATGGAAATGCAAGGCGATGTAACATGAGCATGACAAATGCCATGCGATGCAACCTAACATGTAAACAACATGGTATGCAGTAAATATGTAATACTACTATGTATCCTAGATATGCAAACATACAATATGATAAGCATGCAACAATGATACCAACAATAAGTATGCAACAACATGCAATGCGATAGGCATACAACAATACACAAACCGCATCATCCATGGACTTACACTGAAGATGGATAGGCCTCAGCCACACCAAAACAGTGGCCAAAATGTTGAAGTGCTAGAATGAAACGCAAAATGAGCATGCACATGCATTGGTCCAAAAGTTAAGGCATAAGGTCACAACACCCAAACATAAGCGAGGGGTGACAATCATGGTCGTATAGTGACACCATAAGCTCTGAAATTATGTTAAGAGTGATGTCAAATCAAACACATAACACAAGCAACGCATGCTAATGGACTTCAAGTTCAAAGCTAGCCAAGATACTTAAACCATGGCCACATCAACCAAACCCCAAAGGACCAAGGTGACCCAAAACAGTCCCAAGGCAGTCCAAAACAGGGCTAGAACATGCATGGGATGAGGCCAAAACATGCTAGAAAGGTGAGCACAAAACAAGACGCATACAAGGCCAAAAGGGGCAATTGCACTACACCTATTACAACCAAGCATGGCATGACTTAGCCCAATAAAATCAGAGTTATGGCATGTTAGAATGAGCCCAAAAAACCACTTAGATGGCATCCCAAGGCCTAAGTATGATGGCATGCACAATGACCTATTTTTAAGGCATGAAACACAAACTATCCAAAGCATGGAATAGGTGATAAATGCAAGTGTGTGACCATGAAACATGGACTGAAATTACATTTCACATGATGCCAAATCATGAAAATACTCCAAGTAACACATGCTAATGAACTCAAGGCACAAAGCTTACAAGCTAGAATGAACCAAGGCTATGCAAAACAATGCATGCATGACCAAGACAACACCGAATAGAGTTTAATCATGGTAAAACATGAGGGAAAGCTCCTTGGAGTCGAGCCAAAACATGCAAGAATAGTCAAAACAATGCATGCATGACCAAGACAACACCGAACAGAGTTTAATCATGGTAAAACATGAGGGAAAGCTCCTTGGAGTCGAGCCAAAACATGCAAGAATAGTGGTCCAAACACAAGATGCATGTTATGCAAACATGCAAGATTACTCTACAAGTATGTGAAGCATGCAAGATGCCGTCAAACCAACATGGAATAGAGTTAAGGCAGGTCCTAAAAGCCACTAAAAAGTTCTGAAAAAGAATGTAGACATGCTAAGTAAACATGCTACTCTTATAAGCCAACAACACAAGCATATGAGACATAAGGAGAAGGGGGATGTCCCCCTCCTATACAAGACTCCAAAACCACTTCTCCACCACTGAAAATCCTCTGGATTTCAGTGGTGGGAAGGTCAAAATAAGATGATCCCAAAGCTCAAAAGTAAAGGCACAAAACATGGCCAAACAAGGCCTAAGAGGGGGTAGACAACCCCTAACCAAAAAGTGACCTTAAGCAACCATAACAAGCATACAAAATCAAAACATTTTGTAGTTTAGAGTCAAGCTTGAAACAATATAGAGGTATGTGTAAAAGCTTAAGCAAGAATGAGGTATCTAAAGTTTAGGATCTCACCTTTGAAGAACAACTTCAACAACACAAGACCAGCAACTCTCTCTGATCAAAACTAGTTCAAGAACCTTAAAACTAACCTCCTAGTACCTCAGCACATAAGGATGGTGTACCTCTAGGTGTTCTAGTGCAAATGTATGAACAAAATGCACTTTAGAACACAAATGCACACACAAATGTAGAGAGAGGGAGATATAGAGAGAGAGATATATCTAACTTGTATATCAGATTTCTAGAACCCCTGGGAAGGGAGAGGAGGCTCTCCTTTTATAGAAAACTAATTTTGCAAAGCTTCTTGGAGAAGCTAAGCAAGGCTCAAATCCCTCCATACACGTGTGTGGAGTGGGGGAATTGTGCGTGCCAGCTGTGCCAGCTAGCACAAAATATCTGCCAAAAGAAGATGGAAAGGGGTCAGCCAGAAAATATGGCCGATTGACCAACAAAGGTGGTCGGTCGACCAAAAACAGTGCCGATCGGCCAGCACCTTTGGCCAATGGCTTCATGCCTTGGCCGATGGGTTGAGGAAATGGCCAACAAGCCACCCTCTTTCCTTAAAACCAAAAACACAAGTGCTTGGTTCACAACCAAGCGCAAAACAGTCAAGTTGAGGGATCTTGAGGCAAGGGGCGTGGCCGAGACCTCCGGGAACTCAAAAGGAACATGAGCATAGATGATCATCGAGTGTTCAAGCGATGACGTCCAAGTCTTGAGGACGGTCAAAAATAGGGTGTCTACAGTACCCCATAGTGTGGTAAATGCAGTTTTCTCTCTATCCTTAGGCGCCATCAAAATCTAGTTATACCCGAAAAACTTGTCCATAAAGGATAACAATGCATGGCCCGCAGTGAAATCCACTAACTCGTCAATGTGCAGCAGAGGAAAGTCATCCTTCGGACTGGCTCTGTTCAAATCCTAGAAGTCTACACATATTTGAATTCTACCATCCTTTTTCGGCACTGGGACGATGTTGCCCAACCGAGTAAGATACTTAGATACTAACAAGAAACCTGCCTCGATTTGCTTGGTGACCTCTTCCTTGATTTTCAGCTCCCAATCTAGATGGATTCTACACAGTGTAGACACCCTATTTTTGACCATCCTCAAGACTTGGATGTCATCGTTTGAACACTCGATGATCATCCATGCTCGTGTTTGTTTTGAATTTCTGAAGGTCTCGGCTGTGCGCCTTGCCTTTGAACCTCTCAACTTGTCTGTGTTGTGCTTGGCTGTGGACCATGAGCTTGTGGTTTTGTTTCTGAGGGAATAGGGTGGCTTGTTGGCCATCCCTACTACCCATCGGCCAAGCCTTGTGCTTATCGGCCGTGTTTTCTTTCTATCGGCCATCAGTGTTGGCCGGTCGGCACTCTTTTTGGCCAATCGGCACCCTTTTTGGCCGATTGGCCATATGTTTTGGCCAAGGCCTTTTTATTTGCTTTTGCAGATATTTTTATGCCAGCTGTGACAGCTGGTGAGCACAAAACCCATCCTCCATACACGTGAATGAAGGGATGGAACCAAGCCCTTAGCTTGTCCAACAAGCTTAGGGATTGATTTTCTATAAGAAGGGAGACCTCTCTTCCTTTCCAGAGGTTCTGAAAAATTTGGTTAGAGAATACATATCTCTCTCTCTATATTTCTTCCTCTCTCTTTATATTTGTGAGTTTGTGCCTTAAAGTGTGTTTTCTCTTCACTTTTGCACTACAACACCTAGTAAAGCACCATTGCTTTGTTGCTGAGGTGCTAGAGGACCTTGTTTGGACTCTCAAAGTTTATATCTTTGGCTCAGAAGTTGCTATTCTAAAGAAGTTCTTCAAGGGTGAGTCTCTTACCTCTTTAAGGCTTTGTTTTCATAGCTTGTTTAGCCAACTTTGTGTGCTTCCTTTGGCTTAGCTTTCAACTGAAAAAAGTCTTGTTTTGAAGTGCTTAACATGTTTGTTTCAAGCCTTGTTGGTGTTGGGGGTGGTCTACCCCCTTTGTGCCTTATTTGGACTTATTTTGAGCCATCTCTTTTAGGCCTTTGGATCATCTTTGTTTGGCCTCTTCACCACTAAAATTCCTTTTCAGTGGTGGAAGTGAGGTTTTGAGGCCTCAAATAGGAGGGGGTTGTCCCCCATCTTCTCCTCTTGTGTGCTTGTGGTATTGGCTTACCAAGTTAGCATGTTTTTCTATCTCTTTGAGGCTCCATCTTAGCATGTTCTTTTCTAACCTGTTATACCTCTGTTTTGGGATGGTTTGATCACTTGTTGCATGTTTCATATACTTGAAGTGCAATCGTCCTTGCTAGCCTAACCTGCTTTGTTCTTTAAGCCATCGTTTTAGCATGATTTTGGCTCAACTCCAGGAAGCTTTTCTTCATGTTTTTCCATGCTTAAGCTCTATTTGAAGTTGTTTTGGTCATGCATGCCATGCTTTGTATAGCCATAGTTCATTCTTGCTCATTAGCTTTGAATTTCCAAGTCACTAGCATGCATTGCTTAGGCTATTTGCATGATTTGGCATCATTTGGTATGTAATTTCAGAGCATATAGCATTTCCATACACTCACATGTGTCACTCTTTCAATGCTTTGGAGGGGTTATGCTTTATGCCTTAAATATGAGCCTATATGCATGCCTTATTGCCTAAGCTTTTGGGTTGCCATATCAGTGCATTTTTGGTGTTATTTTGACATGTCCTAACTCTGATTTTAGTTGGTAAAGTCATCTCATGCTTGGTTTTGGTGGGTGTAGTGTAATCTTCTTTGTTGGCCTAGTATGCTCCTTGCTTCATGCCTTTAATTCTAGCTTGTGTTAGCTATGTTCAAGCATGTTTTTTGTCACACCCTACACCTGCCCCTAAAGGTTTGGGCATGACCTAAGCAAAAATTGACATAAAAACTGATGTACACACTGTACGGGGCCTTATCGGAAGCATAAAATATTAATAAAACACAAATACGAGCATACTCCATTGAGCTATTTCTAATATGCCAGGATCTCATGCATTACATACATCATCAAAAGTGAATAAAGTTTAAAACTATATCCTTGGATATCGTGTATAACATATACATTTACAGTCCTGGCCCGATAATTGGGCATAACAAAAGGAATATAAAAGTTAAGTACAACATCCGTAGGTGGCTCTCAAAAGCAGACCCATAACTTAGCAGCTTCACAAAAATAAATGGCCTGGTATGGTGCCTGAACATGTAAAGGTTGACAAAAGGGACAGCATCAAAGTTAGGACTGACCCCCTGACTGATAACCTATAGAAACAGACATAATAGAGAGTGAGCCGAGCTCAATGAGCAGTAATACATAATGAAAGACGTCTGACTTGAAGCTTAAATACATCAATACATAAAAAGATGCAGCATGCACATGATTTGTCTGATTCTGCGTTTAGCTCATAATGGCCCTAGGCCTATTCCCGTGACATAAGCATGTGGCTATAAGCCCTTGAAACATGATGGCACGAAGCCCTTGAACATATGGCACGAGGCCCTTGTATTACACTTGAAACTTGTGGCGCGAGGCCCTTGAAAATACACTTCAAACTTGTGGCACATGGCCCTTGAAAATGTACTTGAAACTTGTGGCACATGGCCCGTGAAATGTACTTGAAACTTGTGGCACACGGCCCTTGAAAATGTACTTGAAACTTGTGGCACATGGCCATTGAAAATGTACTTGAAACTTGCTTTAACACCAACATATCTTAAACATGCATAAGTACATTACATACTTAAGACATTAACATAATTGCCTTACATGCCTTGAAACATTGACATGATTACATAACATTACATAGGTACTACTACTCACAGTGTTGAGGTGGCGTGTTGCTTCCTTCTGGAATGTGCCCTGCACACAATTAATACATTAGTTTCTTTTGTTTTATAAAGCATTTCCTGAGTCTTACACCTTGCATGCTTACAACCGCTTTAAAATCATCTGTAAAATATTCTAAAAATACCAGAGAAACAAGCACTCAAAGCTGAACAAACATTTCATTTTTCCTGAAAATGAGTCCCCCGCTCGAGCGCCACTTTGGCCACTCGAGCGGACTGTAAAATACACCAAACTGCTGAGAGGTGGTTTTTCCCGCTCGAGCGGGCTTTCCGACGCTCGAGCGGACCAAGCGGATTTCTGAAATTCTGGACCTCCATTCGAGTCCCAACCTGGTATTCATTCCATTTTTACATGCAACCCAAGGTTAGGTTAATGTAATATTCCTACCTAACATCACTATAACATGGATTCTACATTGAGTATAACAAATTAACCAAGATTAGAAGCTTCAACAAGCCATCTCTCTCTCTAATTCCATTCTTGGATTCAAGTTCTTCATATCTTGAAACATAACACATGATATATGCATAATTCCATGAAGTGATGATAGAAAACCATAGATGGAAGTATGATTCCCTACCACACTCAATCTAGATGCCTAAGCAACCAATTGAGAGAAACCCTCATTAATTAAGCATGAATTGGACATGAATCAAACATACACATCAATTACAAACTCTAAGTAACCATAATAAGAAGGATTTGAGCTTACCTTGAATTCAATCCTACACCTCTAACAACTTTGCCAAGCTTTCTTGTTGGATCCCTTCTCCCCCAATTTCTCTTCTTCACTTTCTCTTCTTTTCTCCCCCAAAATGGTATTCACGTTTTTTCCCTTTTTTTGACTAAGGCTCATGAAGTCTTAGAAGTATATATGCATAAATAAGGCATATAAGACAAAAATGAATCGTTTAATCATTCCAAAATTAAAATTTCGCAAACATGCTTAATATTACTTAAAAATTATGCTGATCACAGATATATAATCAATTTCAGCTAATTAAGCTGTTAAGGCTTCCAATTTCTAATGCAAACGTTTTAATGGTGACAGATAGTTTCCTTGTGAGACAAATAGACATTCATAGATATGGATTTCACTTCCTTAATCATAATTTTTCACGAAACGACACAGTAAGCATTTAAAAGTACCATTTGAGGACTGAGAATATAACAGAAATCATGTACGAGGGTCGGGTTATTACACTCTCCCCCCCTTAAATAAGTTTGGTCCTCCAAACTTGGGTTACCTTAGGGTTGGAACAGGTGTGGGTATTGATGTTGCATCTCTTCCTCTCTTTCCCATGTTGCGTCGATCCCGTAATGTTCTTGCCATTCAAATTTTACCATTGGAATCTCACGGGTTCGTAATTGTTTTACTTGTCGGTCCAAAATGCGAATTGGTCTTTCCTCATAAATCAACTTGTCATTCAACTCAATTTGATGGTAGTCAATAACATGTGACGGATCCGGAAGGTACCCACGAAGCATAGAGACATGAAACACGTTATGCACTTGACTCATATGTGGTGGAAGGGCAACTCGGTAAGCTACCGGACCCACTTTTTCCAGAATTTGGAACGGACCGACATACCGGGGTGTCAACTTACCTTTCTTTCCGAATCTTGGGTGCCCTTTCATCAGAGTGACTTTCACGAAAACATAGCTATCCACGTCAAATTCTAAATCTCTTCGTCGGTTATCAGCATAGCTTTTCTGCCTACTTTGAGCAGTTTTTAATCTTTCCCGAATAACGTGAACTTTTTCAGTAGTCAACTGAACAATTTCAGGCCCTAATAAGGATTTATCCCCAACTTCAGCCCAGCACACGGGAGAACAGCATGGTCTTCCATACAAAGCTTCATAAGGTGCCATGTCTATGCTCGAATGGTAACTATTATTATACGCAAATTCTATCAACGGGAGATGGGTTTCCCAACTGTCTTGAAAATCTAGTACACACATTCGGAGCATATCTTCGAGAGTCTGTATCGTCCTCTCGGATTGACCGTCGGTCTGAGGATGGAAAGCTGTGCTGAACTTTAATTCTGTACCCATTGCTTCCTGTAAACTTTGCCAGAATCTAGAAACAAACTTAGGATCTCTGTCTGACACAATTGAGACCGGAACACCATGAAGCCTCACAATTTCATTTACATAAATCTCTGCTAATTTATCTGCATTATATTGAGTTTTTACTGGCAGAAAGTGGGCGGACTTAGTTAATCGGTCCACAATGACCCAAATTGAATTCGTACCTCGAGGAGTTCGTGGCAACCCCATAACAAAATCCATAGTCAAATGTTCCCATTTCCATTCTGGGATGGGAAGGGGTTGCAATAATCCGGCAGGTCTTTGATGCTCCGCTTTTACTTGTTGGCATTGCAAACACTTAGAAACAAACTCCGCAATCTCCTTCATACTTGGCCACCAAAAATTCTGCTTTAAATTTCGGTACATTTTAGTACTCCCTGGATGCATTGAGAACCTTGAGGTATGCGCGTCCTCCATCAATTTTTGTTTAAGACTCATCACATTGGGAACACATAGTCGGTTTTGAAATTTGAGCACTGAATCTACCACACTGAATCCCGGTTTTGGTTTTGTTTCGAACTCATCATGTATCTTCCTCAAAGTTTCATCTTCCATTTGGTGCACTTTAATCTCTTCAAGTAAGGTTGGTTGTGCTACTATCGTTGCTATTGGGGCTTTTTGACCATGTAACACAAGGTTCAATTCCACCTTATCCAATTCGATTGCCACGTCCTTTTGTCCTGTAATCATACTTGCCATATCTGCCAAAATCCCCATATTTTTCCGACTGAGCGCATCAGCAACTGTGTTGGCTTTACCAGGATGATAATGAATCTTCAGGTCATAATCTTTCAAAAGTTCCAACCACCGTCGTTGCCGCATATTTAATTCTTTCTGAGTAAAAAGATACTTGAGACTTTTATGATCAGTGTATACCTCACAGGTGCTACCATACAAATAGTGTCTCCATATCTTTAAAGCAAAAACTACTGCTGCTAGTTCCAGATCATGCGTGGGATAATTCTTCTCATGGGGTTTCAGCTGTCTAGACGCATAGGCGATAACTCTTCCGTTTTGCATAAGTACGCAACCAAGCCCTTTGTGCGAAGCGTCACTGTAGATTACAAATCCTTCTGTACCGGATGGTAAGGCCAAAACTGGTGCTGTTGTCAACCTTGTCTTCAATTCCTGGAAAGCAGATTCTCGTTTCTCTGACCATTCGAATGCAACTCCCTTTCGTATTAGTTGTGTAAGTGGCACAGCAATTTTAGAAAAATCTTGAACAAATCTCCTGTAATAACCAGCTAACCCCATAAAACTACGCACCTCAGTCACATCAGTAGGAGTTGGCCAATTTACGATTGCCTCAATCTTGTGTAGATCAACAGAAACTCCTTCCTTTGTGATGATATGCCCTAGAAATGCCACTTCTAGTAGCCAGAATTCACATTTCTTCAGCTTTGCGTACAATTTCTTTTCCCGGAGGGTTTGAAGGATCAAACGGAGGTGATTCTCGTGAGCATCTGCATTCTTCAAATAGATGAGAATATCGTCAATAAAGACCACCACAAATTCATCCAAATAGGGCTTGAAAACACGGTTCATCAAATCCATGAAAGCTGCTGGCGCGTTAGTAACTCCGAATGGCATAACCAAAAATTCATAATGACCGTACCGGGTTCGAAAAGCTGTCTTCTCAATATCATCAGCCTTGACCTTTAATTGATGGTACCCAGACCGCAGATCAATCTTGGAAAAGACTTGTGCCCCCTGCAGCTAGTCAAATAGGTCATCAATCCTTGGTAATGGATACTTATTCTTGATTGTGACTTTATTAAGTTCTCTATAGTCAATACAAAGCCGGAGTGTTCCATCCTTCTTCTTTACAAACAGAACCGGTGCACCCCACGGAGACACACTCGGACGAACGAACCCCTTGTCCAATAAATCTTGCAACTGCACTTTCAATTCCTTCATCTCAACTGGCGACATTCTATACGGAGTCTTTGATATGGGTTGAGTTCCCAGTGCTACTTCAATGGTAAACTCAATTTCACGGTCTATCAACTGCCCTGGTAATTCTTCAGGAAAGACATCCGGAAATTCACACACAATTGGGATCATGTCAACAGTTCCATTCACTACTTGCCCCTCCAAAACACTGCATAAATACCCCTGACACCCTTTTTGAATTAATTTACATGCCTTTGCTGCCGAGATAAAATAAGGTGGAGAAATTACGCCATGCCCCTGTAAGGTGGACTCTAATTGTCCCGGAGGATGGAAACTGACTCATTTAGTTAGACAATCTATAGTTGCACCATATTCACCCAACCAATCCATTCCCAGAATAATATCAAAACAAGTCATGTCGAGAGGTAGTAGATTGGCATACACCCGGACATCCCCAAGCTCGAGTTCGCAACCATAATAGACAGAAGCACAAAGTACAGAATCTCCCATAGGTGAAGATACACATAACATATAAGACAGTGTTTCTTCAGTTTTATCTAAGTTTTGTGCAAATAATTTTGACACAAAGGAATGAGTAGAGCCAGAGTCAAATAAAATAGAAGCAGAATGACCGTGAACCATAAATGTACCTGACACAACTGTTGCTGCATTCTGCACATCTCCTGGAACCAATGCAAACACTCTGCCTTGTCTCGCTATGTCTTTATTGTTGTTAGGTTTGACCGGTGCCTTGGTGTTAGTAGTTGGTGTAGACCCTGCTGAGCTAGTAGCAGTCCTGTTACCATTTCGTTGATTCCTCTGAAGGCAATCCTTTATCAAATGGCCCGTTTTGCCGCACTGATAACAGGCTCCAGATTTCCATTGGCATATCCTATGATGCCTCTTTCCACATTCCGAACAAACAGGAATCGTACCCTGATTAGGGGCAAAAGTATTTGAAGTCCCTGAGTTTTGTTTCTTGTTTGGTGGAGTAGCCACTCCCTTTGACCATTGATTATTTTGGCTCTTTCCTTTCCATTAAGCAATCCGGTTCTGAGCAGCAAGGTTTCCCTCAGCTATAACAGCCCTCTCCAGCACATCTACGTAGGTAGGCAACTTTAACATATTGACTCGATCCAAGATGGCACCCCGTAAGCCCCCTTCAAATTTTCGTGCCTTTTTATAGTCCGTGTCCACCATATGCAGTGCAAACCGGGCTAACTCTGCAAATTGGGCCTCATACTCAGCAACAGTCTTGTTCCCTTGTCTGAGAGTTTCGAATTCCGTCACCTTTTTATCCCGCATGCTTTGGGGGAAATATTTATCATAAAACAGCCCCAAAAATCTATCCCATGTTAACTCTGGATGGATTGTCCTCATAAGCATCCACCACCTCCGTGCCTCGTCCTCAAGAGTGAAGGCCGCTAGTTGTACCTTTTGAGCTTCGGTGCAGGGAAAGACTTCAAATAACTTCTCTATGCCTAATACCCAGGCCTCAGCTTTCATCGGTTCTATTCCTCCTTTGAAGGTTGGCGGTTTCATCTTTTTAAACTCCTTAGTGAGGGTGATAGTTCGGTCTTCAGCATGAAAATCTTGCACTACAGGTGGGGGTACTGGTGGTGGTGGCGGCTGTTGGGGAGGCTGTTGCTGTTGTTGCCGTAGGGTCTCTGCCATTTCCATAAGCATCCTTTCCATCCTATCCAGTCGTGCTGAGGTGGCATCTTCCACATCTTCTGTCCTTGTTCTCACCATGATCTACACAACAATTAATTAAATACTATAGACATAGTGCGACATGGTTAGCATTATCAGAGTACACTTAATGTTGCCATCGAACTCGTCTTATATTTTTAGGATGTCATGCATGAGGCCTAAATCCTTTCTAAACACCCTACAGCTCAATGGATCTATGTGTGAGATAGCAACTCGTGCTCCGATACCACTGTCACGCCCTACACCTGCCCCTAAAGGTTTGGGCATGACCTAAGCAAAAACTGACATAAAAACTGATGTACAAACCGTATGGGGCCTTATCGGAAGCATAAAATATTAATAAAACACAAATACGAGCATACTCCATTGAGCTATTTCTAATATGCCAGGATCTCATGCATTACATACATCATCAAAAGCGGATAAAGTTTAAAACTATATCCTTGGATATCGTGTATAACATATACATTTACAGTCCTGGCCCGATAATTAGGCATAACAAAAGGAATATAAAAGTTAAGTACAACATCCGTAGGTGGCTCTCAAAAGCAGACCCATAACTTAGCAGCTTCACAAAAATAAATGGCCTGGTATGGTGCCTGAACATGTAAAGGTTGACAAAAGGGACAGCGTCAAAGTTAGGACTGACCCCCTGACTGATAACCTACAGAAACAGACATAATAGAGAGTGAGCCGAGCTCAATGAGCAGTAATACATAATGAAAGACGTCTGACTTGAAGCTTAAATACATCAATACATAAAAAGATGCAGCATGCACATGATTTGTCTGATTCTGCGTTTAGCTCATAATGGCCCTAGGCCTATTCCCGTGACATAAGCATGTGGCTATAAGCCCTTGAAACATGATGGCACGAAGCCCTTGAACATATGGCACGAGGCCCTTGTATTACACTTGAAACTTGTGGCGCGAGGCCCTTGAAAATACACTTGAAACTTGTGGCACATGGCCCTTGAAAATGTACTTGAAACTTGTGGCACATGGCCCGTGAAATGTACTTGAAACTTGTGGCACACGGCCCTTGAAAATGTACTTGAAACTTGTGGCACATGGCCCTTGAAAATGTACTTGAAACTTGCTTTAACACCAACATATCTTAAACATGCATAAGTACATTACATACTTAAGACATTAACATAATTGCCTTACATGCCTTGAAACATTGACATGATTACATAACATTACATAGGTACTACTACTCACAGTGTTGAGGTGGCGTGTTGCTTCCTTCTGGAATGTGCCCTGCACACAATTAATACATTAGTTTCTTTTGTTTTATAAAGCATTCCCTGAGTCTTACACCTTGCATGCTTACAACCGCTTTAAAATCATCTGTAAAATATTCTAAAAATACTAGAGAAACAAGCACTCAAAGCTGAACAAACATTTCATTTTTCCTGAAAATGAGTCCCCCGCTCGAGCGCCACTTTGGCCGCTCGAGCGGACTGTAAAATACACCAAACTGCTGAGAGGTGGTTTTTCCCGCTCGAGCGGGCTTTCCGACGCTCGAGCGGACCAAGCGGATTTCTGAAATTCTGGACCTCCATTCGAGTCCCAACCTGGTATTCATTCCATTTTTACATGCAACCCAAGGTTAGGTTAATGTAATATTCCTACCTAACATCACTATAACATGGATTCTACATTGAGTATAACAAATTAACCAAGATTAGAAGCTTCAACAAGCCATCTCTCTCTCTAATTCCATTCTTGGATTCAAGTTCTTCATATCTTGAAACATAACACATGATATATGCATAATTCCATGAAGTGATGATAGAAAACCATGGATGGAAGTATAATTCCCTACCACACTCAATCTAGATGCCTAAGCAACCAATTGAGAGAAACCCTCATTAATTAAGCATGAATTGGACATGAATCAAACATACACATCAATTACAAACTCTAAGTAACCATAATAAGAAGGATTTGAGCTTACCTTGAATTCAATCCTACACCTCTAACAACTTTGCCAAGCTTTCTTGTTGGATCCCTTCTCCCCCAATTTCTCTTCTTCACTTTCTCTTCTTTTCTCCCCCAAAATGGTATTCACGTTTTTTCCCTTTTTTTGACTAAGGCTCATGAAGTCTTAGAAGTATATATGCATAAATAAGGCATATAAGACAAAAATGAATCGTTTAATCATTCCAAAATTAAAATTTTGCAAACATGCTTAATATTACTTAAAAATTATGCTGATCACAGATATATAATCAATTTCAGCTAATTAAGCTATTAAGGCTTCCAATTTCTAATGCAAACGTGTTAATGTTGACAGATAGTTTCCTTGTGAGACAGATAGACATTCATAGATATGGATTTCACTTCCTTAATCATAATTTTTCACGGAACTACACAGTAAGCATTTAAAAGTACCATTTGAGGACTGAGAATATAACAGAAATCATGTACGATGGTCGGGTTATTACATTTTTGGTCTTGTTTTGACCTGTCTTGGGACTATTTTGAGCCATCTTGGCCCTTTGGGGCTTGGTTGATATGGCCATGGTGTAAGTCCCTTGGCTAGCTTTAGACATTGAGCCCACTAACATGCTTTATTTGTCATATGTGCATGATTTAGCATCCTTTGGAATGTGATTTCAGAGCCTATTTCACTGCCACACTCTCACATTTTTCACCCCTTTCATGTACTTGAGAATTGGTGCCTTCATGCTTTGTTTGTGAACCAATTGGCATGCATGCTTGTATATACTTTTGGACTTCATTTTTAGCATGCTTTGGCCATTGTCTTGGCATGCATAAGGCTTGTTTGAGGTTGGTTTGGTATTTTAAGTGTTGCATTACATAGCCCTTGCCATTGCATTATTATTTGCATGTTGTTGCATGACATTGTTGTTTGCATGTTGTTGCATGCTCATGTTGCTTGCATATTGTTGTTGCATCGTGTTTGCATGATTGTTGCATTGCATTGTGTTTGGGTTGGGCGTCAATCCAAACACGAGGAACGAGAGACGTTTCATACCCAAAGTGATGAAACGTGCCTCATTCCTTAGGTCACCGACACCTTTGATCTTGTATGATAAGGTGGAGGTTCATTGAGTCCTATGTGTTATTTGCGTGCATTCATTGTCATTGATTTGTGCAACCCGCCATTTTTGGCCATCATGCATTGAGATGCGTGATTGATGGCTCGAGAGCCGAGCACTACACTCCTTTAAGCTCTAGACATGATAAGGAGTGTGGTTGCACACACATTTTCTTGCAAATACACTGCCATGCCTCTATTAGTGCTCTGTTGCAGCAAAGGAAAAATTTGCAGGAAGCAGTGGCCGATCGACCACTTTGTCTGCTGATCGGCTATAAAAATTGGTCAATAGCCATCAAAATCTAGCCTGTGGCCACTCCTCTTGGCCGACCACCCCTCATCATGTTCATAAGGTGGATCAGAAGCATCTTGGAAGTTGGCACAATTTTCAGAAGTCTAAAACAGTGCAAACAGAGGCATCACGAGCCACGGTAGTGGATTTCCGGGAGGATGCGATCGAGCATGCATCCTTCATTGTTCGAGGCGGAGCTGTGGCAGCCTATTTTAGTTTCTTTTACTTAGTTGGTTTTGTAATTTAATTAATTTGTTTAATCAGTTAAAGTTTTGTAATAATTAATTAGCTAAGTAGTTAATTAGTTTATTTGTAATTAATTAGCTTAGCGTAGCTAGTTAGTTTGATTCATTCGGACCCTCCGTCGAGAGGGCAAATGTTGTAATAAGTGTGCGTGTATGTGATGCATGTCTTCCAACCCCACGTCTTTCTCCCTTTTACTTATCAGCTTTTGATGGTTAGTTTTAGGGCATGTTTCAATTAGCATACTTATGCTTCGCATGCGTGCATCCATTCATCTGTCTTGCATACACCGGGCTCGGCGAATCATACAAACTACATTGTATTTCAATTCCAATTTGAATACATGTTATCAAGTTGCATTCATATGCCATTTTAGAATAGCCGAGCCTATCTTAGTTGTAATTTTGCATGTGTTGCATTAGGCATTCTTAACATAAGCTAGGATCATCTATTGATTACTAACTAGCTTTTGTTTTGGCTCAGAGTACTAGGTAAGCTTTTACGCTTTAGCATACTGCATGAGATGTGTAAATGTTGCCATAAGGCTAGTTGCTTAACTGCTATAACTGTCTGAATGCCTGTGGATGAAGGCCTCATTGCTTGAATTGGAACAATTCATCAAAATGCGAGTTTTAAGCCCCCTTGAAGTGGCAAAATCATGTTTTCTAAGCCCACTTGAGGGTGGCAAAATCCGCGTCTTAGCGTACTTACGAGTAGCACTTTCAAACCATTTTCAAACAAACAAACATGAGATGTTTTGTTCCAACTTGAGCGATTTAGTCTACACTTGTATGCTGCGCGCATCACGTAGTAAGTTAGATTAATAAACAGGAATAAGAGCGAATGTGTTTACAAAAACAACATATCATGCTAGTAAAGGCCGATCTTTGATTGGGCGAGCGGGGGTGCTCATTGCATGACCTTCCTCTTTCGTACCTAAGTTCTCGAGCCGAGGCAACTTTGGTGATAACGGACACGTGGCCTTAGGCACAAGTCAGGGTTTCATAAATTTCCCAAAAACAAAATATTTAGGTGGCGACTCTGAAATCTGGCAAAGCAGTCCATGTTTGGCGCTTTTTGATTAAAACTGATTTTTCAAAATGATTTACTGGATTTGGACTCTTTGGTGATTTATCAGTCTTGCATTGCACTTTGTGAGATTAGATTCAGAACCGTGACATGAGTCTGAACTGTAGTAGCTAGAACTACGATTCGCGCCCTTGCGCGCGGTGCGGAGTTCCGGGCGATCTACAGTTTCTGGCGACTCTGCTTGGGATTTAGAGAACTTGACTCGAATTCATGATATCTTGTTTTGTTTACACTTATGTGTCTCTTTGCATTGCATTTGCATTGGTGCGCCTAGGACACTGTGTTTGCCGTCTACTATTCCTGAACGGTTTGCTGGAGGCTTGCTTTGAGAAGCGTGCCATAAGGCCGATCGATTGCGGGCTCTGCCATGATGGGAACACAAATCTCGATTTTCACCGAGGCACCCTTTTTGACCATTCGACCTAGTGCATATCGGAATCCATAGTAACCATTCCAAACTAAGACAGGTTGCTTACCCGATTGTAGGTTGTTTGAAACCGCTGTGTGCATAGTGGAACCGTAGCTCCTGACAAAATAGGACAGGGAAACCCTACCCCTCCATAGGGGTGTTTCGGCTCTCACTTGCTTGCTATGTGCTTTTAGAGTGTGCCTCTACAGGAATACATGTATCAGTTTACAAGTTTTGGTATCAAGCCTGCGGGCATCAATATTTGAGGAAATTAGTCTTACCTGAGGGTATCAGATTTGGGGCAGTGATTTGGGAGTAGTGATCAATGTTTGAGAATAGTGTGTTCAGCTTACAATGCCAACTGTGTGTTGTCTTAATTTAAGCCGTTATGCGGTCTGTTTTTCTGGTTGTTTGTTTCCTTATTGTGCTTTATTTATCTTTTTGCAAGGTAGTTTAGCACCATTGCTTCTGACCAAGTAGATATTCCCCAAGCACTTTGGATTAGAGGTCGAAGACTTCTTCGATTTGAGGATCTGATAGACAGACAACCAGTGTTCCATTCCTTACCCCCGGTTACTAGACGGAGGTCAGTTAGGCGCAGTTCATCAGTATTGCGGTTACCGGATCAGTGGTCCTTATCCACCCCGCCAGTGAGTAGTCAGGCTGAGGTTTCAGTTTCTACCGCAGAGAGGGAACATACACCGGTTCAGTTAGATCCACACTTTACAGTCGAAATGGAGGAGATGATGCGTCAGCTCCAAGAGACTATGCAAGCCATGCAGCGGGATGCTACCCGCCAGGCAGAGTTTACCGCACGTCAGGCTGAGGTTGTAGCCTAGCAAACAGAGTTGATTGCTAGACTTCAGCAACAACAACAACCACCACAGCAAGCCGGAGCATCTGCTTCACACTCGCCTCCTCCTCGGCTTAGAGTTTCAACACTCGAGGAGACCGCAAATGTCAAGGAAAATACGAACGTCCCAACGGGGCCAGTTCCACCCCTGATCCTACGTCAGCTGTCCAAGGCACCCACCAATCTAGTGGATACACCGTTTGAGTTCGAGGTGGATCCAACAGCATTGAAAGTGAGCAAGTTAGAAAAACTGTTCAAGAAGGCTCAAGGCGTTAATTCCATTCCTAACATAGAGGATGGATATACCGATTCAGCAGTGACTTTGCCGGACCGGTTCAAGATGACGCACATAGACCGTTTTGACGGTTCTGGGGACCCCATGGTGCATCTACGATTGATTGTTTTCGAATATCCTAAGGCCAATGGGCCTCTCCAAATTGCAGAAGCTTTCCCTCTTCGGCTGGACCCTGTCGGGTGTTGCGGCTATTTGCTATGCAAAGCTGGAGGACTCTGTCAAGAGAAGTTAGGAGGAGATGGCTGAGGCCTTTGTAGCTCAATACTCCTACAACACGCAGATCGAGATCACAACTCGTGATCTTGAGACAACCAGACATGAGCCAAAAAATATCTTCTCTGACTTTGTAACCCGTTGGAGGGCCAAAGCTTCTATGATGACCATCAGGCTGGTCGACAAAGATCAGATACGGATGGTTGTGCGCAACCTCCAACCTATGCTGATGCAAAAGATGATCGTCTTACCCCTTCCCACCTTTGCTGATCTACACGAGATTGGGGTACAGATTGAGGACACCATGAAACAGGGTCTAATTAACCACGACAGAGAGCAGCCCAAGAGGGCATTTTCCCAGAGTACGAATGTAGGCACGAGTAGTGCTGCAACTGCCAGAACTTCAAATGCGGGCATGGTCACCACCATCCCTCCAAAAACATTTACAGCCACACCATTCACCGGTGCGTCCGGAAGTAGCTCACAAACAGCTAAATATCCATCCTGAGGCCAAAGAACCTTCACTCCACTATACATGCCCCTGTCCAAAGCTCTAGGGGTTTTGATCAAGAAAGGGCACTTGAAGCCCCTAGAGCCACGGCCATTACCAGACAAACTTCCTTCCTCCCACAGCCTAGCTATACTGTGCCTTTCACCAACAACATGGTCACGACACCGACCAGTGCTATAGATTGCATCATGAGATCCAGGATCTCGTTGACAATAGGGTGATCGCACCTCCAGAAAAACCAAATGTCACAACCAACCCTCTCCCACTTCATAACCAAGCTCCACCACCTAAACGCATGAACCTGATCCAAACTGGGGTTGTGTCATACGACCCGAGTATATACATCACACCCTCCCACCTACCTAAGCCGGAGGTGTTCATTCCAGACAGCACAAACCTGTGCATGTTGAGCACCTCCCAAATCCAACCCGAACCGGTGGTGGTCACTATCGAAGATAGAACAGGGCTCACTTTGGGTGCAGATGGGAATGGTGATTCAGAGCCTGAGAGGTTTGCGAGCTTCGTGTACAACCTAAGTGGTTACATCACATCAACGAGCTAGATTAAGCCGAGGATAGAGCTGCTGGTTGGGGCAAAAATCAGTGTAGTTCGGGAGGATGGACCTAATCAGGGGCTAGATGACCTAGTAGATCTGAAAGAGGATATCGCAAATCTACAGTTCTTTGAAGAGCAGGACTCAGAGAAAGTGACTGTCAACTGGTTCGACTTGGATGGGTCAGCAGAGAATACTGGGTGGCTCGATGACCAGCCGGATGTTGTTGAATAACCTCAGCCAGAATAGGGGCAATCAGGAACTGGGACATCATCAGTGGCCGAAATGGCCAAGAATCAAAAGGGATCGCCAGAGAGCACCGGTGTTAAGAATTTTGCTCGGGATCCAGACAGTTTGAATACAGAAGATACTGAACAGCAGGCTGCACTGAAGCAGTTTGACCAGGAAAAGATCGAAGATCTGGAGAGGGCTAGAAAGGCCAAAGCCCCTGCGGGGATGGAACGTGTTGTGCGCACAGAAACAGTTACAACGGAATTGGACCGCTGTCTGTCGGTTACCAACGGTATGTGGTGGGAAGACGACGACTTACGTCTTGCCCACACTGATGAAGATTGGGGACAGAACCAACCGGATGATACCTGGTACATGGATGAGGTTGACCACATGACTAGGAGTGAGCGGTATTTCAAGCCCCCACACTTGGATCAACCAGAGGCGTCCGGAAAGGACAAAGAATCGGAAAGGCAGAAGGAAAAACTGCTCGAAGAGGAGGCTGTACTAAAACAGCTTAAGAAAATCCAAGCAGGCATCTCCATCTGGGGACTGCTTATGGCCTCAAGAGTTCACAGACAAGCTGTCCTTTCTGTGATGGACAGGGCCAAACTTTCAATCGATACCACGCCCGAACAGCTGGTAGGGCTGATTTTTCCAGGAGGAGCTTCCCCAACATTGACATTCACTGACAAGGAACTGCCACATGAGGGCTCAGATCATAACAAACCGCTCTCTATCTCTGTCGAGTGTAGAGAAAAATGGATACCGGTGGTTCTTGTTGACACAGGATCTGCTATCAACGTGTGTCCGTCAAGGACGACAAATGCTATCAGGTTAAAGCCCGTGGATTTTGTGCCTACAGCCCAGGTGATACGGGCCTACGATAACACTAGCAGAGAGGTGATGAGGACTATACAGATTCGGACTCAAATTGGTCCAAGGAAACAGGATATTGATTTCCATGTCTTGGATGTTCCTGCAACCTTCAATCTACTCCTGGGGTAGCCGTGGCTACACCAGGTGAAGGCGGTCTCTTCCACCATGCACCAAATGCTTAAATACCCCCACGGAAGGGGGTGGCAATCATTTTTGGAAATTCTTCGATCCATCCGCCGCCAGAGGTTTCTACACCAGTTCTGGAAATTGAGCATGGCGCGGAGTATGTATTCTTGCCAGGATTTACCCTAGCTGAGGCCCGGGTTGTACAGAATATCCTAGCTGTTAATGAGGAGCTATACGTTAGCGAATAGTCAGTCTACCTTATGAACAAGCTTTAGCACATCCCCAAGATGGGATTAGGGCGCAGTGGCTGAAAAGGCGTTGTAACATCGGCCGAAGTGCCGCATAACCCACATACCTTTGGTTTAGGTTATCTGCCTACCAAGGAGGACTGGGTGAGGAAAGGAAAAGAGATGGCCGGAAGGGCCAAAGCAAAGCAAACCGGGAAGCCTAATGAGTTGGTGCACCGGCCTATCCAGGGTACCCTGAACGGACATTTTATCCGAGAGGGGGAGGACTTCCCGTTCTATGGCTTCCCAGAGCCATGGCTAAATGCAGAGAGGCGGCGCTTGCTAGGATTTGAGATTTTCTTTGACTTGTAATTATTCAGGGATGATGTTGCCAAAGAGTAGACAGACCCATCAGCTGAAGCTGAGCAGTTCAAGGAGGAGGAATCCGAGCGCACAGAGATTGAAATGAGGGTAACACTGGCTTGTCTACTCTCAGATCCTCAGATCGTGCAAAAGTGCTTGGTGGATAACTTCTCAGTGTCCATGATCGGGAATGAAGCGGTTGTGGGCCCATCTTCAAACATTCTGGATGCATGCATCGCATCCTCCCTCATCTGGCAATACGAGGAGGGCTTTTTGTCGAGCAGAACTAGGTTAGGTAGTGAGCCAAAATCTGATTCCACTGAGTCTGTGGAGTCAGAATCAGGTTCCAGCTCATTTGAGTCAGAATTTGATATTCTTGGGGGTGACAACCCAGATGCCACTGTCTTGTCCAGGTTGTCTTTTTCTTTTCCCTTTGAGTCTATTGTAATAGAGGAATCAGGTGGACTGGATTTTATTAATGAGAATGGTACGGCTGTGGTTTTCGAGTACTTATCTGTGCCTTTAATTTATTGCATTAATCAAGACTTTCAAAATTTTGATGAAAACGATGAGGAAGAAATTCCTCCGATTTTGCAATATTTGCTTCATCAAGAGCAGGAGAGGTTTGTAAAACCCTTGGTTGATGAAATCACCATAATTAATGTTGGTACTGAGAAGGACCCGCGGCTGGTCTAGATCGGGTCCACGTTGTCTTCGGAGGAGCGCGAGCGCTTAGTCGCTTTATTAAAAGATTTCAAAGATGTTTTTGTGTGGTCCTACGAAGACATGCCTGGAATCGATCCTGAGATTGTACAGCACCGGATCCCTCTTGACCCAGAGGCCCAACCTATTAAGCAGAAGCTCCGAAGGATCCGCCCGGACTGGGCTCTGAAGATTAAAGAAGAGGTCACCAAGCAAATTGACGCAGGGTTCCTGTTGGTATCTGAATACCCAACTTGGTTGACCAACATAGTTCCGGTGCCGAAGAAGGACGGCAGAATTCGGGTATGTGTGGACTTCAGGGATTTGAATAAAGCCAGTTCAAAGGACGACTTTCCTCTGCCGCATATCGACGAATTAGTGGACTTCACTGCTGGGCATGCGCTACTCTCATTCATGGATGGGTTTTCAGGCTACAATCAGATTTTGATGGCACCCGAAGGCCGGGAGAAGACTGCTTTTACCACCCCGTAGGGAACCTATTGTTATAGGGTGATGCCGTTTGGGCAGAAGAATGCTGGAGCTATATATCAACGGGCTGCGACCACAATATTGCACGACATGATTGTCATGTCCAAGCAAAGAGAGGGCCACTACACCACCTTGTAGAAATTCTTCCAAAGGATCAGAGAGTATCGGTTGCGGCTGAATCCTCAGAAATGTACGTTTGGTGTTACAGCAGGGAAAATGCTGGGGTTCTTGATCATACAGAGAGGTATCGAGGTCGATCCTTCCAAAATCAAGGCCATCTTAGAAATGCCCCACCAAGGACTGAAAAGGAAGTGCGAGGCTTTCTGTGTAAAGTGCAATTCATAAGACGATTTATTGCAAAATTAACCTTGACTTGTGAACCACTCTTTGGTCCCCTGAAGAAAGGAAAGAAGTTCCAATGGGACGGCCGATGCCAAGCTGCTTTTGAATAGATCAAGCAATATTTACAGAACCCACCTGTGTTGTCACCGCCTGAGCCGGGAACCATTGATTTTGTACCTTTCAGTGACTGAAACTACAATGGGTTGCATGCTTGCACAGGAGTCTGAGGACAAAGTGGAGAAAGCTATCTACTACCTGAGCAAGAAAATGCTGGATTACGAGACCTGCTACACTCTGCTGGAGAAGGCTTGTCTGGCCTTGGTATGGGCTACTAGGAAGCTGCGGCACTACCTATTAGCTCACTTCGTAATACTGGTTTTGAGATTAGATCCCATCAAATATCTCTTCGAGAAACCAGCACTTACGGGTAGGCTAGCCCGTTGGCTGCTTCTGCTTTCTGAATTTGATTTGAAGTACATGACGCGCAAGTCAGTGAAAAGGAGAGCGATAGCGGAGTTCCTAGCTGATCGCCCATTTGAAGGGGATGAAGCAGTTGAGTACCTGTTCCCAGACGAGGCCATTCTGCATGTCGAAGAAGAGACTTGGACGATGTACTTTGACGGAGCGTCAAATGAATACGGGTACGGGATAGGGGTGTTGCTAATAGCACCCGACAATTCCCACATACCCTTAGCATTCAAACTCCGGTTCAAAGTGTCAAACAATGAGGCAGAGTATGAGGCATGTATTGCTAGACTCGAAGCCGCCCTGGAACTAGGGGTAAAACGGTTGGATGTCTTCGGGGAGTCAAACCTTGTTGTATCTCAAGCTAAAGGAGATTGGAAAGTTAAAGAAGAAAAGATGAGAATCTATCACCAAACCTTGGACGTTTTGATTCCTAGGTTTAAGAAACTGAATTTCGCCCATCTATTAAGAGAGAACAACAGGTTCGCTGATTCACTAGCAACTCTATCTTCTATGATAGACATCCCTTTCGGAGTCCGGATGTGTCCGATCATCATCGAACAAAAATTCGTGCCAGCCTACAAGCTGATTGTTGCCATAGATGAAGTACAAGATGAGAATCCTTGGTATTACGACATCTGGAACTTCTTGGAAAAGGAAGGGTATCCACCAGGGACAAATGCCAAAGATAAGAGTGCAATTCAAAGGATGGCTGCTCAATTCATCGTCTGCAAGGGTAAACTGTACAAGTGGGGTCATCTCGGGATGCATAAACTGTGCGTTGATGCTGAAGAATCCAAGCGCCTGATGGAAGCCATCCATGGAGGAGAGTGTGGAGCACACATGAGTAGGGTGATGCTAACCCAGAAGATCCTTAGACAGGGTTATTACTAGTCCACCATGGAGGAGGATTGTATTAACTTTGTTCGGCGATGCCACACATGTCAAATCCATACAAACCGCATGAACATTCCGCCGTCAAAGCTGCACAACATGACTTCGCCGTGGCCATTTTCAGTCTGGGGGATTGATCTAATTGGGGCTGTCACTTCGAAGGGGCCCAACGGGCATGAATACATTCTGGTAGCGATAGGCTACTTCACGAAGTGGGTTGAGGCCCAATCTTACGCAGTGTTAAAGGCGTCGCATGTTGCAAAGTTCATCAGAAAGAACATCATCTGTCGCTACAGGGTCCCGAATGAAATTATTTCGGATAATGGTTCCCACTTCAAGAAGGAGGTGATCGACTTGTTGGAGAAATACAACGTGGTTTTTCATAAGTCATCTACATATCGGCCACAAACCAACGGAGCTGTTGAGGCCGCCAACAAGAACATCAAGCACATTCTGCAGAAGATGGTGGAAACCTACAGGGACTGGCCAGATAAGCTGTCATTTGCTCTTTGGGGCTACCGGACTTCAATTCGAACTTCTACTCGGGCAACTCCGTATTCATTGGTTTAAGAAATGGAGGCTGTTCTGCCTATCAAAGTTGAGGTTCTGTCTTTACGGGTATTGGCCGAGTGTCAGATAGCTGAGGCAGATTGGCAGCAAAGCAGGTTCGAAGAATTCATGCTCTTTGATGAAAGAAGGCTGAACGCACTGTGTCACATCCAGGGTTATCAATGAAGAATTGCCAGGGCTTTCAACAAGAAGGTTAAGTCCAGGAATTTGAAGGAAGGGGATCTAGTGCTCAATGACAACCGAGCTCCCATTCACGACCCTAGGGGTAAGTTCAGACCGAACTGGACTGGCCTTTACATCATCAAGTCTATCTGGTCGGGTGGAGCTGTCGTTCTGATAGACCTAGATGGCCTAGAGTTCTCCCAGTCGATCAACATGGACAAGTTGAAGAATTACTTCCCCTGAGTAGCTCGCTAGGCCGAAAACCCGAAAGGGCGACCTAGGCAAAAGTTAGAGCATGAAAAATTTGAAATAATAAAAACTGAGCTCGCACGGTTGAAAACCCAGAAAGGGCGGCCTTGGCAAATGTTAGAGCGCAAAAGGAGAGTGTTAATACACGAGTGAACCTGAGCCGAACTACATAAGGCTTGATTCCCATCCTCGGGATACGTAGGCAACTTCATTCTGAATTCCAGCCATAAACACTTCCAAATCAACTTTGTCCATGTGATCATGTTGGTCATCTCTGTCTATTCTGCATTCAAGAGCTCGGTTGTGATCTCCAGTGCAGTGCTATTCAGACTAGGGGCAACTTTCAAGTTGCTGGATCCGGGGTTGTACATCTCAGTGATAGATCTCGGGCGTGTCCAGTTGTGATCCATATCGAAAATGGTTTTGAAAAGTTTTAATAAAAGTTGATTTTGCTTAAATTAATCTTTTACGACTTAGACCATTTTTGGACCAAACGGAAAATTTTCAGTACCCGCAACCTTCAATTACATTGATTTCAGTACAGAGTTCTCCTACTCTTGAATACAAATTGAAGTTGCTTTTTATTACATTTATAAAGAAAACTTGAAAGTACTGATAAAGCAATAAATTCGGAGCATAGTCAGGTGTTCCTGCGTCCCCTCCCGGAGCTTGTAGAAGCCTTTAATGCCAAAGTAGGCCCAACATGTGTCTCTTCATCGAGTCAAGCTATGCACTCATCAGAGAGGGTGCAACTGAAAGTTGGAGCGGGGGCTAGAAGCTCTCTCGTCCTCCATGCTGTGGCATACCGAGCTAGATGTGCGCCTCGGACTGGAAATGCAGCAAGGTACTCTATCCCTTCTTCCGGGCAATTCTGATCATGCCCAAACTGGCGCTGAAATCAGAATACGAAACAAAGGACACAGTGTGTCAGGCCGATCAACGGAATCCCGTGCTGGCGAGTCATGCTATAGCTCATCGCCAGCAAATTGAGCCAGGGGCAGCGCCAAGCAATACGATCTACGGACAAACTGCACATCCATTCGTACGACCATCCCTCATTAGGGGCATCGACTAGACGTCGCCGGAAGAAATAACTATGACCTGAATATGCTGGACATGAGTCCACTACCTTCAACTTATCCACCAACCATATCTGTGGAGGGATGAAAAATGAGAGATTAAAAAATAGAGAGGTGTACGTAGAGAGAAAAGTGAGAAAAGGGTTTTGAGATAAAAACCGAGCCTGAGGGCCGAATGATGTGAGAAATATATGTGAGATGGGGTGGGAAACATTACCTGTAGCAGTAGTGGACTCCCCACGAATCTAGTCGCCTCTCAGCGATGGAAAGCATCCAAGCCCATCAACGTCTCGGCCAGTGTCATGGCGATGTAGCTCTTGCCCTCTTTCAAGCCCTCGGAAGCCTCAATCAAATGGACGCTAGATCCACCGAAGCCTGGGGCAAGCAAGAAATAAGACAACATGCACAAGCAAAGCACATGTCGCCGAAAACCCTGCCAGTGATAGTCGCTGCGATCACCAGCATCAGAAAAGCAACGAATCAAACTCGGAATGTCCAGTTCCCCATCGCGAATCAAAGACCAAGCATCATGCAAAGTGAGCCCGCACATCCTTCCTAGGGCTTGGACGTGGCCGAAGCGTAATTGGGGCAAAATTTCTTCATCGCACTGAGACTCCATCAAAACTTGGAAGTCTTCGAAAGTGGGACACATCTCTTGTCCGCCAAAGCTAAAAACGTGCGTTACCGGATTCCAACACCTTGCCGCGGCATGAAGGAATGGAAAACACAGCGGGGTGCAGGGCAACGTGAATAGTGCATTTATTTCGAAGCCCTTAAATTTTAGCTTTTTTGAGCCATCCAAGTTAGCAATCTAATTTGTGAGATTTTGGACAAGAAATGCCTCCATTTGGTGCGAAAGCTGAGCTGACATGGAGAAACTACGAAGCTTGGGCTTTTGTAGAAGATAAGGTGTTAAGTGGAAGACAGGTGGCAGCATTCTGGAGGTTCTTGCCTTTTTTGGCTGACCGGCCATCTTTTTAGCCGATCGGCTAGTATTGGTGGCCGATGGTCATTTGTCTTGGCCGATGGCCTTCTACCTTGGCCGATGGTCCTTCCTTTGTCCTCTGAAGCTGTCCATGTGTTGGAGGTGTTGAGAACTTGTGACTTGCTCCACTTCAAATGCCTTTTTGTAAGGATTTTGCGAAGTCGTGCCTATGTTACTTCAATTTGTTTATCGAGTTGTATATTACATTAATTGTTAAGTTCTTGTCTTGCTTATCGAGTTGTATTTATGTTTGATTAGTATGTCAAGTCCTGTTTTGCTTATCAAGTTGTTTTGGTCTTTCAGTCATCAGTTGGTTCACTACCCGATTAAGGCAATGCAATTCGAATGTTTAGTTTTCAAAACAAATTTCAATCTCATTTACATTGTTATGTGATGTGATGCGATGCGATGCTTAGAATGTACAAATGTAACACTTTTTCAATAAAAAAGTTGTTTTCATTCCATCATGTTTTCTTTTGCAAAAGAGTGCAAAGTTTCGAAGAAAATAAAACATGCCTGAGGCAGTACGATGTGCAAAACTACTAGCAAAAAGGAAAATAAAGCAAAAAAATAAAACATTTTAATCAACATCCAAATTGGCGCCAGTCGCCTCAAGTGCGGGAATCCCTCCTCGTCCTCTTCCTAGATGAAACTCCAGGATCACCACCATCAGCTCCACTGTCTGAGTCTGAACTCGAGCCGTCTCCAGCCTCATGCTGAGACGACTCTGCCTCCGCATCAGACTCATCGTCATCTAGGGCAGGCACCCGTGAACTACTCCCGAAGTGAGTACGCCCGGCTCTGCTATGGCTGCGCGCTGAAATCCCTCGTCCTGCTCTCCTTGCTGCTTGGGGAGGTACTGATGGTCTCGCTGAGGCACCTGCTGTAGCTGGTATCTGGAATGGGGCCTAAAAAGAACCAATTGGCAGATGCATCAATTATGCTATGCGAAGCTGAGTATGGTATCAAATGAAGTATATGATTACAGTGTATGAATGCCGTGAGCAATGTATGATCACAATGTATGAGATGTAGTGTATGAATGCCGTGAGCAGTGTATGATTACAGTGTGTGAATGCTGTGAGCAGTATATGAAATACAGTGTATCAGTGCTGTGAGTGGTATGCGAGTATAGTGTATCAAATGCCGTATTGATAATGTAATGCATCAGATCAGTATGGAACAGATTATGCAAGGTTTTGGGATTGAAGTTGAAAGAACTTATCGGGATACTATAAATACTCAGCAGGTCCATGCTCCTCTGCAACATCCCCATCACTGAAGCCGACAGCTCCAGAGCCTGCTCAGTGTACTCTATTGAAGCCTGCAAAAGTGTTGAGGCAATTAGTAATCTGTGGGATATCAACTGAAATGAAATGAATGTACAGAATGCAAAGGCATAGCATATACCGGGGTCAAGCCTCGAACTCCGACGAGCTCATGATCAGCCGAAAGAGGAGCGATGGGCATCTGGTAAGTCTCTCCAGCCTGCCCACGGCATGTCATAGTGGTGGGCAAGTCTGGCCACTCTACTCTGCGTCCCCTCCAGGAACCCCTCCTGTCGTAGGCCTGAGTCGCCTTCGATGCTCCTGTTCCTCCTACTGGGGCCTCAGCTCTCTCTCTCTCACCTCGGCGAGCACTGCCCAGAGGCCACATAAGATGAGTCTAGATGAAGGCGGTGTAGTCGCCCTCATCTCTAAAAAAGTCAGCGTCCCAACCGATCGTGAAATCGGGCATCTCCTGCGGGATGTGTGTCACTGTATGCCTCATGTGAGAAGGAGGCAGCATCAGGACTATCTGCTCATGTTAGCCGAGGGCCTGCTGCAAGAAGCACTCTCCCAAGTACCATGCCGGCAGACCGGACCCTCCAGCAAAACACGAAATCGGGCAGTCTCCCGAGCGTCCATGTACTGGTCTCTGACTGCGTCAGGCAGCATTGCCTAGGGCTGCTAAGTGATCTGCAAATGATAGATGTACGGTTTGTTATCTACTATCGAAAGTACAATGTAAAGAAAAGCTCAAATGAACTGTAAGGTTTGAAATACCTCTGCTGCGGCTATAGTGACAAAGTATCTGCGAAAGAACAAAAAAAACTCTCGCGGCCTCCGCTCGCATCTCACATCATACCTATGAGAATATGGAACAACATGGCTGTAAACGCGCCCCGAGAACTCCCCGGGCTCCGCGCCTGCGAAGGGTGCGAATTCTGTCTTGTTCTCTAGCTACTACAGTTCGAACTCAAATGTCACGGTTCTGAATCTAATCTCGCAAAGTGCAATGCAAGACCGATAAATCACCAAAGAGTCCAAATCCGGCAAATCGTTTTGGAAAACTGATTTTAATAAAGAAGTGCCAAACATGGACTGCTTTGCCAGATACAGAGTCGCCACCTAAATATTTTATTTTGGGAGAATTTAGGAAACCCTGACTCGTGCCTAAGGTCATGTGTCCGTCATCACCAAAGTGTCCTCGGCTTGCGAACTCGCGTACGAGAGGGGAAGGTCACGCAATGAGCACCCCCGCTCGCCCGATCAAAGATTGGCCTATACTAAGCATGATATGTTGTTTTTGAAAACACATGTATTCTTATTCCGATTAATTAGCTAATCTTACTACGTGATGCGCACAGCAAACAAGTATAGACTAGATCACCTAATTTGGAACAAAACATTGCATGTTTGTTTGTTTGAAAATGGTTTGCGGTTTGCTACTCGCAAGTAGGCTAAATCGGGGATTTCAATGAATTGTTCCAATTCAAGCAATCCAACCTTCACCCACAGGCATTCAGGCAGTTATATCAAATAAGCAGTTAGCCTCATGGCAAGCATGCTAAACATGGCAGCACTAACACACATGCAGTATGCTAAAGCGTAAACACTCACAGTGTACTCCAAGCCAAAACAGAGAACTAGTTAGAAATCATGCATTATCCTAGTTCATGTTAAGATGGCTAATGCAACACATGCAAAAATGCAGCTAAAATAGGCTCGGCTATTCTAGAATGGCATATGAATGCGACAATTCGATACATGTATTCAACTTGGAATTGAAATACAATGCAGTTAGTATGATGCGCCGAGCCCGGTGCATGCAAAACAGATTAATGATGCACTCATGCAAGCATAAGGATGCTAATGAAATATGCCCTAAAACTAACCATCGTAAGCGGTTAAGTAAAAGGGAGAAAGAAATGGAGGTTAACAGTTGGCCCTCTCGACAAAGGGTCCGAATAATGAGCTAACTAGCTAATCTAAGCTAATTAAACTAATTATTACATCACAAAACTAATTAACTAACAAGCTAATTAATTATTACAAAACAAGCTAATTAACTATTCCTAGTTAACTAACTATTACAAAACAAATAAGCAGCTAAACGCATTAACTACTTAAATACATAACCAAAGCATAAACTAGCTAAGGAAAGCAATAAATAGAGGTCTCGAGGTGAGAAGTGTATGCATGCTCGGTCGCCTCGTTAAGAAATCCGTCACAATGCTCCAACTTGCCTCTGTTTGCAACTGTTCTCAGAACCTTGCACCAAGCTCCTGAAAGCTTCTAACACACCTTCGGGACCTGTGGGAGGGTGGCCGACCAGTTGTTGAGGAGGGAGACCACCTGCCGGCCACTTTCTGTTGCTAAAATCCAGAAAAAGTGGTCGGCTAGCTAGGTTTACTGGTCGGCTGACCAGTTGTTGCTGCCAGACTCCACTTTGCTACAACAGAGAGTAAGAAAGGGCATGGCAATGTATTTGCAGGATATATGTGCACAACCACCCTCCCTATCATTTCATAAGCTCAAGGGAGTATGGTTCTCGACCCTCGGGCCACCAATCACGCATCTCGATGCATGATGGCCGAGAAGCCAAATTGTACAATTCAATATGGAATGAATGCACAAATAAACACATAAAGCCTAGAACTCTATCATGATTGATCAAGAGCATCGGCGATCGAGAATTGAGGCACGTTTCATCACTTTAAGTATGAAACGTCTCTCTTTTCCCGCGTTTGGACTAACACCTATTCCAAACAAAATGCAAGCAACAACAAGCATGTTAAACATGTAATGCAACATGGCATACTCAATGCAAACAACATGGCATGCAAAACATGTAAGATGGCATACTCAATGTAATGGACAACATGACATACACAATGCGATGTAATACAAGCATGCAAACAACATGCAATCAAACATGCTCAATGGACTTAAACCAAAAAGGACAGACCTCAATCATGCCCAAATCAGTGGCCAATAATGATGAAACTAAGGCATGAAGCACATAATAAATGCATGCGCAATGCAAAGGCCCATTGACTGGGCATAAGAGCACAACTCTCAAGAGTGCTCAAAGAGTGACAAATATAGAAGTGTAACCACATTAAGTGCATTGAAATTAAGTAAGAAATGATGCCAAATCATTCAAACGACACAACTATAGCATGCAAAGGTCCTAAAGCATTAGAGCTAGCAAAGAGGACTGCAAAGGAGGCATGCACTACATGGCACAAATGCATGAACCAACCATGGACAGAGCTTAATTAGGTCTAAACGAAGACCAAAACATGCTGAGATGGGGGCTCAAGTGCCTAGGCAAGATGGCATACATGCTAGGCCACAAATTAGGCAACAATGCATAACACTCAAAGGCACTGAAAGCATGAAAGAAATAGGAACATGGCAGTCCTATATGCTCTGAAATGTCATGTTAAATGATGCCAAATCATGTACACAACACAAATGAGGCATGCTATGAAGCTCAAGGCTTGAAACTAGCATAGGATTTACACTATAGCTATGCAAAACATGAAACATATGGCAAAGGCAACCCAAAATAGTCCTAGAACATGTCAAAATGAGTCTAAAACATGTATGGAAGAAAGCCAAAATATGCTAGCATGAAGGGCATAAGGCATGATAGATGCAAGGCAAATAAGGTGGATTACACTACACCTACCAAGACCAAGCATGAGACGGCTTCGCCAACAAAAATCAGAGTTATATCATGGCAAAATAACCCTAAAAACACATTGAAATGATAGCTCGCAAGGTTAGGCATGAAGGCATACGCAATGATTCATGTTAAGGGCATAAAACACCAACTCCTCAAAGCATGGAATAAGTGAAAGATGCAAGAGTATGACCACACTATATGGACTGAAATCACATTTCAAATGATGCCAAATCATGGAAATAGGCCAAGCAATGCATGCTAGTGGACTTGATACACAAAGCTAACAAGCTAGAATGCACTATAGCTATACAAAGCATGGCATGCATGACCAAAACAACACAAATCAGAGCTTAAGCATGCTAAAACATGGACAAAATCTTCTTAGAGTTAAGCCAAAAGCATGCTAGAATGACATGTTAAAGCATGGCACACATTAGGCTAGTTCATGGAAATGCGCTACAAGTGCATGGAGCATGCATGGGCCAACCAAACCAAACCTTAACAGAGGTATGGCATGGAAAAAAATCACCAAAAACATGTTGAAATGGACTCAACATAAGCTAGAAAGACATGCTACTTCATGAAGCACACAAGACTAGTTTATGAAATTTACACTACAAGTGTATAAGGCATGAAAGAGCTAACCAAACCAACCCAAAACAGATCTAAGGCATGTTAAAACAACACCAAAAACCTACTAAGATGGCCCTAAAACAAGCTAGAAAGACATGCTTAAACATGAGGCACACAAAGCTAGTTTGTAAGATTTGCACTACAAGTGTATAAGGTATGCAAAGGATGATCAAGGCAACCAAAAAAAGTGGCATGCCACCTCAAAATAACCCCAAATACATGCTAGGAACAAGCCAACACAAGATTAAATAACATGCTCAAACATGAGGCATATGAAGCAAGTATTCAAAATACAGGGAGACGGGATGACCCTCTCCTATTTGGGACCTTAAAACACCATCTCCACCACTGAAAATCCTCTGGATTTCAGTGGTAGAAAGGTCATGCAAAGGTGATCCCAATAGCTTAAAAAGAAGGCACAAGAACAAGACCAAACAAGGCCTAAGAGGGGGTATACTACCCCCAACACAAAAGTGACCTTAAACAAACATTTTAGGCATGCAAAAACAGAACTTTTTGCAGTTAAGAGTTAAGCTTAAACCAGTATAAAAATAGGTCTAAAAGCTTTAGCAAAACAAGGGGTTTATGGGGTTAAAGGCTCACCCTTGTAGAACCTCTTCAAGGCTGTAACTCCAGCAAGTTTCTTGGATCAAAAACAGTCCAAAAGCACCAAAAGCAACCTCAAGAAGCCTTAGCAACAAAAGGATGGTGTTTGAGTGTGTGTTTGTGTGTTAAAGTGTGGTAAAACTACACTTTTGAAGCACAAAAATGAAGTAAAAGGGAAAGATAGATACAAGCGTGTATCTATAGTTCCAGCCACTCCAAACTAAACCTGGAGGAGGGAGGAGAAGGTTCTCTTATAAAGAGAACCAAAGCTCAAGCTTCTTGAGGAAGCTAAGGGTTCAAGGCCATCCCTCCATACATGTGTATGGAGGATAGCTTTAGTGCCTTCCAGCTGTGCTAGCTGGATGAAAATATCTCCAAAAAGGTGACAAAAAGCAGCCGACCACTTCGGCCAGCTACTTAAAGTGGTCGGCCGCCCACCACAAGTGGTCTCCAAGAAAATAAATTGGTCGGCCATGGTGGGAGAGAGTCTATAGCGTGAAAACAATGTAGTGGTGTGGTGGCCGACCAGAAAAGGTGGCCCAAAAACCAAGAAAACCAGTTGTCATACCAGAAAACTAGCTGGCGGGGAGAAAAGTGGTCTCCAAGGGGAAGAACTGGTCTCCCACCCTTGTACCACCTTCCAAACAAGGAAAACAATGTTTGCACCAAAAACAAATCAAAACGGATGCAAGACAAAAGTTCGGGAGGCAAAGCGCGTAGCCGAAAGCCTCAAAAACTAGTCTACGGGCATCAAAAGTGGTCTACGACCCCAAAAGTGGTCTCCCGGACCACAGTGTTCCTCTAGGAAGAAGCAACAAGGTGTGGTTCAAAAACCACGCCAAACGAAGAACGTTAAGCGGTCCTGAGTCAAGGCACGCGGCCGAAGGCTCCGAAAATCAGAAACTGGTCTCCAAATGGGAAAAGTGGTCTACGACCACAAAAAAGTGGTCTACAAGACCACTCCACCCCTCCAAGGAAAATAAACAAGGTTCGGTCCGTAAACCGAGCCAAAGCGCAAAGAGTTTAGAGGCCCGGAGGCAAGGCTCCCAGCCAAAACTCTGGAACCTCGAAACAAGCACAACATGCACAATCACAGAGCGCTCAATCGATGACATTTGAGTCTTAAGGTCGATGAAAAATGGGGTGTCTACTGTTGCCCCTTTTTGACAGAACTCGGAAGTCATAAGTGACGGGAGTGAATGTCAAAGCCCAGAGATGACCCATTTTTTACAAGGCCGAAGACTTAGACAAACAAGCAAGATAACAAAGAGATATGCCCGCAGGCAGAGGCAAAATGCAAATGACATGTACAAAGCCAAACATACCTTATGATCATGCAAAGAAAGCTGCAATGAAGCAATTATATAAAATAAATGTAACAGTTTAAGCAAACAAATACGAACCAAACTACATTACATGCAGAAATGATGTAAGAGAATTATACAATTCTCGCTATGTCTCACGCAGAGTAGATACCATACCGTCTGGTCGCACCAGCCTCAAATGAACCGTACATACAATATCGTGCTTGCAAAAGAAAGAAACTCGACAGGTATAATATAGTTAGAAGTACATGTTCAACATTACATCAAGATGCAATTCCGATGCGAGATAACGCGTGCATACACAATGCCGATGGAAACGTGCATAGCAATGCAAGTGAAAAGTGCACAACAATGCACGAAACGTGCGTGACAACGCAAGTGAATAGTGTGCATGACAATGTAACCGAAGTATACACAACAACGCGGCTGAAGAGGTGCATGACAATGCAACCTAAGTGTGCGCATAACAATGCGAAGGAGGGGTGCATGACAATGCAACCTAAGTGTGATGCATAACAATGCGATAGGAATGGGTGAATGACAGTGCAACCTAAGTGTGACGCATAATAATGCGATAGGAATGTGAAAAACAATGCGAGCAAAATGTGCGTGACAACGCAAATAAAGTGTGCCTGACAATACGAGAGAAACGTGCATAACGATGCGACGAGTGGTGTGCATAACAATGCAAGAAGTGATGTGCATTACAATGCAAGGGAAATGAGCATAACAATGCATTTTAGTGCAACTTCAAAAGAATGTTTGAAACAAAACACTTAAAAAGGAGATACAAGTCTTAACGCGAGCAATTCAACCGGAACCTCCGAGTTACCTCTCGGAGGGGTCACAAAGTACTCAAAAGGATACACCTTGCTCTTGACGAGTAATTGATGAGCCACGCATCGAAGACTTGAATTAAAGTTCCCGGGGGGGACGATTTCGCGCCGAAAAGTGTACTTTTTTTGTACTTTCTCGAGAGTCGAGGACTCCAATCATCACCAAAACACACTAGGAGAACAATGGAGCCTTGGAGACCATCCAGGAGGGTGGCCGACCACCTAGAACAATCGCCGACCAGTTGTTGATCACCAAAGTGGTCGGCCGACCAGAAAAACTTGATGGCCAACCAGTTTATGAAAACAGTGACTAATTTGTCATTTCGAGGCCGGATCTTTAAGTACACAATTCTAAATCACTTTTGCTCACACCTCTAAGGCCGAAATCAACTTCTCTTCCTCCCTAGACCATTTTCTCTCTTAGATCTGCACTTTATACGCGTTTTCCAACGCCCCACGCGAAGTTCTTTCGCCAAAACTTTCGATTCTCTTCGCTTTGAACCGATTAGAATTTGTTTTCGGAGCTTCTTTCTCCATTTTCACCACTTGAGGTATGTTTGTCTCAAAGTTTAGCACCTTTTCTCAGGCGTTGACTTTTGTTGACTTTTTCTCTTCCCAAGAGTTTACTTTTGTTGACTTTTTGCGATTTTGGCCCATTTTTCTCATTTCTACAGATTTCTTCAGATGGCCGATGATATTTCCTATGGCAGAGGCTTCCCGAGAGTAAAGGATGAGCCCGACATCATACCGTTGCCACCGAGGATACGGCCATTCGACCCTGAGAGGTACCACCCGCAGGAGCATATCCTCCCTCCTTGCACCTTCCATCATTTTACTGACTTCGCGCGACGGGCGCCCGCAGACTTACTGCTACGGGAGCCTGAGTATCATCTATCTCAACATGCACGAGAGGTACGTACTTCATTCTTGCATTCTCTGCGAAGTATTTTGCATTTCTTGCACATTTCATGCTTTCACTATGTATTCTATCTGCTCGTTCTGAACACATTCACATACACAGCACTTCTGCATGTTCTGAACATAACTTGCGCGTAGTATTTTGTACACTTGGCACGCAGCTCATAACATAGGACACTGTTCATTGGGCACACAGCTCAAAACACAATATTCTGTTCGTTGGGCACACAGCTCATTTGGGCACACAGCATATTTGGGCACACAACTCATTTTGGTACACAGCTCATTTAGGCACACAGCTCATTTTGGGCACATGGCTCATTTGGGCACACAACTCATTTTGTTGCTCAATCTGAACACACAGTTCATAACGTAGTTTTTTTTTTTTTTGTGCTCAATCTGAACACACAATTCATAACGCAGTTTTTGCTCAATCTGAACACGCGATTTATAACGCAGTTTTTTGCTCAATCTGTGCTCAATCCGAACACACAGTTCATAACGCAGTTTTTGCTCAATCTGAACACACAGTTCATAACGCAGGGTTTGCTCAATCTGAACATACAGTTCATAACGCAGGGTTTGCTCAATCTAAACACGCAGTTCATAACACAGTTTTTGCTCAATCTGAACATGCAGTTCATAACGTAGTTTTTGCTCAATCTGAACACACAGTTCATAACGTAGGGATTTGTTCAATCTGAACACACAGTTCATAACGCAGGGTTTGCTCAATTTGAACACACAGTTCATAATGCAGGGTTTGCTCAATCTGAACACGCAGTTCATAACGCAGTTTTTGCTCAATCTGAACACGCAGTTCATAACGCAGTTTTTGCTCAATCTGAACACACAGTTCATAATGCAGGGTTTTGCTCAATCTGAACACACAGTTCATAACACAGGGTTTTGCTCAATCTGAACACACAGATCATAACGCAGGATTTGCTCAATCTGAACACACAGTTCATAACGCAGGGTTTGCTCAATTTGAACACGCAGTTCATAATGCAGTTTTTGCTCAATCTGAACATGCAGTTCATAACGCAGTTTTTGCTTAATCTGAAGACACAGTTCATAACGCAGGGTTTGCTCAATCTGAACACACAATTCATAACGCAGGGTTTGCTCAATCTGAACATGCAATTCATAATGCAGTTTTTGCTCAATCTGAACACACAGTTCATAACGCAAGGTTTTACTCAATCTGAACACACAGTTCATAGCGCAGTTTTTTATTTAATTTGCACGCAGCTCATAACATAGCACACTGTTCAATCTGAACACACAGCTCATAACACAGTATTCGGTTTATTATTGCACACGGCTCATAACACAACATTCTATTTAATTTGCACACGGCTCATAATACTGTTCAATCTGAACACACAGTTCATAACACAGCATTCTGTTTAATTTGCACACGGCTCATAATGCTGCTTAATCTGAACACACAGTTCATAATAGAGCATTCTTTTCAATTTACACATGGCTCATAACACTGCTCAATCTGAACACGCAGTTCATAACACAGCATTCTTTTCAATTTGAGACTGATTACATCTGTTCATTCTACATACAGGTATCGTCCCGTTTCACCCAGGGGTATGGGTCGATCATTGCTAGAGAGTGGTATATGGAGCTCCTGGATACAGTTCGCCAGATTGTGGATGAGGCGGGATTCGGCCCGTTTTGTGCGGGATTGTCGTGTCATCCAGCAAGCAGGACCCTTCTAGGCGCACTTGTAGAGAGATGGTGGGACACCACCAACTCCTTCCACTTCTTTGTTGCCAGGGACATGACGATGACCCCGTCTGACTTCTCCATACTGACGGGCCTCAACGTGGCGGGCAGGCCGATCCCATATGATACAGACATGGGCGAGTGGAAGGCAACTTGGGTTTATCTGCTCGAAGCCCGTCCGCCGATCGACAGATCATCAAGCAGGGTCAGGTACACCTGGTTCTCCGAGCAGTAAAGGGGGTCTACGCCCGAGACTTTTGAGGCCATACACCAGTATGCCCGGGGGTTTCTGATGTTCCTACTCGGGACCACTTTATTCTCCGACAGGGGGAACACAGTCAGGCTTTATCTGCTGAGTGCTCTGATAGACCTATCACAGGTCAGTCAGTATGATTGGGGTGGCGCTGGCCTTGCTACCCTTTATTGCTACATGAGCGCGACCTCCCGCGAGCGGAGGACCATATTAGGTGGCTACTGGCGAGCCTGGGAGGTACATTCTACCCTCTTGATTTTCATTTCTGCTTTTCATTATCTGTACACTGCACACGGCACACATTGCACATGTTACATTCTGTACTCTGCATTATTCCCTTAGCATTCTGCATTTTCTGAACATTATGTATTCTGACAGCCACTGTCTTGTTTTTCACAGCTGTGGGTTTATGCCTACTTCCCGACACTTGCCCCAGAGCTCGAGGTTGAGGCACCTCTCGAGATCCCTTATTCAGGCAGATATGAGGGTCGGTGCCGGTCCAGGCCCCGGGAGACTCTGTCGTATCTTTGACAGTACTTTGACACGGTGCGGGCGACCGAGGTAAACCAGAACTCTCAGTTCTTCATATTTTCAACTTTGATTCATCTTGCATATTTATGACATCTAATCAGTTTATGCACTTTTTATCCGCAGATCACTTGGCAGCCTTAGCTGGAGACACCCGGATATGCTCGGTTCTAATTCCCTGGGGCATGGGGCGCTTACCGTTACAGGGTTTTGTTTGAGGGACCCGCCAGTAGGGCCTAGTTTCTCAGGGATCGTTTCATGCGTCAGACTATGGGCAGTGCCACTCAGGATATCCCTTCACCGCCCCCACTGGACATGCGATGCACGGAGCACCTTACTCCCCAAGAGGTCGACGACCTTATGTTGGTTGTTGACGAAGTTCTGTTCCTGGAGGAGGGGGAGTATGCGACATACCGCCATACATACTTGATGCCTCCACTGACAGGCGTCCATACTCCTACAAGGAGGGCTACTGATATGCCATCATCGAGTCGCGCTCGAGCCGTAGACATCCCTTCGACTAGTAGGGCCGGTACATCGAGGGGTAGGGCCAGAGGGATGCCCTCAACTTGCCAGTATGCGGGGTGGCCAGATCTTCCGACCGAGCTGAAGGGTTGGTAGTATGGGACATCTTACCCAATTCCACTGGAGCTTCCACTGCCGGATCATCGATACGTCAGTGATCCTGACTCACCACCGGTATGCTCCACAGTTTTCATTTATCACTCAGATATTTAGTCATTCATTCATTCACTGATGACTTGAATTTGCACCTGCAGCCTCCCAAAGAGAATACTGATGGGTTGCTCGGGGTGGTAGCTTCACTCGAGAGCATGGTCTTGCGGAGGGAGACGATGTTGTACACCGCTGGCATTCCAGTACTTTTCGATTTCCTTGTATTTATCATACTTCTGATGACATACTGAAACTGAACATTTCACCATACTGATTCACTGCATGTGTAGAACACATCTGACACATCATACTCACATACTATATTTACATGCACACACTCCACGCATCATACTTGCATCTGATATCTGATATACATACTCTGGCTGATGTATTCAATCTGCCCTTTTGAGGTTTCACTGTCACGGCCCAGGCCATCCAGGCCTTCTCGAGCAGCTAGGAGAGGGGACTCGACTCGCAGCCGAGGTAGACGTAGAGCGTCTGTCAGGTATGACGAGGAGTCCAGCGAGGAGGAGAAGTCAGCACATCCACAGTCAGAGACATCTACAGGCAGGGATGATGACTCCGGTTCCAGTTCTGAGGACGGAGGTGATGCCGAGGAGGATTCCGAGGACAGTGACTCCGATTCAGATAGGGATGCTGGCGGTGGTAGTGCAGAGGCTGCTCAGCCGAAAAGGGTGAAGAGGGCCTCTCGGTTGTGAGCTTGATAGCACTGATGCAGATGTTCCTATTTTATTTTTCTTTTTACATGTAGTTGTAGCACATTGTACAGCTTAGGCAGTTTTATTTTCTTCAAAACTTATACCTTTTTGTAAAATATTGTAAAAAGAGAAGCTATGATGGAATGAAACGACTTTTTGTTCAAAAAGGGTTGTATTTTACATTCTTAGCATCGCATCGCACCATTTTGCACAAAAATGAGATTGAACGAAAATTGAACACCGTGTATTGCCAAGTCAGGTAGTGAACCAACACAACAAACTAAGCCACTTAACTTACTAAGAAACGACAAAACCTTAGCAAGTTTACAACTCGATAAGCAACGAGCAACAACTCGATAAACAAATCACGACAACTCGATAATCAAAGAGCAACGACTCGATAAGCAAAAACTTAACAACTCGATAAGCAAAACTTAACAACTCGATAAGCAAATGCATTTTGGACAATCAAGGTGACGGAACACATCCGAAATAGAGGTAAACTCAGACCTCAAGCACGCCCAGCACACAAGAAGCCCAGGGACTCCCTTTTGGAGACAAGAAAAAGCTGCAAACCATCTTTTTGCTCATGGCCGACCACCATAGGAGCCTGCCGACCAGTTTTTTGGTCTGTAAACCAAAAAAGTAGCTGACCGACCAGAGAAACTAGCTGGCCAACCAGAAAAAGTGGTCAGCTGACGACCTGGCCTGGGGACCTCCAGTTTTCTGACATTTGTCCTCCAAACAGTGCCTTATCCTTCACAAAGGTTCCAGCTTCGTAGTTCCCTCATTTTAACTCAGTTTTGCACCAAAATGGAGGCACTTCTTGTCCAAAATCTCACAAATTGGATTGCTACCTTGGATGGCTCGAAAAAGTTGAATTTCTGGGGCTTTGGCATAAATGCACTATTCACGTTGAGTCGCACCACGCTGCGTTTTCCGTTCGTTCATGCCGCGACAAGGTTTTGGAATCCTGTAACACACGTCTTTAGCTTTGGCGGACAAGAGATATGTCCCACCTTTGAAGATTTCCAAGCTTTGATGGAATCTGAGCGTAATGAAGAAGTCATGCCCCAGTTCCATTTCGGCCACGTCCAAGCCTTAGGACGGATGTGTGGGCTTACTTTGCATGACGCACGGTCATTGATTTGTGACAGAGTGCTTGACATTCCGAGCTTGATTCGTTGGTTTTCCGATGTCGGTGACCGCGGTGACTATCATTGGCAGGATTTTCAGCGACATGCTCTTTGCTTGTGCATGCTGTCACATTTCTTGCTTGCCTCAGGCTCTAGAGGGTTTAACAATCGTTTGATTGAGGTTGCCAAGGGCTTGAAAGAGGGCAAGGGTTGTATCGCCATGACACTAGCTGAGACATTGATGGGTTTGGACGCTTTCCATGCCGAGAGACGACTAGATTCGCGGGGAGTCCACTACTACTGCAGGTAATGTTTCCCGCCCTATCTCACATATATTTCTCACATCACTCGGCCCTCAGGCTCGGTTTTTTTTTTCTCTCAAAACCCTTTTCTTACTTTTCTCTCAACGTACACCTCTCTATTCTTTAATCTCTCATTTTTCATCCGTCCCCAGATATGGTTGATGGATAAACTGAAGATTGTGGACTCATGCCCAGCATAATCAGCTCGGAGCTATTTCTTCCGGCGACGTCTAGTCAATGGCCCTGATGAGGGATGGTGGTACGAATGGATGCGTAGTTTGAATACTCTCGACATTTCTTGGCGCTGCCCCTGGCTTAATCTACCGGCAATGAGCTACAGCATGACTCACCAGCCTGGGATTCAGTTGATCGGCCTGACACACTGTGCACTTTACTTCCCGTTTCGACTTCGACGCCAGTTCGGACATGATCAAACTTGCCCAGAGGAAGGGATAGAGCACCCTGCTACATTCTCAGTCCGAGGCGTACAGCTAGCTCGGTATGCCACAGCATAAAGGACGAGAGAGCTTCTGGCCCCCGCTCCCACTTTCAATTGCACCCTCTCTGATGAGTGCATAGCATGGCTTGATAAAAAGACACAGGTTGGGCCTACTTTGGCATCAGAGGCTTCGACCAGCTCTGGGAGGGGGCGCAGGAACACCTGACTTGACTATGCCCCGAATTTATTTGCTTTAATCAGTACTTTCAAGTTTTCTTTATGAATATAATAAAAAGGAACTTCAATTTGTATTCAAGAGTAGGAGAACTCTGTATTGAAATCAATGTAATTGAAGGTTGTGGGTACTGAAAATTTTCCGTTTGGTCCAAAAATGGTCTAAGTCGTAAAAGATTAATTTGAGCAAAATCAACTTTTATTAAAACTTTTCAAAACCATTTTCGATATGGATCACAACTAGACACGCCCGAGATCTATCACTGAGATGTACAACCCCGGATCCAGCAACTGGAAAGTTGCCCCTAATCTGAATAGCACTGCACTGGAGATCACAATCGAGCTCTTGAATGCAAAATAGACAAAGATAACCGAGCATGATCACATGGACAAAGTTGATCGGGGAAGTGTTTATGGCTGGACTTCAGGATGAAGTTGCCTACGTATCCCAAAAATGGAATCAAGCCTTACGTAGTTCAGCTCGGGTTCACTCGTGTATTAACACTCTCCTTTTGCGCTCTAACTTTTGCCAAGGCCGCCCTTTCTGGGTTTTCAACCTTGTGAGCTCAATTTTTATTATTTCAAATTTTATGTGCTCTAACTTTTGCCTAGGTCGCCCTTTCGGGTTTTCGGCCTAGCGAGCCTCTCAAGGATAATATTTCTTCAACTTGTCCATGTTGATCGGTTGGGAGAACTCTAGGCCATCTAGGTCCATCAAAACGACAGCTCCACCCAACCAGATAGACTTGATGATGTACAGGCCAGTCCAATTGGGTCTAAACTTGCTCCTAGGGTCGTGGATGGAAGCTCGGTTGTCTTTAACCACAAGATCCCCTTCCTTCAAATTCCTAGACTTAACCTTCTTGTTGAAAGACCTGGCAATTCTTCATTAATAACCCTGAACATGATACAGTGCTTTCAGCCTTCTCTCATCAAACAACATGAGTTCTTTGAACCTGCTCTACTGCTAATCTGCCTCAGCTATCTGACACTCAGCCAGTACCCGTAATGACGGAACCTCAACTTCGATAGGCAGAACAGCCTCTATCCCATAAAGCAAGGAATACGGAGTCACCCCAGTAGAAGTTCGAATTGAAGTCCAGTAGCCCCACGGAGCAAATGGCAACTTATCTGGCCAATCCCGGTAGGTTTCCACCATCTTCTGCAGTATATGCTTGATGTTCTTATTGGCGGCCTCAACTGCTCCGTTGGTTTACGGTCGATATGTAGATGACTTATGAAAAGCCACGTTGTACTTCTCCAACAAATCAATCACCTCCTTCTTGAAGTGAGAGCCATTATCTGAAATGATCTCATTCGGAACCCCGTAGTGACAGATGATGTTGTTCTTAATGAACTTCGCGGCATGCGACGCCTTCAACACCACGTAAGATTGGGCCTCGACCCACTTCGTGAAGTAGTCTATCGCAACCAGAATGTACTCATGCCCGTTGGACCCCTTCGGAGTGACAGCCCCGATCACATCAATCCCACAGACTGAAAACGGCCATGGCGAAGTCATGTTGTACAGCTTCGATGGCAGAATGTTCATGCGGTTTGCATAGATCTAACATTTGTGGCATCACCGAACAAAGCCAATACAATCCTCCTCCATGGTGGACCAGTAATAATCCTGTCTAAGGATCTTTCGAGCTAGCATCACCCAGCTCATGTGCGCTCCGCACTCTCCTCCATGGATGGCCTCCATCAGGCGCTTCGATTCTTCGGCATCAACACACAACTTATGCATCCCGAGATGACCTCTCTTGTACAGTTTACCCCCGCAGACAATGAACTGAGCAGCCATTCTTCGAATTGCCCTCTTATCTTTGGCATTTGCCCCTGGTGGATACGCCTCTTTTTCTAAGAAGTTCCAGACATCGTAATACTAGGGATTCTCATCTTGTACCCTATCTATGGCAGCAATCAGCTCGTAGGCCGACACAAATTTCTGTTCGATGATGATCGGACGCATCCGGACTCCGAAAGGGATGTCTATCATAAAAGATAGAGTTGCTAATGAATCAGCAAAACTGTTGTTCTCTCTTAATAGATGAGCGAAGTTCAGCTTCTCAAACCGAGGAATTAGCAAGTCCAAGGTCTGGTGATAGATTCTCATCTTTTCTTCTTTAACTTTCCAATCTCCTTTAGCTTGAGATACAACAAGGTTCGAGTCCCCGATGACATCCAACCGTTTTGCCCCTAGTTCTAGGGCGGCTTCTAAACCAACAATACATGACTCATATTATGCCTCATTGTTCGATACTCTGAACCGGAGTTTGAATGCTAGGGGTATGTGGGAACTGTCGGGCGCTATCAGCAACACCCCTATCCCATACCCGTATTTGTTTGACGCTCCGTCAAAGTACATCGTCCAAGTTTCTTCTTCGACGTGCAGAATGGCCTCGTCTGGGAATAAGTACTCAACTACTTCATCCCCTTCGACTGGGTCATCGGCTAAGAACTCCGCTACCGCTCTCCCTTTCACTGACTTGCGCGTCATGTACTTCAGATCAAATTTAGAATGCAGAAACAACCAGCGGGCTAGCCTACCCGTAAGTGTTGGTTTTTTGAAGAGATATTTGATGGGATATAATCTCGAAACCAGTATTACGGAGTGAGCTAACAAGTAGTGCCGCAGCTTCCTTGTATCTCATACCAAGGCCAGACAAGCCTTCTCCAGCAGAGTGTAGCGGGTCTCGTACTCCAACATTTTCTTGCTCAAGTAGTAAATAGCCATATCCACTTTGTCCTTAGACTCCTGTGCGAGCATGTAGCCCATCGTAGTTTCAGTCACTGAAAGATACAGAATCAACGGTTTCCCTGGCTCAGGCGTTGACAACACAGGTGGGTTCTGTAGATATTGCTTGATCTGTTCAAAAGCAGCTTGGCATTGACCGTCCCATTGGAACTTCGTTCCTTTCTTCAGGAGACCAAAGAGTGGTTCATAAGTCAAGGTTAATTTTGCAATAAACCGTCTTATGAATTGCACTTTACCCAGAAAGCCTCGCACCTCCTTTTCAGTCCTTGGTGGTGGCATTTCTAAGATGGCCTTGATTTTGGAAGGATCGACTTCGATACCTCTCTGTGTGATCAAGAAACCCAGCATTTTCCCTACTGTAACACCAAATGTACACTTCTGAGGATTCAGCCACAGTCGATACTCCCTGATCCGGTTGAAGAATTCTACAAGGTGGTGTAGTGGCCCTCTCTTTCCTTGGACTTGACAATCATGTCGTCCACATACACCTCAACCTCCTTATGGATCATATCATGCAAGATCGTGGTCGCGGCCCGTTGATACGTAGCTCCAGCATTCTTCAGCCCAAACGACATCACCCTATAACAATAGGTCCACCACGGGGTGGTGAAAGCAGTCTTCTCCCAGTCTTCGGGTGCCATCAATATCTAATTGTAGCCAGAAAATCCATCCATGAATGAGAGCAACGCATGCCCAGCAGTAAAATTCACTAATTCGTCGATATGCGGTAGAGGAAAGTCGTCATTCGGACTGGCCTTGTTCAAGTCTCTGAAGTTCACACATACCCGAATTATGCCATCCTTCTTCGGCACCGGAACTATATTTGCCAACCAAGTTGGGTATTTAGATACCAGCAGGAACCCTGCATCAATTTGCTTGGTGACCTCTTCTTTGACCTTGAGAGCCCAATCTGGGCGGATCCTTCTGAGCTTTTGCTTAATAGGTCAGGCCTCTGGGTCAAGAGGGATCCGGTGCTATACAATCTCAAGATCGATTCCACGCATGTCTTTGTAGGACCACGCGAAAACTTTTTTGAAATCTTTTAACAAAGCGACTAAGCGCTCGCGCTCCTCTGAAGACAACATGGACCCAATCTGGACTAGCCGCGGGTCCTTCTCAGTACCAACATTAATTGGCTGATTTCATCAACCAAGGGTTTTACAAACCTCTCCTGCTCTTGATCAAGCAAAAATTTCAAAACCAGAGGAATTTCTTCCTCGTCATTTTCATCGAAATTTTGAAAGTTCTGATTAATGCAATAAATTAAGGGTACAAAAAAATACTCAGAAGCCATAGCTATTCCATTCTCATTAATCACTTCCAAGTCGCCTGATTCCTCTGTTACAACAGACTGAAAGGAAAAAGAAAAAGACGATCTAGACAGGACTGTGGCATCCGGGTTATCACCCCCAAGAATACCGGACTCAGACTCAGACTCAAATGAGCTGGAACCTGATTCTGACTCCACAAACTCAGTGGAATCAGATTCTGGCTCACTACATGACCCGTTGCTGCTCGATAAGAATCCCTCCTCGTATTGCCAGACGAGGGAGGGTGCGATGGATGCATCCAGAATGTTTGAAGATGGGCTCACAGCCGTTTCATTCCCGGTCATGGACACCAAGATGTTATCTCCCAAGCACTCATGTACGATCGGAGGATCTGAAAGTAGACAAGCCAGCGCTACCCCATTTCAATCTCTACACTCTCGGAATCCTCCTCCCTGCACTGTTCAACCTCAGCTGGTGGGTCTTTTTGCTCCTTAACAACATCATCCCCAGACAATTGTAAGTGAAAGAAAATCTCGAACCCCGACAACTGCCACCTCTCTGCATTTAGCCATGGCTCTGGGAAGCCGCAGAATGGAAAGTCCTCCCTCTCTCGGACGAAGCGTCCGTTTAGGGTACCCTGGATAGGCCGATGCATCAACTCGTAACGCTTCCCGGTCTGCTTAGCTCTGGCCCTTCCGGCCATCTCTTTGCCTTTCCTCACCCAGTCCTCCTTGGTAGGCAGATAACCTAAACCAAAGGTACACAGGTTGTGTGGCACTTCAGTCGATGCTGCAACGCCTTTCCGGTCACTTCTTCCTAATCCCATCCCGGGGATATGCTGGAGCTTGTGCATGAGGTACACAGACTGTGCACTGACATATATCCCCTCGTCAATAGCTAGTATGTTTCGTACAACCTGGGCCTCGGCTAGGGTAAATCCTGACAGGAACACATCCTCCGTGCCATGCTCGATTTCCAAAACCGATGTAGACACTTCTGGCGACGGATGGATTGAAGAATTCCCAAAAACAATGGCTACCCCCTTCCCGTGGGGGCATTTCAACATTTGTTGCAGGGTGGAAGAGATTGCCTTCACCTGGTGCAGCCACGGCCGCCGTAGGAGTAGATTAAAGGTTGTGGGAACGTCCAAGACATGAAAGTCAATATCGTGTTGTCCTGGACCAATCTGAGTCCAAATCTGTACAATCCCCATCACCTCTCTGCTGGTATTATCATACGTCCGTATTACATGGGCAGTAGGCAAAAAGTCCGCGGGCTTCAACCCGATTGCATGTGCCGTCCTCGACGGACACAAGTTAATGGCAGATCCTGTGTCAACAAGAACCACTGGTATCCATTTTCACTACACTCCACAGAGATATAGAGTGGTTTGTTATGATTTGCCCCCTCAGGCAGAAACTCCTTGTCAGTGAAGGTTAACGTCGGGGAAGCTCCTCCCGGAAAGACCAGTCCCACCAACTGCTTAGGCGTGGTATGGATCAAAAGTTTAGCCCTGTCCATTGCAGAAGGGACAGCCTATCTATGAACTCTTGAGGCCATAAGCAGTCCCCAGAGCGAGATGTCTGCCTGTATCTTCTTGAGCTGTTTCAGCACAGCCTCCTCCTCGAGTAACTTTTCTTTCTGTCTCTCTACCTCCTTGTCCTTCCCGGACACCTCTGGTTGATCTAAATGTGAGGGTTTGAAATACCGCCCACTTCTAGTCATGTGGTCCACCTCTCCTACATACCAGGTATCATCCGGTTGGTTTTGTCCCCAATCTTCATCGGTGTGAGCAAGACATAGGTCGTCATCTTCCCACCACATACCATCGGCCATCGACAAGCAACTATCTGGTTCTGTTACCACTGTTTCTGTGTGCACAGCACCTTCTGTCCCCTCAGGAGCTTTGGCCTTTCTAGCCCTTTCTAGATCTTCGGTCTTTTCCCGCTCAAACTGTTTCAGTGTAGTCTACTGTTTAGCGTCTTCTATACTCAAAATGCTCCAATCCCGATCAAAATTCTTAACACCGGTGCTCTCCGGCGGTCCATTCTATTCCTCGGCCATCCCAGCCACTGTTGAAGTTCCCATCTCTGACGGACCCTACTGTGGCTGAGACTGCTCAATAACTTCCGGCTCATCACTGAGCCACCCAATAGCTTCTGCTGACCCTTCCAGATCAAACCAGTTAACAGTCACGTCTCCCGGATCCTATTCATTGAAGAATTGAAGGTTGGCTATATCCTCCTCCAGTTCCGCTAGGCCATCTAGCCCCTGATTAGGTGCATCCTCTCGAACTACACAGATTTCTGCCCCCACTGGCAATTCCACCCTTGGCTTAGGCTGATCTGTTGGTGTGATATAACCGCTCGGGTTGTACACAAAGCTTGCAGACCCCTCAGGCCCTGAGTCATCATTCCTCTCTGCTCCCAAAGTGATCCCCGCTTTACCTTCGGTAGTCACCACCACCAGTTCTGGTTGGGTTTGGGAGATGTCCAACATGCACAAGTTAGTGCTGTCAAGAATGAACACCTCCGACTTGGGTAGGTGAGAAGGGGTGATATATATGCTAGGGTCGTATGACACAAACCTAATTTGGATCAGGTTAATACGTTTGGAAGGTGGAGCTTGGTTATGTGGTGGGAGAGGGTTGGTTGTGACATTCGACTTCTCCGGAGGCATAATCATCCTGTTATCAATGAGATCCTGAATCTCATGACACAATCGAAAGCCCTGGTTGGTTTTGTGACCATGCTGTTGGTGATAGGAATAATACTTCGCCGGGTTATGGGAGGGAGGAAGCTTTTCTGGTAAGAACCGCGGCTCTAGGGGCTTCAAGTGCCCTTTCTTGATAGTGGGGTGAAGGTTCTTTGGCCTCGGGGGGTATACCTGGCTGTTTGCGAACTACTTCCGGATGCACCGGTAAAGGGTGTAGCTGCAAGGGTTTTTGGAGTGGTGCTGGTGACCATTCCTAAATCTGAAGATCTGGCAGCTGCAACACTGCTTGCGCCTGCATTCGTACTACGATTGAATGTCCTCTTGGGCTGCTCGCTGTCATGGTCAACCAGACCTTGTTTCATGGCGTCCTCGATTTGCACCCCAATCTCATGTAAATCTGCAAAGGTGGGTAGGGGGAGGACGATCATCTTTTGCATGAGCTTAGGCTGGAGGTTGCGCACAACCATCCGTATCTAATCTTTGTCAACAGGCCTGATGGTCATCATTGAGGCCTTGGCCCTCCAACGAGTCACAAAATCGAGGAAGCTCTCCTTCGACTCTTGCCTAGTTGTCTCGAGATCACGAGTTGTGACCTCGATCTGAGTGTTGTAGGAGTATTGCGCTATAAAGGCCTCAACCATCTCCTCCCAGTTTCTCTTAACTGAGTCCTCCAGTTTTGCATACCAAATAGCCGCTACACCCGACAGGGTTCGGCCAAAAAGGAAAAGCTTCTGCAATCTGGAGAGGCCCATCAGCCTTAGGATATCCGAAAATAGCCGTAGGTGCACCATAGGATCCCCAGACCCATCAAAGCAGTCTATGTGCGGCATTTTAAACCGATCCGGCAGAGTCATGGCCGAGTCGCTATATCCATCCTCTATATCCGGAATGGATTTCACGCCTTAAGCCTTCTTGAAAAGATTTTCTAGCTTGCTCACTTTTAGCGCTGTTAGATCCACCTCAAATTCACACGGTGAATCCACTAGATTGGTGGGCGCTTTAGATAGCTGGGGTAGGATTGGGGGCGGAGCTGGCCCCGTTGGAACGTCTGTATTTTCCTAGGCGTTGGCTATCTCCCCGGGTATTGGAATTCCTAGTGGGGGAGGAGCTGGGTGTGAAGCAGATGCTCCGGTTTGTTGCTGTAGCCTGGCGATTAACTCTGCCTATTGGGCCACTACTTCTGTTTGACGAGCAACATCCTCCTGCATGTTTTGTATAGTCTCCTAGAGCTGACGCATCATCTCTTCCATGCCTGCTATACTGTACTGATCTGTCTGAATAACCGATGTATCTGTCTCTGCAGTAGACTCAAAAATCTCAACCCGACTACTCAAGGATCACTGATCCGGCAACCATCGTACTGATACACTACGCCTTACTAATCTTCGTCTAGTAACCGGGGGTAAAGAAAGGAACACTGCTTGTCCGTCTATCAGATCCTCAGATCGATTAAGTCTTCGACCTCTAACCCAGAGTGCTCGGGGAATAACTGCCTAGTCAAATGCAATTGTGCTAAACTACCTTGCAAAAAGATAAATAAAGCATAATAAGGAAATAAACAACCAAAAAAACGAACAGCATAACGGCTTAAATAAAGGCAACACACAGTTGGCATGACAACACATAGTTGGCACTTGTAAGCTGAATACACCGTTCTCAAACACTGTTTACAGTGCCCAAATTGTTGCCCCAATATTGATACCCTCAGGTAAAACTAATTCTTCAAATACTGACGCCCTCAGGCCTGATACCCTGACTTGCAAACTGATATGCACAACCCTGTAGAGACACACTCTGACAACAAATATCAAGCAAATGAGAGCCAAAACACCCCTATGTTGGGGTAGGGTTTCCCTGTCCTATTTTGTTAGGAGCTAGGGTTTCACTACGCACGCAGCAGTTCCAAAACAACCTACAATCGGGTAAGTAACCTGTCCTAGCTTGGAATGGTCACTATGGATTCCGATATGCACTAGGTCGAATAGTTAAAAGGGTGCCCCGGTGAAAACCGAAGTTTGTGTTCCCGTCGTGGCAAAGCCCGCAACCGGTCAGCCTTATGGCACGCTTCTCAAAGCAAGCCTCCGGCAAACCGTTCAAGAATAGCATACGGCAAACACGGTGTCCTAGGCGCACCAATGCAAATGCAATCCAAAGAGACACATAAGTGTAATCAAAACAAGATATCATGAGTTCAAGTCAAGTTCTTTAAGTCCCCAGCAGAGTCGCCAGAAACTAAAGACGCGCCCCGAGAACTCCCTTGGCTCCGCGCCTGCGAAGGGCGCGAATTCTGTCCTGTTCTCTAGCTACTACAGTTCAGACTCAAATGTCACGGTTCTTAATCTAATCTCGCAAAGTGCTATGGAAGACCGATAAATCACCAAAGAGTCCAAATCTGGAAAATCGTTTTGGAAAACTGATTTTAATAAAGAAGTGCCAAACATGGACTGCATTGCCAGATACAGAGTCGCCACCTAAATATTTTATTTTGGGGGAATTAAAAAACCCTGACTCATGCCTAAGGCCATGTGTCCGTCATCACCAAAGTTGCCTCAGCTCGGGAACTCGGGTACGAGAGGGGAAGGTCATGCAATGAGCACCCCCACTCGCCCGATCAAAGATCGGCCTGTACTAAGCATCATATGTTGTTTTTGAAAACACATGTATTCTTATTACGATTAATTAGCTAATCTTACTACGTGATGTGCACAGCAAACAAGTATAGACTAGATCACCTAATTTGGAACAAAACATTGCATGTTTGTTTGTTTGAAAATGGTTTGCAGTTTGCTACTCGCAAGTAGGCTAAATCGGGGATTTCAATGAATTATTCTAATTCAAGCAATCCAACCTTCACCCACAGGCATTCAGGCAGTTATATCAAATAAGCAGTTAGCCTCATGGCAAGCATGCTAAACATGGCAGCACTAACACACATTCAGTATGCTAAAGCGTAAACACTCGTAGTGTAATCCAAGCCAAAACAGAGAACTAGTTAGAAATCATGCATGATCCTAGTTCATGTTAAGATGGCTAATGCAACACATGCAAAAATGCAGCTAAAATAGGCTCGGCTATTCTAGAATGGCATATGAATGCAACAATTTGATACATGTATTCAACTTGGAATTGAAATACAATGCAGTTAGTATGATGCGCCGAACCCGGTGCATGCAAAACAGATTAATGATGCACGCATGCAAGCATAAGGATGCTAATGAAATATGCCCTAAAACTAACCATCGTAAGCGGTTAAGTAAAAAGGAGAATGAAATGGAGGTTAGAAGACATGCATCACACACACGCACGCTTATTATAACAGTTGGCCCTCTCGACGGAGGGTCCGAATAATGAGCTAACTAGCTAATCTAAGCTAATTAAACTAATTATTGCATCACAAAACTAATTAACTAACAAGCTAATTTATTATTACAAAACAAGCTAATTAACTATTCCTAGTTAACTAACTATTACAAAACAAGTAAGCAGCTAAACGCATTAACTACTTAAATACATAACCAAAGCATAAACTAGCTAAGGAAAGCAATAAACAGAGGTCTCGTGGTGAGAAGTGTATGCATGCTCGGTCGCCTCGTCAAGAAATTTGTCGCAATGCTACAACTTGCCTCTGTTTGCTACTGTTCTCAGAACCTTGCACCAAGCTCCAGAAAGCTTCTAACACACCTTGGGGACCTGTGGAAGGGTGGTCGACCAGTTGTTGAGGAGGGAGACCACCTGCCGGCCACTTTCTATTGCTAAAAACCAGAAAAAGTGGTCGGCCAGCTAGGTTTACTGGTCGGCCGACCAGTTGTTGCTGCCAGACTCCACTTTGCTGCAACAGAGAGAAAAAAAGTGCATGGCAATGTATTTGCAGGATATGTGTGCACAACCACCCTCCCTATCATTTCATAAGCTCAATGGAGTGTGGTTCTTGACCCTTGGGCCACCAATCACGCATCTCGATGCATAATGGCCGAGAAGCCAAATTGCACAATTCAATATGGAATGAATGCACAAATAAACACATAAAGCCTAGAACTCTGTCATGATTGATCAGGAGCGTCGGCGACCGAGAATTGAGGCACATTTCATCAATTTAATTATGAAACATCCCTCGTTTCCCGCGTTTGGACTAACACCTATTCCAAACAAAATGCAAGCAACAAAAAGCATGTTAAACATGTAATGCAACATGGCATACTCAATGCAAACAACATGGCATACAAAACATGTGGTGTAACATGGCATACACAATGCAATGTAAGATGGCATACTCAATGTAATGGACAACATGGCATACTCAATGCGATGGACTGGCATACACAATGCGATGTAATACAAGCATGCAAACAACATGCAATCGAACATGCTCAATGGACTTAAACCAAAAGGGACAGACTTCAATCAAGCCCAAATCAGTGGCCAATAATGATGAAACTAAGGCATGAAGCACAGAATAAATGCATGCGCAATGCAAAGGCCCATTGATCGGGCATAACAGCACAACTCTCAAGAGTGCTCAAAGAGTGACAAACATGGAAGTGTAACCACATTAAGTGCACTGAAATTAAGTAAGAAATGATGCCAAATCATTCAAACGACGCAAGTATAGCATGCAAAGGTCCTAAAGCATTAGAGCTAGCAAAGAGGACTACAAAGGAGGCATGCACTACATGGAACAAATGCATGAACCAACCATGGACATAGCTTAATTAGGTCTAAACAAAGACCAAAACATGCTGAGATGGGGGCTCAAATGCCTAGGCAAGATGGCACACTTACTAGGCCACAAACTAGGCAACAATGCATAACACTCAAAGGCACTGAAAGCATGAAAGAAATAGGAACATGGTAGTCCTATATGCTCTGAAATGTCATGTTAAAGGATGCCAAATCATGTACACAACACAAATGAAGCATGCTATGAAGCTCAAGGCTTGAAACTAGCATAGGCATTTACACTATAGCTATGCAAAACATGAAACATATTGCAAAGGCAACCCAAAACTGTCCTAGAACATGTCAAAATGAGTCTAAAACATGTATGGAAGGAAGCCAAAATATGCTAGCATGAAGGGCACAAGGCATGATATATGCAAGGCAAATAAGGTGGATTACACTACACCTACCAAGACCAAGCATGAGATGGCTTCGCCAACAAAAATCAGAGTTATATCATGGCAAAATAACCCCAAAAACACATTGAAATGATAGCTCGCAAGCTTAGACATGAAGGCATATGCAATGATTCATGTTAAGGGCACAAAACACCAACTCCTCAAAGCATGGAATAAGTGAAAGATGCAAGAGTATGACCACACTATATGGACTGAAATCACATTTCAAATGATGCCAAATCATGAAAATAGGCCAAGCAATGCATGCTAGCGGACTTGATACACAAAGCTAACAAGCTAGAATGCACTATAGCTATACAAAGCGTGGCATGCATGACCAAAACAACACAAATCAGAGCTTAAGCATGCTAAAACATGGACAAAATCTTCTTAGAGTTAAGGCAAAAGCATGTTAGAATGACATGTTAAAGCATGGCACACATTAGGCTAGTTCATGGAAATGCACAACAAGTGCATGGAGCATTCATGGGCCAACCAAACCAAACCTTAACAGAGGTATGACATGGCAAAACATCACCAAAAACATGCTGAAATGGACTCAACATAAGCTAGAAAGACATGCTACTTCATGAAGCATACAAAACTAGTTTATGAAATTTACACTACAAGTGTATAAGGCATGCAAGAGCCAACCAAACCAACCAAAAACAGATCTAAGGCATGTTAAAAAAACACCAAAAACCTACTGAGATGGCCCTAAAACAAGCTAGAAAGACATGCTCAAACATAAGGCACACAAAGCTAGTTTGTAAGATTAACACTACAAGTGTATAAGGTATACAAAGGATGATCAAGAAAACCAAAAACAGTGGCATGCCATCTCAAAATAACCCCAAATACATGCTAGGAACAAGCCAACACAAGCTTAAATAACATGCTCAAACATGAGGCATATGAAGCAAGTATTCAAAATACAAGGAGATGGGATGACCCTCTCCTATTTGGGACCTTAAAACACCATCTCCACCACTGAAAATCCTTTGAATTTCAGTGGTAGAAAGGTCATGCAAAGTTGATCCCAATAGCTTAAAAAGGAGGCACAAGAACAAGACCAAACAAGGCCTAAAAGGGGGTATACTACCCCCAACACAAAAGTGACCTTAAACAAACATTTTAAGCATGCAAAAATAGAACTTTTTGCAGTTAAGAGTTAAGCTTAAACCAGTATGCAAATAGGTCTAAAAGCTTAAGAAAAACAAGGGGTTTAAGGGGTTAAAGGCTCACCCTTGTAGAACCTCTTCAAGGCTGCAACTCCAGCAGGTTTCTTGGATCAAAACCAGTCCAAAAGCACCAAAAACAACCTCAAGAAGCCTCAACAACAAAAGGATGGTGTTTGAGTGTGTGTTTGTGTGTTAAAGTGTGGTAAAACTACACTTTCGAAGCACAAAAATGAAGTAAAAGGGCAAGATAGATACAAGGGTGTATCTATAGTTCCAGCCACTCCAAACTGAAGCTGGAGGAGGGAGGAGGAGGTTCTCTTATAAAGAGAACCAAAGCTCAAGCTTCTTGAGGAAGCTAAGGGTTCAAGGCCATCCCTTCATACACGTGTATAGAGGATAGCTTTAGTGCCTTCCCGTTGTGCCAGCTGGAAGAAAATATCTCCAAAAAGGTGATAAAAAGCAGCTGAACACTTGAAGTGGTCGGCCAACTACTTAAAGTGGTCGGCCGACCACCACAAGTGGTCTCCCAGAAACTAAACTAGTCGGCCATGGTGGGAGAGAGTCTAGAGCATGAAAACAATGCAGTGGTGTGGTGGCCGACCAGAAAAGGTGGCCCAAAGACCAAGAAAACCAGTTGTCAAACTAGAAAACTAACTGGCGGGGAGGGGGAGAAAAGTGGTCTCCAAGGGGAAGAACTGGTCTCCCACCAATGTACCACCTTCCAAACAAGGAAAACAAGGTTTGCACCAAAAACAAACCAAAACGGATGCAAGACAAAAGTTCGGGAGGCAAAGCGCGCAGCCAAAAACCTCGAAAACTAGTCTACGGGCATCAAAAGTGGTCTACGACCCCAAAAGTGGTCTCCCGGACCACAGTGTTCCTCTAGGCCGAGGCAACGAGGTGTGGTTCAAAAACCATGCCAAACGGAGAACTTTAAGCGGTCCCAAGTCAAGGCGCGCGGCCGAAGGCTCCGAAAATCAGAAACTGGTCTCCAAACGGGAAAAGTGGTCTACAACCACAAAGAGGTGGTCTACAAGACCACTCCCTCCCTCCAGGGAAGAGAAACAAGGTTCGGTCCACAAACCGAGCTAAAGCGCAAAGAGTTCAGAGGCCCGGAGGCAAGGCTCTCAGCCAAAACTCTGAAACCTCAAAACGAGCACAACATGCACATTCACCGAGCGCTCAATCGATGACGTCTGAGTCTTAAGGTCGGTCAAAAATGGGGTGTCTACAAGGGGGCATCTCTACCTCCGGCTCTGGAGCTAGCCTCGGGAGGTAGGCATACACCCACAACTACAGAATGTAAAAGAGCAACAATGAGTATGTTTATCAGTAAAGCGGTATGTAGATAAAGCAGAAATTAGAGAGGGGTGCCCAGTGTGTGCAGTGTACAACCAGTGTAAAGCAGATTGTGTGTATGCAGTGTGTGTGGTGTACAGATAGTGTAAAGCAGAACTGTAAAGCAGAAGTGAAAGATGTACCTCCCAGGCTCGCCAGTAGCCTCCTAGCAGGTGTCCACTGCGGCAAGATGAGGAACTCATGTATCCGTACAGTGTGGCCAGGCCTGCACCACCCCAGTCATAGCGTCGGATCTGGGTCACGTCCACCAGCGCGCTCAACAGGTAGAGGCCAACTGTGTTCGCCCGGTCGATGAAGAGAGTAGTGCCCAACATGAACATAAGAAACCCTCGGGCGTACTGCTCGACCTCCTCACGGGTCGTCGGTGTCTATACTCTAAACTGGTCCTCGAACCATGAATACCTCACGAATCCTGGCCGGGAGAGAGGTGGACGAGCGTTGAGTAAAAAGATCTGGGTAGCATCCTACTCGCCCATATCGGTGTCGAAAGGGATCGAATCATCCCCTACTCCGATGCCAGTGAGCATGGAGAAGTCAAAGGGAGTCATCGTCATCTCCCCTACTACAGAAAGGTGGAAGGAATCGGTGGTGTCCCACCACCTCTCGACTAGCGCGCTTAGAAGAGGCCTACTGGCAGTGAGACGTGAGAGTCCCATGCAGAAAATGTCAAAACCGGCCCCGTCGATGATATGGCGGACCTCATCGTGTAGCTCCATATACCAACCCCAGGCAATGGTGTTCCCATACCCCCGGAAGGCATGGGAATCTCCCTGTGTTCAAGACAAATAGATGCGAAGCAGTGTTAGAAAGACAGTGTTTGAATGTGTTCAGAACTGATAAAAACGCAGTGTGTGTGTATATGTTCGAGTTGACACAGATATGATGTATGAATATGCTCAGGGTGAACTAAGCATGTGATGTACAAGTGTGTTTGTGATGATCAGATGAACAGTGATATTGGCTATCCAAGACATGTGATCTACATTGCAGAAAGTAAAGAGGAAGAATATACCTCAGCAGCGCCGTAGGATAAGTGCGACTCTGGCTCGCGTAGCAGGTGGTCCTCCGGAGCACCTCGTGCGAAGCTCCTAAACTAGCGAATGTTGTCAGGAGGCAATACATGTACCTCAGGCTGGTACGTCGCCGGGTCGAAAGGTCGAACACTGAGCGGCAAGAGCTTGAACTCCAGATCCACCTTCATCCCTGGAGAAGCCACACCCTGTGGAATATCATCCGCCATCTCGAGGAGAATGAAAAATGGTCGAAGATATGGAAAATTGGCAAGAATGCCAAAAGTCAACCGAAAGTCAACCCTGAGGGGTGAAAAATGGAAAAAAAGGTCGAAGTGCGGAAGAAGGCGCGAAAACCAAGGGTAACTCGGGGGAAACAAACCCCAAGTTACAGAAATCAAGAATGTGGCGCCGAATACAATTTCCAATCGGTTCAAAGTGTTTGAAACGACGAGGGTTTCGCAAATCGAAAGTTATGGGAGGTTCGAAAACTTGTGTAAAGCTCGGATCGAAGGGAGGAAAAAGGTCTAGAGTGATAGAGGGATGAATTTTGGCTAGGGAGAAGTGAGGAAATGATGTTTGGAACCCTATACTTAAAGACCCGAGGCAAATGGACAAAATTGCCCCGAATCTGCCACTTTTGGCTGATAAGCTTGTTTGATGGCCGATGGATGGCCAATGGCTCCCCCTTGTGGTCGATGGACCTCCAATGCCCTTGTTTGTGGTTGTTTTGTTGATTGGTACCCTCATCTTTCAAGAAAGTGCAAGAAAATACACTTTTGAAGCTTAAGCGGTCTCCGTAATGACCTCGAACCGTGTCTCCCGTATGCGGCACTCGATACGCACAAGGTGTATCCTTTTTCGTATCCTTTTGTATATTGCAAGATTCAAAAATTGCTTTTGAATATGTTGCATTACAATGTTTTGTCGTGTTTGCAAGGTGCGCATTTGTTATACGCCTTTTCACTCTTACATTGGGCATGCCTCATCCTGTTTTGAGGTTGTATCTCAACATTGCGAACAACATGCCTTTACCATGCTTACATTGAATATGTGCATCCTTATGTCGTTGCGTGGAACATGCATTTTGTATCGTCGCCTAGAATATGCCTCATAATGTTGCATGGAGCATACATTACACCCCTTGCGTTGTCGCGTATCTTCGTTGCATTGTTATGCACACCCCTTGCGTTGTCGCACACCTTCGTTGCATTGTTATGCACACCCCTTGCATTGTCGCGCACCTTCGTTGCATTGTTATACACACCCCTTTGCGTTGTCACGCACCTTCGTTGCATTATTATGCACACCCCTTGCGTTGTCGCGCATGTTACTTGCATTGTTATGCACCTCTTTACTTGCGTTGTCGCGCACGTTACTTGCATTGTTATGCACCTCTTTACTTGCGTTGTCACGCACGTTCTAGTTGCATTGTTATGCACACTCATTTGCATTGTTATGCACACTCACTTGCATTGTTATGCACGTTTCACTTGCATTGATATGCACATCTCCTATGCATTGTTATGCACCTTTCCATTGGCATCATATGTGCACATTCTTATCTTGTATTGAAATTGTATCTTGATATAACGTTGATCATGTGTTCTTATTATATTGTACTTGTCAAAATCTCAAGGGTTTGTTTGCACAACTCACCCCTTCTTATCATTTGAACAGCTAAAAGGAGTAGCAAGGTTGATCCACAAACCACCAATGGATGCAATTTCATTGTATGATGGCTTATGAATCAAGTGTGCAAGTTCATTTAATACAATAAAACAAGACTCTCAAAAGCTCCTCCCTATCGTGAAAGATCAGGGAAAGTAGTTGACAATGAATCTTGAACCGTTTTCATCACTAATGAGTATGAAACGACTTAAGACTCAAGGGTTCAATTAACATCTGATTGAACCCAAACAAGTTATTATCTTGTACCCTTTTTAGCCTCAATTTTATTACTCCATTTTAGATTACCGTTCATTCTTTAGTCAATTGAGTCCAAATGTGAATTTAAGTCCTCTAATGGAAAGAGGGCTCAAACCAAGAGTTTCTTTGGGCATGAAAGAGACATCATACTGTTGGTAATGAACCCCCAAACGGATTAAACCATTGAGCATGACATCTCAATCTCATGCTTAAACAAACAAGTAGTTCGAAACCACTTTCAAAGAAAAACAAAAGTCAATAAAGGAAGGAGGTTACAGGAGTGATTAAGAGTGATCACAAGTAGGGAAAGCCATAAATAAACATTATCAACTCAAATAAGATGGTATCTAAGGCCTAAAACACCAAACTCATGAGGATAATTACACTACAAGCATGCAAAACAAAGCTTAAATGTAACAAACACTTAAAGACAGTCCTAAAATAGTCTAAAAATAGTCTTAAAACATACTGGAATTAAGACAAAAATAGCTAGATTAATAAACTAAAACATGGATCATGCTAGGCTAGTAAGCAAAATACAAGAAAGGGAGGCTAACCCCTCCAATTTTGGACTTCAAACCATAATTTTAGCCACTGAAATAACTCTGAAAATCCGTGTTTAAAAGAATAAAAAAAGATAGTGCATAGGTGGAAAACACAAGGGTAAAGGCCTTGAGAACAAGTTGTAAAGAAGGGTGGCCCACCCCTCTACCTTTATTAGCCTTAAAACCCAAGCTTCAACCCAAAATACAGAGTTTTTATAGCCCAAAAACAATTGGAAAATAGTAAGAAAAAGAGTACTTAAAACAAGTAAAGAGGTAAAGCTTTATACCTCTTGAAGAGGAAATCGATTCCAAGCAATAAACCAAAGCAAACACACCCTCAAGAGCACAAACAAGGCTAAAAGATACCTCAACTCAAAGATGGAGAGGTTTGGTTAAGAGTGTATAAGCAAAGGTGAAGAGTGTATAGGCAAGGTTAAGAAATTTGCAAGAGAGAGAGAGAATTGTAGAGAGAGGAAAAATTTTGCTCTAAAATTTTTCTAACCCCAAAGCAAGAGGGGAGGCTCTCTATATATAGACAAACATGCAATTTCCTCAAAAACATCCAACCATACGTGTGGGAACAGATGCATGCATCCGTGCAAACAACTAGCACAGCTGTCACAAAATATCTACAAAAGACATTGGTCGCTGGCCGGCCATCACTAGTGGCCGGCAGGCCACATCAGTGGCCGGCAACCATAAGCAATGGCTGGCAGCCCATAGAAGTGGCCAACAGGCCACCAGAGGTTGCAAGCTTGAAGATCTCTGGGTTTAGTCCAAAAACAAGGCAACAAGGGTACAAGGTTTGAAAGGCTCAAAGTTGTGGCATTCCACTGAGGGCTTCGAGCACTTAAAAAGAATATACACTCATCATCAGGCATGCAAGTGATGACATCCAAGTCGTAAGGGCCGTCAAAAATGGGGTGTCTACAGTTGTATTTCCTCAGCTCGTACCAACACTGCACTAACTATATGTTGGGAAACTGCTAAGTATAGAAAAAGTTCCTCTCCTGGTAATGGGGTTACCAACAACGATGGAGAGGTCGTGTATTCTTTCAAACTTTCCAAAGCGCAGTCGCACTCGCCATCCCACTTCAACTCAGCCTTCAGTGCCTGGAAGAACAGTCAACATCTGTCCGATGACTAACTTATGAATTGGTTTAGCGCTGCCGCTAGGCCCGTGAGATGTTGTACTTCCTTGATAGTGTTAGGCCTCTCAAGATATTGAATGGCTTTGATCTGAGAAAGATCGTCTTCAATACCTCGATTGGTCACTAGAAAGCCAAGAAATTTACCTGACCCTACGCCAAATGCACATTTGGATGCGTTCAATCGCAGATTGTGTGCTTTCAATATGTGAAACATCTCAGCTAAGTCATCAAGTTGGTCTCTTTTATTCTTACTCTTGACCACCATGTCGTCTATGTATGCTTCCATTATTCTGCCCAACAATGGCTCGAACATTTTAGTGATCATTCGCTGGAACATCGCCCCTACATTTTTTAGGCCAAAATGCATGACCTTATAACAATATAGTCCCTTAGGAGTTGTAAAGGATGTAACCTGCTGGTCTGGTTCATACATAGCGATCTGATGGTGTCACGACCCAAACCCGCCCTATAGGTTTAGTGTCGTAACCGGCCAGTAATCATCGGATTACCAAGGCCTCTGACCTAAATATTATAAAATATAAGGGGTTATGGAAGCAAATATAGAAAATATATAGTCCACTGAGCTGTGTTAACATACATGAGACAATAAATCCAAAACATTTATATACATAGGTGTGACGCCATACATACAGTAGTCCATGCCACAGTCATTACAGATATACACATAAACATAAAACCTGTTTAACTTCCAAAAGGAAACAAAGTCTTAACACATGTGAGCTACAAAAGGAAACCTCCTCGGGAGACACAGCAGCTGGCTAACATGACTGAGACTCTAGGTCCTCAACTCTGAGCCTGGTCACATGTCTGGTCATCTACATACATATATAATGTAGTGAGCTGGAGCCCAATAAATAATAACAGAGTAAAGAGGTTTAATGAATGATGTTCGTCACAGATATAACTTTCAAATCTCTTACTGAACTGAAGCACAAGCATATTCGTATCAGAAACAGAGTCATGAACATATTCATATCACGTGTGGTGTATCCATTAGCATTAAACATATCTCTTTGGTCAAGCATATTAAGTTCTATATTGGAACCTTCGGTACTGGGTTACATATCTCATACATGGGTCACGATATTGTTTCCCCCAGGTGAGGGCCTGGGCCACAGTGTTGTCTCCCCCGGGTGAGGGCCTCATGACCATAAGCCACAATATTATTTCCCCTGGGCGAAGGCCTCTGTTATGGATACCACATAAACATTTCAAAGAAGTGGATCATCATTCATGTAATCACAACACATTCTTTTCTATCATTCAAAAACAGTTCATATCATATCATAATGTTCCAAAAGTATTTCATATCGAACATAGCTTTACTAAGTTATTACTCACAGATAGCTTCACAGATACCTTGATAGCAAACCAATGGATCAATAGCTCACGACGCATGACCTACAAAAACATAATAGATACATATACTAAAACACACACTTGGATCGTACAAAACTCATTTCATTTCATTCTTAGTGTGTTTCTAGCCTTTATCCTCATTACTATGTCTTAATCTTGGCCTAGGAATGCCTAGGATGCAATGAGGAGACCAAAACATGCTGTTCAACACTTAGTCAAATTGCTAAAAATTGGGGCCTTACCCGAGCGCAACTTCCTCCACTCGAGTGGAGACTCGAAAATGTGAGTAGTCGTTGTAGACCCGACTTTCTTCGCGCGCCCCCCTTTTAGAGAGGGCGCGAATTGGTCTTACTACAGTTCAGACTCCTATCATGGTTCTGAATCTAATCTCACGAAGTGCAATGTGAGACTGATAAACACCAAAGAGTCCAAATTCGGCAAATCGTTTTGGAAAATCGATTTTGAATAAAAAGCGCCAAACATGGACTGCTTTGCTAGATTACAAAGTCGCCACCTAAATATTTTACTTTGGGAAATTTAAGAAACCTTGACTCGTGCCAAAGGCCATGTGTCCGTCATCACCAAAGTTATCTCGGCTCGGGAACTTGGGTACGAGAAGGGAAGGTCTTGAAATGAGCACCCCCCCTCGCCCGATCAAAGGATCGGCCTCTACTAAGCATGATATGTTGTTTTATAAACACATGTGTTCTTATTCCGGTTATTATCTAGATTTACTATGTGATGCGCACAGCATACAAGTATAGACTCGATCACAAGAATTGGAACAAAACAACTCATGTTTATTTTCAAAAATGGTTTGAAAATGCTACTCGCAAGTAGGCTAAAGCGCGGATTTGCCACCCTCAAGTGGGCTTAAAACATGATTTTGCCACTTCGCAAAGTGGGCTTAAAACTCTCATTCGTCGAATTGTCCCAATTTAGGCAATCAAGCCTCCAGCCACAGGCATTCAAGCAGTTAAGCACTTAAGCAAATAGCTTCATGGCAAGCATGCTATCATGGCAACACTCACACTCATGCAAGGATGCTAAAGCGTAACACTCACAGTGTACTCCGAGCCAAAACAAAAGCCAATTAGAAACAATGCATGATCCTAACTTATGCTAAGATGCCTAATGCAACACATGCAATAATGCAACTAAATAGGCTCCACTACCTAAGACGGCATATGAATGCAACAATTTGATACATGTATTCAAAGAAGTGTTAAAATACGATGCAGTTTGAATGATGCGCCGAGCCCAGTGCATGCAAGACAAATGAATGATGCACACATGCAAGCATAAGGTATGCTAATCGAAATATGCCCTAAAACTAACCATCGAAAGCAGTTAAGCAAAAGAGAGAAAGAAGTGGGGTTGGAAGACATGCACACACACACGCACACTTATTACAACATTGCGCCCTCTCGAAGGATGGTCCGAATAAATAAGCTAACTAGCTACGCTTAGGTAAACTAACTATTACAAACCAACTAATTAACTAACTTAGCTAATTAATTATTACAACACAAATGAAATTGAATAACCAGCTAATCTAAGCTAATTAGAATATTACAAAGATGAATTAATTAGCTAAACACATTAACTAATTAATTATAAAACCGGTAAATTAACTAGCTAAGTAAAGCAATAAAATGGCCTCGGGGGGAGGGAGACATGCATGCTCAGTTTGCTTCGCCCGAAAATGCATTGCCTTGCCATGAGTTGCCTCTATTTGCACTCGCGGTGATCTCAGAACATCATGTGAACTTCCAGATTGCATCTGCCACAACACAGGAACATTTTGGACAATTTTCCCTGCAGGTGGCCAGCCGGCCACCTCAACTGGTCGGTATGTGAAGCCCCTGGAAAAAAATGTATTCTTTTTAAAAACCCTAATGTTTGAATTTTTTCCTTAAAGCCCCTCAGCTCCTTGAATTATTTCGAATCTTGTCGGCTAGCATTTTTTTTTTACCAAAACAGGAATATCCTAGCCGAATTAGGTTCCTTAGCATAATTTAATTTAATTCTACATAAGTAAGGTTCCAATACATGAATTTAATTCCAAGTCCTCACTTCTTTATTTAAATTCAAGAATTACCCCAAAACTAGTACATGTACTTTTATATTATAGGTACCATCAATAAAATTGAGATCTATATATATATATACATTGGGAGATGTGTCCCTAGTACCTAAATTGAATAAAAAATAAGGCCCATCACCCTTCCCAATGGCTGGCCATCCTAGGAAGATGTGAGGAACCTATTTTCAAGAATTGTAATCATGGTATTCTAGAAAACCTAACACCTAGTACCCCTGGACCTAGGGTTTTGTTTCCAATACTAGTTTCATTTCAACTAAGGACCAACTAGATATTTCCTAATCCCATGATTAAGCTCCCTAATCACTCCTATTCCATTAGACTCCAAGTAAATCCTAACTTTTCCATCCAATTCCAACTAGGGGGCCTTTATGTCTTTTTACACCAAAATTTGCCTATAAATACCACCATCCCCTAGCTTGGCAAGCACAAACAACACACTCACACACACATTCGGCCTAGAGGAGAGAAAGGAGAGCAAGAGAGAAGTCTTGAGAGGGAGAGGAAGGAAGAGGAGAAGCCATCTTGTTCAAGCCTAGCAAGTAAGCCACAACACAACCTTCTCTTTCATTTTCCTTTTTCAAATACATGTTCTTAAGGGCTCTAAATATTGTTTTCGGATGTGTTATTGATGAGTTACTTGTGTTAAAAATGATAAGAGTTGAGCCATGATTCTACCTCTCTTGTATTTTCCCTCATTTCGGTGTAAAACTATCTTTTTCATACCAATCTCTCAAACTTTCCAAAGGCACACCTTCAAGAAAATTTTTTGAGTTTAATATATGTTAATTAGCATGTTTTCATCACAAAAGAAACAAAAATTTTTCCTTAGTGGATCCCTTTTCTCATAAATCTTCTTGTTTTGGGTATTATGTCTTAAAATCTGTTTTCGCAGCCCACTTTCAAAATTTCTAGAAAAATGTAGAAAATTATTCTGGACCTCTATTTTATCTCAAAATCTTCCTCAAGGAGTTATCTTTCAAATAAAATTGGTTTCATTGAAAAACAGTGAGCGGTTTGCAAGAAAATCAAATTTTCGTAACGGTCGACGAATCTGGACAGCGCTGGAGTGTTTTCTAAATAACTTAAAATCTAGAAAAGCTATCCCATTTCCGAAATATTTTCTGGAAACTAGATTAAATTCTCTACGAACCATAGGAAGGCGGAGTCCGATAAAAATTCTAGAATAGCCCTTTTCATTCTAATCCTTATGTGATATTGAATCTGGAAATTTTGTTGTGCATGGATGTTTTATGCTCTAGTGTTCATGATAATGCTTATTTGCTTATGATCATATCTTGGCATGATATTATATGTGTTATGGTTATGTTCTTTATCTTCTTCATCTTAATGATGCATGCTTTTGTGGATATTATTATCTTGTTAAGTTGGTCTAACCTTGATTTAAAACATTTAACTCAACGGAAAACTTAATTGGGATGGTATTGGGTTTTCAATCACTTGAGTAATGGAAAGATGATAATGTGTGATGTATGAATTGTTGGGATGCGTTCCCTATTTGGAAGTTAAAGTCTTGCGCATGTGGTTTTCGAAACCCTTGAACGGAGCGGGTTGTATTCGGACCCTAGGTGGTTTGGTGTGAGGAGAGATTTGGGCAAGGCTCATTATTACCGTCTCTTTTGAGGCCCTGCGGTTGGCGCTACATGGTAATAACCGTTGGTAGGCATCCGAGGTTAGGTCTGCACCAAAGCAGCAAAAGAGGGGGTATACCGAATAATCCGCGTCCAATTCTTGTGGTTGGGAGAATGAAATCTCTTTGGGGGATTTCTAGTTTACTAACATCTAACCTTGTAACCTTTATTTATTTAGTTGAGTATCATGCTTTATTACTTGATGTTATATTTGTGATTGTGTATTGGACGGGGAAAAAGGGACGGGATGTGTGTGTGTTTACTGGGCATTCAAAACTCACGGCATATCATGCCAGGTGCCGAATAGGAGTTTATAGCTGGAGATGATGACCCTGACACCTTCGAAGACTTTTGGCTATCTTAGGAAAGTTAGAAATTTCTTTTGATATTTTGTAAGACTCATATGAAGTTTTAAACTTTCTTTTTGGGATGTAATATAATTGAACAAGCTTTTGAAATTAAGGATATTCGTGGTTGTTATGTACTTATATTCTAATATTTATATATATACACATTATCGTTGCTTATGAGACCTTGTGTCAATACCTTTTAAGATCTGTCAAAAGGGTAGTGCGCTGCCTAAGAAAGCTGGACTTAGAAGGGAGGCTAATTTGACTCCTCCGGCGATCTGAGATCTTACTTAGTTATTGACCATAGGACTCATTAGTGACTTTCCCTTGACTGCAACCAATAGTATAGATTCAGGGCGTCACACGATAGGCTACCTCAACTGGCCGGTCGGCCAGTGCAAGTGGTCGGTAGGCTAGTGCAAGTGGCCAGCCGGCCACCTCTCTTGCCAAAATTCTGCCTTTGCTGCAACAGAGAGCAATAGAACCAAGGCAATGTATTTGGCAAGAAATGTGTGTACTACCACCTTCCTCATCATGTCTCAAGCTCAAAGAAGTGTGGTACTTGGCTCTCAAGCCACCAATCAAGCATCTCAACGCATGATAGCCGAAGAACCAAGCTTGTTCAAGCTTAGTGAATGCGAACATAAGACTCAAAGTGTCATCACCCTATCATGCATGATCAAGGGTGACAACAACCAAGAAAGGCAACACGTTTCATCACTTTGAATATGAAACGCGCCACATTTCTTGTGTTTGGATTAACGTCCGATCCAAACACATGCAATACAACATACATATGTTATCTTGGCATGTTTTACTTTGCTCAATTCTTGTTTACTCATTTTAACTTTACCAAACCATTCTTTAATCGGTTAAGTCCAATGTGTAAGTCCTCTAAGGAGAGGAGGTCAACCAAAAGAATGGCTTAAGGCATGAGAGAGATCATGCATTTGGCTAGGAGGAATCCTCGTAGGAGGATTAAAGCCAATTAAGCACGGACTCTATCAAGCTTAAACACAAGCACAAGGTAAACCAACCCTCAAACCAAATCAAAAGTGAAGAAATGTGGGAGGTGGCAGAATTTTAGTGCTAAGGTGGCATGAAAAACAACACTCTAACATGCAAATAACTCATGTACAACATGTTAGGGGACTTAAGCATTGAAACTAGTGAAGGATACAACACTAGAAGCATGCAATATCATGCTCAAATGGCCAAATCAGCCTTAGACAGACCTCAAACATTCTAAAACAGTGGCCAAAATGTGCTGAAATTAAAGCACAAAAGAGTGGAAGATCATGCGCACATAGTGGCTCGCAAGCAAGGCATAAGGGACAACTCTTAAAAGTCATTAAAGAGCGGTATATGTGAGAGTATGACAGAAGTATATGCTCTGAAATCACATGCTAAATGATGCCATATAATGCAAATAACTCAAATAAAACATATTAAAGGGCTTGAAGCACAAAGCTAGTGAAGCTAACTATACTATATACAAAGCAAGTCTCAAGAGACCAAGACCACCCAAAATAGAGCTTAAGCATGAAAAAAGCAAGGCCAAAAACATGCTGGAATGGAGCCAACACATGCTAGAATAATAGACTACAGCATCAAGTAAGCTAGGCTAGCAAGCATGATTACACTACAAGTGTAAGAAGCAAGCAAGAGGTGCTCCAACCAGCCCAAAACAGAGTTATAACATGTGAAAAAAGTCACAAAAACATGTTGAGATCAAGTCATTAGGTGGTAGAAAAACATGTTCAACTATTAAGCCATCTATGCATGCAAACAAGATACAAGGAGAGGGGACCACCCCCTCCTATTTTGAGCCTCAAAACCAACTTTCTACCACTGAAATTCCTCTGAGTTTCAGTGGTAGAAAGGCCAAACAAAAGATGTTCCAAAAGCTAAGAAAGGTGGCTCAAAAGGCTTTACAAGCCAAAGAGCCAAGGGAGGAAACCACCCCCTAACAAAACAAGATTCAAACCAACATTTTCAGGCCTTAAAATTAGAGTTTTTAAGAGGTTAAAACCAGCCTTAAAATAGCATGCAAAGGTGGTCAAGAACTTAATCAAAACAAAGCTTAAAAGGGACAAGTTGTTACCCTTGAAGCACAACAACAATTCAGCAACAATTCTGAACCAAAACCAAGCCTAAGACCTCCAACCAAGCTTCAATGGACCTCAGCTCCAAAGTGAAGGTGTTTGACTAGGTGTTTTAGTGCAAATATATGAAGAAAACTCACTCACTTTTAAGCACAAAATAGCACAATATAGAGAGAGGGAGAGAAAGTTCTAGAGAGAGAAATTTCATCTCTGAAATTTTTGTAACCCTCTAATAGGGGGAGGGACCTCCCCTTATATAGAACAAGCAAGCAAAAAGCTTGCTTCATCCCTCCATACACGTGTATGGAGGATGAGCCTCAGTGAGCAACAGTTGGCTCAAAAGATCTGAAAATATCTAAAAAATAAGAAAATTGGCCGGCCGGCCACCTCTCCTAGCCGACCGACCACTTCAAGTGGCCTACAAGGGAGAAAAGTGGCCGGAAAGTGCCACAAGTGGTCGGCAAGGCCTTTCTCCCCTCCAAGCAAGAGGCATCAAGGTTTGGCCCAAAAACAAGGCCAAAACATAAAGTGTTAAGAGGCTCAAAGATAAGGCACTCAACCGAGAACTTCGGACACTCAAAACGAGCACAGACATGC